>NC_056060.1:25664223-26269973 GCF_016772045.2 Ovis aries | reverse complement strand
TGTGGAAGTCCCTCAAATACTTCAATATATAGCTTACATACTTTTGTTTTCACTCCTCCCCATGTCCCCGCAATTGTCATAGGCAATAACTCTTTCATTTACAGATTCAGTGATATGAGGAGCCCAAAGTTGTCAGAGGCCAGTCTTAGCTGTATTCCCTTTGGAATATTCTTCCTAGGAGGCATTAGGACCTCTGAGTTTACTAATCCAAAGTTCACAAGAATGGGGAGTAAAAATTCCCATAGTAAATGATTTGATCCTATTGCTAAAGTGACTTTTCCCCTCTTAGGTTCACATATACTGGCTATAGGGCCGGGGACAATATGTAGTGACCACTGGCTTAAGATATGTTCTGCACAGAATAGCCTCCTAAACTTGCTAGATGTTCACTTCCCAACTGATACAAAAGCAGAACATTACAAGGCCATTCCATCAATCCATCAGTGAGCTGTTTCTTAGTTATGGAGCATGCATGTATGTATGCATGCTATAGTAAATTCTTTTGGTCTGTTGTTATACTTCATTTTTTGTAAAAATGTGCCCAGAGCTGCTGATGTTTCATGGGACACCGCAAGAAGAGATAAGGCAGAAAAGGTATTCTGTAAGCCTATAAATGATAGTCTCTGCAGATGCACCATGGTTGGGAAAGAAAAATCAGTACCCTGAATAAATTTATATCACTATGAAGACAGGTCTGCAATCCTGGAAAATCTGGATGATGAGTCTACTGAGAGTATGGTGAGGTATGGCGCCATAAAGGGTTCTGAGGCTTTATATTTCAGAGAGGGCACAGAGAATGCCTATGCAAAAGACTGTTAGAGATCACTCACTATACAGGGACAAAGATGATTTGCCTCTGTGACGTAAAACTTGCTTCCACATTCCCTCCCTAGACTTCGTGTCAAGGAATTTATACTTTTGGTCTTTCTTAGGTCTTAAGGAAAAAAAAAAAACCCAACTATTAGCCTTGTTTACAAATTAGTAACATCTATAGTAAGTATTTATAGTAAGTAAGTACTTTGGCAACCTCATGTGAAGAGTTGACTCATTGGAAAAGACTCTGATGCTGGGAGGGATTAGGGGCAGGAGGAGAAGGGGATGGCAGAGGATGAGATGGCTGGATGGTATCACTGACCTGATGGACGCGAGTTTGAGTGAACTCTGGGAGTTGGTGATGGACAGGGAGGCCTGGCGTGCTGCGATTCATGGGGTCGCAAAGAGTTGGACACAACTGAGCGACTGAATTGAACTGAACTGAACTGATAGTAAGTAAGATTAGTAAGTATCATAGGACATCTTTTCTTCCAAGGAAAGTATACAATTACAGATATTCCCTGTCTGGGGGAAGGGAAAGATGGGATGTATAGCAAGACCCTGAGCTCATCTCCTTCTACAGGCACATTGAATATATACCTACACAAAGAGCAACTGCTTCTGAAGATCTGAGGATTCATTGACCATCTACTGCACAGAGTTAGTCTACATAAAAATGGAATACCCATGATGAGGGTAAAAGAGGAGAGTGAAAAAGCTGGCTTAAAACTCAACATTCAAAAAACTAAGACCATGGTATCCAGTCCCATCATATCATGGCAAACAGAAGGGGAAAAAGTGGAAACAGTGGCAGATTTTATTTTCCTGGACTCCAAAATCACTGCTGACAGTGACTGCAGCCATGAAATTAAAGATGCTTGCTCCTTGGAAGGAAAGCTATGACAAAACTTGGACAGTGTATTAAAAAGCAAAGGTCTGCATAGTCAAAGCTATGGTTTTTCCAGTAGTCATGTATGGATGTGAGAGTTGGACCATAAAGAAGGCAGCGCACCAAAGAATGCTGCTGCTGCTAGGTTGCTTCAGTCGTGTCCGACTCTGTGCGACTCCAAAGACAGCAGCCCACCAGGCTCCCCTGTCCCTGGGATTCTCCAGGCAAGAACACTGGAGTGGGTTGCCATTTCCTTCTCCAATGCATGAAAGTGAAAAGTGAAAGTGAAGTCGCTCAGTTGTGTCTGACTCTTCGCAACCCCATGGACTGCAACCTACCAGGCTCCTCCGTCCATGGGATCTTCCAGGCAAGAGTACTGGAGTGGGGTGCCATCGCCTACTCCGGCACCAAAGAATAGATGCTTTCAAATTGTGAAGCTGGAGAAGTCTCTTGAGAGTCCCTTGGTCTGTAAGGAGATCAAACCAATAATCCTAAAGGAAATCAGCCCTGAATAATCATTGAAAACTCCAACACTTTGGCCACCTGAGGCAAAGAGCTGACTTACCGGAAAAGACACTGATGCTGAGGAAGACTGAAAGCAAAGGAGAACGGGGCAGCAGAGGATGAAATGGTTAGATAGCATCATTGACTCAATGGACATGAATCTGAGCAAAACTCCAGGAAATAGTGAAAAACAGAGAAGCCTGGCATGCTGCAGTCCACGGGGTTGCCAAGAGTCAGACACGACTTAGAGACTGAACAACCACCCTTCATGGGAACCCCACCAGTCATAGAGACCTCCAACAGGGAGGGATACGGCTGGTTTGCTCCCCTGAGACATGCTGAACAAATAGTAGTTTCAAGTACACCTAAACTATATGAGAAGACAACCTATTTAGTAACCGTAGGTCACCTGTCAAACAAACAGGAAAGCTGGAGCTCTCTCAGAGGTCAGAGGTGCTAAGGAGCTCCATTTTTGATGCCCCTCCCACTGTGGAGAATCTTCATGGTCTGTACCTCCTCAGTGCCCAGCCATCCCTCTAAGATTGTCTTAGGTGCTGCACTCCCCAGGCACTGCCTCCAGTCTGGATGTTCACGTTACAGCCAGCTTGCCAAAGCCCCGAAGTACAAATAGTTCACTTAAGAGGATGCTTCCCCACAAGGAAACTTTTTCAAGACCAGGAGAGGTCGCTGTTTCACCCAATTCATAGAAACAAGAACCACTGGTCAAACCAAATGAAAAGACAGATAAGTATGTTCTAAACAGAAGAACAAAATGAAACACCAGACAAACCCTAATGAAATGGAGATAAGCAATTTACCTGATAAAGAGTTCAAAAAAATGACTATAAGGATGTTCATAATACCTGGGAAAACAAAGGAGGAACTCAGTGAGAACTTAAAATCTTAGATAACATAAGAAAGATAATGCAATCTTAGATGATGTAATCTTAGATAATGTAAGAAAGAACCAATCAAAAATGAAGAATTCAATAACTGAAATAAAAAATAACTAGAAGGAATAAACAAAAGACTGGATGATATGGAAGAGAAGCAATCTGTACGCTGTGCTAGTGGAAATCACCCAGTCAGAACAGAGAAAAAGAAGAAAGAATTTTTTGGAATGGAAAAGATTTTTTAGTAAAATTATGATGTCACAATTTAAAAGCTCTATGGAGTTGCAGTCATGAAAAATACAAGTTCTATGGTGCAGAAAGTGATAGCTAAAGCTAAAAAGAAAACAACAAATTGGGGGGAGATATTTGAATACAAATATTCAAAGACATTTGAATACAAATACAACATATTTGTATTATACAAATACAAAAATTCAACTACAATATTTGAAAGCAAATAATACAAATATTATAATAAAGGAATTAATATCATTAGCATAGATGTGGAACTGATAAATCAATATGCAAAAGCTAGTATTCCACTGATGAGGACAGGGTGGACGAACATCTCAACATGGGATATTAACTTCTATTTCAATAAGAAAAAACATGTGACAAATTTTTGTCTGTCTTGAATAATTTTTCTCCTTCCACTGATGATAGTACCCCATCTCCCCCATTTGAGAAATGTTTCTCCTTAAATTCATATAGTTCTCTGGAGGTTGTCAACCACACACTTTGGCCCTTGCTACTAAGGTGGGCATCAAGACATAGTCCATGAAAGATCTGGCATAGAGCTAAAACAATGCTAACTAGAATTCTTTCATTGTGTTTTAATATAGATGTTAGGAAAGAAAACCTCTCCCTTTCCTACAGGGTTGCTCTGCTGAAATGACTTAAAATTTGAGTTATTTGCAGCCTCTCTTCTCTCCCTACAAGATGCATAAAAAAGTCCATGTGCAACAGAAGAAAATAAGACCAATGTACAGAAAAAAAAATAGTCAATAGAGAAGGAGGAGAGAAAGAAACAGAGCAAGGAGCAAGAGAAATGGAGTGAATAAGAGAGAAAATCCAAAAGTGTGCAACTAAGTGACTCTCTGGAGTCTGTGAGGCTGGATCCACTATTAGACATCCCAGTAACCTGAGGCAATAAGTTCCTTTAAAAAATATTAAAAGAGTTTTTGCATTGTGGTAAAAATCTAAGTATATAAACATACATTGCACCAGTTCTAAGCACAGCTCAGTAAGTTAAGGATATTCAAGTTGTTGTACAATAGATCTATAGATCTTTTCCTCTTGAACAACTGAAATTTTCAATTCTTTGTTTTAGTTACTTTAAGCTTTCTTCGATTGGATTCCTGACATATGTAATTCAAAGAGTTCAGATTAATAACATGAAAAAGTACAAGTATAAAAAAAAGAAATTTAAGATAATTTTTTTAAAAAAAGAGCTTCCCAGGTAGCTCAGTGGTAAAAGAATACGCCTGCCAATGCAGGAGATACAGGAAACGCGGGTTTGATCCTTCGGTTGGGAAGATCCCTGGAGGAGGAAATGGCAACCTACTCCAATATTCTTGCCTGGGAAATCTCATGGACAAAGAAGACTGATGGGCTACAGTCCAGGGGGTCACAAAAGAGTAGGACTTGGCTTAGCGACTAAACAACAAAATAAACGGATATACAGGTATTAGTTTCCCAAGGTCCAAAAAACGACTCAACAATGAATAAATGATATAAGGGCAATGGAAATAAAGAGAAAAGGGAAAGAAATTATCAAGTAAGATAAGATATAAAGTAAATAACGACTGCTTGTAAGACCAAAGGAATATTGATAAACTATATAAGAATCTATACAAATCAGAGTTATTTGCAG
The DNA here is from genome assembly GCF_016772045.2 of Ovis aries. Taxonomy (NCBI): domain Eukaryota; kingdom Metazoa; phylum Chordata; class Mammalia; order Artiodactyla; family Bovidae; genus Ovis; species Ovis aries. The sequence continues at coordinate 26,265,001 of NC_056060.1, read as the reverse complement.
TACATCCTTGAGAATGAGCCTTAGTTCTTTGTTGAAATGGGTATGAATTCTAAACCTGTTGATGCAAATCCTTCATTTCTTTATAAGAGAATATAGTCATATGCAAAGCACTTTTCAAACTTAAATTTAGCTTGCAATTCATTCAAATGCAACAGGGATAGTCACAGGGAGAAGGAATAGGAAGAACCTGGCTAGTTACATGCGGAAAGAAGAAAGTATCTGTAAGAGCATAGGGGTTAGATGACCTGGAACGTAGTATGAAAAAGAGTCAAAAGGTAAACTTTGTGATGCCCAGCCAACACTGTCCAGATAGAATTCCTGACCTAAGGATCTTATTTTTCCAGTGTGATGGTAGGCATATCCTAGTGTGGAGATATAGTCATTAAATATAAAAATCTGATATGATTAAATATTTGTATAATCCAGCTAACTCTTGCTCTGATTCCCTGCTCATTAATGTTTATGTCATTGTTTAACTTCCCAGAAATTTTCCTACAGTTGAAGAATGAGTTACATTTATGTGGAAGTTCAGGCCACTTAACTGATTTTTCTATGACAAGTTAATAAATAGGCATCTTGATGTATATATTTCCATGTAATAGTGCTTTACTAAGTGTCAACTGGCAATCTTTTACATAACCCACTATGACACTGAAGAGACAGTTTTGAAGTTTCAGTTCAGTTCAGTTGCTCAGTAGTGTCTGACTCTCTGCGACTCCATGGACTGTAGCACACCAGACTAGCCTGTCCATCACTAAATCCTGAAGCTTGCTCAAACTCGTGTCCATTGAGTCTGTGATGCCAACCAACCATCTCATCCTCTGTATAGAAGTCTAGACCATAGTAAATCTATCAGATAATGTCTCTTGAGAGACAAGCAATTGGCCTTCTCCAGATGATACTTTTTACCACACCATATACTTCCTCCAACCATAGGCAGTGACATGGTTTCTCAGTTAACATTTTTAAAAGAATCATATTATTTTAATCTGGGTCATCTAAATGTGAGTATGGTACTTGGAAACTCCCAATATTAAAAATAGAAATATAATATCACTCCAACTCAGTAAAGAGACTTTATAATACTTTGGGCATTTAAGAAATCCTTCTGTAAATAATAAATTGACTGCATACTTTCTTCATTGCCACTTTCATTTCTTTGTTCCTCAATGTATAGATGACTGAATTTAAAAAAGGGGTGAGAACTGCATCAAAAACAACAAGGAATTTGTCTAGGTGTGACGTGGAGTGAGGCCAGATGTAAACAAAGATGCAAGGACCGAAGAACAAAATCACCACCATGACATGAGTTGACAAAGTGGAGAGGGCCTTAGATGAGCTACCTGATGAGTGTTTCCGAACAGTGATGAGGATAAAAATGTAGGAGATGATCAATGTGAAGAATGATCCCAGGGATATGAATCCACTGTTGGCTGTGACCATGGACTCCAGCCTGAAGGTGTCTGTGCAGGCAAGTTTGATGAACCGAGGAAAGTCACAGTAAAAGCTATCTATTACATTTGGGCCACAGATTGGCAATTTTACAACAAAACCCAGTTGAACCACAGAGTGAATAAAGCCAATTATCCATGCAGCAACAAGAAGCTGAAGACACATTTTTCTGCTCATAATAGTGAAATAGTGGAGAGGCTTACATATGGCAACATATCTGTCAAAGGCCATGGCTATAAGAAGCACCATCTCCACACCACCAATGATATGGATGAAGAAGATTTGCGCGATGCAGCCTCCAAAGGAGATGACTTTACGTTTTCTAAAAATGTCATAAATCATTTTGGGAGAAATTACAGAGGAAACTCCCAGGTCAGTGATGGAGAGGTTGGCCAACAGAAAGTACATGGGGGAGTGTAAGTGAGGGTTCATCATCACAGTGAGAACAATGAGGGAGTTTCCTAGCATGCTGGCCATGTAGAAGATGGAAGAGAACAGGAAGAGGAGAAGTTGAATCTCCCAGGAGTTGGTGAGTCCCAGGAACACAAACTCCGACACCATGGAGTGATTCATTCCATGAATTGATATATCAGTTAGAATGTTGAAAACAAAACTAAAGAAAAAGAAAAGGAAACTAAAATATTAATAATTTTTTATATTATTAACATAATGATCACTTATTCAAGGATATTCACACTCTGAAGGCTATAAATCTCCTCAATTCCTTCTCAGGACCATATACCTACTAAATAGCATTTTTCCTGTGGTCATCTAAAGTAGTAGAGTCACTTCCATGTGCAATGTCCCTTTCACCACAGTCTCCAAGACTGCTGCTGCTACTGCTGCTGCTACTGCTGCTGCTAAGTCGCTTCAGTCGTGTCCAGTCCTGTGTGACCCCATAGATGGCAGCCTGCCAGGCTCCCCCATCCCTGGGATTCTCCAGGCAAGAACACTGGAGTGGGTTGCCATTTCCTTCTCCAATGCATGAAAGTGAAAAGTCAAAGTGAAGTCGCTCAGTCGTGTCCGACTCTTAGCAACCTCATGGACTGCAGCCTACCAGGCTCCTCCATCCATGAGATTTTCCAGGCAAGAGTACTGGAGTGGGGTGCCATTGCCTTAGACTACTCAACTATAAATAAGAGAATAGAACAAACATGCTAACATAGTAGATGTCCATGGCCAGAATTGGAGGAGTAGGGATGGTGGTATAGTACACCACAAAGAGAAAAAGAAGTAGAGATGGCATTTGCCAAAACACACATATTCCATTTTTAAATTGTTCATAAAGCAATCCTTCAGCCATTCAAGTTGTGTCATTTCTTAACCTCACCTCATCTCTGGCACATAATATGTGTCTTGAATCATTTTATGTCACTACCTACAACTACATTTGCAATTCACACAAAGCACACAAATCACCTGAGACATGCAGATGACACCACCCTTATGGCAGAAAGTGAAGAGTCTCTTGATGAAGGTGAAAGAGGAGAGTGAAAAAACTGGCTTAGACTCAACATTCAAAAATGAAGATCGTGGCATCTAGTCCCGTCACTTCATGGCAAATAGATAGGGAAACAATGGAAACAGTGACAGACTTTATTGTCTTGGGCTCCAAAATCACTGCAGATGGTAACTGCAGCCATGAAATCAAAAGACACTTGCTCCTTGGAAAGAAAGCTATGACCAAACTAAACAGCATATTAAAAAGCAGAGACATTACTTTGCTGACAAAGATCTGTCTAGTCAAAGCTATGGTTTTTCCAGTAGTCATGTATGGATATGAGAGTTGGACTATAAGAAAGCTGACCGCCAGCTTTTGAACTGTGGTCTTGGGTAAGACTCTTGAGAGTCCCTTGGACTGCAAGGAGATCCAGGCAGTCCATCCTAGAGGAAATCAGTTCTGAATATCCATTGGAAGGACTGATGTTGAAGCTGAAACTCTAATCCTTTGGCCACCTGATGTGAAGAAATGATTTATTAGAAAAGACTTTGATGCTGGGAAAGATTGAAGGTGGGAGGAGAAGACAACGACAGAGAATGAAATGGTTGGATGGCATCACCTACTCGATGGATTTGAGTTTGAGCAAGCTCCGGGAGTTGGTGATGGACAGGGAAGCCTGGAGTGCTGCAGTCCATGGGATCGCAAAGACTCAAACATGGCTGAGTGACTGACCTGAATTGAAGATCATGGCATCTGGTCCCATTAGTTCAGTTCAGTCTCTTAGTCATGTCTGACTCTTTGCGACCCCATAAACCACAGCATGTCAGGCCTCCCTGTCTAGTACTAACTCCCAGAGTTACCAAAACTCATGTCCATTGAGTTGGTGATGCCATCCAACCATCTCATCCTCTGTCATCCCCTTCTCTTCCTGCCCTCAATCTTTCCCAGAATCAGGTTCTTTATTAATGAGTCAGCTCTTCCCGTCAGGTGGCCAAAGTATTGGAGTTTCAGCTTCAACATCAGTCCATCCAGTGAACACCCAGGACTGATCTCCTTTAGAATGGACTGGTTGGATCTCCTTTCAGTCCAAGGGCCTCTCAAGAGTCTTCTCTAATACCACAGTTTAAAAGCATCAATCCTTCTGTGCTCAGCTTTCTTTATAGTCTAACTCTCACATCCATACATGACCACTGGAAAAACCATAGCCTTGACTATATGGATCTTTGCTGACAAAGTAATATATCAGCTTTTGAATATGCTTTCTAGGTTGGTCATAACTTTCCTTCCAAGGAGTAAGCATCTTTTAATTTCATGGCTGCATTCACCATCTGCAGTGATTTTGGAGCCCAGAAAAATAAAGTCAGCCACTCTTTCCCTATCTATTTGCTGTGAAGTGATGGGACCGGATGCCATGATCTTCACTTTCTGAATGTTGAGCTTTATGCCAGCTTTTTCACTCTCCTCTTTCACTTTCATCAAGAGGCTTTTTAGTTCTTCACTTTCTGTCATAAGGGTGGTGTCATCTACATGTCTCAGGTTGTTGATATTTCTTCTGGCAATTTTGATTCCAGCTTGTGCTTCCTCCAGCCCAGCATTTCTCATGATGTACTCTGCATATAAGTTAAATAAGCAGGGGGACAATATACAGCCTTGACATACTCCTTTTCCTATTTGGAACCAGTCTGTTGTTCCATGTCCAGTTCTAACTGTTGCTTCCTGACCTTACAGATTTCTCAAGAGGCAGGTCAGGTGGTCTGGTATTCCCATCTCTGTCAGAATTTTCCACAGTTTCTTGTGATCCACACAGTCAAAGGCTTTGGCATAGGTAATAAAGCAGAAATAGATATTTTTCTGGAACTCTCTTGCTTTTTTGATGATCCAGCGGATATTGGCAATTAGATCTCTGGTTCCTCTGCCCTTCCTAAAACCAGCTTGAACATCTGGAAGTTCACAGTTCATGTATTGCTGAAGCCTGGCTTGGAAAATTTTGAGCATGACTTTGCTAGCTTGTGAGATGAGTGCAATTGTGTGGTAGTTTGAGCACTGTTTGGCAAAAGACTTCCCTGGTGGCTCAGACAGTAAAGTGTCTGCCTACAATGCAGGAGGACTGGGTTCGATTCTTGAGTTAGGAAGATCCCGTGGAGAAGGAAGTCTCAACCCACTCCAGTACTCTTGCCTGTAAAATCCCATGGACAGAGGAGCCTGATAGGCTACAGTTCATGGGGCCTCAAAGAGTTTGACATGACTGAGCGACTCCACTTTCTTTCTTTCTGGTCCCATCACTTCATGGCAAATAGATGGGGAAATAACAGAAACAGTTATAGACTATTTTCTTGGACTCCAAATCACTGCAGATGGTGACTGCAGCCATGAATTTAAAAGACACTTGCTCCTTGGAAGAAAAGCTATGACCAACTTAGACAGCATATAAAAGGCAGAGAGATTATTTTGCTGACACAGGTCAATTTAGTCAAAGCTATGTTTTTTTTCTAGCAGTCATGTATGGATATGAGAGTTGGGCTATAGAGAAAGCTGAGCACCAAAGAACGGATGCTTTTGAACTGTGATGTTGGAGAAGACTCTTGAGAGGCCCTTGGGCTAAAAGGAGATCCAACCAGTGCATCCTAAAGGATATCAGTCCTGAATATTCATTGGAAGGATTGATGCTGAAGCTGAAACTCCAATACTTTGGCCACCTGATATGAGGAGCTGACTCATTAGAAAAGACCCTGATGCTGGGAAAGATTGAAGGCAGAAGGAGAAGGGGATGACAGAGGATGAGATGGTTGGATGGTATCACCGACTCAATGGACATGAGTTTGAGCAAGCTCCGGGAGATGGTGATGGACAGGGCAGCCTGTTGTGCTGCAGTCCATGGGGTTACAAAGAGTTGGAGATGACTGAAGGACTGAACAACAACCAGAACTACATAATCACTACTGAGGGTTGTAGGATAATAATTTATGACCAATTTCATTCCTCATGCACAATGAGGTATGCATTTATGTGAATATATAAACAGCCATAAGTTCAGTTCAGTTCAGTCACTCAGTTGTGTCTGACTCTTTGCGACCCCATGAACCACAGCACGCCAGGCCTCCCTGTCCATCACCATCTCCCGGAGTTCACTCTGACTCACGTCCATCGAGTCCGTGATGCCATCCAGCCATCTCATCCTCTGTCGTCCCCTTCTCCTCCTGTCTCCAATCCCTCCCAGCATCAGAGTCTTTTCCAATGAGTCAACTCTTCGCATGAGGTGGCCAAAGTACTGGAGCTTCAGCTTTAGCATCATTCCTTCCAAAGAAATCCCAGGGCTGATCTCCTTCAGAATGGACTGGTTGGATCTCCTTGCAGTCCAAGGGACTGTCAGGAGTCTTCTCCAACACCACAGTTCAAAAGCATCAATTCTTCGGTGCTCAGCCTTCTTCACAGTCCAACTCTCACATCCATACATGACCACTGGAAAAACCATAGCCTTGACTAGACAGACCTTAGTCAGCAAAGTAATGTCTCTGCTTTTGAATATACTATCTAGGTTGGTCATACCTTTTCTTCCAAGGAGTAAGCGTCTTTTAATTTCATGGCTGCAATCACCATCTGAAGTGATTTTGGAGCCCCCCAAAATAAAGTCTGACAGTGTTTCCACTGTTTCCCCATCTATTTCCCATGAAGTGATGGGACCAGATGCCATGATCTTCATTTTCTGAATGTTGAGCTTTAAGCCAACTTTTTCACTCTCCTCTTTCACTTTCATCAAGAGGCTTTTTAGTTCCTCTTCACTTTCTGTCATAAGGGTGGTGTCATCTGCATATCTGAGGTTATTGATTTATCTCCCAGCAATCTTCGTAATAACAGCCATATTAAAAGGCAAAGTTTTGGAATCCATTTTTTTCTATTGCTGGGTTTCTTTTGCCCCTTCGGTTCCAAGTTAACCATTTGAGAATGAGGAAAGGGGTCCAGTGAGAAACAAGCAACTAGTTATTGACAGATAATCCAGATTTTCTATTTGATGTATGGCTTCAGAGTTTACCCACTAGAAAAGCAATAAGTGAGAAGACATCAGCCAAACCCTAGATCTATTCAGTGCAAAAACAGTAGCTACTAGTTATATGTTGTAATTAAATGAAACTAAAAATCTGTTTTCTCAGATGCACTGGTCACATTTCCAGTGCTCAATCACTATTGTTTATGTAATGGATGGTGCAATAGACCATTTCTGGAAAGCACTCATCCTTTAAGGGCTTCTCAGGTGGCTCAGCAGTAAAGAACCTGCCTGCCAATGCAGGTGACAACAGCTTCCATCCCTGGCTCAGGAAGATCCCCTGGAGTAGGAAATGGCAACCCACTCCAGTATTCTTGCCTGGGAAATCCCATGGACAGAGGAGCCAGGTGGGCTATAGTCCATGGAGTTGCAAAAAGTCAGACGTGAATTAGCAACTAAGCAACAAACATCCTTTGAAGGTAAATCAACATCCCATTTTCTCCGTGAACATTTCCCTAGCTACTCTATATTAATATCTTCCTTCTCTTATTCCCAGAAGTCAGGAAAGTTAAATAATTAATAATTCCCCATATAAAAATAAATATATGACATCATGGGAGAGGCTTCAGGTGCTTGTTGTTGACCAGGAAGGACACACAAGAGTCCACTGGACATTCAGAGACAGCTTCACAAAGAAGAAAGGGTTCGAAGTGAGTTTTGAAACATCAGTAGGAGTTTAATAAGCTGAGAGGAAGGGGCAAAGTATTCTGAGAAAATATAATAAGTATCCCTTATTTAGAGCAAATCCTTGGCTATTTACCATACTTCTTCAGTGATTTTAATTTTTAATCTGTAGATTCTCTCCCCAAATATATTGTAAGTCTGAGGAGGATAAATACCATTTCTTCTAGCTCTTGTGTTTTTAAAAATAACAAATGTGATAAACAGCTAAGATTTCTTGATTGTTTAGGCAGTAACATTCCTCTGAAGTAAGGCCATTTGTTTCAGTTCTGTAATTTTCCACAGTTCCTGCTTTAATAGTCTAACATATTTTCCTACCAAGTCCAGTAGGCATAAAAGAAGTTGAAATTAAAAACCAACCATTAAAACTTTCCCAACAACTCTGAAGAGAATGCCTGATATTCTTACCTTAAATTCCCAGTTGTCTAGTAAGGAAGCCTCAGCTCAAGGCTTCTAGAGGTCCACGGTTTAACTTCTGAAATTTTAGAAGACAATAAGAAGCATGTAAAAAAGAAAGGTAGAGGAGGGAACAGGGAGATAGATAGAGATTGAAAGAAGCAATAGCAACTAAAATAGAGGGAGCTAGTTTCTATCCTCCAAATTTCACAATACAAATAACAGTCATCTTCCATGCTACTCTGAAATTCAGGGAAGCAAATACAGATGCTTTAAAACCGTATTTTAAAAGTTTCTAAAATAGTTAATGATATTTTAGAACTGAAAAAACACACATTATCTGTATGGCATATATATACTAAGTACTGTCATATATTAGATGCTTATGATTACCTTTTGGGCAAATCTTTCCATAATAAAATTATTTTCATTTATAGGTGAGGAATCTCAAGTTCAGAAAAGTTAGAATTTATCCCAGAATATAGAGTTATTTAGTTTGGAACCAAAAACCAAATATTCTGATTCCAAACCCATTGCTATTTGAATCCATCAGGCCAATATGAATTTTTGTTCATGATTACAAATTTTAAGCACGAATTTTAAAAAATGTGCACCTGAAACTTACACAGTATTGTATGTCACTTTTATCTCTATACAGTTGGAAAATAAAGAATCCCATTTTACTCAGAAAATCCCATTTACATGTAAATACTTAACATGTACATAAATTAACTCACCTAAGATTTCAAATCTACTAGTAGGAGAGCCTAGACTTAAATCCACACATTATTGCTACAGCTTAAAGGGAAGGGAGAAAGGTGGTCTGCTGGTTAGAATAGGAAAGAAACAAAGTACACCAAGGATTTGGTGTCAATAAATGATTCACCAAAGTCAGGAGGCAATTTATTATCAAAGAGCTGTAATAACTGACAGACCAGACAGATTCTAACCAGAAGAAAAATTTGGAAGGTATCTAAAATTTGAAGTCATGATAAAAATGCTTATCTAAAGGATAGCATATAAAGAGATAAAAGAAAATTAATGGAGAAACTATACATAGCCTCCAAAGAGAAAATACCCTGAATTTGTCACCATCCTTATTTTATTACTATTACATCTGCCTTTAAAACACCATTTCTGTGCCCAGCAACAAAAATCAAAGGAGAATGAAATGTCAGAGAGTTAAACAAGGGCTGTCACTTTCACATGCTTCAAAGAAATCAAAAAGAAACACTAAGAAGATAGTATGACTTAGGGCTACGATATCTTTGGTGACGTAAAGGAGAGCAGATGAAATCAAACAGTAAAGTGAGAATCAAGATTGTAGGGAAGTAACAAATGGTGACAGAGAAGGCAAGTCAGAAATGATGAATGCTGCTGCTGCTGCTGCAGCTGCTAAGTCGCTTCAGCCGTGTCTGACTCTGTGTGACCCCATAGACGGTAGCCCACCAGGCTCCCCCATCCCTGGGATTCTCCAGGCAAGATCACAGGAGTGAGTTGCCATTTCCTTCTCCAATGCATGAAAGTGGAAAGTGAAAGTGAAGTCACTTGGTCCTGTCTGACTCTCAGTGACCCCATGGACTGCAACCTATTTCAGTTATATAAGAGAAAAGGGGTTTCAGGGGAAATGTGGAAAATCAGACAATATGCTATGTGTACAAAATTTGCAGAAGGTGGGAATTTATAAACAGTTAAAAGGTAAATAAAATTTCCAAGCAACTGTGAAAATCTTGAAGATTGGAATCACGAACTTGGAGAAGAGATAGATGGAATATTTTTATGACACCACTCAGAAGAACTCAGGAATTATTTAATACTTGGCATTTTTGAGTAGCACATTTGTTTTGCATAATATGCAGAAAGGAGGATCAAATGAGACAGAGATCCTTAAAGGTTAGAGGTCACACTGAAATTGTTTAACCAAATTTCACTCTGGGAAACACAGCAAGTGAAACCAAAAATGACCCGATGTAGAGAAAATAGAATATAGGACCAGAAATCTTAAAAACAGGGACAGCAATTGTCAGTTTATGATAACTACTCTTTCTCCTCTATCTTGATTCTCAAATCTTAGTTCTCTATTAAAAATTAGCTTCACTACAATGTGATAACTATAGTTATCACTGCTGTATGATTCACAGGAAAATTGTTAAGAAAGTAGAGCCTAAGAGTTCTCATCACAAGGATAGGTTTTTCTTTTCTATTTTACCTTATGAGATGATGGATATTAAGTAAACCTATTGTGGTAATAATTTCACAATGTATGCAAATTAAACCATCATGTTGTATACCTTAAACTTATACAGTGGTATATTTCAGTTATTACTCAATAAAACTAAGAAAAAGAAAACAATCTCATTTCCTGAGGAGATTCTTCTTGTGGTAGAGTACAATCCACCAACCCCTCACCCCACCTACCTAATCTATCAAAAGATCTCAGATGGCAGCATGGTCAAGGACTTGGAGAAGTTTCCCAAACTAAATTTTCTTCTGTGCATCCTTCCACCCTCCTCCCTAGGATAAGAAGCTATTATTGATAATATATAAAACGCTGCTACTTTGAGAGATGTGACTAATTAGCTTTAGGAGAAGGTGGTGACCAAGTGATGCATTAAGAGTTCTGGGATGCTCTGACTGAGGTCATCAGGACAGGGAATTGTCCCACAGGATTGTGAGAGAGGAGAAAAGGGAATGTATAGTTTTCTTATAAAAAATGCAAACATTTACCATTGTTTTTTTATACACTTATTTCATTACATGACCCAATGGTATCTCTAATGAAGGAATGTATATTTTTCTAATGCTTAAATGGGAAGAAGTCCAACAGTTTCTTGAAAAGACAGAAATTAGATAACTTGACAAAGTCAAGATAAGTTGACTTGACAAAGTCAACTAAGTCTCACTGTGTGTTCCAAGTTTCAACAACAATTAGGAGCAGCAAGCATGAGTAAATATGAAAGACTTAGAGTAATGGAAAAGGATGGGAATACCTGGAGTAGAAACAGAGCAGAAGAGAGACAGGATGGAAGCAGAGACAGTGACAGAGAGATGTGTGCACATACCCTTTACTTCCTGGAGAAACAATAGGCAGCCAATCACAAGAATTGTTCAGTTCAGTTCAGTTCAGTCGCTCAGTCGTGTTCAAGTCTTTGTGACCACATGAATCCCAGCACGTCAGGCCTCCCTGTCCATCACCAACTCCTGGAGTTCACTCAGACTCATGTCCATCGAGTCAGTGATGCCATCCAGCCATCTCATCCTCTGTCGTCCCCTTCTCCTCCTGCCCCTAATCCCTCCCAATATCAGAGTCTTTTCCAATGAGTCAACTCTTCGCATGAGGTGGCCAAAGTATTGGAGTTTCAGCTTTAGCATCATTCCTTCCAAACAAATCCCAAGGCTGATCTCCTTCAGAATGGACTGGTTGGATCTCCTTGCAGTCCAAGGGACTCTCAAGAATCTTCTCCAACACCACAGTTCGAAAGCATCAATTCTTTGGTGCTCTGCTTTCTTCACAGTCTAACTCTCACAACCATACATGACCACAGGAAAAATCATCTGGAAGTTCACAGTTCATGTATTGCTGAAACTTGGCTTGGAGAATTTTGAGCATTACTTTACTAGCATGTGAGATGAGTGCAATGACTTCCTACTTTTGCATTCTAGTCCCCTATAATGAAAAGGACATCTTTTTTGGGTATTAGTTCTAAAAGGTCTTGTAGGTCTTCATAGAACTGTTCAACTTCAGCTTCTTCAGCGTTACTGGTTGGGGCATAGACTTGGATTATTGTGATACTGAATGGTTTGCCTTGGAAATGAAGAGAGATCATTCTGTTGGTTTTGAGACTGCATCCAAGTACTGCATTTTGGACTCTTTTGTTGACCATGATGGCTACTCCATTTCTTCTAAGGGATTCCTGCCTGCAGTATTAGACATAATGGTCATCTGAGTTAAATTCACCCATTCCAGTCCATTTAGTTCGCTGATTCCTAGAATGTCAACGTTCACTCTTGCCATCTCCTGTTTGACCACTTCCAATTTGTCTTGATTCATGGACCTGACATTCCAGGTTCCTATGCAATATTGCTCTTTATAGCATCGGACCTTTATAGCACCAGTCATGTCCACAGCTGGGTATTGTTTTTGCTTTGGCTCCATCCCTTCATTCTTTCTGGGGTTATTTCTCCACTGATCTCCTGTAGCATATTGGGGAGTTCCTCTTTCAGTATCCTATCATTTTGCCTTTTCATACTGTTCATGGGGTTCTCAAGACAAGAATACTGAAGTGGTTTGCCATTACCTTCTCCAGTGGACACATTCTGTTATGCAAAGATGGGCTTGATAAAGGACAGAAATTGTATGGACCTAATAGAAGCAGAAGATATTAAGAAGAGGTGGCAGGAATACATAGAAGAACTATACAAAAAAGATCTTCACGACCCAGATAATAACGATGGTGTGATCACTCACCTAGAGCTAGACATTCTGGAATGTGAAGTCAAGTGGGCCTTAAAAGAATCACCATGAACAAAGCTAGTGGAAGTGATGGAATTCCAATTGAGCTATTTCAAATCCTGAAAGATGATACTGTGAAAATGCTACACTCAATATGCCATCAAATTTGGAAAACTCAGCAGTGGTCACAGAACTGGAAAAGGTCAGTTTTCATTCCAATCCCCAAAAAGGCAATACCAAAGAATGTTCAAACTACTGGACAATTGCACTCATCTCACATGCTAGTAAAGTAATGCTCAAAATTCTCCAAGCCATGCTTCAGCATATGTGAATTGTGAACTTCCAGATGTTCAAATTGCTTTCAGAAAAGGAAGAGGAACCAGAGATCAAATTGCCAACATCCGCTGGATCATGGAAAAGGAAGAGAGTTCCAGAAAAACATCTATTTCTGCTTTATTGACTATGCCAAAGCCTTTGACTGTGTGGATCACAATAAACTGTGGAAAATTCTGAAAGAGATGGGAATACCAGACCACCTGACCTGCCTCTTGAGAAATCTGTATGCAGGTCAGGAAGCAACAGTTAGAAGTGGACATGGAACAACAGACTGGTTCCAAATAGGAAAAGGAGTACGTCAATGCTGTATATTGTCACCCTACTTATTGAATTTCTATGCAAAGTACATCATGAGAAACGCTGGTCTGGAAGAAGCACAAGCTGGAATCAAGATTGCCAGAGAAATATCAATAACCTCAGATATGCAGATGACACCACCCTTATGGCAGAAAGTGAAGAAGAACTAAAGAGCCTCTTGATGAAAGTGAAAGAGGAGAGTGAAAAAGTTGGCTTAAAGCTCAACACTCAGAAAACTAAGCACGTGGTATCTGGTCCCATCACTTCATGGGAAATAGATGGGGAAACAGTGGAAACAGTGTCAGACTTTATTTTTTTGGGCTCCAAAATCACTTCAGATGGTGATTGCAGCCATAAAATTAATAGATGCTTACTCCTTGGAAGGAAAGTTATGACCAACCTAGATAGCATATTCAAAAGCAGAGACGTTACTTTGCCAACAAAGGTCTGCTTAGTCAAGACTGTGGTTTTTCCTGTGGTCATGTATGGATGTGAGAGTTGGACTGTGAAGAAAGCTGAGCGCCAGCGAATTGATGCTTTTGAACTGTGGTGTTGGAGAAGACTCTTGAGAGTCCCTTGGACTGCAGGGAGATCAAATCAGTCCATCCTAAAGGAGACCAGTCCTGGGTGTTCATTGGAAGCACTGATGCTGAGGCTGAAACTCCAGTACTTTGGCCACCTCATGAGAAGAGTTGACTCATTGGAAAAGACTCTGATGCTGGGAGGGATTGGGAGCAGGAGGAGAAGGGGACAACCTAGGATGAGATGGCTGGATGGCATCATCAACTCAATGTACATGAGTTTGAGTGAACTCTGGGAGTTGGTGATGGACTGGGTTGTCTGGATTGCTGCTATTCATGGGCTCGCAAAAAGTCGGACACGACTGAGCCAAAGAACTGAACTGAAATCATTTACAATGTAAATTTATGCTTCCTATTCCTGTGAACTTTGGCTTATTGGATTCAGATAGCTCTGTGCCCCAGGAAAGAATGCTTCTAAAGGGAACATAACTAAGACTGGCTTCTGACAACTTGGGGTGCTTCGTGTCATTGAGCCAGCAGATGGAAAAAACTTGCTTCTGATATTTGTGGAAACTATTGCAAGAGTAAAAATGGATGCTCATAAGCCATACGTTTAAATATTTGAAAGTTATAAATCAAGGTAACAAAATTTTGAGTACACTGTGTTCTGTCCTACATTAATAAACATATGTTATTTCCCTTCTTCTCTAGTGTCCTATTATGAGTCTTTAGGACATTTTTTCTGGTCAAGCTAAATAGGTCCCTAGAGGTAAAGTCCCATGATCCATGAACTCCTAAACTTCAGTCTTTACAGTGTTATTTGGTCATTTTCCTCTAGACTTATTAATAAACTTCATTTCTATAATGGCAAGATCTTATGGCACTTAGAGAACACAAGAATATCTAACACTCTATGAGGAGGCTTCTTTTCTTTGTAAGGTAAAATAGAAGAATGAGAATAAACTGAACAATAAGGAAAGTAGCTCTCTGTCAGATATGATTCTATTTTGAAACTACTGTGGAAATGAATCATATCTTAAAATGCATAAGTATATCCTAAACCAGCATAGCTAGCATCCTGGGTAAAAAATTGACTAGTCGTGGAGAATAATTGTGAAAAAGGGTATTAACACGTTGGAGAATGTAAACTGAATATCACTTTTAACTAGAATTACACAGTGTTAGGGTAATGTGAAAGATATTAGGAAAAATCAAATGGTTTTTATAATGTTTGGGGTTTAGCACTCTATTTTCAGTGATACTGAAATGAATGATTCCCATTCTCTGCAATTTATTAAAAACGTAAGAAAAGTCGGTGACACATGAAACTAAGAAAGCAAGGGTAATGCTGTAATCTCCATTGGTTTTCCAAAAAAGATAAATTATAAACTGGTTTTCTTCTCTGAAAAGGGCAGCAAATTTATTTAACTTGTAAAATTTTCAAGGTGGAAAAGAATTTTAGAGACACTTAAATAGATAAGACACTCAGAGTTCCAAATATGAATAAGTTGTTTTCAATAAAATGTCAACTTAAAATATGATGTGCAAAATTTAAAAACAAAACAAAAACTACCAGGAGATCAAATTGGTTCTCTTGCTCTCTTATGTGCTGTACAATTTAAAAATTTTTTTTATTAATTTTTTCCTCTAAATAGTAAGAGTAGTAAGGATTTAGATGAGAAAGGAATACTAAGAGGAAACATAAAAGACTTTGAGTTTTAGAAACAGAAAACTAAGGGGTTACTCAGTCTTTTAAAATTCATATATATAAAGGAGTAATTGAAAAAGATGCTGAAAATGATTTCTATACACACAGCTATGAAAAGTAAAAGAAACAGTCAAATTAGGGGGAACAGAATTTTACTTAGGTATGAAGAAAGATTTTTATGACAATTTGAAAGTTAAAATTCAGGACATTTCAGGACGGCCCTGGTGGTAGAGTGGATAAGACTCCACCTGCCAATGCAGGGGACACAGGTTTGATCCCTGGTAGAGGAAGATTCCACATGCCACAGAGCAACAAAGTCCATGCAACACAACCACTGAGCTCATGTGCCATAACTACCGAAGCTGGTGCACCTAGAGCCCATGCTTTACAACCAGAGAAGCCACCACAATGAGAAGCCACGCACCACAACCGAGAGTAGCCCCCACTTGCAGCAACTAGAGAAAGCACATGTGCAGCAATGAAGACCCAGCACAAGCAAAATTAAATAAATGAATAATTTTTTAAAATGCAAAACATTTCAGCTGAGGGACTTTCAAACCTCTCAATAATTTTAGATTGAGAAGGAAATGTATATGAATAGTGGTTTAGATTTTTCAAAACTATGAGACCACTATGGTATCTGTGGATACCATCTTTCAGCTTGATAATTCCATTATTTGGAACCCCCACCTACCAGCATTTTCTTCATCTATAAAGAATTAAATGTCTGGCAATGTGTTTCTGGAAGATTGATCAATTCTCTATGAGTCAAGAAAAAATTAATACAGTAAAAGGTAAAGAACTGGACCTTTTCTTTTTTTACCACTTAAATTTAATTGCTTAAATAATTATCGCTTGATCATTTATGATTCAGTTGGCTTCAGATGGCTCTGTGCCCCAGGAAAGAATGCTTCCAAAGGGAACACCTAAGACTGGCCTCTGACAACTTGAGGTGCCTCGTGTCACTGAGCCAGCAGATAGAAAAGAACTTGCCTCTGATATTTGTGGAAACTATTGTTAAGAGTAAAAATGGATGCACAACCAATCTATAAGAAAATGGTTTCAAAATCTAATCAACTGGGAGATTGATTGTAGGTATTTGTTGACTCCTAGGTGACTGGACATCATACCCTAGTGTCTCCATCTAGAACCCTCTCTTTGACTCTCAGGACATAAATAGAATTCTTATTGTGCCTCAGATGCATTTAAATCTTTGACATTAGAGTTTCACACATCAGACTATGAATTTCTATATTCTGTCATTTGTTTGTATATTTCTCTCCCTTTTGGAACATATAGGGAAATTTCATTTTTCACTTCTTTCTTTTCTTCTAGTAGTTATTGCAGGGTAGTTAAAGAACAATCAGTGTTACCCCAGTAGTTTCCATATTTATAGCTCTTCCCTCTTTAGATGCACTTTTCCTCAAATTCCCAGTTGTTACATTGTGGAAGATATTCAAGATCCAAAGGGAAACTAAATTCATAACTAGATGTGTGTTACTAGTATAGGCATATGGAAAAAGTCTTCAAAGAGACTGAGTACTTAAAAGATACCTGTAGACATGGTCCTAAAAGTTGCTATAATTAAAAAATTCTGCAGAATGGGCCCAGAAATGAATATAACTCATACCCCATAAGCTACCATTTACTTTGTTTAAAGTGGACTTTGTCTTTCTTTGTCATTATACACACACTTTCCTTATCTCCCTTCTTTTTGACATGGGCTACTCATTTTTCCTTAATCCTCCTTCATTTTTATAATCTGTTTCTATTTTCTTCTGTCTCTTCAAAACTCCTATCAGTTTTTTAAACTCCTGCCATAGATACACAAAGCAGGCATATTTTTTATGGTTTTCAATCATCTAATTATATTATCTTTTATCTTTGTTGAATTGTTATGTTATAACTACATAATCTGTATTCCTATTTCTATTTCAATTGCAATCTTATCTTCCTATTTGAGGCTGTCTTTATTATGTGTAAGTCATAATTGCCAAGTCATTGAAGGGGGCTTCACTGGTGGCTCAGACAGTAAAGAATCTGCCTGCAGGGCAGGAGACCTGGGTTCGATCCCTGAGTCAAGAAGATCTCCTGGAGGAGGAAATGGCAACCCACTCCAGTATTCTTGCCTGGATAATTCCATGGATGAGGAGCCTGGGGGCTAAGTCCGTGGGGTCACAAAGAGTCAGGCACAACTGAATAACTAACACTTTCACACTTTTGTATCATTGAAACCTTTAGCAAAATTTTGCTAAGACAATGTTTTTAATGTTTCCCTCCTTCCCTTTTTTATTCTGAATGTTTGTTAGCAGTTGAGTTTATAAGAGAGTGTGAGCACAGTTCTAACCCTCAATGCATTTATATAAAAACTAAGCATACTGTAATGCAATAAATGGTGATTTAGATCATGAATATAGAGTTATGAGTGGGAATATAGATTAAGAAGGTATGACTCTACTTAAACTGTGAAGAGTTGGTTAAAAAAGGGAGTCTAAATATTATACCATGTGTTTAATTTCCGGTGTGAGCAGTGCGTGGAGATGGTGGAAAGGGAGTTGGTGGACAAGAACCTGTATAATTAAAGACATGGAAGAATATACATGTGTGGCATTTTCAGATAATAAACAAGTGTTGCTGGATCATTGAGTGTAAGAAAAGAAGCAAGAAAAGGAGATAGGAAATGAGGTTGAAAAGAACCAGACTCCAGAGGACTTTGAATGCTCTGTTAGAACTTTGCGGTTTACATGAAGGCAAAAAGGGACACACTAAAATTTTAACAACATGATTGGATCTGTTGTGAGAATTGATGTATTTTTGTTGGAAGGAAAGTACTTGAAAGAGAAGATAACTCTGATGAAATTTTTGTGATAGATGTAGCTAGAACTGATGAAATTAGGGGTAATGGAAAGAGAAAGGAATGGATCCATGGCAAATGCATTAAATTACAAAAAGAAATTCTGACATAGTTCACTCATTTAAAAAGTACCCAAAACTGTATGACTGGGTATTTAATTTCAAGATTAATGGACACTTGTTATTTAACAAATTTGTTTTGAGAGTATATCGTTACAAGTAAAATTGAAATCACTCATCCTATCAGATTCCTCTCTTTTCCTCCTCAGAGAAAATCACTATTCTGACATTGTTGGATAGCATTCTTGTTCAAACTTTCTATTGCATCCATATATATTTATATTCAATAATGTTTTGAAAAATATAAAATGATATTTATATTAGTATATAATTTTATGTTTTTCATTCAATATAAAATATTTGAGTTTTTCATGATGATAAATATAAATCTGGTTTATTTACTTTCCAAATAATTCATTTCATTTCACTGTATTAACTTACAATTTACTTATATATAACCTCATTGTGGATATATATATATATTACTCCCTTTACCAGAGACATTAAAGAAGAGAAATTAATTAGATTTGATGACAAATATTGTCTCACATTCCCAGTTCTGAAAGACATTCATTTTCTCCATTCTACAAATGGGAAAAGGGGTCAGATATGAAATGTATGTTATCAAAGTCACCAAGTATTAGGTGACAGAAGGTGAAATATAATTTTTCAGATATTAAATCCTATACTCATTTCATTATCCCATGCAGCTTCTTTTAAAAATAATAGAAACAGTTGTTATAGAATATGATAAGAGCTAAATTAAGAGGAACTCAAAGAATAATGAAATCATGTAATCAGTCTATTTAATACAAAGTCCCAAATGGAGTCTCTTGTCCCTGATTCCACATTGAGATTGATGATTAACTTCAATATACTTTGACTAGAATGAGGCACTCAAGCATTTTACTGAAGACCTGTTAATTCCTCTAGGTACTGTGGTGCTTATAAAGAAATATAGTGGTAGAATAGCCCTATAATTTATTGAGGGAGTAAAAAGAAAATATTAGAAGCAGAAAACTACTCAGGTTGGAGGAATTAAGAATGATTTCTTAAGGAGGTAGAAACTGAATACAGGCAACTTTATGGAGACTTTTGAGTGGTTAGGTGATAATGATCCTCTTATGGTGTCTGAGGCCCCTTAGGAGATAGAGAGGTTGAGTAGAACAAATTAAGCTGGCATTTTTTATCATGAGTTCATCCAAAAAACCTTATGTTCCAAATAAGAGTACTTTCTTGGACAAGTAGAGTAAGAACAAATGTTTTAGCAAGCTTCCAAGTTTCCCAGGACACTGAGGTACATTAATTAGTGACACAAAGTTGTTGTAGGTAATTAATCATGAAGACCAAGGCAGCAGTTACCAGCTTGATAATAAATGACTGTCATCAGCTATAATAGGGGCTTATCTTTCCTCAACAGTTTCTACTATCACTCTGTCACATGTTTTTGTTGAAACTGTATCCTCAGAAAGTTAAGATTAAGGAAAAAATAAACAGAGAATAGGACTGATCTTGGAGTCAGTAGATTTGGGTTTTAGCATAAGTGCTAACACTAAGTAAACTTATGGTTTGGATCAAGTTATTTTACATATTTAGGCATTTATTTCCACATCTATAATGACTAAGGATTTTAATAAATAAAGGATATTGATTTTATCAATAGTTCTGAAGGAGGAAACAGAACAGGCTTTATCTTGAAATCAGAACTCCATCTTGGGCCGGACTGTGGACTTTGAGCTATATGCCCAGTATCTATGGAAACGACATACCAACTGGAAAACCAGACCCCCCACCCACCCAGATGGAAGAACCCCAGGGCTCTCTGTCACTAAAAGAATACCCTAATTATCCGTGTAACAGAATAGAGTCATACATTCTATTATGCTTATTGGGGTATAACCACAGGCCTATTAATAATTGTCCACTGTTAACTACCTAGGCTTAAGGCAAATGAATCATAGGTTAACTTTGATTGTCAGGGAATTTGGGGAGGTGGGTTTGTGCATATACAGTCAGGGTATATAAGGTTTTCACAAAAACTGATCGGGGTCCTTGGCTAAGAGGAGATTCTACCTTGGGCCCACCGGTGGATAAACTGGACTCCACTATCTGCATTGTCCTTCTGAGTGAGTTTGTTTCCCAGAATGCGTGGCTACAACAGTTCCTAAAGTTGATCTCATTGAGTTCACTAGTCTCTTTCACTAGATTGAAAACTTTAATTTTAATCCTATTCCTTATTTTCATTTTTCTTTATGCAGAATTTTGTTTTTCCTAAATTCCCCAACTCATAACTGTGTTCCTTCTTTCTTCACATAATCAGTCTCTAACCAGAGTAAATACATATAATTTACCTTTTCAGCAAATCTATATTTGTGATTCTAAGTTTTTGGTTCATTGCAATGAAGAAGACAAATATGGTCCATAATTTCATGTAGCTTGCAGCCTAGTTGGGAAAGAGAAACAAATAATAAATTACATTTGTGGTGTTATTACTAATATATACAGTGTTCTTTGAGAGCAAAGGAATTAAACTTGTAGAAGATAGTTTACTTAATATAATTAATAGGATATAAATGTTATAGTCTTTATAATTATTTACTGAAGTATATTTTGTGATATGAAAGTTTGATAGTCCCTGTGGGTCAATATTTTTTGTTTTATTATTCATTCACTCCACAGTATTGAGTGCTATCAGGGCAGTTGAAATAAATAGAAGCATAACACTTACTGAATGCTTAATACTGCCATATGATTAATATACATTAATTATTTTACTAATTATGATTCCATAGATAAATAAAATGAGGCTCAAAGAGTTTAAGTAACTCACCCAAGATAAAGCTGTCAGTGACTGAACATTATATATGTCTATATCTTTGTAATCTAAATCCAGAAATATTATTTTCTTTTCTAAGCTAGGATATATCTCTAAATAAGAATACATAATTACAAAATAATGTGATAAGACCTTATATCAAGACTTGTACAAACTGGATTTCACTGTGTTACACATTTCATAGCTTTAAAATTTCAAATCATGTTCTAAGTACACTAAAGCAGTGTTTCTCAAATTACCTTTGTTGAAGGATTTTTCTTTAGTCCATAGTCTTTCATGGACTATTTCTTTGGGAAACAAACAAAATCAGAAACATGACTGTCACTGTAACGTCAGATTGCTAAAGAAGTTTCTAAATACTCATAAATTCTGTACCTCAACGAGCAAACTAGAAAGACAGTTTATGGACTTGCACTTCCCTGTATGCACCTCTTACTTCAGTGGAACTGGGGTCATAACATGATATTTTTAAATGCAAAATTAAAAGTTTTGGGGTTGACTTCCTCTTACTCATGCTGACCATCTTGTATGTCATGACTAATATTAGGGCATCAACCCTGACAGGAAGCAGAAGGTATTAACTGCAGAGACAAGTTGGTGATAAGAACAACCTCACATAAGAACATCTAATTTTTCTGTGTGATGACACTTATAGGCCATAAGTATACTAGGTCAGTTTTAATGCTAAAGTTGAAATAAGCTGTACAAGTTTGACCTTTTTTTCTTCAGCATTATATAATTTACACTTGCTCCTTTTGTCCTCCTTCAGATAGCAATGCTAACAAAGTCCATGGATGGAACAAATCAGTCTGTGGTATCAGAGTTTCTGTTCCTGGGACTCACCAACTCCTGGGAAATACAACTTCTCCTCTTTGTGTTCTCCTCCACATTTTATGTGGCAAGCATGATGGGAAACTCCCTCATTATACTCACTGTGACTTGTGACCCTCACTTACACTGTCCCATGTACTTTCTGTTAGCCAATATCTCCTTCATTGACCTAGGAGTTTCTTCTGTCACTTCTCCCAAGATGATATATGACCTTTTCAGAAAACATAAAGTCATCTCCTTTGGAGGCTGCATTGCTCAGATCTTCTTCATCCATGTCAT
Organism: Ovis aries; assembly: GCF_016772045.2. NCBI lineage: Eukaryota > Metazoa > Chordata > Mammalia > Artiodactyla > Bovidae > Ovis > Ovis aries. The sequence continues at coordinate 26,242,815 of NC_056060.1, read as the reverse complement.
CGGTGGGGTGGAGATGGTGCTGCTCATTGCCATGGCCTTTGACAGATATGTTGCCATATGTAAGCCTCTCCATTATCTGACCATCATGAGCCCAAGGATGTGTGTTTTCTTTATAGTGGCTGCCTGGATTATTGGCCTTATCCACTCCATGGTTCAACTAGCTTTTGTGGTAAAATTACCCTTCTGTGGCCCTAATGTGTTAGATACTTTTTACTGTGACCTTCCTCGGTTCATCAAACTTGCCTGCATAGACACATACCAACTAGAGTCCATGATCAGAGCCAACAGTGGATTCATCTCTGTTGGCTCCTTCTTCATTCTGATCATTTCCTACGTTATCATCATTCTCACTGTTCAGAAACAGTCTTCAGCAGGTTCATCCAAGGCTCTGTCCACACTTTCAGCTCACATCACTGTAGTAGTCTTGTTCTTTGGTCCTTTGATATTTTTCTACACGTGGCCATCTCCCTCTATACCCCTGGATAAGTTTCTGGCCATCTTTGATGCAGTTCTCACTCCTTTCCTGAATCCACTCATTTACACACTCAGGAATCAAGAAATGAAGGTTGCAATGAGGAGGGTATGCAGAGAGCTAGTGAGTTATAGAAAGATCTCTTTGGTGATGCTTGTATTGTGAAGAGCTTTTGTTGATTACTGATGTTAATTATTGGTGGCCAAACTCAAGAGAAAATCTTTTCTTCATCCTACTTTGATTTTCTAAGCACACCAATGTAGAATCTATTTTGTCTTTCACTTAGAAGGGAGGGACATTCACTTCTGAAAAGAGAAAAGAAATTACATATGAAGTATTTTCAAAGTTTACAGTAATCTTGAGCCTCAGTTCCTAAGGAATAATATTTATATGGAGTAATTTTTACACATACAAAACATGGAATCCTTCTTTAAGGCCTTTGAACAGGAGAATCTGTCTTTTTGTAACAGAAGCATGTCTCACAGAGATATTTAGATAGCATTACCAACTCAATGAACATGAATTTGAGCAAATTCTGGAAGACAGTGGAGGGCAGAGGAGCCTGATACAGTCTATGGAGTGGCAAAGAATCAGACACAACTTAGTGATTGAACAACATGTCTCACAGATAGGAATTCCTATCAGCACCTAATGGGAGACTCACTAAGTGAGAACTGAACTGAGTCTTCATATTGGATGCTGTAGCTTGCCCACATTTGCCCCCTCCTTTGGCTCTCTTCCAGGGTTGTGCAAAGAGGGCAGAATCTTCAAGAGCAAGCACACAGAATCTTTGAGAACATGCATGTATGAGGTCGCACATCTCCAGTAGAAGCCATGGGAGTTATTCTTGGAAGAAAAAGAGCTGGGAAACACCACAGTTTTTCTCTGTAATTAGCATTTTGCTACTCAACCCCATTAGATTGTCATTTCCCTTTTCTTAAATTCTTTCTTTTCATTTTTTCTTCAGTCACTTATGGTCTTTGGGCTAGGAAAAACTTTTTCTTCTTTCCCTCTCCTTTCTTAGACTTCCCTCTCTTTCTTCCTGTACCATTATTCCTCCTCCTTTTCCTACTTTTCTGCATTGCCTGCTCTGTTCCCTTTTAACTTCCCTTACTTCTACCCTTTCCAATTACTCTATTGTATTATTATGAGTTGCCTACTCAACAGTTTCACACCTTCAAGAACTCTTTGGTCACAGAAGTTCAGCTGTGGTGTTTGAGTAAGGGGGAAATAGCTAAATGGCAAGAGTAGGGGCCTCCCAGGTGGCTTAGTGGTAAAGAATCTTCCTGCAATGCAGGAGATCCAGGTTCGATCCCTCTTGGGTGGGGAAGAGCCCACAGAGGAGGAAATGGTAGCCCACTCTAATATTCTTACCTGGAAAATCCCGTGGACAGAGGAGCTTGGCAGGGTCACAAAGGGTCAGACGTAACTGAAGCGACTTAGCATAGATGCACAATAAATAATATTGCATTTATTATAGTATATACCACATGCCATCTTCGTAAGAAACCGAAATAAAGTTTTACATAACAATATGCACTTAGGGGGGAAATTTGCTTTCTTCTCTTCAATTAAAAGCCTTTTTTTTTTTTTAATAAGAGACTTTGTGAACTAGGCTCTGTGCTAGGAAAATTACACAGAAGATGGATAATAACATTCACTGCTTCTAGTTAAAAAAAAAAAAGAACTTCTCAAGATAAATTTATGTCATTCTAACAGAGAAAACTAACTCCTAGTTTTCCTTTAATGTGATATTTTAGTAAAACATTCCTAAATTTAAAGAAGCCTAAAAACCTGAGTTGTGTAAACTTTGCCAAAATTATTTAAACACATTCATTGCATTGTTTCAGACTGATTATTCAAAATTATGTATATATATATATTTTACATATAAAATCTATCATATACAATCATTTTAGTAAGTCAGCAAGCTCATGAGAAAAACCCTCAACAGCCTACACACATTCTATTCACACCTTCTTACACATGGTAAATGTTAAAGTAGCAAAAATGAACGTGCTCAGTAATTTGATAAAATGATATAGTATATTAAGACATACATAAAAGTCACACATGTGAAGACACACACACACACCCTGACCAGTGTTTCAATATTCAATCTTACTTAAAAATTACCCAAAGAATATCCATTAAATACCGTATTTATTACTAAACCAAGGTCTTAAAATTGCTAAGGATATTAAATGTCAAGTTTAACTGGATACACCACAGAACTCTTAGAAGTATTGCTGAAATTGGTTAATCATTTAGTTTTGTATTTTTTTTAATTTTAAATTCTTATTTTACAGTCTATACTGATAAGGTCAGGGACAAGACCTATAGCTGCTTTATAAAAAATATTATCAAATCAGTCTGAATTGTCCAAGAATATATTTTGATTGTGTGAATCTGGATAGTATAAAAACACTGTTGAACTAGTGATTTCTTATGAAAATTTTTTTCTAAAAAGGCTAACAAATTTAATGTAGTAATTTCAGTTCAGTTCAGTTCAGCCACTGAGTCATGTCTGACTCTTTGCAACCCCGTGGGCTGCAGCACACCAGGCTTCCTTGTCCATCACCAAGTCCCAGAGACTGTGCAAACTCATGTCCATCATGTAGGTGATGCCATCCAACCATTTCATCCTCTATCATCCCCTCTCCTCCTGCCTTCAATTTTTCCCAGCATCCAGGTCTTTTCCAGTGAGTCAGTATTTCACATCAGGTGACCAAAGTATTGGAGCTTCAGCTTCAGCATCAGTCCTTGCAATGAATATCTAGGACTGATTTCATTTAGGATTGATTGGTTTGATCTCTTTGTAGTCAGAGGGGCTCTCAAAAGTCTTCTCCAGCACAACAGATCAAAAGCATCAATTCTTCAGTGCTCATCTTTCTTTATGGTCCAACTCTCACATCCATACATGACACACGAAAGCAGCAGTGGCCACTCAGTGATCAATGTAACACACTGAAAACTATCTTTCAGATGAAGCCTTGCCCATGTAACTGTAGCCCAGGCAGCATAGATAAGGCTTATAAAGAAGCAGTGTAGAGGGCAAGGAACCAGGAATTTCACTGGAAGCACATGAGAAAACTATTGTATTGCAGGTCAGTGACTGTTGTGGCTGATAACTCAGGCCTTGTAGAACTGGATGGTGGGTAAAATTCTTCAGTTTATACAAGGCTCCTATTCCAGCTGCTGCTGAAGGTTTATTTCTCTTATTTGAGCATCTCATGAGGTTGTTTAGCTGTTCTTCAACAGCAGGAAGAACAGATTCTCAGAATTTAATTTAGAGGCAAGGGATAAAAATTGATGTCAAGGAGGTTCAAATAAGGAGGTTGCCAGTATTCTTCAAGAGAATATTCACCAGAGAAAATCAAGATGACAGAGTAGGAATGATCTTCTCCTGTGAGGACACCAAAATTACAACTCACTGCTGAAGAACCATCAAGTGAATGTTGGATCCCACCAAAAAGGATACCCTACATCCAAGGGCAAAGGTGAAACCCCAGCAAGTTGGTAGGAGAAGTGAAATTACATTTAGAATCAAGCCTCATATCCACCAGAGACGCTCAGAAGGCTCAAACAAAACCTTGTGCACACCAGGAGACCCCACAGAGACTGAGCCAGACAGGCCTTTGAGTCTCTGAGTATCTACTGTGGAGGTACAGGTCAGCAGTGGCCTGCCCCAGGGGCAGGAGCTCTGGATGCAGAAGACCTGGGTGTGGCAAAAGCCCTCTTGGAAGAGGTCACCATTAACCTCATCAAGAAGTGGCAAGCATACACAGAAGAACTATACAGAAAAGATCTTCATGACTCAGATAATAATAATGGTGTGCTTACTCACCTAGAGCTAGACATCCTAAAATGCAAAGTCAAGTGGGCCTTAGGAAGCATCACTATGAACAAAGCTAGTGGAGGTGATGGAATTCCAGTTGAGGTATTCCAAATCCTAAAAGACAATGCTGTGTGCTTGGGGCTGGTACATGGTGATGACCCAGAGAGATGTTATGGGGAGGGAAGTGGGAGGGGGGGTTCATGTTTGGGAACGCATATACATCCGTGCTGGATTCATGTCAATTTATGGCAAAACCTATACAGTATTGTAAAGTAAAATAAAGTAAAAAACAAAAAACAAAAAAACTACAGTTCATGTTCAAAGAAACATTTTAGTTGAGACTTGTCTTTACATGGTTTTTCATCTTCTACAGACATTATTTAAATAACAATGATGATAATAACAATAATGAGATAAAATGTATTGAGTGTTTATTATACACCATTCCATAGGTTAATATCTTTTTATACATAATCACATATAAATGTCACAACAATTGAATGTTGAGTGAATGTAATCAAATTGTTCAGGTATTGAAATCAGGTAAGTTGAAAAACCAGGAGTTGATCTATGCAATTCAGATTGCAAAGTGGAGCTTCTTAATATATAGTACAAACTGAAATATGTGTCTTATTTAAGATAAAATCTAACAATAGTTCAAAGCAATGCCTCAGTTTTAAACTCATATTTGTCTTTCAATGTACACTTGAAAAATGTGATGGGAAACCTGGGACACTAAATGTCATATTTTGGTTGAACAGCAGATTTTATATCCACAACTAAATAAATGACTTATTTAGTAAAAAAAAAAAAAAAAAAAAGACAATGCTGTGAAACTGCTGCACTCAATATGAGAGCAAATTTGGAAAATTCAGCAGTGGCCACAGGACTGCAAAAGGTCAATTTTCATTCCAATCCCAAAGAAAGGCAATGCCAAAGAATGCTGAGCTACCACACAATTGCATTCATCTCACATGCTAGTAAAGAAATGCTCAAAATTCTCCAAGCCAGGCTTCAACAGTATGTGAACCATGAACTTCCAGTTGTTCAAGTTGGATTTAGAAAAGGCAGAAGAAACAGAGATCAAATTGCCAACATCCACTGGATCACCGAAAAAGCAAGATAGTTCCAGAAAAACATCTACTGCTGCTTCATTGACTATGCTAAAGCCTTTGTGTGGATCACAACAAACTGTGGAAAATTCTGAAAGAGATGGGAATACCAGACCACCTAACCTGCCTCTTGAGAAATCTGTATGTGGGTCAGGAAGCAACAGTTAGAACCGGACATGGAACAACAGACTGGTTCCAAACAGGAAAAGGAGTACGTCAAGGCTGTATAATGTCATCCTGCTTATTTAACTTATGTGCAGAGTACATTATGAGAAACATTGGGCTGGATGAAGCACAAGCTAGAATCAAGATTGCCAGGAGAAATATCAATAACCTCAGATATGCAGATGACACCACCCTTATGGAAGAAAGCAAAGAACTAAAGAGCCTCTTGATGAAAGTGAAGGAAGAGAGTAAAAAAAGCTCTGTAATTTCCTTACTGTACATAAGGGTTTACTGTAATTTCCTCATTGTACCTCATTGCCTCTGTAATGACCTTATTTCCAAATAACCTCACATTCTAAAGTACTGCAGAGAAGGCAATGGCAACCCACTCCAGTACTCTTGCCTGGAAAATCCCATGGACAGAGGAGCCTGTTGGACTACAGTCCATGGGGTCATGAAGAGTCAGACACAACTGAGCGAGTTCACTTTGACGCGTTGGAAAAGGAAATGGCAACCCACTCCAGTATTCTTACCTGGAGAATCCCAGGGCCAGAGGAGCCTGGTGGGCTGCTATCTATGGGGTCTCACAGAGTTGGACATGACTGACATGACTAATTAGCAGCAGCAGCAGCTAAAGTACTGGGGGTTGAACTTCAGCAAATGAATTTTGAGGGAAGACAGTCCAACCCATGACAGATCCTCACCATCTCAGTTCAGTTCAGTTCAGTCACTCAGTCATGTCCGACTCTTTGCGACCCCATGAACTGCAGCATGCCAGGCCTCCCTGTCCATCACCAACTCCTGGAGTTCACTCAAACTCATGTCCATCGAGTCGGTGATGCCATCCAGCCATCTCATCTTCTATCGTCCCCTTCTCCTTCTGCCCCCAATCCCTCCCAGCGTCAGGGTCTTTTACAATGAGTCAGCTCTTTGCATGAGGTAGCCAAAGTATTGGAGGTTCAGCTTCAGCATCAGTCTTTCCATTGAACACCCAGGACTGATCTCCTTTAGGATGGACTGGTTGGATTTCCTTGCAGTCCAAGGGACTCTCAAGAGTCTTCTCCAACAACACAGTTCAAAAGCATCAGTTCTTCAGCACTCAGCTTTCTTCACAGTCCAACCCTCACATCCGTACACGACCGCTGGAAAAACCATAGCTTTGACTAGACGGACATTTGTTGGCAAAGTAATATCTCTGCTTTTCAACCATCTCAGTAGAGATTGCCAAATGTCCAGATTATGAAATGAAATTCACAATCTATGTTACCACCAGTGTGGAATAATCTATCAGCCCTGTATAAACCAGGACTGGAACCAAACTTGGCCAAGACCCCAAAACAAACAAATCAACAGCAAAAAAACTACCAAAGCAGAAAGCAAAACAGAGATCAGTGTCTGTGAAGGTAAACTTCACTCTGCTTCAGATCCACTCTGGAAACTAGGAAGAGACGTGTCTGGGCTTAAATGTCCCTATAAGGGCATTGTTCTGGAAATAAAATATATTGACTTCAGAAGATGTGTCCACTTGGATATCTTGATGAGCCTCCAAAATGATCAAATCATCATTTTCAAGAAGTTAAAAACATGATTCATATAAATTATTTATTTAACTCACTAATGAGAGAACAACAAAATTGAAAGCTGATTGCAATCAAGTGTTTTTCATTTGTATTGAAGTATTGTTGATTTATAATGTTGCATTAGTTTCTGCTGTACAGCAAATGAATCAATTATACATGCATATATATATATTTCCACTCTTTTTTAGATTGTTTTCCCATATAAGCCATTACAGTTTTCTGTGCTGTACAGTAGATCATTATTGTCTATTTTATTTGATATATAGTATTTTTTTTATATGTAGTAGTGTATATATGTCAGTCCCAGTCTCCCAATTTGTCCTTCCTCTCTTTCCCCATTGGTAACCACGAGTTTGTTTTCTATATCTGTAATTCTATTTCTGTTTTGTAAATAAGTGCACTTGTATCCTTTTTTAGATTCCATATGTAAAAGATATACGATATCTGCCTTTAAGTTCCTAAGAGTGAATGAATCCTGCCTGTAAATGGCCTTCATATGTCTTGATTTCACTAGTTCTATGATTATGACCTGTGCCATAATTGGGCTGAAACACGGTTACCACTTTAGAAATTTATTTTTCTCTTGCCAGTGATTTAATTTTTTTATTTTTCAAACATGCCATAGGCCCATAGAACATACTAGCACTTCAATGTACCCAAGTTTGCATACTGGTTCCATACATTAATTATTTAGCAAATTTCTTGTTTTTCTTCTTCCAGTTTTATTCTTTATTTATTCTAGATATAATTTACATAAAGCACGGTATAAGTTTAAGGTATATAGCACAAAGATTTGACCTACATATATGGTGAAACAATTGTCACAATAAGTTTAGTGAATATCCATCATCTCATAAATACAAAATTGAAGCAGTAGAACAATTTTTCCTTATGATCAGAATTCTAAGGATTTGCTCTCTTAATAATTTTCACATATAACACAGAAAAGCATTAATTATATTTATCATGTACTTTATGATCTATAGTACTTATCGATCCTATAAGGGGAAGTTTGTACCTTTTGACTGCTTTCATCAATTTTCCCCTCCTCTTACTCCTCACCTCTGGTAACCACAAATCTGATCTGTTTTTCTATGATTTTTTTTTTTGAAATAAAATTGACTTACAACACAATATCAGATCATATGAGAAACAGTGGTTAGATATTTCTTTAATTCACTGCAATTAGTTATGCTATCTCACTATAAAAAGATATTACATAGTTATTGATTATATTCACCCCACAGTGTATTTCATATCTGTGACATTTATTTTCCAATTGGAAGTTTGTACCTTCTTAATTTTCCTCACCTGAACTAAATATAGAGCTACCATATGCCACTCTTAGGCCCATGTATCTTTTCAAATCGTGGTTTTCTCTGAATATATGCCCCATTCAAAAAGATACATGCATCACAGTGTTCGTTACAGCACTATTTATAATAGCCAAGACATGGAAGCAACCTAAAGGACCATCAGCAGAAGAATCAATAATGCACATGTGGTATATATAATGCAGTGGAATATGATTCAGTCATAAAAGCACCAAGTAATGCCATTTAAATTTATTTTCGTGCCTAGTGTGAGAGAGTAGTCCAGTCTGATTCTTTGCATATAATTGTCTTGCTTTCCAGGGCTTCCCAGGTGGCACTAAGGAAGATTCTTTGGAGAAGGGAATGGTTACCTACTCTAGTATTCTTGCCTGGAAAATTTCATGGATAGAGGAATCTGGTGGGCTACAGTACATAGCATCACAATGAGTCGGACACAACTGAACGACTAACACTTTTTCTCTTTATAGTTGAATTACAATGTTTTGGTAGTTTCAGGTGTACAGCAAAGTAATTCAATTATATGTAAACATGTATATATTCTTTTTCAAATTATTTTCCCATTTAGGTTGTTACAGACTCAGTAGAGTACCCTGTGCTATACAATAGGTCCTTGTTGGTTATCCATTTTAAGTATAGCAGTGTGTGCATGTCAATCCCAAACTCCCTAACTATCCCTTCTAGAAGTGAAAAGTGAAAGTGTTAGTCATTTAGTTGTGTGCAACTCTTTGCTACCTCATGGACTGTAGCTCACCAGGCTCTTCTGTCCACGGAATTATCCAGCCAAGAATATTGGAGTGGGTTGCCATTTCCTTCGCCAGGGGATCTTTCTGACCCAGGGATCAAACCTGGGTCTCCTGCACTGCAAGCATTTACCATTTGAGCTGCCAGGCTGGGGAGCCTTATTTTGACTTAAATCGTCTTATTTTATTTCTCAGCTTTATATCCGTGTATTAGCAGTTTTTGTGTGTGTACTATCTTGTATTTTTCAAATTTGCTGAGCTCTAACAATTCTTGTAGCTACCCCAGTCCGAGGTCAGGGGCGGCAGCCAGGTGGAGCTACCCCACGTCCAAGGAGCAGTGGCTGCGCAGGCGCAGGAGGGCCTAGAGGAGCTATTCCATGTTCAAGGTCAGGAGGGGCGGTGGTGAGGAGATACCCCTTGTCCAAGGTAAGGAGCAGCGGCTGCACTTTGCTGGAGCAGCTGTGAAGAGATAACCCATGTCCAAGGTAAGAGAAACCAAAGTAAGATGGTAGGTGTTGCAAGAGGGCCTCAGAGGGCAAACACACTGAAATCATACTCTCAGAAAACTAGTCAATCTAATCACACTAGGACCACAGCCTTCTCTAACTCAATGAAACTAAGCCATGCCCATGAGGCTGCCCAAGACAGGCGGGTCATGGTGGAGAGGTCTGACAGAATGTGGTCCACTGGAGAAGGGAATGGGAAACCACTTCAGTATTCTTGCCTTGAGAACCCCATGAACAGTATGAAAAGGCAAAATGATAGGATACTGAAAGAGGAACTCCCCAGGTCAGTAGGTGCCCAATATGCTACAGGAGATCAGCAGAGAAATAACTCCTGAAAGAATGAAGGGATGAAGCCAAAGCAAAAACAATACCCAGCTGTGGACATGACTGGTGCTATAAAGGTTTGATGCTATAAAGAGCAATATTGCATAGGAACCTGGAATGTTAGGTCCATGAATCAAGACAAATTGGGAGTGGTCAAACAGGAGATGGCAAGAGTGAACGTTGACATTCTAGGAATCAGCGAACTAAAATGGACTGGAATGGGTGAATTTAACTCAGATGACCATTATGTCTAATACTGCGGGCAGGAATCCCTTAGAAGAAATGGAGTAGCCATCATGGTCAACAAAAGAGTCCAAAATGCAGTACTTGGATGCAATCTCAAAAACAACAGAATGACCTCTGTTCATTTCCAAGGCAAACCATTCAATATCACGGTGATCCAAGCCTATCCCCCAACGATTAACGCTGAAGAAGCTGAAGTTGAACGGTTCTATGAAGACCTACAAGACCTTTTAGAACTAACACCCAAAGAAGATGTCCTTTTCATTATAGGGGACTGGAATGCAAAAGTAGGAAGTCAAGAAACACCTGGAGTAACAGGCAAATTTGGCCTTGGAGTACAGAATGAAGCAGGGCAAAGACTAATAGAGTTTTGCCAAGAGAACACACTGGTCATAGCAAACACCCTCTTCCAACAACACAAGAGAAGACTCTACACATGGACATCACCAGATGGTCAACACTGAAATCAGATTGATTATATTCTTTGCAGCCCAAGATGGAGAAGCTCTATACAGTCAGCAAAAACAAGACCAGGAGCTGACTGTGGCTTAGATCATGAACTCCTTATTGCCAAATTCAGACTTAAATTGAAGAAAGTAGGGAAAAGCACTAGACCATTCAGGTATGACCTAAATCAAATCCCTTATGGTTATAAAGTGGAAGTGAGAAGTAGATTTAAGGGACTAGTTCTGATAGATAGAGTGCCTGATGAACTATGGACAGAGGTTCGTGACATTGTAAATGATTTGGTCCTTTGTAAAAGTGACTTTTTATACTGTGAGTTTATATATGCTGCCTTTAGGATAGAAGGCAAGATATATTGTTCACTGGCTTAAGATATGTAGTGCACCAAATAGGAAGCATCCTAAATTTGAAAGTTGTTCACCTCCCAGTTGATAGAAATCTGACCATTAACTAGTCCATTCTGCCACTCCATCAATGAGATGCTTCTGGTAAGTGTAGTAAATTCCATGCGTGTAAGCTTATTATCACACTTCATTTCCTATAAAATTATGTCCAGAGCCAAAGTTGCATAGGACATCATAGGAACAGCTAAGGCAGAAAGGTATTCTGTAAGTCCACAAATGGTAGTGCTAGCAGAAGCACCACATTTGGGAAAGAAAAATCAGCACAGTGTGGAGACAAATCTTTAATACTTGCAGGAAAGGTAGACAGTGAGTCTATGGAGAGTATGATGAGGTGTGGCACCATACAGGGAAGCTTTACATCTGCATGGGAAGTTTTGGCACTCAACAATATAGATTACCCATAGTGAGAGGGAAATTCACATTGCTTCATCTATGCAGAGGCTTCAACTATGCTTCTATCAGCACTGTTTAGTACCAATTAGCCAGTCCATTCTGGAGGAGATCAGCCCTGGGATTTCTTTGGAAGCAAGGATGCTAAAGCTGAAACTCCAGTACTTTGGCCACCTCATACGAAGAGTGGACTCATTGGAAAAGACTCTGATGCTGGGAGGGATTGGGGGCAGGAGGAGAAGGGGACGACAGAGGATGAGATGGCTGGATGGCATCACTGACTCGATGGATGTGAGTCTGAATGAACTCCGGGAGTTGGTGATGGACAGGGAGGCCTGGTGTGCTGCGACTCATGGGGTCGCAAAGAGTTGGACATGACTGAGCGACTGAACTGAACTGAACTGAATAATGACTAGTATATGATGCCATAAAACAATACCAGGATAGCTGGGAAAAGAGGTTGTTTTACATTACAGAAGGAAGTCTTCTTGTTCCTGTATAGTGAATAATCTCCAATAGTCTTTTACATGGGCAGTCTCTGTGTCCTTTCTGAAAAGTCCATCCATATATACTTCTCCTCAGACTCCACCATAAAAAATTTATACTCGTGTTCTTTCTTAGGTCTTAAAGAAACAAATCAATCACTAGCCCTCCTCACAAATTAGTATGATCTGTACAATAGGCCATCTCCCCTTCCAAGAGAAGTGTACAACTAAAGGTTATTCCCTGACTGGAAGAAAGGCAAGATGGCAGCATAGGAAGATGCTGAGCTCATCTCCTTCCATGGACACAACAAATCTAAAGCTATATACAGAGCAACTTTTCCTGAAGAAGACCTGAGGGGAGATTTGACAGCTCCTGCATAGAGGTGAGGAAAGATGGAGACACAATATCCATGTGAATCCAACCTTATCCTCATTGTGATGTGACACGGAGGGTCATAACTGAGGGACTTAAGTGCAGACTCTCCCACCCCGCAGACAGTGACAAAACACCAACTTAAAGCCCATCTAGGCAATATAGGAAGAAAATTCAGTTACTCAAGTAGCAGTGACAATAAGCCATGAACTGCTAGAGCCCTCTTGAGGTCAGAGACATCAGGAAGCATCATGGGTTGAGTACCCTCAGAACCCCACCCTTGCCATTTATTTTCCCTTCACTCATACTAGATAGCTGAACTCCTGAAGAGTAATAAACTCTTCAAGACATGAAGTATGTTTGAGGAGGCAACTTATAACTACAAAAGAGCGATTAAAAAGGGGCAGCAGTAAGGGAAGTCAGGAGTTACTGTCTCCAGAATGTGAAACTATTTCTATTATGCAAGCCAGCCAGTTTGTAGTATGCTGTATCGCAGCCCTAGCAAACTAGTACAAAAACTACTCTTTATCAGGTGAGAAGTGATAGAGAATTTGCTCTGTTACTTAACTAAAAATTAAAAAAAAATCTATTTGTGTAAGAATATGTCTCTTTTTCTCTATAAGTAGAAAGTTTATTTGCGATCTAATGCCTGTGTGTGTCTCTTCTTTTGATGTCTTGGTAAATCTGATTCTACTCTTGGTCTGTAGGTAAGGTTGTAAATTTGAACATGAGAACTTTATGTGTGGCTGTACTTCTGCAATTGAGAAACTCATGTGAATGTGAAATAGTCCGACTCAAGGAGATAATAATAATTTTTGTACAAAGCCTCTAAAAGAGGCTGACATGAATCTACAATAAAACAGCCATATTGCAAAATTTTTAAAATGAACTTCTACTCCTTTAAATTAGATTTTTCAGAAAATTTCTTATAAAAATGCTAACTCAGAAGTGTTTTTCTATGAAAATCCAACTTCACATAGTGAAAACAAATCCTTGGAAAATTCAGATTCAGTTTATTATATTTTTAATAAAACAGTGATAGATATCCTTTCCAACCTTACCAAGTAAAGATTATAAGACAAGCATTTAGAATTAGAAAAAATGCAAACTTATGTGTTCAATTTGAGTTATAATTCTGACAGCTCTGTAGTGTGTCTATTTAAACAAAATGTTTAATATCTTCAGCAATTTTAAGACCTTGGTTTACTATTAAACATAGTAATTAGTAGATATTCTTTGAATAAGTTTTGAATTATTCAAAGATTGAATGCTGAAACACTCAGTGGTGTGTGTGAGAACTTATTTACATCTTTATAGATCGTCTGTATCTTTTGGTCAAGTTACTGCTTATGTTCATTTTTGCAACTTTAAGAATACCACTTATACTATCTATAAGAAAATGTGAACAGAATATGTGTGTGTCTGTTAGGGGTTATATTAGTGTGTTCATGAGTTTTGCTAGTTTACTAAAATGATTGTATATGACAGACAATTCTCCTTTATTCTCCTTCAAGAACTCTCAGTGGAATATAAATTGCTTATGTTGGTTAAAAGTAATAATTAATATGGGTGACTGAGGATATACCAGAATTAACATGACCAAAAACTATCAAGGGGAAAAAGGGTACATTTATCCTAAGATAAAATGTTATTCCAGAAATTGAAAGTGGTTAGTAAACAACAAAACTGAATGGGTTTGATACATGCATGTAATCATTTTTAGTACTAAAGAATACTAAGTATAGACACCAAGAATCAAATGTATAATTTGCTTTAATAAGAGTTTGATATATTAAAATTGTGCTAATCAAGGCATGATTTTTCTTTCACTACAAATAATGCACTGTGTTTTGAATAAAAAGAAGGTATTGTTAATGTGTACTTATAAAAGAAGACCTGAATGGATATAGAGAGCTATAGATGGTTTTCAGGAAGCAAATTCTATTTGCTTTGGATATATATCATATAATTATATATGCATGTACATAATTTCAAATAATGAGCTAAATTGAAGCAATGGTATATATTAGTTTTGACAACATTTGCACAGTAAAGGTTTGATAAGCTTATTTAAATAAATTTAGAAGTGCTATACTATTAAATATTATATTAAAGCAGGACTAGATTTTGGATATCTGTTAGAATGATGTAACACACTGATCTTGGTATATTTATTCTGCTTTTAACTAGAAGCAGTGAATGTAATGCTCTACTTCTGTTTAATTTTCTTAGTAATCAGAGATTCTATAAACAACTCACAAAGTGTGTTTTAAACAATTCTTTGTAGGAAGAAAATGAAATGAAAGCAAAATTTCATAAATATAAATATTGCTACGTTAAACCTTAGTTCAGTTCTTTATGGGGATGGGATATTGTATGTACTACAATGTATACTATATTTCTTACTATGAATCACTGTCAAAAAGTATGAAAATCACTTCTATAAGGGACCCTCCCCTTGCCTTTTATTTTCCCTTCAATCACACTCAACAGCTGAACTCCTGAAGAATAATAAATCCTTTTTAGACATGAAATGGGAGAAGGCAATGGCACTCCACTCCAGTACTCTCGCCTGGAGAATCCCATGGGTGGAGGAGCCTTGTAGGCTGCAGCCCTTGGGGTCACTAAGAGTCGGACACGACTGAGCGACTTCACATTCACTTTTCACTTTCATGCATTGGAGAAGGAAATGGCAACCCACTCCAGTGTTCTTGCCTGGAGAATCCCAGGGACGGGGGATCCTGGTAGGCTGCCGTCTATGGGGTCACACAGAGTTGGACACAACTGAAGTGACTTAGCAGCAGCAGCAGACATGAAATGTGTTGAGTTGGTGACTTATACTAATTACAATAGAGCAATTAAAAAGGGACATCAGGAAGGGAAGTTAGAAGTGGACAGAGCAGCAAATGCAGGGCAGGGGGAAACAAGGAGGAGCAACAGGGTGGGAAGAAAGAAAAGAAAGAAAGGCCTGAGAAAGGAGAGGGAAAGGGAGAAAATTTTTCCTAGCCCAGAGCCCATAAGCCTAGGCTGAAGAAAAATGAAGAGGAAGATACAGGAAGAAAAAAGGAAGGAAATGTAATGGGTTCAAGAATAACGCTAATCACAGAGAAAAAAGCTGGTATTTCCCAGATCTTTGTATTCCAAGAACAACTTCTGTGACTTCTACCCAGAGTTGTGTGACCACTGGGTTCCTACATGTATGTTCTCAGACTGTGTGTTTGCTCTCGAAGAGTCTGCCCTCTTTTGCACAGCCCTGGCAGAGACCCAAGGAAGGGTATGTGGGAAAGTTGCAGCATTTAATATGAAGACTCATTTCAGTCCTCATTTAGCAAGTCTCCTGCTAGGTGCTGATAGGAATTCCTGTCTCTGAGAAGGGCTCCTGTTAAAAGGAGAGAGACATGTTCTCCTGTTCTCAAGGCCATAAAGAAGTTTACCTGTTTTGTATTTCTAATAGTTACTTCATATGAATATTATTCCTTAGGAACTGAGGCTCAAGATTACTATAATCTTTGATTATAAATACTTAATACGTAACACCTCTCTCTTCAGAAGCGAATGTCACTCCCTCCTAAGTGAAAGACAAAATAGACTTGATATCAGTGTGCATAATTAAATTAAGGTAGAACAATCAAAAGCTTCTGTCTGAGTTTGATCATCAGTAATGACTGTCAGTAATCAACAAGGGACCTTTACAATACAGGCATCACTTAAGAAATCTTTCTATTACTCACTAACTGTCTGCATACCCTCCTCATTGCAACCTTCATTTCTTGATTCCTGAGTGTGTAAATGACTGGATTCAGGAAAGGAGTGAGAACTGCATCAAAGATGGCCAGAAACTTATCCAGGTGTATAGAGGGAGATGGCCATGTATAGACAAATATCAAAGGACCAAAGAACAAGACTACTACAGTGATGTGAGCTGAAAGTGTGGACAGAGCCTTGGATGAACCTGTTGAAGAGTGTTTCTGAACAGTGAGAATGATGACGATATAGGAGATGATCAGAATGAAGAAGGAGCCAATAGAGATGAACCCACTGTTGGCTGTGACCATGGTCTCTAGTTGGTTTATGTCCATGCACGCAAGTTTGATCAACCGAGGAAGGTCACAGTAAAAGCTGTCCAACATATTAGGTCCACAGAAAGGTAAGTTTACCACAAAAACCAGTTGAACTGTGGAGTGGATGAGACCGATCATCCAGGCAGCCACTAAAAAGGAGATGCACAGTCGTGGGCTCATGATGGTCAGATAGTGGAGAGGCTTACATATGGCAACATACCTGTCAAAGGCCATGGCAATGAGCAGTACCACCTCCACCCCACCAATGACGTGGATGAAGAAGATCTGAGTGATGCAGCCACTAAAGGAGATGACTTTACGTTTTCTGAAAAGGTCATAAATCATCTTGGGAGAAGTGACAGAAGAAACACCCATGTCAATGAAGGAGAGGTTGGCCAACAGAAAGTACATGGGAGAGTGTAAGTGAGGGTCACAAGTCACAGTGAGTATAATGAGGGAGTTTCCCATCATGCTTGCCATGAAAAATGTGAAGGAGAACACAAAGAGGAGAAGTTGCATTTCCCAGGAGTTGGTGAGTCCCAGGAACAGAAACTCTGATACCACAGACTGATTTGCTCCATCCATGGACTTTGGTAGCATTGTTATCTGAAGGAGGACAGTAGGAAAAATGCAAATTATAACAACTGTGTTGATGAATTTGAAGAAGAAAGGTCAAAGTTATGAAAGCCAATTTACATATTACCATAAAAACTGATCTAAAATGTTCATGACCTCTAAACTGTGTTTACACAATAAAACTGGTGGCTCTTTTTGCCACCAACTTATCCCTGCATTTAATAGCCTTTTCTTCCTCCATGGGTTGATACACTGTATTACTCATGAGACACTAGAAAATAAACATGAGTAATATGCATTTAACCCCAAATCTTTTTGATTTTGGGTTCAAAACTATTATGATCTGCCCAGTCATATAGCACTAATCACTACTGCAATGTCTTTGAAGCCTTATAAACCTTCATCCAGTAGAAAGATCTATCCCCTCCATCCTTGTCCCTACCTCTGGGAACACATTCATCTTCAATATTACTTACATATTGATTGCATCTATGAAGTCTTACTTTATTATTACTAGAATTTAAATTATTAGCATAACTACCAAATTTTCTCTGTATTTAATACCACTCTGCTTCCTTCTAGGGTAGATGCTATGATGTTATTCAGGACATACAAGATTGGTCAACATGGGTAATAGGGATTCAACCTGAAATTGTTGACTTTTGGTTCAAAACTAATATAGGCTAGCTCCAATCACACATACTCTTCATCACTTCTCAATTCTTCCATCAACTTTTAAGAATACAAGCCTTATTCTCATAGACAGAGCCTTCCTTTTGTTTTTGTTTTTAGTTTTTTATTTTTTAAATTTTAATATCTTTAATTCTTACATGCGTTCCCAAACATGAACCCCCCTTCCACCTCCCTCCCCATAACATCTCTCTGGGTCATCCCCATGCACCAGCCCCAAGCATGCTGCATCCTGCGTCAGACATAGACTGGCGATTCAATTCTTACATGATAGTATACATGTTAGAATGTCATTCTCCCAAATCATCCCACCCTCTCCCTCTCCCTCTGAGTCCAAAGGTCCGTTATACACATCTGTGTCTCTTTCCCTGTCTTGCATACAGGGTCGTCATTGCCATCTTCCTAAATTCCATATATATGTGTTAGTATACTGTATTGGTGTTTTTCTTTCTGGCTTACTTCACTCTGTATAATCGGCTCCAGTTTCATCCATCTCATCAGAACTGATTCAAATGAATTCTATTTTATGGCTGAGTAATACTCCATTGTGTATATGTACCACGGCTTTCTTATCCATTCATCTGCTGATGGACATCTAGGTTGTTTCCATGTCCTGGCTATTATAAACAGTGCTGCGATGAACATTGGGGTACATGTGTCTCTTTCAATTCTGGTTTCCTCGGTGTGTATGCCCAGCAGTGGGACTTCCTTTTGACTCCCCATCTCTGGAAGATATTTGTCTTCAAGTTCTATTAAATTTTAACCATATTTGTGAGGTCTTATTTTATACTACAAGCATTTATTTTACTATTTCTTATATTTTAGTAAACTGAGTACTGGTCTAACTCACCTCATAGGCTATAAGCTTCTGGAAGGCAGGGATTATGATTTATTCATATTTAGATTCCTTGAAGCAATGAAAAATGAGCCACACAGAGGTGCAGGTCCACAAACTGTTACAAGTCTGCATCATGTTAGGTGCAGAAATTGAGGGTTTAGAAAATTATGTAGAAATTTCGCAGGATAGCAAACAAGTATAAAATTTTGCATTTGTTAAAATGTCAGTCCATGAAGGACTGAAGAAGAATACCTGATTCTTCACCAAAGATACTTTGAGAAGTACTGCCCTAAAGTACTTAGCACATAGTCTGTGAAGCTTAAAACTGTGAAGGGCATCATGCAATAGCAAAAAGTATCTTGTTCAAACCTCTATGTAAGAATTTATCACAATATCTTGTAATTTTAGTTTAAGTTACAGGAGCAACAGAGCACAGTGGAAGGAATATGCCCTTTGGATTCTGTAAATCAAGATTTAAACTGTACTTCAGTTACTGACAAGGTAGTTTTGGGCAAGTTCTTGAACCTTCATTTATCCATAAGATTACAATTAATAATACTAACTCAGAGGAATTTGGGGTATAAAATCATTTGAATAATGATTAAATAATTTAAGTTTTGCAATAGTGCATTCAATGTATACCTACTATAGGTAAATATACAGTAAATGTTATTTTTCCTTTTTTCACACATCTATAATAGTGCTCAATATAAAACATAAATTAATAATGAGAAAATAAATGGTATTGGCCAGGAGATAATATCAAATTTCCATATCTAAAAGATATTTCATTACCTGTTATAATTATCTCCTTTCATATAATAATTGGAGAATATAATATTCATATTGTTTAGGGGCTTCCCTCGTGGTCAGATGGTAAAGAATCTGCATGCAATGCAGGAGACCCGGCTTTGATCTCTGGGTTGGGAAGATCCCCTGGAGAAGGGAGTGGCTAGCCACTCCAGTATTCTAGTCTGGAGAATTCCATGGAGAGAGAAGCCTGGCAGATTGCAGTTAAAGAGTTGGACACACTTATTCACACACATTCTTTTAGAAATCAAACTAAAAACCATCTTGTGAAGATTAAATATGTTTTCTTTCTAAGAAACACTGCATTTTTTTATAGTACTATAAATGTAGTTCACTGATTTTTCTGTTGTTGTTGTTTGTGCTCATGTCCAGTTAGATTGTGACTCCCAGAAAGTTAAGGACTACACCTGTGTAGTTATCCACATATCCCCAACTTAGAATGATACCTCGACATAAAAGAGCTATGTAAATATATCAGGAATTAAATATTTTTTGAAAGATAAAAGAGGATGTATTTAGGTAACTAAAATTATATGAATATAATTCAGTTCAGTTCAGTTCAGTCGCTCAGTCGTGTCTGACTCTTTGCGACCCCATGAATCGCAGCTCGCCAGGCCTCCCTGTCCATCACCAACCCCCGAAGTTAAACTCAGACTCACATCCATCGAGTCAGTGATGCCATCCAGCCATCTCATCCTCTGTCATCCCCTTCTCCTCCTGCCCTCAATCCCTCCTAGCATCAGGGTCTTTTCCAATGAGTCAACACTTCACATGAGGTGGTCAAAGTGTTGGAGTTTCAGCTTCAGCATCAGTCCTTCCAATGAACACCCAGGACTGATCTCCTTTAGGATGGACTGGTTGTACTTCCTTGCAGTCCAAGGGACTCTCAAGAGTCTTCCCCAACACCACAGTTCAAAAGCATCAATTCTTCGGTGCTCAGCTTTCTTCACAGTCCAACTCTCACATCCATACCTGACTACTGGAAAAACCATATCCTTGACTAGATGGACCTTTGTTGGCAAAGTAATGTCTCTGCTTTTGAATATGCTGTCTAGGTTGGTCATAACTTTCCTTCCAAGCAGTAAGTGTCTTAATTTCATGGCTGCAATCACCATCTGCAGTGATTTGGGAGCCCCCCAAAAATAAATTCTGACACTGTTTCCACTCTTTCACCATCTATTTCCCATGAAGTGATGGGACCAAATGCCATGATCTTAGTTTTCTGAATGTTGAGATTTAAGCCAACTTTCCCACTCTCCTCTTTCACTTTCATCAAGAGGCTTTTTAGTTCCTCTTCACTTTCTGCCATAAGGGTGATGTCATCTGCATATCTGAGGTTATTGATATTTCTCCTGGCAATCTTGATTCCAACTTGTGCTTCTTCCAGCCCAGCGTTTTTCATGATGTACTCTGCATATAAGTTAATAAGCAGGGTAATGGTATACAGCCTTGATGTACTCCTTTTTCTATTTGGAACCAGTCTGTTGTTCCATGTCCAGTTCTAACTGTTGCTTCCTGACCTGTATATAGGTTTCTCAAAACAGGTCAAGGTACATATAATTATATAATTAAGGAAGATGAGTAAGGAACCTGTGCATAGCTCTTAAGCAACCAAGAATAATAGAAAATGAGGAACTATAAAAGTAAAGAAGACTTAGGGAAAAAGAAGAAATAAAAGGAAAATCTAATAAGGGTGAAAAAAATTAAGAAAGTATGTATATAATGGATTCCCTGGTAGCTCAGAGGGTAAAGACTCTGCTGGCAATGTAGGAGACCTGAGTTTGATCCCTGGGTCAGGAAGATCCCTGGAGAAGAAAATGGCAACCCACTCCAGAGTTCTTGCCTGGAAAATCCCATGGACAGAGGACCCTGGCGGGCTACAGTATTCTTGCCTGGAAAAATCCCATGGACAAAGGGGGAGCCTGGCGGGCTACAGTCCATAGGGTCGCAAAGAGTTGGGCACAATTGAGTGACTTCACTTTCACTTTTCATGTGTATTATGACAAAGAAAAGAAGGATAAGTCTTACTTTAAATTAAGTGAAAAGTAGTTTATGAGATGTAATTTGCAGTACTTTCTCAACCCAGTCTTCAGAAATTCTGTAATTAAACAATTATAGGTGTCTTTTAGTACTAAGGCTCTGGGGAGAATTTCTTTTATTTTTAGCTTTAAACCTTGTATTTTATATTGGAGTATTAGCTGATTAACAATGTGGTACTCTCAGGTGAACAGCAAAGGGATTCAGCCTGGCAGATGGTCAGAATTTCTTAATAAGCTTTTATCAGCTATGTGCATACAGCTGTGAATTTATTTGCCTTTTGACTCTGCAATCCCTATCAACTAGGCAAGAATCAAGAATTTTAAGAAAGGTGAGTTTAAAGCAGACTGAGATATAAATATGGAACTTAGGTGTATCTATCCAAATGTCAAGGAACATAAAAATTTGAAAAGTTTGTGTCATCACAGTTTTAAAGTCACTTGAGACAGGATCCCAATCTCAGTTCAGAGAAAAAGTATAGAGACGATTCTAGATGGAGACTTTATTCACCTAAAAGTCATCAAATACAGGGGAAAACTGAATGAAGGTGTTCTAAAATCTTTTGTCTATTGGCTATGTTTTGAAATAATTTTTCTTAAACAAATTAGCTATGCCCATGTTTTTAAACTTGTTAGATACCCATAATTCAAAAGCCAAGGCATAATGCCTTGCCCTCTTGATGTGATTAGTCCTTTTTTTGTTCCATGGAGAATTGATTAATCCTTCAAACAGATTGCCAGACATTTAATCCTTTACAGATGAAGGAAATATTGGTAACTGAAGTTTCAAACAATAGTCACCAAATTGAAAGGGATCTATGTACAGCTGTTTGATTTAAGCAAAATATTAACCCTAATCATAATTTATATGTTTCTCCCTCAATTTAAAAATATTGTGAGCTTAACAATGTCCTCGGCTCAAATTTTTTTTCAAATTGTTACAAAACCTTGTTTACAACCAAGTAAAACACTGCCTCCTCTAATTTAAGACTATCTCTACTTTTACTTTCTATAACAATGGTAAATATAGATAATTCTGTGACCTTTTCCAATAACCTTTACGTACATAAATGCAACAAATTAAGTAATCCCTTAGCTTTCTGTTTTCAGATTCAGCAAACTCATTACCTTTTAAAATTTCCTCCTAGGACTTCTTTTTCACTTTCCCTCTTTCAGCTACATCGCCCAAATTTCACTTTTTAACTTTCTCTAAACCTTTCTTCATTCTCCTTAAGCTTACAAAATAATCTATTTATAACCAAGAGACCAGGAAAACAAATTCAAGCTCTTGGTAGTTTTAAGTGTTTAAAATTTTTTTCCACATCGTATTTTAAAGCGCCATTACACTGGAAATTATTTATTCAACTTTGCATCTCTTGGTTTCAATACCTTTTATTTCTATTGAGATATTTATGTAATCCTTTCCCACCTTATAAATTTGAGTTCAAATAAATTGCTTCCCTTTTTCACAGAAGATGATCAGTTTATACAACTTTCTTTTGCAAAGCTAATGGAGAGAAAAACACAATTACCTTTAACAAAATATTTTCAAGTGTCATTAATTTTTACTGCTTGTTTATTATGTGGCAGATGGTGAGAAGCATTTTTAATCAGCATGAATGAACTGATTGCCATTGACTGTAAATGTGATTGATTGCAACAAATGCTGAATCAAAAATATTACAAAACCATTTGACCTTTTTTAATATCTTTCACATTACCCCAAGAACAATGTGATACTACCTAAAAGTCACGGTCAGTTAGCCTTTTCCAGTGTGTCAATAAACTTTTGTACAATTATTTTTCGTATTATTCAATTCCTTATCCTGGATGCTATTTACTTTGCTTTAGGATAACACTCATAAACTTAAGGATATTACTATTATTTATAGTACTTATGACAACATAAATTATGCCTGAAATTAAGGCACTCTTTGCATTGTCAAATTTATTTCCATGATTCCATTTTACCTGTATAAAGAGAAGAGTCTGAGATTTTCCTATGTTCCACAAAACAAAATGCCATATAAAATTCTTTCATAAGAAGAATTACATTAGAAGGAAGCAATTTACAGCTTGAGAGAACAGTGACCAAATGATAGTGCAAAAACAGTTTAGAAGGAGCTCACGGATCATGGGACTTTGCCCCTAGAGAACTAATTGGTTTGACCAGAGCAACCAAAGGATCGAAAAACTCATAATAAGACGCTAGAGAGAAAGAGGGAAACAAAAGTGGAATATTTTGTATATAATAGTACAAAATATTTCTGTGCCATTTGGTTGAAAATTTTATAAATATTGGTAATCACCCATTAGAAATAAACTCAAAATAGATAAATATTAACTCAAAATTTAACTCTAATCATATCAATTTTTCTGTTATAGTTTAGATAGCAGAACATATGTGACAATTTTTATTCAATCTTATATTGACTAACTATGGATATATATGGGCTTCCCTGGTGGTACAGACAGTAAAGGATCCTCCCGCAATGCAGGAGACCTGGGTTTGATCCCTGAGTTGGGAAGGTCCCCTGGAGGAGGGCATGGCAACCCATTCCAAATTTTTTGCCTGGAGAACCCCCATGGACAGAGGAGTTTGGTGGGTTACAGTTCTTGGGGTTGTAAAGAGTCAGACATGTCTGAATGACTAAGCACATGGATGTGTATAAAGATTTAGCAACACAGAAGTTCAGTGAATAAAGCTTAAAAGTGAATGAAACAGATACCAACTGATGATAAATTTAAAAAATTATGATGCATCCATACAGTTAAATCCTCTAAAGTCACTAAAAGCAAGTTCGAATTCTATACAGTTAAGGACACCATACACATTATTGAGTGGAACTGTGGATAGTAAAATAGCACACATAGTATGATCTTGTGCAATAAATATCTCTATGTCTATCTATTTACATCTGTACCTATATGTATGTATCTGAAAATACCGACAACAAACTTTTTTTGACAAGTACTTCAGGACAGTGTGATTGTTAGGTAATAAGACAAAAGTTTCAATCTTCAATTTTGTATCCTGCCAGGGCAAAAAATAGTACACTCAAGTTACAATCCACACAGCAGAAATACAATCATAAGAGACTACTGCAAACAACTTTATGCCAACAAAATGGACAGCCTACAAGATGTGGACAAATTCTTAGAAAGTTACTATCTCCCAAGGCTGAATCAGGAAGAAGTAGAAAATATGAACAGATCAATTACCAGTACAGAAATTAAATCAGTATTTTAAAAACTCCCAACAAAGAAAAGTCCAGGACCAGATGGCGTCACAAGTAAATTCTATCAAACATTTAGAGAAGAGTTAACATCTCTCTAGTTCATTTATTTCTACCATTCTATCTTCTACTTCACTAATCCTATCTTCTGCCTCCATTATTCTACTATTTGTTGCCTCCAAAGTCAAAGGCTAATAGAGTTTTGCCAAGAGAATGCAGTGGTCATAAAAAACACCCTCTTCCAACAACACAAGAGAAGACTCTACACATGGACATCACCAGATGGTCAACACTGAAATCAGATTGATTATATTCTTTGCAGCCAAAGATGGAGAAGCTCTATACAGTCAACAAAAACAAGACCAGGAGCTGACTGTGGCTCAGATCATGAACTCCTTATTGCCAAATTCAGACTTAAATTGAAGAAAGTAGGGAAAACCATGAGACCATTCAGGTATGATCTAAATCAAATCCCTTATGGTTATACAGTGGAAGTGAGAAATAGATTTAAGGGACTAGATCTGATAGATAGAGTGCCTGATGAATGATAACTGAGGTTCATGACACTGTACAGGAGATAGGGATCAAGACCATCCCCATGGAAAAAGCAGAAAAGCAAAAAGGTTGTCTGGGGAGGCCTTACAAATAGCTGTGAAAAGAAGAGAAATGAAAGGCAAAGGAGAAAAGGAAAGATATAAGCATCTGAATGCAGAGTTCCAAAGAATAGCAAGGAGAGATAAGAAAGCCTTCCTCAGCGATCAATGCAAAGAAATAGAGGAAAACCACAGAATGGGAAACACTAGAAATCTCTTCAAGAAAATTAGAGATACCAAGGGAACATTTCATGCAAAGATGGGCTCTATAAAGGACAGAAATAGTATGGACCTAACAGAAGCAGAAGATATCAAGAAGAGGTGGCAAGAATACAGAACTGTAGGAAAAAGATCTTCATGACCAAGACAATCACGACGGTGTGATCACTCACCTAGAACCAGACATCCTGGAATGTGAAGTCAAGTGGGCCTTAGAAAGCATCACTATGAAAAAAGCTTGTGGAGGTGATGGAATTCCAGTTGAGCTATTTCAAATCCTGAAAGATGATGCTGTGAAAGTGTTGCACTCAATATGCCAGCAAATTTGGAAAACTCAGCAGTGGCCACTGGACTGGAAAAGGTCAGTTTTCATTCCAATCCCAAAGAAAGGCAGTGCCAAGAATGCTCAAACTACCTCACCATTGCACTCATCTCACACGCTAGTAAAGTAATGCTCAAAGTTCTCCAAGCCAGGCTTCAGCAATACGTGAACCATGAACTTCCAGATGTTCAAGCTGGTTTTAGAAAAGGCAGAGGAACCAGAGATCAAATTGTCAACATCTGCTGGATCATGGAAAAAGCAAGAGAGTTCCAGAAAAACATCGATTTCTGCTTTATTGACTATGCCAAAGCCTTTGACTGTGTGGATCACAATAAACTGTGGAAAATTCTGAAAGAGATGGGAATACCAGACCACCTAACCTGCTTCTTGAGAAATCTGTATGCAGGTCAGGAAGCAACAGTTAGAACTGAACATGGAACAACAGACTGGTCCCAAATAGGAAAAGGAGTACGTCAAGGCTGTATATTGTCACCCTGCTTATTTAACTTCTATGCAAAGTACATCATGAGAAACGCTGGGCTGCAAGAACCACAAGCTGGAATCAAGATTGCTGGGAGAAATATCAACAACCTCAGATATGCAGATGACACCGCCCTTATGGCAGAAAGTGAAGAGGAGCTAAGAAGCCTCTTGATGAAAGTGAAAGAGGAGAGTGGAAAAATTGTCTTAAACCTCAACATTCAGAAAACGAATTTCATGGCATCTGGTCCCACCACTTCGCAGGAAATAGATGGGGAAACAGTGGAAACAGTGTCAGACTTTATTTTAGGGGGCTCCAAAATGACTGCAGATGGTGATTGCAGCCATGAAATTAAAAGACACTTACTCCTTGGAAGGAAAGTTATGACCAACCTAGATAGCATATTCAAACGCAGAGACATTACTTTGCCAACAAAGGTCCGTCTAGTCAAGGCTATGGTTTTTCCAGTGGTCATGTATGGATGTGAGAGTTGGACTGTGAAGAAAGCTGAGCGCTGAAGAATTGATGCTTTTGAACTATGGTGTTGGAGAAGACTCTTGAGAGTCCCTTGGACTGCAAGGAGATCCAACCAGTCCATTCTGAAGGAGATGAACCCTGGGATTTCTTTGGAAGGAATGATGCTAAAGCTGAAACTCCAATGCTCTGGCCACCTCATGCGAAGAGTTGACTCATTGGAAAGACCCTGATGTGGGGAGGGGTTGGGGGCAGGAGGAAAAGGAGACAACAGAGGATGAGGTGGCTGGATGGCATCACTGACTCGACGGAGGTGAGTCTGAGTGAACTCCAGGAGATGGTGATGGACAGGGAGGCCTGGTGTGCTGCAGTCATGGGGTCACAGAGAGCTGGACACGACTGAGTGACTTAACTGAACTGAATGGTTTTGATCTCATTTATTGCATTATTCATTATATATTGACTCTTTTTAAAATTTCTTCTAGGTCCTTGTTAAACCTTTCTTGCATTTCTTAATCCAACACTCTCCGACCTAAATCACAGCAGGATCCTCTATGATCCACCTCCCAGAATATTGGAAATAAAAACAAAAATAATTAAATGGGACCTAATTAAAATTAAAAGCTTCTGCGCAACAAAGGAAACTGTAAGCAAAGTGAAAAGACAGCATTCAGAATGGGGGAAAATAATAGCAAATGAAGCAACTGACAAACAACTAGCATCAAAAATATACAAGCAACTCCTGCAGCTCAACTCCAGAAAAATATACGGCCCAATCAAGAAATGGGCCAAAGAACTAAATAGACATTTCTCCAAAGAAGACATATAGATGGCTAACAAACACATGAAAAGATGCTCAACATCACTCATTATCAGAGAAATGCAAATCAAAACCACAATGAGGTACCATTTCACACCAGTCAGAATGACTGCTATCCAAATGTCTACAAGCAATAAGAGCTGGAGAGGGTCTGGAGAAAAGGGAACCCTCTTACATTGTTGGTGGGAATGAAATCTAGTACAGCCACTATGGAGAACTGTGACAAAAATCAAGAGCATTAACACAACCACAGACTCACATAGTTAACCTTGTGTGTGTGTTTGTGTGTGGTGAGAATACTTTAAGACTTTTTTTTCACAACTTTCAAGTACATGATACCACATTATTAACCATAGTCACCACCTTTACATTAGAGCCTCTAAACTTGTTCTTATAACTGAAAGCTTTTACTCTTTGACCTATATCTCTCCATTTCTCTCTCTTTCCAGCCCATGAAACATTCAATTCTGTTTCCATAAAATCAGCTCTTTTTATTTATTCCATGTGTAAGTGATACAATACAGCATTTGTCTTTCTCTGTCTGGTTTATTTCACTTAACATAATACCCTCCAGACTCATTCATGTTATCACAAATGGAACAATTTCCTTTTTCATGGCTGAATAATATTCCACTGTGTATATATGCCACAGTTTCTTTATCCATTCATCCATTTAAGGATATTTTTATTGTTTCCATATGTTTGCTACTTGAATAATTCTGCAACGAAGGTGGATGTGCAGATATTCAGGATGTGATTTTTTTCCCCTTTCAATGTATAGCCATAAAGTAGAATTGCTTCATTACATAGATCCCTGGGTTGGGAATGTCCTCTAGAGAAGGAAATGACAACGTACTCCAGTATTATTGGATGGAAAATCCCAAGACCAGAGAACCCCAGAAAAGTTATCGGGTTGCAAAGAGTCAGATGCTATTGAGGACGCATGCGTGAACACACACACACAGACACACACACACACACACACACACACACGCACAGTAGTTCTATTTTTAATTTTGGGGGAACTTCATACTATTCTCTAAACTTTCATGCTGTTTACACTAATTTAGAGGCTGCACCAACTTTTTCTTTTTGGCCATATTGCTTGGCTTGTAGGACCTGTTTCCCAACCAGATATTAAACCTGGGCCATGGCTGTGAAAGCCTGGAACTCTAACAATTAGGTCACCCCAGGGAAATTCCTCTCTGTTTCTTTGATGATAGAGGCTTGCATTGTGTGGTGATTGCAACATGTGTGAGGTGATATCTCATAGTGCTTTTGGTTTAGAGAGTGAAAAAGTTGGCTTAAACCTCAACATTCAGAAAATGAAGATCATGGCATCTGGTCCCATCACTTCATGGGAAATAGATGGGAAAAAGTGGAAACAGTGTCAGACTTTATTATTGTGGTCTTCAAAATCACTTCAGATGGTGACTGCAGCCATGAAATTAAAAGATGCTTACTCCTTGGAAGGAAAGTTATGACCAACCTAGATAGCATATTCAAAAGCAGAGACATTACTCTGCCAACAAAGTCAAGGCTGTGGTTTTTCCGGTAGTCATGTATGGATGTGAGAGTTGGACTGTGAAGAAAGCTGAGTGCCAAAGACTTGATGCTTTTGAACTGTGGTGTTGGAGAAGACTCTTGAGAGTCCCTTGGACTGCAAGGAGATCCAACCAGTCCATTCTGAAGGAGATCAGCCCTGCGATTTCTTTGGAAGGAATGATGCTAAAGCTGAAACTCCAATACTTTGGCCACCTCATGCGAAGAGTTGACTCTTTGGAAAACACTTTGATGCTGGGAGGGACTGGGGGCAGGGAGGAGAAGGGGACGACAGAGGATGAGGTGGCTGGATGCCATCACTGACTCTATGGACGTGAGTCTGAGTGAACTCTGGGGGTTGGTGATGGACAGGGAGGCCTGGCGAGCTGCGATTCATGGGGTCGCAAAGAGTTGGACACGACTGAGCAACTGAACTGAACTGAATGATTGGTAATGTTGAGCACTTTTTTAATATATTGATTGGCAATTTGCATGTCTTTTTTGGAAAAATGTCTATTCAACTCCTTTGCCCATTTTTAATTAGATTAATTGCTTTTTGGTATTGAGTTGGGTGAGTTTTTATATATTTGGGATATTAATCCCTTATCAGATATATCCTTGCAAATATTTTATCCCATTCTATAAGTTCCTTTTTTAATATATGGATTGTTTCCTTTGCTGTGTTCAGTTCAGTTCAGTTCAGTCACTCAGTCGTGTCCGACTCTTTGTGACCCCATGAATCACAGCATGCCAGGCCTCCCTGTCCATCACCATCTCCTGGAGTTCACCCAAACTCATGTCCATCGAGCCGGTGATGCCATCCAACCATCTCATCCTCTGCCATCCCCTTCTCCTCCTGCCCCCAATCCCTTCCAGCATCAGAGTCTTTTCCAATGAATCAACTCTTCACATGAGGTGGCCAAAGTATTGGAGTTTCAGCTTTAGCATCAGTCCTTCCAATGAACACCCAGGACTGATCGCCTTTTAGAATGGACTGGTTGGATCTCCTTGCAGTCCAAGGGACTCGCAAGAGTCTTCTCCAACACCACAGTTCAAAAGCATCAATTCTTTGGCATTCAGCTTTCTTTATAGTCCAGCTCTCCCACCCTTACATGACTATTGGAAAAACCATAGCTTTGACTATACTGGCCTTTGTCAGTAAAATAATGTCTCTACTTTTTAATATTCTGTCTAGGTTCATCATAGCTTTTCTTCCAAGGAGCAAGTGTCTTTTATTTTCATGGCTGCAGTCATGAAATGTGAGAATGGATTCTATAAGCTCTTAGAGGAAAACATAGGCAGATATTCTCTGACATACATGGGAGCAAGATATTTTTCAATCCACCTCCTACAGTAATGAAAATATAAACAAAAATAAATGGGACATAATTAAACTTAGGGCTTCCCTGGTGGCTCAGATGGTAAAGAATCTGCCTGCAATGCAGGAGACCCAAGTTCAACCCCTGGGTTGGGGAAATCCCCTGGAGAAGGGAATGGCTATCCACTCTTGTATTGTTGCCTGGGAAATTCCATAGGCAGAGGAGCCTGGAAGGATATAGTCCATAGGGTAGCAAAGAGTCAGCTTTTGCACTGCAAAGAAAAGCATAAACAAAACAAAAAGATAATCATCCAAATGGGAGAAAATATTTGCAAATGAAGAAACCAACAAAGGATTAATATTCAAAATAGCTCATGCAACACAATATCAAAAAACATGCAACCCAATCAAAAAATGGGAAGAAGACCTAAGTAGATGCTTGTTCAAAAAAGACATACAGATGGTTAAAAAGCACATGAAAAGATGCCAACATCACTAATTATTTGAGAAATGTGAATCAAAACTACAATGAGGTATCTTCTCACACAGGTCAGAATGGTTATCATCAAAAACTCTGAACAATAAGTGCTGAAGAAGGTGAGTGCTGGCGACGGAATGAAACATCAACACTGCAGAGTGGTTTGAGTCTTTATATTTTAACACTTGCTTCTTACAGCTGCTTTATTTTATATCCCTTGCACAACAACCTACAGGGCAAGCTGCCAAGCACTATGATTCAGAGACTATACAGTGCGCAGGCGCAGGGCGAGATAACCTTTACCTTGACTTATTTACTGCAGCTAAGACTTTGTTTTGGGGAACTTCCTTATCAACTTAGAATCCGTTTTGTCCCAGGGTCTGTTCCTTTTGAGGAATCAGAGAAACATCCTTGTGTGCAAGAAATGTTCTTTTCTCACGGGAACAAACAGGATTCTTAGCTGAACATCTCATTTGCAAGAATGTCCAGCTTAGGTTGAGAGTCTTGTTTGCAAGCACTTCTCAACCTTCCTTAAACCTAGTTCCCTACACTGGGCAGAACATCTCGTTTGCAAGAATGTTCAGCCCTGGTTGAGAGTCTCGTTTGCAAGCACTTCTCAACCTTCCTTAAACCTAGTTCCCTACACTGGGCAGAACATCTCGTTTGCAAGAATGTTCAGCCCTGGTTGAGAGTCTCGTTTGCAAGCACTTCTCAACCTTCTTTATACCTTGTTCCCTACAGGTGAGATAAAAGAGAGCCTTCCTACTCCATCAGTGGGAATGTAAACTGGTGAAACCACTATGCAGAACAGTATGGAGGTTCCTTAGAAAACTAAAAATAGATCTACCATATGATCCAGTAATTCCACTGCTGGGCATATCTCCAGAGAAAAACATGTTTCAAAAGGATACAGAACCCCCCATGTTCATTGCAGCACTATTAACAATAGCCAAAACATGGAAGCAACATAAATGTCTATTAACAGAGGAATGGATAAAGAAGATATGGTGTGTATCAGTTCAGTTCAGTTCAGTTTAGTTGCTCAGTCGTGCCCAACTCTTTGCGACTCCATGAACTGCAGCATGCCAGGCCTCCCTGTCCATCACCAACTCCTGTAGTCTACTCAAACTCATGTCCATCGGTGATGCCATCCAGCCATCTCATCCTCAGTTGTCCCCTTCTCCTCCTGCCCTCAATCCCTCCCAGCATCAGGGTCTTTTCCATTGAGTCAGTTCTTTGCATCAGGTGGCCAAAGGATTGGAGCTTCAGTTTCAGCATCAGTCCTTCCAGTGAACACCCAGGACTGATCTCCTTTAGGATGGACTAGTTGGATCTCCTTGCAGTCCAAGGGACTCTCAAGAGTCTTCTCCAACACCACAGTTCAAAAGCATCAATTCTTTGGTGCTCAGCTTTCTTCACAGTCCAATTCTCACATGCATACATGACCACTGGAAAAACCATAGCCTTGACTAGACAGACCTTTGTTGGCAAAGAATACACACACACACACAATGGAATATTACTTTGCCATAAAAGAGTGAAATAATGAATGTCATTTGCAGCAACATTTGTGGACCTAGAGATTGTCATACTGAGTAAAGTAAGTCAGACAGGGAAAGACAAATATTATATAATATTGCTTATATGTGAACTCTAAAAAATGATACAAATGAACTTATCTACAAAACAGAAATAGACATAGAAAACAAGTTTATAGTTAACAAAGGAGGAAAGGGTTAGGAGGGATAAATTAGGAGTTTGAGATTAGCAGATATAAACTGTCATATATAATTGAGGTAACTAATAAGAACCTACTGTGTAGCACAGGGAACTCTACTTAATGTACTACATTTCTCTGTAATGGTCTATGGGGGAAAAGAATCAGAAAAAAGCTGAGCATATTTATATGTATAACAGATTCACTTTGCTGTACACCTGAAACTAACACAACCTTGTAAATCAACTATGACCCAAGGAAAATTAAAAAACAATTTTTGAAAGACTTTGTGTCCAGGCTTATTGCTTAATAGACCTTGAGGATATTGAACATATTTGTTTCTCAGACACTTCTTCAGTGAAATGAGATAATGAGAATATCCACTCCATAAGACTTATGAACAATGCTGAAATTGTAAAAAGCACTATATGAGTGGCATCAGTTATTACCTCCCCTAGGACACAAATAATGACAAATCAACTCCATTGCATCATGAAAGAAACTTCAATTAATAGATTTCTTTCTATTCTTTAGCAGTCATATTAAATAACAAACTGCACAATCTCTTGTAAGAGAGAAACCATACGGATTTTATAAATATTTCTTTTTCTATTTGCTGAAATATTTATCTTTCTGGGAGAGACACAGTGAACTTAGTGTGACTTACTTAATCAGAGTACACAATTTACCAATCACATTTATTTCCCACAGTAGAGAGAGCAATATTAACTGTTAAGTATTGGGGGGGGTGGATTTCAAGCCTACAAAACAGAATTTAATCAAAGGTCTTTCTGAACACCAGTGAAGACAAAAGAATGCTATTTGATAATGAATTTTAAATGTTTTTCATAATTAAAGCTATGGTCTAAAATTTGGCTCTGGTAGGACCTACCTTTGTTATGGTAATAGTAGAAATAAGGAAAAGTTTTACAACTGGTAAAGAAGTACTAATGACAATTTTGTAGGGAAAAGAGGTACAAATGAGAGATGCAAAGCTCTCCCTTCAAACAGGACTACAGGAGAAAGCTGAAAGAGTTGAATGTGAACAGAAAATCAAATACAAAGTTGGTTTGAAAGTGAAAGCTATGGTACATATACACAATGGAGTATTACTCAGGCATTAAAAAGAATACATTTGATTCAGTTGTAATGAGGTGGATGAAACTGGAGCCGATTATACAGAGTGAAGTAAGCCAGAAAGAAAAACACCAATACAGTATACTAACGCATATATATGGAATTTAGAAAGATGGTAATGATAACCCTGTATGCGAGACAGCAAAAGAGACACAGATGCATAGAACAGTCTTTTGGACTCTGTGGGAGAGGGAGAGCATGGGATGATTTGGGAGAATGGCATTGAAACATGTATAATATCATGTAACAAACGATTTGCCAGTCTAGGTTTGATGCAGGATACAGGATGCTTGGGGCTGGTGCACTGGGATGATCCAGAGAGATGGTATGGGGAGGGAGGTGGGTGGGGGGTTCAGGATTGGGAACACGTGTACTCCCGTGGTGGATTCATGTCAATGTATGGCAAAACCAATACAGTATTGTAAAGTAAAATAAAGATATATATATATAAAGAAAGTGAAAGGTCAGTGACCTGGCAACTGGAGGCACGGTTTCTGGTACCTATCTCTCTCTGGTGACTTCTTGCTGTGTGCTCTTTGGCAAACTGTAGCCACCTCTCAATTCTTGGGTTTAGCATGTGCAACTGTGGGAATGAGAATTAACACTGTTGGTAATCTATCCTAGCTTTAAATACTATAATTTCTACATAGGATTAATAATTTTCCAGACTCCCAGATAGACAAACGATAAAGATGCAAAAATATGTAAAAAACTGGGGAAATAAGAAGTGGAGTAGGAACAAAGATAATTAAAATCAAGATTGGTAGTAAGTAGATGAAAGAAAATAAAAATGCCCAGTTTGTCTATCAATATAATAATTGGTCAATAAAAGGAAGATCAAATATCATTATTTGCTCATTTACATGGTACTCTTTTAAGACCAGGTAGATTACAAAGGACATATGATTTGCTTTTTAACACTTCGATGTACAGAGTATCAAAGAATGACATGATTTGTAATTTAATGGTGAAATAGATATCACAATTTATTAAACAAGATATTTCTAAGCATACAACACTGCCTAAGTTTTGAATATTTCTCTGAAATTGCATAATGTCTTTTCTGAAACCAGCATGAGAGAGAATCTATAGTTCCATATCTTTATAGTAATTCAATTAGGAAATATTTTTATAACGCACAAAATGACTGCACAGTCTCCTCATTGCCACATTCATCTCCTTCTTCCTGAAAGTATAGATGACTGGATTCAGAAAAGGAGTGATAAATGCATCAAAAATAGCAAGATATTTATCTAAGTGTGATGTGGGAGAAGACCAGGTGTAGAAAAACAGTGGCCCAAAGAACAAAACCACCACACTAATATGAGCTGACAAAGTGGAAAGGGCCTTGGATAACCCACGAGAAGCATGTTTCCAAACAGTAAACAGAATGAAGATGTAGGAAATGATCAGCAAGACAAAGGAGCCCACAGAAATGAGCCCACTATTGACAGTTACCATGAACTCCAGTTGTTGGGTGTTTGTGCAGGCAAGTTTGAGGAGCCGAGGAAGGTCACAGTAAAAACTAACACATTAGGACCACAAAAAGGTAAATCCACTACAAAAACCAACTGAACCAATGAATGTATAAGCCCAATGGTCCAGAAAGTGGCTAAAAACTGTAGACACATTCTTGGACTCATGATGGTCAGGTATTGGAGAGGCTTACATATGGCCACATATCTGTCAAAGGCCATGGTGATGAGCAGCACCATCTCAGTGCCACCAGCAGCATGGCTAAAGAAGATCTGGGTAATACATCCACAAAAGGAGATGGATTTATGCTTCTTGAAAATATTACAAATCATTTTAGGGACTATGATTGAGCAAAATACCATGTCAATGACTGAAAGATTAGCCAAGAGGAAATACATGGGGGAGTGCAGATGAGAATCCAAGGCTACAGTGAACACAACGACAAGGTTTCCCATCATGGTTGCAGAGTAGAACAAAAAGGCGAAGACGAAAAGGAGGAGCTGGATCTCCCATGAAGTGGAGGATCCCAGGAATATGAACTCTGATACTATGGATTGATTCATTACACCCATTGCCTCAGACACCAGGATCACTTTTCACTTTACCTAAAGGAAGAAGGAAAATGAACAAGCATTACCTAGACAATATTGGTATTTGAGAAAGAAAGCCTCCAGTCCATGGAGAGAAAATTATCATGTTAATATCTCACATAACCAGTCTTCACTACATGTACACCTGACTCCTGCTTGAAAATGAAGTTGCTCAGTCGTGTCTGACTCTTTGCAACCCCATGGACTGTAGCCCACCAAGCTCCTCCATCCACAGGATTCTCCAGGCAAGAATACTGAAGTGGATTGCCATATCCTTCTCCAGAGTATCTTCCCAACCCAGGGATCGAACCCAGGTCTCCCGCATTGAGGGCAGACTCTTTAACCTCTGACTCCTGCTTAGAGGAATACTATGGTTCCCATATGGCATTATCAATTTCAAAACTACTACTATTAAATTATTCTTCCTCTGGACCTCTTTCCTTTTCGGTTTCTCCTAGTATTACTTGGCTATTTCCTATTTCCTGTTGCCTGGTGTGTTTTACTTCAATAACATGTCATCTTCAAACTCTTTTGATCATGATTTCTAATGAATGAATATTATTTCAGCCATTCATAAGAAAGTGAAAGTGAAAGTCACTCAGTAATGTCTGACTCTATACAGTCCATGGAATTCTCTAGGCCATAACACTGATGTGGGTGGTCTTTCCCTTCTCCAGGGGATCTTCCCAACCTAGGTAGTGAACCCAGGTCTCCCACATTGCAGACAGATTCTTTACCAGCTGAGCCACAAGGGAAGCCCAATTCATACGAGCCACCTAACAGCTCCTCATGTACAGCATATAGCTTTCTTAGTCTCTGTTCTGTCAATCATATGGCTCAATTAGAGCAATGTGGACTTAGGTGCTCAGTTGTGTCCAACTCTTTGTGACTCATGGACTGTCGCCCACCAGGCTTCTCTGTCCATGGGGATTCTCCAGACAAGAATACTGGGGTGGGTTGTCACGCCCTCCTCCAGGGGATCTCCCCAACCCAGGGATTGAACTCAAGTTTCCTGCATTGCCGGTGAACACTTTACCATCTGAGCCATGATGAACCTTCAGAACTTTCCCTTTTTCGGAGGGAAGGCTTGATCAGAAGGACTTAGGCATCTTTCTTTCTTTTTCAAAATTTCATTTTATTCTTCAAGTCACAAAATCTCATTATAAATATCCCAGCTCAAATGCTCCCTTACTTGTGAAATCTTCCAAATTGCCCAAGTCTCTATACTTCCTCTGCACTGTTAGCATTTATTTAGCATTTATTTCACTGTCTCATGATTGTATAAATTTTCATCTCTTTATCAAAACATAGTCCTTGTGTACAGGAAGAATGTCTGGTTCATTTGAGTAGTCCTCAATGCCATCACAATCACCAATAATGACTAACACAACCAGGTACTTTATGAGTTCTTCACACTTGTTGAATCAAGAAAGCATATCAAAAATGGCCATCATCAAAGTCTACAAATGATAAATGCTAGAAAAAGTGTGGATAAAAGGGAACAGTTCTTCACTGTTGGTGACAATGTAATTGGTGCAGACACTATGGAGAATGGTATGAAGTTTCCTTAAAAACGAATAGAGTTACCATATGATCCAGTAATTCCACTCATGGGCATATATCCAAAGAAAACTCTAACTTGAGAAGATACATGCATTCCAATGTTCATTTTAGCACTGGTCACAATAGCCAAGACATGGAGCAACCTAAAAGTCCATCGACAGATGAATGGACAAAGAAGACATGGAGATGTGGTACATATGTACAGTGAAATAACGGTCATAAAAAAGAATGAAATATAAGGCCATTTCCCACAACATGGATGAAGCTGGAGATTATTGTCCTAAGTGAAGTAGGTCATAAAGAGAAAGAGAAATATATGACATCACTTACATATGGAATCTAAGAAATGATACAAATGAACAGATTTACAAAACAGAAACAGACTCAAAGACACAGAAAACAAACTTTTATGATTACAAAAGGGGAAAAGGGTCAAGAAGGACAAACTGAGAGTAGGGAATGAACAGGTTGATTCCAAACTTCTAATATAGGATATCAATTCTTGATTTAAAATAGTCAATAAAGGCCTTTGATATATCTCAAAATGGAAAAAACATTTTATCTTATAAATGATGCACATTCATCATATCCTAAAAGATAACTTTGCCACATAAAGACAGTCACATTTCTTTTTTAAAACACATTTGGAATGGTTAAAGAGTGACAGAAATAAAATACTGGGTGAAGAGTTAGATAGTGTCTGTGTCTTTGTTGAGAGAGGGGGATAATTGAGGTTCAAATTCCAGAAAAAGAAAAAAGGATATGAGCCAGATCCCAGCATGGGGAGGTAAAGACAAACCTACAATCCTTCAGAAGCAAGAACTGGCAGAGATAGACTATCAGAGTTCCACTGTTTAATGAGGTGTTCCTGACTTAGCACAACATCTGTTTCATCACTGAAACAATTTATACAGAATAAGATATAGGAAGTTACTCTTTTATTATCACAAATGTGATTGGTGGGAGAGTTTATGCTAGGGTCAAGGCAATGGCACCCCACTCCAGTACTCTTTCCTGGAAAATCCCATGGACAGAGGAGCCTGGTAGGTTACAGTCTATGGGGTCGCTAAGAGTTAGACACGACTGAGTGACTTCACTTTCACTTTTTACTTTCATGCATTGGAGAAGGCAATGGCAACATACTCCAGCTCTCTTGACTGGAGAATCCCAGGGATGGTAGAACCTGTTGAGCTGTCGTCTATGGGTTCGCACAGAGTCAGACACAACTGAAGTGACTTAGCAGCAGCAGCAGCAGCAAGAATCCCTGACTCTGGTTGAAAATCCGTTGTATTTTAATAGTTTCCTATGTCTCCTGTAACAAATTGCTGGGAACTTAGTAACTGAAAAATACAAATGTATTATCTAACAGTTCTGGAGATGAGAGAACTGAGACGGGTCTTCCAAGCTAAAAATTAAGGTGTTGGCTGAGTTGCATTCTTTCTGGAGGATCTAGGAGAGAATCAATTTCCTTGCTTTTTCTAGGGTTGTCTGCATTCTTTGGTTCATGACCCCTTCTTCCCTCTTCAAAGTACATCACTCCACATTCTGCCTCTGTCATCACATCTCCTCCCTGACTCTGATGTGAAGTCTTTTCTTCCATGTAAGGTAACATATTCACAAGCCCAAAGACTAATACTTGGACATCTTTGGGGACCATAACAATATTCTGTATACCACAACTTTCTTACATGTGAACAAATAATTTGGAAGAAAAAGGAAAATCTTTTTGCCCTAAATATTGAGATATTGAAGGAGGAGGTACAAATTGTGCATCTCAACTTTTCCCCTGAAACTACAACTAAGTGATTTGTGATTCCAACTATATCCAGGA
This sequence comes from Ovis aries, assembly GCF_016772045.2. Taxonomy (NCBI): domain Eukaryota; kingdom Metazoa; phylum Chordata; class Mammalia; order Artiodactyla; family Bovidae; genus Ovis; species Ovis aries. Next base: position 26,203,576 of record NC_056060.1, on the reverse strand, counting down.
CCGAGCCTGAATAACTAATATCCAACAATGATAGGGAACATATGATGATCACTCAACCAAAATCTTCTTGGACAAGTAGGTATATGATTGACTCCCGATTGACCCTTCTCTGAATGATTTTTGTTCATTAATTCAATAACTATTTTTGAGTGCTCAGAATGCCAAGCACTATTCCAGTCACTGGGGATATATCATTGACAAGAATTCCTGCCTTTGAGGAGTCCATATACATTATAGGAAATGCAATTTTGGTCTGTTACATACAGATTTTTATTCTCTAGAAAGGATAAGTACGTTTGAAGAAATGTTCTGTCATTGAATACCTGGGATTATCAAAGAGTCTAATCTGCTTTTAGCTCAATTTCCACATTCAGGAAGTTTCTCCTCAGTTTTCTGACTGCTTCCTTTATCTCCTTTATCTGAATGTTCACATCTGTAATTTCTATCACACTGATTTTCAGCAGTTTTCTAATAAATATGCATGAATTTTCTCTCTCTGAATATATTATAAAACTTGAGGTAGGACTGATGTACCATAATCCTTTGTACTGATTGAAAAGCAACTCAAAAATGATGCTGGCTGGATTTCTTGGCTTATTCACTCATTCATTTAACAAATATAATTTATGTAGCATCTATAAGTACCTTGTACTTTGCTATTAGAATAAAATAAAGATAAAAGAATAGATATCAATTATGTGGAATAAAATAATGAAAAAAAATGAATAGATGTAAAATGGGACCATAAAGTTATCAGAACAACTTTAAGAGTTGCATAAATCATTTTATGACTTCTAAACAAATCTCCATAATATGAACTAACTAATCAAAATTTATCTATGAAATGGAAAGAAAAGTAATGCAAAAAGAATTCCTCTGACCACTAAGGGAAAAAAATGCTCCTAAACAAAAGTATTTTAAGACTTCCCTGAGGTGGGCATAAAAATGAGAATACACTAGGAAGTGAAAATATAAGTAGTGCTTCCTCCAAATTGAAATTTGAATAGCAAAAAATGAAAATGAGAATGGCAAAGGAAATGCTGGTAAATTTGACTATTCATGAACTTATAAGAAATAGAGTTAGAAAGTTAGAAGATGATTTGTAGGGTCGTTCAGAAAACAAAAAAAATCAGAGATTCTGTGTGAAGTTTATACCAAGACAGAGGCTAGCTAGAGGACAGGAAGGACTTTTTAAAAAAGAAGTTTAATGCTTTTAATAAATCAGAAGTAAAATGAAAGAAAGATGAGAAAAAGAAGTGCAAAGCAAAACTGAACTGTTGAATGCAGCAGGCGGCCAGGAGGTGGTCAGTTAGATGGAAAATTATAATAAAAAGGAAGAAATGGTAGAATGGGAAGTTGTTCAGATGCATGATCTTAAAAGCCCCAGTACCCTAGATTGTTTTCTAATAGAAACCTAGTTTAAGAATTGATTTCTTTTAGGATAACATAATGAATTCCCTAGTTTTAATTACATTACTAAGAGGAAAGTGCTTCATTAAGCTATTACAGACAAAACAAACAAGTTACCAGATTACTTTCCTTAGCTGAGATCTTATGCATGCAAGACATGAGAGCATTGTCTCATGAAGAATGAAGAAATAAGAGATCCATTTTAATACTAATTCATCATCCAAGAAGGATTAGCTTGAATAGGTTGCTGCATAAGGCAGAGAAAGAGCAGATGAGCTCAGCAGGAGACAGGAATGACAGCTAGGAAAAGGAGAAATGAGATCAAAGACAAACTGCATCTACTTTAAAATTCCTTCAAGAGCAAAGACAATACAAACAGCAAATGTCAACATATCTGGAAACTTACGCAGCTCCTGTCTTCAAGGCTTCAAATTTCTTGACTATTCATCTAATGTCTTTAAGTTACAGTTTAGTCTCTGAATGACTTCTAGCAGGAGATGCTGGGTTCTGGGTGCTTGGTCAATTTCAGATATGCTGGACCTCCTATGGAATAAGTACGTGCTCTCCTTAAGACCATTGTCTTTAGGAGATACACCACTTTGAATTCTCTAGTTTTGGTCTAACTATTACTTTCAAGAACTATAATGAAACGAATTATGGTTATTATTTATTTAGACTTAAATAACTAGGGCTTCCCAGGTGATTCAGGGAGAAGGAAATGGCAACTCACTCCAGTATTCTTGCCTGGGAAATCTTATGCACAGAGGAATCTGGCGGGCTACAGTCCATGGAGTCACAAGAGTCGGACCTGACTTAGTGACTGAGCGCACACACACTTAAGTTATTATGATACGTGACAAATCCAGATTCTGCAGCATTTGTATAATCGCCATTTAAATGTCTTGATCTATATGGAAGTAGAATTGGACCACACTTAGAATACACTTAAAATTTTTGGAAGAAAGCAGAGAGAGATACTCATTATGACCAATTAATAAAATCAGTGAGCCTAAAGAGATCTAAAAAATATGTTCTGACCCAGTTCCTTCCTCTAGTTTCTCCATCCAGGATATGTCAGGTCTTCCTCAGTTTGCAAAATTTCCTGCTTTTTATTATTGTTATAGTCCAAATGTTCTTCCTTACAAAAAGAAAATCTCTCATCCTTTCAATTAAGCCACTTATTCTTTCTCTGTGAATATAAAGAAGGTGTCAGAAACTCTTTCAGATAAATGTTTAATATCCTCGAATATGGTCAAAGCAAATGAAGATAACTCATCTGTATTCTCTAGTTTTAATCACATCAATTCCTTTGGCCTTTCTTCATAGGATCCATCTTCTATCCCATTATCTGTGTGACTCTAACTGCCCTCATTTCACTACCAAAAATAGTGACCTAGAAAGAATTCAAATAAATATTTAAACACAAAAGTAAAAACAGAAGGTTTGATGGCTGGTTTCTAAGCATTATTCATTTAGTTTCGTAGCTTTTTCCTCTTTTTTTTTATGACCTAATTTTAACTGACACTACATTATTTTACTTTAGGGTGAATTAGATTCATAGATATTTTTCTTCTAAGCAAGTCTTCAATCATTGTTTCCTCACCTTGATTCACTGAATTTGGGGTTTTATTTTTTTATTTTGCCTTCTCTGGACAAGAAGCATATTTGCCTTTATTTTCAGTGCTAATAGATTTCCCTAAAGATCCTTGTTAAAAGTTAACAATTCAAACTGTGTCCTAGTCCTGATCACAGTGTGGACTCCAGACTCTATGATGTGTCTTCAGTCGCACCTTTAGATCTCCGAGTCACTTTCAAGTCCTAGTTAAAAATTAAGGTTAGTTCTTGTTCTTCAGGGAAGATCCTCTGGAGAAGGAAATGGCAACCCACTCCAGTACTCTTGCCTGGGAAATCCCATGGACGGAGGATCGTGGTAGGCTACAGTCCCTGGGGTCGCAAAGAGTCAACGAGTCATGTTCACAAGCATTCATATTCATTCCCCTATTGTGTTCATCATCTCACCAGCACCACCTGTTTCTTCCTGGCTCCAGGCCGAAGCTTAAATGATATCTAAAAAATCAAACTGTTACCTGAGTTTTCCTTGTCACTGAAGTTTATCTAGTTTAACATATTCCTCCTATTGTCAATTTCACTCCATCACTCCTTCAAGAGAAGCCTTGTAGCTATTCACAGATTATTATCCGAAGCACACAGAGGTATATAAAATGTTTCTAAAAATGGAAAAAATAGCTAATTAACTGCACTAGAGTGTAGTGACCAAATAATGTTATAGTGTCCTGGGATTGTAAAACTAAAGTTAGTAAGAAGTCAAGGAAATTGTCTTTTAAAAATATATATTCATAGTGATCAAAGCAACAAAGGGGAAAATGTTGATAATGACTCAGAGGAGGGAGGGAAGACATTGGAATATTAAGAAAATCAGTATTACTTTATTAAATAATGAAAATCATTTTACTTGCCAATACAAATCCTATCATGGGGAGTGAAAGACTCCCCGGGGAATTTGATGATAGTCGTTTTCCAAGAAATTCGTACAAACAATATGAAACTATCTCATAAATATAAATTTTCTCTATACATTCATAAATTAGGCAAGTGAAAGAATAAATTAGAAAAGTTAATTTAAAATAGTTTTAAAATAATTTTGTTTACTTATTTATTTATGGGTGCACTGGGTCTTCATTGCTTTGTGCAGAGTTTCTCTAGTTGCAGCAAGCAGGTCCTACTCTTACTTTCAGTGTGTGGGCTTTTCAATGTGGTGGCTTCTCTTGCGGTGGAACACAGGCTCTAAAGCAGGTGGGCTTCAGCAGTTGCGGCTTGTGGGCTCTAGAGCACAGGTTCAGTAGTTGTTGCCTGGGCCTAGTTGCTCCATGGCATGTGAAATCTTCTCAGGCCAGGGACCAAATCCATGTCTCCCTAGTTGGCAGGTGGATTCCCCAGCCCTGTGCTGCCAGGGTAGTCTAAAAATAGCTTTTTAATGTGACTTTTATAAATAAGTTTACCACATTATAATAAGAAGGTTTTTCCTAACTTATATATGTTTCTTCCAAAGCAACTTGTACAGTTGGTCAGTCAATTCAGTCACTCAGTTGTGTCTGACTCTGCAACCCCATGGACTGCAGCATGCCAGGCTTCCCTGTCCATCACCAACTCCCAGAGCTCTCTGAAACTCATGCCCATCGAGTCGGTGATGCCATCCAACCATCTCATCCTCTGTCATCCCCTTTTCCTCCTGCCTTCAATTTTTCCCAGCATCAGGGTCTTTTCCATTGAGTCAGTTCTTTGCATCAGGTGGCCAAAGGATTGCAGCTTCAGCTTCAGCATCAGTCCTTCCAATGAATATTCAGGACTGATTTCCTTTAGCGTGGACTGGTTGGATATTCTTGCAGTCCAAGGGACTCTCAAGGGTCTTCTCCAACACCACAGTTCAAAAGCATCAGTTCTTCAGTGCTCAGCTTTCTTTATGGTTCAGCTGTCACATCCATACACGACGACTAGAAAAACCATAGCTTTGATTATATAGACCTTTCCTGCTATCTAGAAGGCCTAATATTTATTTGTTGAACTTAACAAAAAAATCCAGTCATTGGAATAATTCCATTGTCTTTTACTGTGCCTGTCATTTGGAGGTGGAAATAATATGAGTAAAGAAGTTGACTTCAAAATATTAAGAGAAAGTAGCAGGAGTTATTTCCCTCTGTCTTCAGCCTCAGGTATAGATAATGAGGTAACCACGTTCCTCAGTTCATAGTACATTGTCAGCATTGGATAACAAAGGGCTTGCTTTTCTTTTTTATCCCCTTAAACTCCATTTTCAGTCCCTTTACCTCAGAGAAAACCATTTCTAGGGTTTTAAAAATATATTTCAGTATTGTATGTGCTACCCTAAAACATGCATATTGTTTTGTATGTATCTACATGTAAAAGATTTTTATACATATTGCTCCGATTCTTTGTTCACTTAGCCCATATTGCTATGTGTACTTTCAGTCTATTACTCCAAATACTGCATAGTAATCCACAGTGGGTATGCACTACTTTTTAGCTGTCTGATTACCTAATGACAGACACCCAGGTTAGGTTACCTCCAGTGTTTTCAAGCTGCTGCATAAGACTGCACAAGTATTGAATGACTTTTCCTCCAATTTCTTCAACCCATACATGGCAATAATGTTAATATTCAGCTGGAACACAGTTGTTTGATTAAAGTAATTGTTAAAATTCTATAATATGTGCCCACTGATTGGAATATAATCACTGTCACAAGTCCTTTCAAGCTCCACTTGTCACCAAGATCTTTCCCAAGAATTCCTTATGAATTCTCTACTAAAAGTTAATGCCTGGAAAAGCAAGATTCTTCAGGACCCTGTTCCAACTCTGGAAAGCACATGTTATGATGGGTCAGTGTCTTTACCATGCAGTTATGGAACATCTGTTACTTGGCATCTTGACTAGGCTTGAAGGATTTAAAACAGTGTCATTCACATCGATGGCGTCTTAATGCTGACTTTTAGCTATGACGGTCTTCAAGGGTTCTTTTATCATTCAGTTGTCCTGCCAAAGCTTCCTTACTTGGTGATGAGGAAAACTGCAATAGGACAAAGGCAGAAGCTGCAAAGCAACCTACACCTAAATTCTGGAATTCACGCAACATCATCTTTGCCACATCCCATTTGTCACAACAAGGCACAAGACCAGGCCAAGATTTAAGGATGGGAAAATAGACTACACCTCTTGGCAGGAAGAGGTGAGAAAAATATTGTGTGTATGTTTAATTAATCAACCAGAAACTACATGACTACCCACTTTGAGTTGTGTTGATTGGCTAAGTCTCAGAAATCAGTTTAATGTGGGAATTGATATATGTCCTACAAGACTTGAAGGTGCTGTTGCTCCAATTTTTACTAATTCAAAGAATCGTCAGCTGTCTTCCATTCCTGCTTTTGTCTTAGATTCAATAGATTTGTAATAAGTTATTTTAATTTTTTAAGTAAGTTTGTATCCTGATCCTATATATGAGATTTAGTTGAGCTATTGATCTAGAAACCTCTGTGCCTGGGGCCAAACAGCCTCCCAGTTGTTTACTAAAGCAGAGATATGGTAACATGACTTGGTTTGAAAGGAGTCTACAGGTCCTTGGGAAAACTTGTCACCATCAACAAATGAGATTGAACGTACACAGACGACCGTCTGATGAGCTTGAGTGTCCATAGGGAGGCTGTCTGGTGCATTTGAGAGACTGTCATTATATTAATAAAAGTAAAGACATCTGGCAGAGTAGGCCAGTCTAAGTGGCAAGGCCTGGTGGGGAGTAGAGTGGGCGGTAACTACTACTGCAGAGTGAAGGTACGGCTGGCCACTCTCTAGTGAAGCTTCTCTATCCTTTCCCACCGTGTCCTCAGAGTCCTCCACATCCTGTGCTCTCTGAAAATGACGGGACTGTGAGGCGAATGAAAGACCTGCACAACTAGAGCCCCAGTCTCCTCCCTGGGAATCCCTTCCTCCAGAAGAGGCTACGCGAAACAGAAGCCAGGCAAAAGGGTGGGCAGCCCAGACAAGGCCACAAAGGTCCAGGCTACGATATGTGGGCAACTCAGGGATCAGCAAGTTTGAAGAATGCGGGCAGTGGGTCAAGGAGATATTCATGCACCACACAGACTGGCCTCTGCCCTTGAAGTAGAAGAATGGCTCCCGCATGGCCATAGAACAAAGGGTCTATACCTCTTAGATGAGAATCTTTACCCCAGAGTACCTTGGGAACTCTAGAGAGAACACTTGGAGGAGAGAATCCAGGAAAAGATTAACTTTCTGCTTCGCAAGCAGGTCAGGAAAAATGAGACTTGCAATGTTATGGCAACTGTGACACACAGGTACTCAGCAGATCCTGCAGCCTGGTGTTTTGATTGCCTTATTTTTACTTTTAAACTTGATTTCTGTACCAGTTTATTAAATAGTGTGTGATACACTTATTAAAATGATGGCAATAGTTGTAAAGAACCCAGGTGTCAATGCAGGAGACATAAAAGGCTCAGGTTTGACCCTTGGAAAGACCCCCTGGAGGAGGGCATGGGAACCTACTCCAATATTCTTGCCTGGAGAATCCCATGGACAGAGGGGCCTGGTGAGCAATAACAGTCCATAGGTCAAAAAGAGTTGGACATGAATGAGTAACTAACACTTCTACTTTCTTTCAAATATTATTCTCTTCACCAACCAAAAGATAGTCAAAGTCTAGGTTTATAAAGTGTATGAATCAATATGGGGAAGGTTTCTCATAAAACCCTTCATTTATAGCTAACATTTGTGGCCATCATCACATAAACATCTGTATAGAAGGCATATTGATATCTGTCCATTTTAGATTGTATATATTCCACCTAGTATTGTCTTATGCAACAGGGATGTACAATGATTGTCTGTTATTACATCTTACATGCTAGTAACGTAATGCTCAAAATTCTCTAAGCCAGGCTTCAATAATACATGAACTGTGAAATTCCAGATGTTCAAGCTGGATTTAGAAAAGTCAGAGGAACCAGAGATCAAATTTCTAACACCCGTTGGATCATCGATAAAGCAAGAGAGTTCCAGAAAAACATCTGTTTCTGCTTTATTAACTATGCCAAAGCCTTTGATTGCGTGGATCATAATAAACTGTGGAAAATTCTGAAAGAGATGGAAATAGAAGTCCACTTGACCTGCCTCTTGAGAAATCTATATGCAGATCAGGAAGCAACAGTTAGAACTGGACCTGGAACAACAGACTGGTTCCAGATAGGAAAAGGAGTACATTAAGGCTGTATATTGTCACCCTGCTTATTTAACTTATATGCAGAGTACATCATGAGAAACACGGGGCTGGAAGAAGCAGAAGCTGGAATCAAAATTGCCGGGAGAAATATCAATAACGTCAGATATGCAGATGACACCACCCTTATGGCAGAAAGTGAAGAAAAACTAAGGAGCTTCTTGATGAAAGTGAAAGAAGGGAGTGAAAAAGTTGGCTTAAAGCTCAATGTTCAGGAAACTAAGATTGTGGCATCCAGTCCCATCATTTCATGGCAAATAGATCTGGAAACAGTGGAAACAGTGACAGGTTTTTTTTTTTTGGGGGGGGGCCTCCAAAATCACTGCAGATGGTGACTACTGCCGTGAAATTAAAAGATGCTTACTCCTTGGAAGGAAGGTTATGACCAACCTAGATAGCATATTCAAAAGCAGAGATATTACTTTGCCAACAAAGGTCCATCTAGTCAAGGCTATGGTTTTTCCAGTAGTCATGTACGAATGTGAGAGTTGGACTACAAAGGAAGCTGAGCACTGAAGAATTGATTCTTTTGAACTGTGGTATTGGAGAAGACTGTTGAGAGACCGCATGACCTCAGAGGGTTGGCCGACAAGGTGGGTCGAGTTCCTTATGTTGCTCCCTTTTTTATTCTGATTTCTGATGGTTCTCCTCTTGGGTCCCACAAAATACCTCTGCATGATAATAACTCTCCTCTTGTTTCTGCAACAAAAAATTTTGAGGAAGAATTTTACAGGATTGGGTTTTAACTGCAACTAGATTATTTTTTAGGTATGTAACTTGACAGAAGCATCTTGATTTATAAAGTGGGGATAAAAAAAATCTACCTTGTGAGGTTTTACAGTATTTTATGAGCTTCAAGTGGAGAATATAAGTGAAACCCCTGGGTAATGTAAATACTCATTTATTATTAGTTTCCTTCCCCTTCACCCAGAGATGGTTTAAACTAAATAGAAAACTCTACATAAGATCTGAGAAAAGATGAAGCACAATGTAAGATGACCTTTCCACACAAGACAGCCAAATCAACATGCCTTCCCTATGTTTCTGACAATCACCCCACCTCTGTTTATGCCAAATCTCATCCCCACGGTTATAAAGTAAGAGCTCATTGGACATTCTGTGAAAGTATGCTAGAGTCTGTCTCTTTAACATAAGGCACACTTTCTTTAAATTGTACTCTCCACAAGAAATAAGACCATGTCTTATATCCTAGTCTTCACAGCAACTGAAAGATTATAATTCCTATAAGAGGTAAACTTCAGGCAAAATGATAGAGAAGTCATTTTAACTCTTTAAGTTTTCTTTTCTTTTTTTTTTTTTTTCACTGCTAAAATGGGGGCAGATTGTAGTGCTTGCTCTTGATAATTGTTGTTGGGGATAAATGAGGCTGTGCCTGTAAAATATTTGCTAAGTATCTCACCAATGATGATGAAGACGAAACTACTCAGCCTTTGTTTAGTCCCTGGGTTACTTAATCAAGAGATATGATGATGTCTTGTATTGATTTTACAGGAGAGATCTTTTTATTGTTGTCTCCAACTCTTTGCAACCCTATGGACTGTAGCTCTTCAGGCTCCTCTGTCCACGGGATTCTCCAGACAAGAATACTGGAGTGGATTGCCAGCCCCTCTTCCAGAGGATCTTCCTGACCCAGGAATCAAACCCATGTCTCCTGCATCCCCTGCAATGAAGGTAGATTCTTTACTTGCTGAGCCACTGGGGAGGCCCCTACTAGGCAGCAGTATCCTAGAAATCTGTAAGTGTATATTATTCATCATTTTGTCTCCCTTCCTAACTGGTACATAGTGAGTTATTCTGAATGTTACTTAATGTCCTTAAACACTGAGATAACTGTAATTTTCTGATTATAATCCAATTTACTGTATCACTACACACAGAGAGAATGAGCTAAACAGTCCTCCAGCACAGAATTCCCTTTGACATTCCTTCTTATTATAAATTAATAATAGAAACTATAGGTTACACGTTAGCATATTCTAAGTTTGGTTATCAGAAGTTATTTTCCCAAAGAGAGGTTACTTTTGGAAAGGCTAAGAACTTAAGTTTCTAGGCAGCCAAGTACAGATCCAGTTCTTACATTATAATGAGTCTACAGAGTGCATCCAGAATTTTTAGATAACTCTTCTGTCTCTTTAAACTTTGATGGTAACCATGGTAATTATTAATTATATCAATAAAATCAAGAGCTATTTAAAAAAATAATCAAAATGAATAAGCCTTTGTCCAAGATTTTTAAGAAAAACAGGGAGAAGATCCAGCAGACAAAAAGAAAGAGCAGAAATTATAATGGATATCACAGGAGTACAAACCGTAATAGGAGAATACTATGATCAGTTATTGGACAAGGCATTGGCACCCCACTCCAGTACTCTTGCCTGGAAAATCCCATGGGCGGAGGAGCCTGGTAGGCTGCAGTCCATGGGACTGCTAAGAGTCGGACACGACTGAGCGACTTCACTTTCACTTTTCACTTTCATGTATTGGAGAAGGAAATGGCAACCCACTCCAGTGTTCTTGCCTGGAGAATCCCAGGGACGAATGAGCCTGGTGGGCTGCCATCTATGGGGTCACACAGAGTCAGACACGACTGAAGCGACTTAGCAGCAGCATGATCAGTTATATGCCAATGAATGACAACTTAAATAAAACGGATAAATTCCTAGAAACACACACTCTTTTTAGACTGAATCAAGAAGAGATAGAAAATCTGAACGGACCATTATTGGAACTATATTTGAATCTGTAACCAAGAATCTTCCAAAAAACCAGTCTAGGACTGCACAGCTTCAGGGAGGAATTCTACCAAACATATAAAAAAAATTAATACCTACACTTCTCAAACTACTCCCTAAAACTGAAGGGGAATGATTTCTAAAATCATTCTCTGAGACCACTATCACCCTGATACCAAAACCAGAGAAAGATACTGCAAAGAAAGAAAATTATAGGTCAATATTTCTGATGAATATAGATGCAAAATCCTCAACAAATTATAACAAACTGAATTCAACAATACCTGAAAAGGATAATACACCATAATCAAGTGGATTTTTTCCAAGGATGCAAGAATGTTTCAATATTCACAGATCAATTAATGTGATACACCACATTAACAAAATGAAGGATGAAAATCATAGGATCATCACATTAAAAGAATTTGACAAAATTCAGTGCACGTTGTTGATAAAACTTCAAACAAACTTGGGTGTACTTTCAAAGGAAACAAAACAAATAGTTTGAGAAAATGAAAACAAACACACTGAAAAACAAGTTAACTAACCAAATTCTCTATCACCTCTCATCTGATAGAGAATAGGCCCCCATCATCTCAAGAGACATACAAAAGAATCTGATATTGATGAAGTATTCCTGGGTTCATAGGGATATAAGCACTAGAATGATGACACTCATTGGTCTTTTGATCTGGTGGTTAAAGAAGGCCTTACTGGTCATGGGTCTATAAATTCAGCAGAAAAGAAAGCATCAATAAGCTGTGTCTGTTTGGTAATGTAATTTATCCTTTTCCTTAATTGGTAAGTATCTCATGTGACTGAATACCTGAATGAATTCCTTCTGTTGACCAATTAAACTGTCATGGCCATGAAACTTCCATGTGGTCTTGGAACTATTCAACAGTATATATTAAAAATGAAATTATGTACTCCACTTCTTTTTATATAGCCTTTGGAAGCATCTGCACACATGTATAAGAGCACATGTTAAAATATTTGCTATTAAAAAAATTTGCTATTACGTAATAGAAGCAAACATTTGATAAAACTCAAATGTCCATTGATAGGAAATGTTATAGACATGCACTCTCCCAAAACCTTATTGGAGCAGCACCACCACTCGAGTCTGAATGAACCAGCTTTTCCTTGCATAAAATATGTATTTTTGGCTTTACCAGAGCAGTTGTCTCTAGTACCATAAAGAGTGTTAGTCCCAACCTAATTTGGATAGAGAAATACAATTTACAGTAATAAACAGTTTTATACTAAAAGAATAGTAGGATTTTGCCAATATGGTTCAGAGTATGGAGAACATGTATGTGACAGCATTCTAAAATTATTATGCCAAAAAAGACAAAATATGAAACTAAAGTAGAATTTATTAACATATAAATACTGACCTGAGATTTAGGTAGTAATGTGTATTAACACGAATAAGTGGAGTGGTGTTAACAGCCTATTAGATTGTTAAATCTTTTACTCGATGAAGATATTTCATGAAAATGTACATCAAGGGGCATTACAAAGAATGTTAATAATCAGATGGACTAGTTACCCATCCAGTGAATTTCAGTTAGCTTCTAACCACTCCAGGATATGATTAATGGGCACATGTGCAAAGCGGCTATGGTAACAGGGATGGAAGCTATACATGATCTCAATACTTCCCTTCAATAGACTTCCCCTCAACAAAGCTGATCTGTGTACATCACAGAGTTCCAACCTGCCAGTAGAGGAAACCAGTCAGCGTCATTTCTGGGGGAAAATGGCTAGCTACCTGGCAACATATGGATTACGTTGGACCTCTTTTTTCATGGAAGAGGCAGTGATTTATCCTATCAAGAATAGATACATATTTCATAATGAATTTGAATTACTAGTCTGCTATCATGGCTTCATATTGTGTCAACTCAGCTCAACCAGACCTGTTCCCAGAATTTCCTTCCATGTATATTTCCACATTAGGATTCATCACTAGAAAAGTTTGTTTGAGATTTGGAGAAGTGAAGCAGTACCATTTTTGTTCTGAAGGCCAAGACAGAGAAAGTATCCTTGTAACTCATGCATGCAACTGGCTCACCTTGCTGATGTGGGACAACTTGGGCCTTCAGCTCCTTTCACTCCTGCTTGATTTCCACCTCAGTTTTTCTAAGTCCTGGGTCAGATACAAGTGCATGCTTATGATGAGGAGCATCAGCTTACTCCACAGGTCGCCTGCATCATCAAAATTAGAAGCAAAGAGAGACACAGTTCAAGTTTATCCTTGGTCTCCTTCACTTCCTGTGCATTTCCCTTCCAGATTGCTAGTTCTGCAGGCTTCCGGCTCAGCAGAAGTTTCAACGGCAATACACTAATACTGTTTAATGGCCTCCACCATTGCATAAACCTTTCCCATGTCTTTATAGCCCCAGGAATGATAAGAGCTTACTGCTCTTGCCAGCACTGGGATCCTTTACAGTCCTTTCTTGGTTCTTGTAACCCTACCTAAACTCTCATAAGTAAGAGAGATATCAGAAATAACATACACGAGTGAGAATATTGAGAGAAGAAAATCCTTGGGTACTGTAGTGGGAATGTAAGTTGGTAAAGGACTATAAATGCTGCTGCTGCTGCTAAGTCGCTTCAGTCATGTCCGACTCTGTGCGACCCCATAGACCGCAGCCCACCAGGCTCCCCCGTCCCTGGGATTCTCCAGGCAAGAACACTGGAGTGGGTTGCCATTTCCTTCTCCAATGCATGAAAGTGAAAAGTGAAAGTGAAGTCGCTCAGTCATGTCTGACTCTTAGGGACCCCATGGACTGCAGCCTACTAGGCTCCTCCGTCCATGGGATTTTCCAGGTAGGAGTACTGGAGTGGGGTGCCATTAATGCATTATAGATACCAGTATGGAATTTCCTCAACAAATTAAAACCAAAGCTGCATATGATCCAGCAACTCCACTTTTTCGTCTATACATAAAGGAAAAGAAATCACTGTCTTGAAGAGATATCTGTACCGCCACAATCACTGTAACATTATTAACAATAGCCAGGACCTCAAAACAACCTAAATGTGTGCTGACAGATGAATGGAGAAAGAAAATGTGGTATGTACATATGGCAGAATGTTGTTCAGTGATGAGAAGGAAGGAAATTCTGCATTTGTGACAACAGGGATGGACCTGGAGAGTATTTTGCTAAGTAAAAAAAAAGTCAGACAGAGAAAGACAAATATTGTATGATCTCATTTATATGTAGAATCTTAAAAAAAGCTCTGAACTCATAGAAACAGGGAGCAGATTGGTGGGTTATCAGAGGTGGGTAGTGGATGAGAAGTGTGGAAGTGGTCCAAAGCTACAGATATTCAGTTATGTAATAAATATGCTTAAGAAATTTGATGCACAGGAATGGTGACTGTAGTTAACAGTACTGTATTATATCAGATGGTCTCTGATTTACTATGGTTTGACAAAGTTTTTTCACTTTATTATGATGTGGACGTAATATGCAATCAGTAAACCACACTTCTAAATTTTTATCTTTTCCTGATCTAACAATTTGTGGTATGATGCTGTCTTGTGGTTCTGGGCAGTGGGAGTGAGCCACAGCTCCCAGTCAGCTCCACAATCATGAAGGAAAACAGTTGATATACTCTTAGCCATTTTGTGTTCATACAACTATTCTATTTTTCACTTGTAGTACAGGATTCAATAAATTATGTGAGATATTCAACACTTTATTATAAAATAGACTTTATGTTAGATGATTTTATCCACCTGTGGGCTAATGTATGTGTTCTGCAAACATTTAAGGTAAGATTGGAGAAGGCAACGGCACCCTACTCCAGTAATCTTGCCTAGAAAATCCCATGGACGGAGGAGCCTGGTAGGCTGCAGTCCATGGGGTCGCGAAGAGTTGGACACGACTGAGCGACTTCACTTTCACTTTTCACTTTCATGCACTGGAGAAGGAAATGGCAACCCACTCCAGTGTTATTGCCTGGAGAATCCCAGGGACAGGGGAGCCTGGTGGGTTTCCGTCTATGGGGTCACACAGAGTCGAACACGACTGAAGTGACTTAGCAGCAGCAGCAGCAAGGTAAGATAGGCCAAGCTATGATGTTCTGTATGTTAGGTCTATTAAATGCACTTTTGATTCAGATATTTTCAATTTACGATGGGTTTATTGGGACATAACTCCATTGTAAGTTGAGGGAGATCAGTATTTAAAAGTTGCCAAGAGAGTAGATCTTAAGAGTTCTCATTACAAGAAACACATTGTATGTGAACTGATGGATTTAATTAAACATGTGGTAATAATTTTGTAATATATGCATATACCATCAGTATGTTGTATATTTTATATGTTATATGTGTATAACATTTACAATGTTACATGTAATTATATCTCAATAAAACAGGAGAAAAGCTTTTACTATACTTGCTTTATCACACACTTATCCATCTATCCACATATCAACACATTTTTGATTCTTCCAGAAGTGAATTGAGGATCTGTTTCCTGCATTCTAATTGAGTCATCATTCATTTATATGAAACATTTATTGAGGTCAGTCTGTGCTATACATCGTTTCATAGAACCAGAGGAGTCACTTTTTATTTATTTTAAATTTTACTTTACAATATTGTATTGGTTTTGCCATACATCAACATGATTCCAACGTGTTCCCCATCCTGAACACCCCTCCCACCTCCCTCGCCATACCATCTCTCTGGGTCATCCCAGTGCACCAGCCCCAAGCATCCTGTATCCTGCATCGAACCTAGACTGGCGATTCGTTTCTTACATGATAGTATACATGTTTCAATGCCATTCTCCCAAATCTTTCCACCCTCTCCCTCTCCCACAGAGTCCAAAAGACTGTTCTATACATCTGTGTCTCTTGCTGTCTTGCATACAGGGTTATCATTACCATCTTTCTAAATTCCATATATATGTGTTAGTATACTGTATTGGTGTTTTTCTTTCTGGCTTACTTCACTCTGTATGATCGGCTCCAGTTTCATCCATCTCATTAGAACTGATTCAAATGTATTCTTTTTAATGGCTGAGTAATACTCCATAGTGTATATGTACCACAGCTTTCTTATCCATTCATCTGCTGATGGACATCTAGGTTGTTTCCATGTCCTGGCTATTATAAACAGTGCTGCGATGAACATTGGGGTACACGTGTCTCTTTCAATTCTGGTTTCCTCGGTGTGTATGCCCAGCGAGACAGCAAAAGAGACACAGATGTATAGAACAGTCTTTTGGACTCTGTGGGAGAGGGAGAGGGTGGGATGATTTGGGAGAATGGCATTGAAACATATATAATATCATATATGAAATGAGTCACCAGTCCAGGTTCAATGCATGATATTGGATGCTTGGGGCTAGTGCACTGAGACGACCCAGAGGGATGGTACCAGGAGGGAGGAGGGAGGGGGGTTCAGGATGGGGAAAATGTGTATACCTGTGGTGGATACATGTTGATGTATGGCAAAACCAATACAATATTGTAAAGTAATTAACCTCCAATTAAAATAAATAAATTTATATTAAAAAATGAAAGGTCATGTTCAAAGGAATCATTCTTTTTAAAGTAAAATGTGCATTGATTTTATTTTTATGCACATTTTTCTTGTTGAGTTTGTTTGGATGAAGGTCTTACACTTGCCAAAAAGATGGAATACTGGATATGTTGCTGGGGGTCAATCCTAGGAGGGTTCTGGAAGTGGAGAGCTTTGAGCAGGTTTTGAAGAGCAGAGAGGCAGACTTTGCTTTTCTTCTGCTAGAAATACTGTTCATGCCCCTCTGTCTCCTGGTCCTTCAGATCTCAGTACTTTGACTGCTTAACATGAGTGATGGTCCACCCTATTATTCTCTCCAATGCCATTATTTTCAAAATGTGAAAGAGGTTCAAGCATTTCCTCTTGCCTGTTCAGCATTATGGGTGTTTGAGCTGATTGAAATGTATAGTGAAATCCGCATGATTCTGATTTGTCTTCACAATCCCCAGGGCTTCTGCCTCATTTTAAATCATCAATGAGTCAGTAATCATTGACAGACAAAATTGCCAAAGCTGATGTTCTAAAATAGCCAGTCAGTTTTGTTTCCTCTCCAGTGACTCATTATAAGATTTTTCTTTCAGATGTCTGTTTCAAACCAATCAGGTTCTAGGAACAATTCCCCTGACCACATGAGCTAAGTGAACAAATGTAAGTATCTGCAGCATCACCTGGTCGCTATTCTTCAGACGTTAATTACCTTGTTTAATTCTTTCAGCTTTTTATAAAATGGCAACGGCAGAAACATAAGCTCAGTTACTAAGATACTTTAGCTCTCTGAAGATGCTGTGGTCTGGGAACAGGTTGGTGGAAAAATGAAAAGTCCAGCTAACAAGAGGAAAAAATTAAACTTGATCATTAGTTTCATAGTCTTGGTGGGCAAATCTTCACTTGCAGATATCAAATGGATTTTTAGTTGTGGTTAGATTAGTTATAATGTAGGGAAGAAGAAGCAGATCTCATTAGGGCTATGGATTATGGAGAGAGGTGAATAACTGACTTTGATTTTTATGTGGTGCTTAGACATGTGTCTTAGGCTTCCAGAGGGAAACTAATGTCACGAAGGGCATAAAGGTCAGCACAATGCAATGTCTTTAGCATAGGCCAGTCACTTGAGGCTTCAGGTGATGATTAGGAAAGAGTTTATTTACTTCTTACCTCATTAACATTTTTGATATGAGTGAAGAAAATTAGTAACCTCAGAAGTTAGAAAGCAAGACCACTTATTCGGTTTTATTTCTGTATTTATAGAAAAGTGAAAAAAGGGAAAAAATCCCCTGGAGACTAGTTCTCCATGGTACTTCTTGGGCCTAAAATTAAATGATGTACACAGAATCTGGAGAAGGACAGACTGATCATTTGTCTTTCTGAGAACAAACTTGACCCTGTCTACATGTCTCATTACTAACCTACTGTTTTCAGCTGTGATTTAGAAAAACTGCTATAATGGTATTGAAAGAAAATTAATCCTTCTACTATTATCCATATTTGTTGGGCATTTAGCTAATTTTTATTTTTATTTTTGGCCACCACAAAGTAAAACACCTAAGATTTAGAAAAAACAACACGTTTAGGAATCTAGAGGTATGAAAATTGATCTTAAGCAGAAAGGTGAAAGGAATAATTTAATTGTTACTTAATTCAAGGACAGTAGGATTTATTTAAAAGGGTTCTTGATAATGTCTCTATTTTACTTCTACAGAGCAACAGATAAATAGACACAGACTTGTGAACTAGAAGGTTCATTTGAAAGCAGAGAAGTTTTAGACTGTCAAATTAATAAAGCATAGGGACAGCCTAACCAGAGAGATACTAAATTTTTAAGTGTTATGTCTCTGATGATTTAAGTATGCCAGTGATGTATTATTTGTGCTGGATCAGAAATTTCTTTATATACTTACTGGTTTATTTAGTAGTAGGACACCTATTTTCTTCATTTTCTTCAACTATAAACTTGAAATGGATGAGAATCTCTTCTAGGAGATCAAACCCACATATATCTTCAAAACAATGATAGTGTTTAGAGAGCAAATGTTAAAGAGTTGTTGGAACTTTAATGACTTTTAATTGAGAAGAGCATGGCAGTAGATGAAAGTCCTGGAGAAGAAAAGATTCAAAGTGTTCTTTTAGAGCAAGCTCAGTTTAACTCAGAGCCAAAAAACAGCTCAGTATCACTCTTTGAGGAGCACTTTTATGCCTTCCCCTGGGTTTGCGTATTCAACCAGGTGCAACTCTTATCTTTGAAGACACAAGCTGAATCCATGTTAATGTCGTCTGGCATTTAGTTCTTTATTTACTTCATTTCCTATTTAGAACATCAGACTCATTTCTAGACTCCCCATTTTTCCTCTTTCCTTATCCAGTTGTTCCTCTGATGTACCTCACTTAGATTCATTGTACTTGGACGGTACCTGATGTTCCAAATTTATTTTGCTATTTGTGTGCTGTGCTTAGTCACTCAGTCGTGCCTGACTCTTGCGACCCCATGACTGTAGCCTGCCATGCTTCTCTGTACATGGGATTCTCCAGGCAAGGATGCCAGAGTGGGTTGCCACGTCCTGCTCCAGGGGATCTTTCCGACCCAGGAATCAAACTCAGGTCTCCTGCATTGAAAGCAGACTTTTTACCGATTGAGCTACTTTTTAGGAAATCAAAACTCCCAGTTACTTAAGTACCTACATAAGAGGTAGCTACTGCTCCCAAAAAGTGATCAGAAGAAATAATTTACAAAGCAATGTGAATACTTGTCATTTCTTATTGTCTAATCCTTGGGGACATTAGTATGTTATTTCCCAGATTTATCATTTGAATGACTAGAAAAGTTCCAAAAAATCTACAGAATTAAGGAATGTATTAGGAATATGGTCAATGTGTTTTTTTTGTGTGTGTGTATGAAGATATCATGAATTCTTTACGAAGTTTACATTTATATGGAGTGTGGTTCATTGTTTGCTCCTACTCTTTCTAAAAATAACTAGTTAGCCATTATTTAGAGATCCTTCTTCCTCTGCTTCTCTTCCATCATCTGCCAGTCCATTTGGTAATCATCCTTCCCTCTCTACATCCACCTGTCCCTCTATCCCTCCACCCATCTATCCATCCGCTTAGTCATTTACTGATAACAGACACTAATTAGAGTCACATCTTGTGATGACAATGGTAGTGGGGTGCCTGGGAGAGTAGACGAATATAAGACTCCGTTCTTTCCCTGACAAAATGTACCATTTATGTACAATTTCTCAGCCTTGGCATATTTGGGGCTGGGTAATTCTTTGTCATGGCAGGCTGTACTGTTATCTTGTGCATTATAGGATGTTTACTAGCATCCCTTGCCTCTACCTACTAGATGTCAGTAACAACTTCACTCTCCCTTCCCACCACACTTTGCCACAGTTGTGACAACCAAAAATAGTTTTAGACATTGCTAAATGTCCCCTGTGGGGAAGTTTTCAATCATCCTCAGTGAGCACATTGTTTTTAGAAGAGAGATTTAAGAGGGCATAATTTTCCTGCATTTGATAAGTCCTATAATAAAGGTACATATACTGCAGAAGTATTTTGAATACATTCTGTCTTTTCTCCCACCTATGATTATTACTAATACACTTCTGCAGTGTAGTTCATAGTTCAACCCCAAAAGAGATTTTATGTTTCAGGAAATTATTCACCAAGTCTCGTGACTGATTTCTTTTGCTCTACAGTGATTTTGTTATTTCATATGACAAATCTTTAGCCATGAATTATTCAGCCATGCAGCTAATTAGATCCTACTGTTGTTTTCCTTTTTGATTATGCAATTTCCGTTGAAATGACTGCAGAGATATTTAATAGAAATGCTCTTTGAAAAAGTAGTTATTAAATGTTAAATTATTAAAAATAAGCTAGCATACAGATCAGGATAGGGAGAAGTGGAATTTGTAATCGCTCAGCAAAGTAGATTTTTGAGGGGTATATGTCTCTTCTTTTAAACAAAAAATTTTGATTTCTTTAAATGAGGTTATTAATACCTCTATATTAGTAATTTTTCAGGCACAGATTTTCAGTGGTTTATGTCACTAACAAAGGTTAGCAATAGGTTTATTTTAACAAAAGTTAAAATAAATAATCTACTAAATCTAACTGGGTATGAGAGTTACCCAGTTTAAGCAATAATTTGCTCATGTAGGAGATAATATGTCAGTTATTAATATTTTTCCTTTTCTTACATCATTTTAGTTATTGACACTCCAGCGCTGCTTTCTGTCTTATATTTTAGATTGAAACATATCTTCCTTCAGCTTTTGGAGAGTTATGATGAAATGTCATGTTTCTTTATATATTTTTATTTCTAACATTCAAGGAATTATTTGAATATAGTTTCAACTACTTCCCCCTCCTCACTTGATCCTATAAAACTGGGTATGTATAGGGATTCTTTAACTATTGGCCATGGGTGAAAGTGGGAAGAACCTGCAGTTTTCTTTTGCTGAGCTTCTTATGATTAGTAGGTTTCAATGCCAGCAGAGTTGTCCTATTATAGCGTGGGAAATTATTAGTTCTTTATTTTCAGAGCTAAATATTCCTTATTGTTTAATTCACTTTGGTTATATAGCTATAAAGAGAGGTTAGTGGGGAGGATCTTCTCTGTTTCACTTAGAGATGCAGAGTAAAGTTAAATAGAGGTACAATAGACACTTGGCTATAATAGTCCAATGTTCACATCTGGGGGTCTAGTTAAGTACACACAAGCTTCTGCTACAACTCTAGATGTCTTGGCAGAATGAATACATATAGCAAAGAAAGAGAATGACTTTCTTATACCATTTGCCATTTATTATAGTAAAGGTGCCTACTATATTGTTTATGATATATATAATGCAAAAGTTCCAACTGTTTATGGCACCATTCTCAGCCTGTATCACTACTTGAGTTCTATACTTTTTTACTTGTATAAAAGATTATTTTGTATCCTTCAGACTCTGTTCATAAAGCTTCAAATGTCTCTTTATTGTACAGTCCTTATTAAATTTGTTGACTAAATATATATTTACTCTATCAGCAACTTCCTTAATTTTATAGATTTGGGTCTTTCTTGTTTATTTTCATATAAAAACTCTGCAACAAAGTACATTATTTCATAGTCTCCAAACTGTCAGGGTTATTTATAGTGCTGGACATTTCACTATGTATCATCTCAATATATCCAGATTGTAACCATATCTCATTGTCTCACTCAGTTCAGTTCAGTTGCTAAGTAGTGTCTTACTATTTGCGACCCCTTATCACACTGATCTAAGTCACCATCATCTCTTGCTTGGATTATTGCAATAGCTTCTAATAATCTCCTTGATTCTCTCTGATTATATCATCAGAACTCTTTTTACAGGGATAAAATTTATTTACAATGTTGTGTTTTTTCTGTTCTTGGCTTTATTTCTAGTGTTCAGACTATTCCTGGTACATAGGAGGTGCTTGATAAATATTGTTGAAGGGAATGAATTAATATATAAGAAAGATTTTAGTCAAAGCATTCCCAAATATTTTTTTCCACCACAAATATTCGCAAGATATTATATGAGGATAAAAATTTAAAGACATGATGATTTATAATCTTGAGTAGTTTAATTATATGAAGAAAATAGACATGTGACCAACTGTAAATAGAGTGAGTAAATGTGGATATATAGGTATGCTAAGAAGAAGGTTAGACAGATAAGGTACCATTTGATCTGGATACTAAACAATTAAAAATATTTTGGGAAGTATAAAATAAGGAAGGATCATTTCTGGCTTAAGCAATGAAATTAGTCATAAGATATTACAAATCTTTTAGTCATAGAATAATCTTCTTTGCCTATCTAGTATATATGATTTGTTATTACATATAATAATCAGGGAGAGTATGGTCAACATTGATCACATTGATAAAGCAATTTAACACTGAAGACCCTTTGCTTGTGTTTTCATCAGGTGCACCTCTGGGTACCAGTCCAAAGATCGCTCACCATTCCTTGTGTTAGCAAGGCCACCTGGCACTCAGTTATTGTCATATGAAAGTACAGGAATAATGGCTAAAAGGGTAATATTTGATTTTGGTGAAATTCTCAGGTAATATTTGACTTTAAAAATTTATGAACCTTTCCATAGATGGCAGTAATGTAACAGTATTAATTTTAATTGTCTCATTTTCTTCCTTTAGGTAACAGGAGAATGAACAGCTAAATGAATCAATGAGTGGACACAACTACTCTGTGGTGTCTGAGTTTGTGTTGCTGGGACTCTCCAGTTCCTGGGAAATCCAGCTTCTTCTTTTTTGCTTTTCATGTCTTTTCTACATGTCAAGTATGATGGGAAACCTTTTTATAGTGGTCACTGTGACATCTGACCCTTACTTACACTCCCCAATGTATTTTCTGTTAACAAATCTCTCCATCATTGACCTGATATTTTGCTCTATTGCAGCACCCAAGATGATCTGTGATCTTTTCAGGAAGCAAAAAGTCATCTCCTTTTGGGGCTGTATTGCTCAGATCTTCTTTAGCCATGCTGTGGGAGGCACAGAAATGGTGCTGCTCATTGCCATGGCCTTTGACAGATATGTGGCCATATGTAAGCCTCTCCACTACCTGACCATCATGAGCCCACGAATGTGCATTTTTATTTTAGTGGTTGCCTGGACCATTGGTCTTACTCACTCATTGACTCAACTGGCTTTTGTGGTAAACTTGCCCTTCTGTGGCCCTAATGTCTTGGACAGCTTTTACTGTGACCTTCCTCAGCTCATCAAACTTGCTTGTACAGATACCTATAAACTGGAGTTCATGGTCACTGCTAACAGTGGATTCATTTCCTTGGGTGCTTTCTTCCTGCTCATCTTGTCTTATATATTCATCTTGGTCACTCTTCAGAAACATTCTTCAGGTGCTTCATCCAAGGCTCGTTCCACTCTGTCAGCTCATATTATTGTGGTGGTTCTGTTCTTTGGTCCACTGATTTTTTTCTATTTGTCACCCTCTCCTCCAACACATCTGGATAAATTTCTAGCCATATTTGATGCAGTTTTAACTCCTTTTCTCAATCCAGTCATTTACACACTCAGGAACAGAGAGATGAAGATGGCAATGAGGAGAATGTTCTGTCAGCTTATGACTTTTAGGCAAAAAATCACTAGATGGCTTTATTGAAACAAAAAAATAACAAGTGGCTATTGACAGACTTTCTGTCCCTAACAGCCAATCCTTATGAAGAAGGGACCATCTTTCTGAGATTTTATCTTTTTCTTTCATTTGCAACATATGCCTCTGTTTCTTTACTTTTGCTACTCTCTGTGTTGGTTTCTAGGCATTAGGTAAAACAGCTACCTGTCCCAGTCTTGAAAGAGTGGCCCTGTACAGGTGGTGAAGCTTATGATTCAACCCTGCCCTAACTCTTGGTTGTCCCTCAAACATTTGTGAGTGTACAAACAGCCCTTTTCTTTTTAATGGTCCCCAGGAATTGAGGATGTGCCAAGACCTGTCAGTGGTCCAAAGGGGAGGATCCTAGATTCAGGCTGATGGGAAGCTAGACCCTCAGGCAGCAGCATTTAATGTATGAAATAGATACAGTCCTGAGGGACCACAGCATAAGCCCAAAGGTCCAACAGATTCAGGTGATTTGGAAGTGTTCCCTGGGTGGTAAGCACAAAAAACTGGGGCTTTGATGCGTGTATAAGCTCCTGTTTGGGAGATACCAATAGCTGTAGAGGCAGAGGGAGAGCAGAAAGATGCCCTGCAGTGGCCTAGGTTCCCTGGAGGCAAGTCTGTCATAGGCCCCTCCAGGAACTAAACCTGAAGCCGCTGCTCAGGCTGACGCTCCAGCACAGAAAGACAGCTGGGTGGGTCTTCTGTATGTCTGGTGCCCTGGAGGTGGCAGCCTGTCAAGAACTGTCTCTCCAGTTGTTACAGTCCTGAGAGAGCGAGGAACGCAAGGCCCGGCGTCCTCAGAGCAGGTGATCCGAGGGCTATCCGTGGACACCAGCTGTGCGTGAAAGTCCCGGGAAGATCCCGGCAGCGCCAGCAGGGCGGGAGCCTGAACATGGCGCCGCGAGTCTCGCTCCCGGAGGGCGCCCTGCAGGCCTGCCGTTGTTTGTCAGACCTCCATCCTGCCCACCCCAGGCCACCCTCCGGGACAAGCACAAAGCAAATGAGCTTCTCCTGCAGCTTCTGGGCGGCCCTGGATCTGCTGTTTCTGAGCTGGGCCCTGGGCAGGTGAGTCTGAGCATGAGAACTTTAGCCGTTTCTCAGATGTTCTGTGGAAATGGCCCTGTTGGTTTTCAAAGCTAGACGTTTTGGAAGCTCCTTTTATGGTGCAGGTGTTTAACTCTGGTGGTGCCTGGTGTGGGGTTCAAACCATTTGTTTCTCAGGGAGACACCCTGGATTTTGAGTTCCCGCCTGACTGCGGGTTGCTGGGCCTGGGGTGGGGGAGGAGGTTTATGGCCGGATTGTGCCCCAGCCTCCTCCACCTGCTTCCTCATGGGCTTCTCTCCTTGGTCTGCCCAGTAGGAGGTCCTCAGTCAGTTTTCAGAGGAAGTTGTTCCACACGAAGCTGTAAACCCATTGCGTCCACAGAAGGAGCAGAGTCCTCCTCCTGCTATGCCGTCATCTTGAACCGGAGCAAGGACTTTCTACTTTTATAGGAAATAATTGATAAAAAAAAATCTGTAATGGGAATTGAAAAGTGTTTAACTGAGCCAAAGTGAGGACTACAGCCCAAGAGATACATATTCAAAAAGCACTTGAATTATGCTCTATGGACTACAACAAAGGGGAGGCTTACAAAGGCAAAGGATGCACAATTAGTTGAATTTTTGGTAAAGAATTAGATTTGGTTCTGGCAAGAAGTAAGGTGCTTGTTCAGCAAGGGTTGGGTTGGGGTCTGAAATGGTTGCAGAGTTACAAGGGGAGACCTTGAGACTCTAAGGTTGCAGTTCACAGCTGCTAGCAGATATGATTTTGAGAATGACTGGTGTTCTCCTTGAGCTTGATACAGTTCAGAAAATTCAGGTTGTTAGTGATACAGGAAGGTGCCTCAAATCACATCCATGATGGCCACCTAGCTCCATTTTCAATGCCTGAACCATAGTTACTTCATTTTTATTTTTAAATGCCTTCTTTTCTTTAATGGTTAAAGCAGATGTAAAGTGCATGTTTACCAGGCTGCTTTGGTTCACCTAAAGTTCTAGTTAAATTGTGTCTAAGGCAGAATGATTTCCTCATACCTCAACATATGAAAATTTCTTTCATTACTACTATACATCACTGAATGTTCATAGACTTTCTCACCCAGATGGTGAGTGTATTTTGTTCTTTCTGGAGGGTGCATTACTTCTTCTTCTTCTTCTTTTTTTTTTTTTGGTGAAAAAGGAAATTTTCTACTAAAGGTGTAGAAATCACAGTTTACATTAACCCTTACTTTTCAGTTCCCATGCTGGTGCCAATAATACATTTTACACATATTAAATAATGATGTAAATATGTTTGTTTCTCAGGATGAGCATATTACTGTTTTTAAACTACTCCACCCTATAATTGGTAGTTCATTAGCATAATGCTTTGTTATTTGTTTGCATTTTAATATCTCCTTTTTTACTTATTTTGTTTGTTTCGGTCTTTGATGGATAAAAAGCAGAAAACAGCTTTCAGATCTTACACATTTGAATTCACAAACCTTGTTTTCATGCTTTGTTCCATATGTTGAAGAACGTTCTTAACTTTATGTTCAGCCAAGTAGATCAGGTGTTGGCAAACTTATTCTGTAAAGGTCCAGATTGTAAATAGTTTTGGATTTGTGGGCTAAATTGGGCAAGTGCTCAATTTTACTGTGGTAGTATACAAATAACCATAGACAACACATAAATGAAAAGGCATTGCTAAGTTTCAAGAAAACTTTATTTGTAAAAACAAGAGGCAGGCCATTTTTGGGGTACCTACTATATAGATTTGGCCATTCCTCCAACTATCAGTGTTTGTCTTAAAACAAAAGTCTAAAATGAAAGGCAGTATAGCATTGCACAAAATTTGCGGTTAAAATTCAGAGATATGCTCCTAACCACACTAACCCACTTGCTTTGTTATCGTTCTCAAGTCACTTAACCTCTCTGAATTTCAGTGTCCTCAAAGGCTCCCATAGAACTCATGGGTTTATGGTTATGACTGAATGAGATGATATTTGAAAGGGCTTTATCAATTTAAAAATTAGCCTGGGTTCCTTTCCTGGTCTGTAACCATTTGCGTGGAGTCGATCAGCTTAAAAATTAAATTTGCTTTATCTTGTAATGTGCATTATCTTCATTTTGTACTCTCTGTCTCCCTCTCTCCCTCACCCCCCTCTCATACACATGCGTGTGCACACACACACAGATATCTTGTGATGTAGCTCTATTATCTTGTCTTTTCATAGTACTGTGGTATGTACTTTCATTACCTCATATCACCTGCCAACTAAATATTTAATAGTTTATTCCTTCGGTTTGTTGGAAAAATAATACTGGGAGATATTTACAAAGTATATATTATGTGTCAGGCAATGCTTTTAGCTTTACCTGTATTAACTCGTTTAATCCTCATTGTTATTTTTCTTATAAAATTGGTTTAATATTGATCCTTAAAGAGCCTTACCTTTCCTTTCTTCATTTAGGGCCAATTTGTCTATATTATTATCCTCTTGTATTTATGTAGTTCTTTGTTGATAGTATAACCGTTCTAAATTAAATAAATTATGTTATGAACACAATTGAATTATGTTATATACATAAAGCTCAGCTATTTTATAATTAATATTTAGTAACATTGAAAGTTGCCCAAGATAGATTAATAATTGAAAAACATGGTAACAAAACAAGTGTTAAAACTTGATATATTTCTAAAATATACTATATATATATATATATATATATATATATGCCAAAATATTAGTAGTGATATTT
The DNA here is from genome assembly GCF_016772045.2 of Ovis aries. Classification (NCBI taxonomy): domain Eukaryota; kingdom Metazoa; phylum Chordata; class Mammalia; order Artiodactyla; family Bovidae; genus Ovis; species Ovis aries. Next base: position 26,176,096 of record NC_056060.1, on the reverse strand, counting down.
CTTCTTGGGGGTGGGATTTAGGGTTTTTTAAAATTATCTTATCTGTAATTTGAACATATTTTATAGGAAAGATTTCATAATAATTTAAAAAGTTACTAAAATAGTCAAATATATTTTTAAAAAGTAACTTTGTTACTTTTCACAGCTTTTTGATGTTGAACTTTGACAAGGGCATTTTGCTAGCCTATGTAAATCATAATCATCGGTGGTAATTTATTTGTCTTTATACTTGGCCTCAAAAAGAATTCCAACATTCATAATTTTAGTCTCAAAAATTGCATTGCCATTCTCCTAGTGTGTCTTGGAAATCATTATACATTTTATTATCCTCTCTGATAAGGACGTATGTCTAAGTGGTCTGCAGATCCTGCATTCATTGAATGAGTTGACCTCTGGGTTTGGTACTGCTAGGGATAATAGGATGCTTTCACATGCAATTGCTGGACCCTATAAAAATAGAGGTACAATGGCAATTTCTAATTCTCTGCACAATTCTTGAGAAAATACACTTTAGACTGATTGACTCCAGTTTTAACTTTGGGTATTTGCTGTTGAAAATAAGATGCCAACTGGAGTTGTCACCAAGAATGTCTTGCAAGCTGATTAGAGACAAGCACTGAAAGGCAGCCACACAAAAGAAAGCTAAACTCCTCTTAGCAATTTAAAAATGTAGTCAAATATGGTATTCCAAACATAGTAAGTCTGCCATAGTTCACATGGCAGACTTAGTATATTTGGAATACTGTATGTGCAGTATTCCAGGAGTTACAGATAGATGATGTGTAAGTATTACAAACTGCCCTTAACTTCAGAAATTTATATTCCAAAGTTGAACTGGTTCTTTGCAGAAGGAAAGATAGTTTATGTTCATTGCATGTTAGTAGAAGGGAGATAAAGAAGTGAGAAAAATCTTCCTTCATGTGGATTTAGCAGTAGTTGAAGTAAAGAGCTAGTTGATGTTATGGGCTTTGATTAGTCTATTTGGTGTTGATTGAGTTAGATTAACGATTTCCCCAAATCAGAGCTATAGCCATAGTAAATACCATCTGTGATAAGTCTACAGCAAACATTATTCACAATGGTGAAAAACTGAAAGCATTCCCTCTAAGATCAGGAACAAAACAAGGGTGTCCAGTTTCACCACTACTATTCAACATAGTCCTGCAAGTCGTAGCTACAGCAGTCAGAGAAGAAAAAGAAATAAAAGGAATCCAGATCGGAAAAGAAGTAAAGCTCTCACTGCAGATGACATGATACATAGAAAACCCTAAAGATAGTATCAGAAAATTACTAGAGCTAATCAGTTCAGCAAAGTTGCAGGATACAACATCAACACACAGAAATCACTTGCATTTCTATATACTAAAAATGAAAAGTCAGAAAGAGAAATTAAGGAATCAATCCCATTCACCATTGCAACAAAAATAATTAAATATCTAGAAATAAACTTACCTAAGGAGACAAAAGAACTGTACACAGAAATTTATAAGCCGCTAATGAGAAAAATCAAAGATGACTTAAATAGATGGAGAGATAGTCCATGTTCCTGGCAAGGAAGAATCAACATTGTCAAAATGACTACTACCAAATGCAATCTACAGATTCAGTGCTATCCCTATCAAATTACCAATGGCATTTTTCACAGAACTAGATAAAAAAATTCACAATTCATATGGAAACACAAAAGACCCCAAGTAGCCAAAGTAGTCTTGAGAAAGAAGAATGGAGCTGGAGAAATCAAGCTTCCTGACTTCAGGTTATACTACAAAGCTACAGTCATCAAGGCAGTATTGTACTGGCACAAAACCAGAAATATAGACCCATGGAAAGAGATAAGCCCAGAAACAAACTCATGCACCTATGGTACCTTATTTTTGATAAAAGAGGCAAGAATATCCAATGGGGGCAAAGACAGCCTCTTCAATAAGTGGTGCTGGGAAAACTGGACAGCTACATGTAAAAGAATGAAATTAGAACACTTCCTAACACCATACACAAAGATAAACTCAAAATGGATTAAAGATCTAAATGTAAGACCAGAAACTATAAAAATTTCAGAGGAAAACATAGGCAGAACACTCGATGACATAAATCAAAGCAAGATCCTCTATGACCCACCTCCCAAGGTAATGGAAATAAAAGCAAAAGTAAACAAGTGGGACCTGATTAAACTTAAAAGCTTTTGCATAGCCAAGGAAACTATAAGCAAGGTGAAAAGACAACTCTTAGAATGGGAGGAAATAATAGCAAATGAAACAACTGACAAAGGATTTATTTCCAAAATATACAAGCAGCTCATACAACTCAGTGCCAGAAAAACAACCTAATCAAAAAGTGGGAAAATGATCTAAACAGGCATTTCTCCAAAGACCTACAGATGGCTAACAAACACATGAAAATATGCTCAACAGCACTCATTGTTAGAGAAATGCAAATCAAAACTACAATGAGATGCCACCTCACACCAGTCAGAATGGCCATCATCAAAAAGTCTACAAACAATAAATGCTGGAGAGAGTGTGGAGAAGAGGGAATGCTCTTGTACTGTTAGTGGGAACATAAATTGATACAATCTCCACAGTATGGAGATTCCTTAAAAAGCTAGGAATAAAACCACCATATGACCCAGCAATCCCACTCCTAGGCATATACCCTGAAGAAACCAAAACTGAAAAAGACACATGTAACCCACTGTTCATTGCAGCACTGTTTATAATAGCTAGAACATGGAAGCTTATGATTATACAGTGAAAGTGAGAAATAGATTTAAGGGATTAGATCTGATAGACAGAGTGCCTGATGAACTATGGACAGAGGTTCGTGACATGGTACAGGAGACAGGGATCAAGACCATCCCCATGGAAAAGAAATGCAAAAAAGAAAAATGGCTGCTGAGGAGGCCTTACAAATATCTGTGAAAAGATGAGAAGTGAAAAGCAAGGGAGAAAAGGAAAGATATAAGCATCTGAATGCAGAGTTCCAAAGAATAGCAAGAAGAGATAAGAAAGCCTTCCTCAGCGATCAACACAAAGAAATAGAGGAAAACAAGAGAATGGGAAAGACTAGAGATCTCTTCAAGAAAATTAGAGATACTGAGGGAACATTTCATGCAAAGATGGGCTCAACAAAGGATAGAAATTGTATGGAACTAAGAGAAGCAGAAGATCTTAAGAAGAGGTGGCAAGAATACACAGAAGAACTGTACAAAAAAGATCTTCACGACTGAGATAATCATGATGGTGTGATCACTCACCTAGAGCCAGACATCCTGAAGTCAAGTGGGCCTTAGAAAGCATCACTACGAACAAAGCTAGTGGAGATGATGGAATTTCAGTGGAGCTATTTCAAATCCTGAAAGATGATGCTGTGAAAGTGCTGCACTCAATAGGCCAGCAAATTTGGAAAACTCAGCAGTGGCCACAGGACTGGAAAAGGTCAGTTTTCATTCCAATTCCAAAGAAAGGCAGTGCCAAAGAATGCTCAAAGTACTGCACAATTGCACTCATCTCACACGCTAGTAAAATAATGCTCAAAATTCTCCAAGCCAGGTTTCAGCAGTATGTAAACTGTGAAGTTCTAGATGTTCAAGCTGGTTTTAGAAAAGGCAGGGGAGCCAGAGATCAAATTGCCAACATCTGCTGGATCATCGAAAAAGCAAGAGAATTCCAGAAAAACATCTATTTCTGCTTTATTGACTCTGCCAAAGCCTTTGACTGTGTGGATCACAATAAACTGTGGAAAATTCCGAAAGAGATGGGAATACCAGACCACCTAACCTGCCTCTTGAGAAACCTATATGCAGGCCAGGAAGCAGCAGTTAGAACTGGACATGGAACAACAGACTGGTTCCAAATAGGAAAAGGAGTATGGCCAGGCTGTATATTGTCACCCTGCTTATTTAACTTCTATGCAGAGTACATCATGAGAAACGCTGGGCTGGAGGAAGCATAAGCTGGAATCAAGATTGCTGGGAGAAATATCAATAATCTCAGTTATGCAGATGACACCACTCTTATGGCAGAAAGTGAAGAGGAACAAAAAAGCCTCTTGATGAAAGTGAAAGTGGAGAGTGAAAAAGTTGGCTTAAAGCTCAACATCAGAAAACGAAGATCATGGCATCTGGTCCCATCACTTCATGGCAGATAGATGGGGAAACAGTGGAAACAGTGTCAGCCTTTATTTTCTTGGGCTCCAAAATCACTGCAGATGGTGATTGCAGCCATGAAATTAAAAGACACTTACTCCTTGGAAGGAAAGTTATGACCAACCTAGATAGCATATTGAAAAGTAGAGATATTACTTTGCCAACAAAGGTCCATCTAGTCAAGGCTATGGTTTTTCCAGTGGTCATGTAGGATGTGAGAGTTGGACTGTGAAGAAAGCTGAGCGCTGAAGAATTGATGCTTTTGAACTGTGGTGTTGGGAGAAGACTCTTGAGAGTCCCTTGGACTGCAAGGATATCCAACCGGTCCATTCTAAACGAGATCAGTCCTGGGTGTTCATTGTAAGGACTGATGTTGAAGCTGAAACTCCAATACTTTGGACACCTCATGCGAAGATTTGACTCATTGGAAAAGACCCTGATGCTGGGAGGGATTGGGGGCAGGAAGAGAAGGGGACGACAGAGGACGAGATGGCTGGATGGCATCACTGACTTGATCGATGTGAGTCTGAGTGAACTTCAGGAGTTGGTAATGGACAGAGAGGCCTGGCGTGCTGTAGTTCATGGGGTCACAAAGTGTCGGACACGACTGAGCGACTGAACTGAACTGAATTGAGAACATAGAAGCAGCTTAGTTGTCCATCAACAGATGAATGGATAAAGAAGTTGTGGTACATGTACCCAATGGCATATTACTCAGCCATAAAAAGGAACACATTTGAGTCAGTTTTGATGAGTTAGATGAACTTAGAACCTATTATACAGAGTGAAGTGAATCAGAAACAAAGATAAATACTGTATTCTAACACACATATATGCGGAATCCAGAAAAATGGTACTGAAGAATTTATTTACATGGCAACAATGGAGAAACACATAGAGAATAGATTTATGGACATTGGGAGAGGGGAGAAGGTGAGATATATGGAAAGAGTAACATGGAAACATATTACCGTATGTAAGATAGTCAATGGGAATTTGCTGTATGTCTTAGGAAACTCAAACAGGGACTCTGTATCACCCTAGAAGGGTGGGATGGGGAGGGAGTAGGAGGGATTTTCAAAAGGGGGGGGTATATGTATACCTATGGATGATTCATGTTGAGGTTTGACAGAAAACAGACAAATTCTGTAAAGCAATTATCTTTCAATAAAAAATAAATTAATTAAAAAAATTGTAGGATGGTGGTGGGTATTATTTCACTTACTCAGATCAGAAACTGTAGTGCCAGTAGCCTTCAACCAATATACAAAGGAGACTGAGCCATCTCTCCTAGTGTGTGTCTGCACTTGAGTCTGATCTTTATTTGATGTCTAATCCTAAAGAATCAACTGGCATCTATTTTTGAGATAAAGGTATCCTTCTATCTTTGTGAAATTAGCTACCACTCAGGAAATGTTTATAACACAACAATCCTGAAATATTCAAGTTATTGATTTTAAATAATGACTACATTTGTGAGAACGTAGTGCAGTTATTCTTCAGTTCAGTTCAGTCGCTCAGTCGTGTCCGACTCTTTGCGACCCCATGAATCGCAGCACGCCAGGCCTCCCTGTCTATCACCATTTCCCGGAGTTCACTCAAACTCACGTCCATCGAGTCTGTGATGCCATCCAGCCATCTCATCCTCGGTCGTCCCTTCTCCTCCTGCCTCCAATCTCTCCCAGCATCAGAGTCTTTTCCAATGAGTCAACTCTTCGCATGAAGTGGCCAAAGTACTGGAGCTTCAGCTTTAGCATCATTCCTTCCAAAGAAATCCCAGGGCTGATCTCCTTCAGAATGGACTGGTTGGATCTCCTTGCAGTCCAAGGGACTCTCAAGAGTCTTCTCCAACACCACAGTTCAAATGCATCAATTCTTTGGCGCTCAGCCTTCGTCACAGTCCAACTCTCACATCCATACATGACCACAGGAAAAACCATAGCCTTGACTAGGCAGACCTTAGTCGGCAAACCTTTAAAATCCAGTGTACTCAAAATCCAGTGTACTTTTATCCTAAAATGACAGAAGGCATCCAGGTTTAAAAAAAGAAAGTTAAAAGCGTTCTCATCAATTGATAAAACATTCTGTCTAGCTTCATTGCTTTCATATGATTATCTTTCAAAGAAAAATTATTTTTGTCTCTTAAGATATAGTCCTTATCTTAAAAGGAAAAATATATAAACAGCATTTTTCAGCTGCATTCTCATCAATTTCCATCAACAGTGTTGGAATTTATCCAATTTCCTTTGCCAGAAGAGAACTTTGAGGATTTTAAAGCTATAATGAGGAAGATTTTATCAGTTAGTTTATGTTGTAAGTCAGTCTCATCTGGTTAGAGGCCAAAGGATGATGTATTTGGTAATTTAGTTGTATCTATTTTGTTCTCTCTCATGTCAGTAATTACTTTCCATATTTTCAATGTATTGAAATACAGATCTTTCTATATTATATGAGTTGTTCAGTTCAGTTCAGTTAGTCACTCAGTCGTGTCCGACTCTTTGCAACCCCATGAATCGCAGCACGCCAGGCCTCCCTGTCCATCACCAACTCCCGGAGTTCACTCAGACTCATGTCCATCAAGTCAGAGATGCCATCCAGCCACCTCATTCTCGGTCGTCCCCTTCTCCTCCTGCCCCCAATCCCTCCCAGCATCAGAGTCTTTTCCAATGAGCCAACTCTTCGCATGAGGTGGCCAAAGTACTGGAGTTTCAGCTTTAGCATCATTCCTTCCAAAGAAATCCCAGGGCTGATCTCTTTCAGAATGGTCTGGTTGGATCTCCTTGCAGTCCAAGGGACTCTCAAGTATCTTCTCCAACAGCACAGTTTTAGTTTATTTTAATATTTTATTTGCACAAATCCTACAAAGTGGCTGTATCCATAATCTTTTAAAAGATTATCTTTTCTATGGGTCACTAGTTATGAATGGGAAGGAATAACCCACAAGTTACCTATGGTGTTCCAGGCTCATGGGGAGGGAAAAGGAGAGAAAACTGTTTATGAACAGCTTTTCGTATAATTGCATCAGGCTCCAAAGATAGGGAATTCAGTTTCATCTTCTAGCAAGAGAAAGAGCTAGAGGAAAAAATAAACTTTATTTTTAATCCAATATGACATTTTTATAATTTGTTCTGTAGTATTTGATAGATCCTTATACTGGCTGTATATGTACTACTTCTTTATGACTTCCAGTATGATTATTTTTCCTTAATAATCTGGCAGCTTTATTAATGCATTGTTTTATGAACAATTATACCCATGTCTGAAACAAAATAATTCTGCTTCTCAAGATTTTGTGTCTTGACAAATTCTTTATACTGTTGTCTCTTCCAGGACCACCTCCCCCACCTCATCTGCCTTCAAAATCAACTTCTGTTTATACAGCAACAGTGTTTGAGGTGAAGGCACTGTAAAATGCCTTGACAATGTTTCTGTTTATCTCTATTATATCAAGATCAAATAAAGAAACCCGCTTTATACTGGATCAGCCTCAGGACTCAACTGAGTATTCATAACTTTATTTCATGAAGTACATACTAAGACATCACCTTGGGACCCACTTCAATGTTTTTGCAGACTCGCTTCTCTGCAGTGAGACAGATTTGGTCAGTGGCTGAACATCGTTTGATTTCCTCTCCTTGAACGTCATTTAATTGCATTGGAGGGAAGATTGGTCTTTTTATCTTAAATAAATCAGATCTTGCTCTGGGTAACGAGAAAATATTTTCTGTTAGGAGAAATTAAGAATGACTTGTAAGTTGGCTTAAGAGATTATTGGGTACCCTTTCAATGTAATACTGGATATTGTCTAGTGGATCCTCTGGGATTATGTTTCTACAGGAATGTGTTGGGCTTCCCTCAGAGCTCAGTTGGTAAAGAATCCACTTGCAGTGCAGAAGACCTCAGTTTGATTTCTGGGTTGGGAAGATCTCCTAGAGAAGGAAATGGCTACCCACTCCAGTATTTTTGGGTTTCCCTTATAGCTCCCCTCATCCAAGGTAAGGAGCAGCGGCTGTGCTTTGCTGGAGCAGCCGTGAAGAGATACCCCATGCCCAAGGTAAGAGAAACCTAAGTAAGATGGTAGGTGTTGCAAGAGGGCATCAGAGGGCAGACACACTGAAACCATACTCACAGAAAACTAGTCAATCTAATCACACTAGGACCACAGCCTTGTCTAACTCAATGAAACCAAGCTATGCCTTCAGGGCAACCCAAGATGGGTGGGTCATGGTGGAGAGGTCTGACAGAATGTGGTCCACTGGAGAAGGGAATGGCAAACCACTTCAGTATTCTTGCCTTGAGAACCCCATGAACAGTATGAAAAGGCCAAATGATACGATACCGAAAGAGGAACTCCCCAGGTCATTAGGTGCCCAATATGCTACTGGAGATCAGCAGAGAAAAAACTCCAGAAAGAATGAAGGGATGGAGCCAAAGCAAAAACAATACCCAGTTGTGGATGTGACTGGTGATAGAAGCAAGATCCGATGCTGTAAAGAGCAATATTGCATAGGAACCTGGAATGTCAGGTCCATGAATCAAGGCAAATTGGAAGTGGTCAAACAGATGGCAAGGGTGAACATCGACATTCTAGGAATCAGCGAACTAATATGGACTGGAATGGGTGAATTTAACTCAGATGACCATTATATCTACTACTGCAGGCAGGAATCCCTCAGAAAAAATGGAGTAGCCATCATGGTCAACAAAAGAGTCTGAAATGCAGTACTTGGATGCAATCTCAAAACGACAGAATGATCTCTGTTCATCTCCAAGGCAAACCATTCAATATCGCAGTAATCCAAGTCTATGCCCCAACCAGTAACGCTGAAGAAGCTGAAGTTGAACGGTTCTATGAAGACCTACAAGACCTTTTAGAACTAATACCCCAAAAAGATGTCCTTTTCATTATAGGGGACTGCAATGCAAAGTAGGAAGTCAAGAAACACCTGGAGTAACAGTCAAATTTGGCCTTGGAATACAGAATGAAGCAGGGCAAAGACTAATAGAGTTTTGCCAAGAAAATGCGCTGGTCATAGCAAACACCCTCTTCCAACAACACAAGAGAAGACTCTACACATGGACATCACCAGATGGTCAACACAGAATTCAGATTGATTATATTCTTTGCAGCCAAAGATGGAGAAACTCTATACAGTCAGCAAAAACAAGACTAGGAGCTGACTGTGGCTCAGATCATGAACTCCTTATTACCAAATTCAGACTCAAATCGAAGAAAATAGGGAAAACCACTAGACCATTCAGGTATGACCTAAATCAAATCCCTTATGCTTATACAGTGGAAGTGAGAATTAGATTTAAGGGCCTAGATCTGATAGATAGGTAGAGTGCCTGATGAACTATGGAAAGAAGTTCGTGACATTGTACAGGAGACGGATCAAGACCATCCCCATGGGAAAGAAATGCGAAAAAGCAAAATAGCTGTCTGGGGAAGCCTTACAAATAGCTGTGAAAAGAAGAGAGGTGAAAAGCAAAGGAGAAAAGGAAAGATATAAGCATCTGAATGCAGAGTTCCAAAGAATAGCAAGGAGAGATAAGAAAGCCTTCTTCAGCGATCAATGCAAAGAAATAGAGGAAATCAACAGGATGAGAAAGACTAGAGATCTCTTCAAGAAAATTAAAGATACCAAGGGAACATTTCATGCAAAGATGGGTTCCATAAAGGACAGAAATGGTGTGGACCCAACAGAAGCAGAAGATATTAAGAAGAGGTGGCAAGAATACAGGGAAAAATTGTACAGAAAATATCTTCATGACCCACATAATCATGGTGATGTGATCACTAATCTAGAGCCAGACATCTTGGAATGTGAAGTCAAGTGGGCCTTAGAAAGCATCACTACGAACAAAGCTAGTGGAGGTGATGGAATTCCAGTTGAGCTGTTTCAAATCCTGAAAGATGATGCCGTGAAAGTGCTGCACTCAATATGCCAGCAAATTTGGAAAACTCAGCAGTGGCCACAGGACTGGAAAAGGTCAGTTTTCATTCCAATCACAAAGAAAGACAATGCCAAAGAATGCTCAAACTACTGCACAATTGCACTCATCTCACATGCCGGTAAACTAATGCTCAAAATTCTCCAAGCCAGGCTTCAGCAATACATGAAGCGTGAACTCCCTGATGTTCAAGCTGGTTTTAGAAAAGACAAAGAAACCAGAGATCAAATTGCCAATGTCCGCTGGATCATTGAGAAAGCAAGAGAATTCCAGGAAAACATCTATTTCTGCTTTATTGACTCTGCCAAAACCTTTGACTGTGTGGATCACAATAAACTGTGGAAAATTCTGAAAGAGATGGGAATACCAGACCACCTAACCTGCCTCTTGAGAAACCTATATTCAGGTCAGGAAGCAGCAGTTAGAACTGGACATGGAACAACAGACTGGTTCCAAATAGGGAAAGGAGTACATCAAGGCTGTATATTGTCACCCTTCTCATTTAACTTCTATGCAGAGTACATCATGAGAAACGCTGGACTGGAAGAAACAGAAGTTGGAATCAAGATTGTCGAGAGAAATATCAATAACCTCAGATATGCAGATGACACTACCCTTATGGCAGAAAGTGAAGAGGAGCTAAAATGCCTCTTCATCAAAGTTAAAGAGGAGAGCGAAAAAGTTGGCTTAAAGCTCAACATTCAGAAAATGAAGATCATGGCATCCGGTCCCATCCCTTCATGGGAAATAGATGGGGAAACAGTGTCAGCCTTTATTTTTTTGGGCTCCAAAATCACTGCAGATGGTGACTGCAGCCATGAAATTAAAAGATGCTTACTCCTTGGAAGAAAAGTTATGACCAACCTAGATAGTATATTCAAAATCAAGAGATGTTACTTTGCTGACTAAGGTCCGTCTAGTCAAGGCTATGGTTTTTCCTGTGGTCATGTATGGATGTGAGAGTTGGACTGTGAAGAAGGCTGAGCACCGAAGAATTGATGCTTTTGACCTGTGGTGTTGGAGAAGACTCTTGAGAGTGCCTTGGACTGCAAGGAGATCCAACCAATCCATTCTGAAGGAGATCAGCCCTGGGATTTCTTTGGAAGGAATGATGCTAAAGCTGAAGCTCCAGTACTTTGGCGACCTCGTGCGAAGAGTTGACTCCTTGTAAAAGACTCTGATGCTGGGAGGGATTGGGGGCAGGAGGAGAAGGGGACGACCGAGGATGAGATGGCTGGATGGCATCACCGAGTCAATGGACGTGAGTCTGAGTGAACTCTGGGAGATGGTGATGGACAGGGAGGCCTGGTGTGCTGTGATTCATGGGGTTGCAAAGAGTCGGACACGACTGAGCAACTGAACTGAACTGAACTGAACTTGTAGCTCAACTGGTAAAGAATCCACCTGCAATGCAGGAGTCTTGTGTTTGATCCCTGGTTGGGAAGATCCTCTGGAAAAGGGAAAGGTTATCCACTCTAGTGTTCTGGTCTAGAGAATTCCATGGACTGTATAGTCCATGGGGTCGCAAAAAGTCAGACAGGACTGAGAGACTTTCACTTTCATAGGAATGTTGGCCTTTGTCATTGACTAGGTAGGGTATTTAATAATCCTATAGAGATAGAATTTAAATTGTAGAATACTGATGGTAATGCACATGTGTCTTGTTTAAGTAATGGCAATGATTTCTGTTCATGACAGTGCAAATACACATCTTTTTTCAGTAAAGAATGTAAGTCTTTGTAAGTCAAATTCCCATTTGAAGTGGATATATCTTACTCGTTCCCTCATTAATTAATTATCTTTGTATGAGTGTCATGATTTTAGCCTTTTGAAAATTATCCTTTTACCTCTGTGTTCTGGCCAACTAGCTCTGCAGACACCCGTGTAGACCTAAATGGGTGACATGACCTAGACTCTGGAGACCCACTAAGAGTTAGCCCACTGGGTTAGTGCTTGATACTGCCAACCAATCAGCAAAACTCAGACCATTTTCCCATGATAGGACAGAGTCAGATCATGGACTTTTGACTTTAATAGACTTACACTTAAAAAAAAAGTTTTATACTGGATATAGTTGATTTACAATGATGTGTTACAGTTGCAAACAGCAAAGTGATTCAGTAATACATATATATGTATCTATAATTGTTCAAACTCTTTTCCTATTTAGATTATTAAAAATATTGAGCTAAGTTCCCTGTGCTATATTGTAGGTCCTTGTTAGTTTTCTGTTTTAAATATAGCAGTATGTACATGTAACAGGCTTAATCTTTTTTTTTTCTTTGCTTTTCTGTACTTTTCCTCAGAATTAACAGTCTTTGATTTTTCATTCTGTTGCTGGATTGAATTTAATGCTATGTTTCCAACCAACTTGTTTTTTCTCTCTTTTAATTTTTATTTTACCACACCAATGAAATGGACACTAAGACTAGTTAGATGTGAAGACAAGTGCTTTATTTAAGACTCCTATACTAACAATTCCTTCAATAAATTTTGGTTGGGTTTTATTTCATTGAGACATGGCTTACACAGCATTTGTTAACTTAGACAAGTGTGATGGTACAGCTTGTGAATTTTCAACATTCCTGTGATTTTTTTTTTAAATTGGTCATTTACAATTCAAGGTGGCCATTGCTTGTGATTTGTTTTATTCCTAAGAATTTATTACTTATCAGAATTTACTTCTCCTACTTTATTTTCTTAGTTCCTGAAACTGCTATTGAATTCAGAAAGTCTGATAAGAGCTCATGAGTAGAAAGGTGTTGCTTTTCATAGCACTGCATGGTCTTGGATCCTTACCCAGTAATTCCATGATTTTTTTTTTCTTATCTCATTAGTACTTCCAACAGATTTACAGGAAACAAATCCAAGAACAAAACAAAACAAACTGGCTCTCTCCCAAATTAGAGACTGGCTGAGACCAAAGAAAGCTTATGCTGAAACCAAAGAAAGGGTTCTAGCTCTATGTTTTTGGTACACATGTGATTCAGTGTTAAAATCATCTTTTCTGTTACCCTCTGTTGGAAGTCGCTGAGTTGCAGACACATATTCAGAAAAAAGAAAATGGCTTTTTGGTGTTTCAGTTGACTTTACTTTGTAGAACTACAAAAAGAATGGTGGATTCAGTGACTGAAGTTTTCTGGCTAGCAAAAAAATCTACAAAACTTGATGATTGTGGGTTTACTTATCACAAGAGTAGTGAGTAGTTTTATGGTCTTAGTGAACACATTTTCATCCTAATTACAAACATTTTATTTTAACTTAAGTGAACACCTGCAATTCTCTGTGACAAATGTTTTCCAAGTTTAATTGCTTAGATGGTTACATTTATAAGTCCTTCTTTCCAACAGCCATCAGTAAAGAGAGAGAATCTGAAAATTAGGAAAATAGATTGTATGTACATATGTTTCAGCTTTATTAATATATTACTGACACTTATGTAAATGTACATGTGTAAATTTAAGGTGTAGAGTGTGATAGTTTATAAAGACACAAATCAATAAATGTAATATACACATTGATAGAATGAAAGATAAATTATATGATCATTTCAATAGATACAGAAAAGCATTTGATAAAGTTTACCATCCTCTTAGTTAGAAACTCTCAACAAATTGGTTATATAAAGAATGTACATAAGCATAATAAAGACCATAATTGACAAACACACAGTAAAGAACATACAGTGATGAAAATTTGAAAGCTTTTCCTCTAAGATGAGGAATAAGATAAGGGTGCCCACTCTTGTCACTTCTATTAAACATAATATTAGAAATTCTAGCCACAGCAACTGGGCAAGAAAAAGAACTAAAAGACACTCATATTAGAAAGAAAGAAGTACATTTTCTCTGTTGTGGATGATATAATCTTTCATACAGGAAAATCCCAAATAGTCCACCAAAAACTATTAGAACTAATAAAACAAATTTAGCAAAGTTGTAGGATAGATACAAAATTGACATATGAACATCGCTTGTGTTTCTATACACTAACAATGAACTATCTGAAAAAGAAATAAAAAAACAATTTTAATAGCATCAAAAAGAATAACATATTTAAGAATAAATTTAACTAAGGATGTAAAGATGTGTATACTGAAAATTATAAGATTTTGATGAAGAAATTGAAGAAGACACAAATAAATGGAAAGATATCCTCTGTTCATGGATTTGAAGAATTAATATTTTAAAATGTCCATCTAAAAAAAAGTTCATCTATATACTGAATCCATCTATAAACTCAATACTGTCTCTATCAAAATTCTGATGGCACTTTTTTCACAGAAATAGAGGTGCAATCCTAAAATTTGTATGCAACCACAAAAGACCCTAATTGGTCAAAGCAATCTTGAGAAAGAAAACAAAGCTGGTGACATCACACTTCCTGATTTAAAATTTTATTACAAACCTATAGTAATCAAAGTAGTATGGTTCTGGCATAAAAACAGAAATAGAGACTGATGGAACAGAATCAAGATCCCAGAAATAAACCATGCATCTATGGTCAAATAATATCTGACAATTGAACCAAGAATAGTTAACCAGGAAAGATAGTCTCTTTAATAAATGGTGTTGGGAAAACTGGATATTCACAGGCAAAAGAGTAAAACTGGACCCCCAAATTGTACCATCACAAAAACTAAATAACTACTAGAAAAATATTGGTAAAAACCTTCCTAATATTGATCTTGACAATGATATTTTGATAAGACACCAAATCTATAACAACCAAAGAAAAAATAAACAAGTGAGATTACATCAAAAACTTATGCACAGAAGAAATCAACACAAATGAAAAGAGAGAACTTACTGAATGGGACAAAATATTTGCAAACCACCTATCTGATAAAGAAATAATACCCAAAATATATAAAGAATTCATACAATTTAATAGCAAAACAAACAACCCAATCAAAAAGTGGACAAGGGATTTGAATAGACATTTCTCCATAGAAAACATACAAATGACCAACAAGTGCGTGAAAAGATACTCAACACCATTAAATCAAGGAAAAGCAAATCAAAACTGCAATCAGATATCACTTCACACCCGTTAGAATGGCTGTTATCAAAAAGACAACTGATAACATGTGTTGGCAAGGATGTGGGAAAAAAGGGAACTGGGTACTGTTGATGGGAATATAAGTTAGTGCAGCCATAGTGAAAAAAGTCTGGAAGTTCCTCAGATGATTAAAATTAGAATTACCATATGATCCAACAGTTCCACTTTGGGCATATACCTGAAAAAGGAAATGAGATCACTATGTTGAAAAGATATCTCCACCCCTATGTTCATTGCAACACTATTCCCAATAGCCACACCATGGAAATAACTTTAGTGCCCATTAATGGATTAATGGATAAAGAAGCTATGAGATTATCTATGTATCTGTTAGCAATCATTTACCTAATAGAATATTATTTGGACATAAAAAGAAGAAAATTTGGCCTTTTACAACAATATAGATGGATCATGAGAGCACTATGCTAAATGAAATACATCAGACAAAGAGAAAAACCTATTTTCCTTTATATATAGAATCTAAAAAAGCCAAATCTGCAAGAGAGGGTGAAATAATGGTTGCTAGTATTTTGGGGAGTGAGGAGCAGGGAAAGTGGGGTGATGTTATTCAAAGGATACAAACTTCTAGCGAGAAGATGAGTAAATCCTGAGGATCTCATGTACAGCATGGTAACAGTAGTCAACTATAGTGCATTATATACAGTAAGTTGTTTAGAGAGTAAATTTTAAGTGTTATTCAGTTCAGTTCAGTCACTCAGTCCTGTCCGACTCTTTGCGACCCCATGAATCACAGCACGCCAGGCCTCCCTGTCCATCACCAACTCCCAGAATTCACTCAGACTCATGTCCATCGAGTCTGTGATGCCATCCAGCCATCTCATCCTCTGTCATCCCCTTCTCCTCCTGCCCCCAATCCCTCCCAGCATCAGAGTCTTTTCCAATGAGTCAACTCTTCACATGAGGTGGCCAAAGTACTGGAGTTTCAGCTTTAGCATCATTCCTTCCAAAGAAATCCTAGGGCTGATCTCCTTAAGAATGCACTGATTGGATCTCCTTGCAGTCCAAGGGACTCTCAAGCATCTTCTCCAACACCACAGTTCAAAAGCATCAATTCTTCAGTGCTCAGCCTTCTTCACAGTCCAACTCTCACATCCGTACATGACCACAGGAAAAACGATAGCCTTGACTAGACGGACCTTAGTCAGCAAAGTAATATCTCTGCTTTTGAATATGCTATCTAGGTTGGTCATAACTTTTCTTCCAAGGAGTAAGCGTCTTTTAATTTCATGGCTGCAGTCACCATCTGCAGTGATTTTGGAGCCCAAGAAAATAAAGGCTGACACTGTTTCCACTGTTTCCCCATCTATCTGCCATGAAGTGATGGGACCAGATGCTATGATCTTCGTTTTCTGAATGTTGAGCTTTAAGCCAACTTTTTCACTCTCCGCTTTCACTTTCATCAAGAGGCTTTTTAGTTCCTCTTCACTTTCTGCCATAAGGGTGGTGTCATCTGCATATGTGAGGTTATTGATATTTCTCTGGCAATCTTGATTCCAGCTTGTGTTTCTTTCAGTTCAGCGTTTCTCATGATGTACTCTGCATAGAAGTTAAATAAGCAGGGTGACAATATACAGCCTTGACACACTCCTTTTTGTATTTGAAACCAATCTGTTGTTCCATGTCCAGTTCTAACTGTTGCTTCCTGACCTGCATACAGATTTCTCAAGAAGCAGGTCAGGTGGTCTGGTATCCCCATCTCTTTCAGAATTTTCCACAGTTTATTGTGATCCACACAGTCAAAGGCTTTGGCAGAGTCAATAAAGCAGAAATAGATGCTTTTCTGGAACTCTCTTGCTTTTTCCATGATCCAGCAGATGTTGGCAATTTGATCTCTGGTTCCTCTGCCTTTTCTAAAACCAGCTTGAACATCAGGGAGTTCACGGTTCACATATTGTTGAAGCCTGGCTTGGAGAATTTTGAGCATTAGTTTACTGGCATGTGAGATGAGTGCAACTGTGCGGTAGTTTGAGCATTCTTTGGCATTGTCTTTCTTTGTGATTGGAATGAAAACTGACCTTTTCCAGTCCTGTGGAGACTGCTGAGTTTTCCAAATTTGCTGGCCTATTGAGTGCAGCACTTCCACAGCATCATCTTTCAGGATTTGAAATAGCTCCACTGGAATTCCATCACCTCCCACATAATAAAAATAGTAACTATTGAAGTGATGAGGTGTTAACTAACCGTACTGTGGTAATCTCTTCACAATGTATGTGTATATCAAATCATCATCTTTTGCACTTTAACTTGCACAATATTGTATGTCAATAATATCTCAATAAAGCTGGGGGGAAAAGCCATTATGTTTATAGGCATTTTTGCAAAGAAAGTTTAGTATGGTTGCTATATTAGACATAAAACTGATTAATGTTCAACAGGCCATCTGTATCTGGGGTTATCTGTTTCAGTGGACTGAAATTATGTACATTTATACTGAACAGAAATTTCGAGTCCAAAAGGGAACTTCACTTAGTCTATACTTTTCAATCAATACTTAATAGCGAGATTAATTAAATACATTCTCCTGGATAATTCTTAAATGGCCTTTACCCTCACATGGTGTTGAAAGGATATACCCCAACACTTACTTCCAAAATTTGTACTTTTTACATGTATTTATTGACCTGTTTAATTTATTTCTTTATGAGTTATCAATATATTTTTTCTTTCTATTGGCTCTATTATATTTGAATTACTAAAGCAGAAAAGGGTCTATGTATGTAATTACTAATTTCTACTCTATTATTTAAAATGTATTTTATTTTAATGTTTTTCATGTTTAACATATTTTAAATCCAATAAAACTGCATTCTGGGTCTTTTTTTTGCATTAAATAATCTTAATGTACTTATTGTGTGTTCTTGTATTAACAGTTTTGTGGTGAATTATCCTATATTTTTCAAATTTGTTGAGCTCTAACAATTCTTGTAGTTGGCTGCCTGTTGTTTCTCCAGGAAGTAAAGGGTATGTGCACACATCTCTGCGTCACTGTCTCTGTTTCCACCCTATCTCTTTTACTCTGTTTCACTCCAGGCATTCCCATCCTTTCCCAATATTCTGTCTTCGTATTTATTCATGCTTTTGGTGTGGCTTACTTGCTAAGTCATGTCTGAGTCCTTTGCGACCCCAAGGACTGTAGCCCTCCAAGCTCTTCCATCCATGGGGTTTTCCAAGCAAGAATACTGGAGTAGGTTGCCAGTTACTCATACTAGCTGCCCCTAATTATTGTTGGACCTTTGAACACACACAGAAGTGTGTCAAGATCTCTAAATTCTGCAACACTTTTTACAGGAAAGTATTGAACTTTTTTCCAGTTAAAAACTAGAAAATACATTTTTCCTTTTCTTTAGAGATTCCCTTGAATCATTTAATAAAATAAAGGTAAAAAGAATGTAAAAATCAAAATGGTTAATCTTTAATTTTTTAATAAGAAAAGTATACACCCTTTTCTCCTCCTTCACAGTCCTGTGGGACAGTTCCCTTGGCCTGATGACCTCAGTCTGAGCATCCCAGAACTCTAATGCATTGCTTGGTCACCACTTTCTTCTAAAGCTAATTAGTCACATCTCTCAAAATGGTAATGTTTCATATATTAATAACTTTTTGTCCTAGGGAGGGTGAGTGGAAGGATGTGTGTTATGCTTATGCACGGGGAAAAATTTATTTTGCGGAGCTTCTCTGATTCCCTGACCATGTTGTCATCTGAGAACTTTTGATAGATTAGGTAGGTGGGTAGAGGGGTTGGTGGACTGTATTCCACCACAAGAATGTCCTTCTGAGTTTCCCAGGCTTCCAGAGAGGGAGACTGCAGCAGGATGAGCAGGAGCAGAAATTGTACAGGAAAGGTCAGTGAAATTATGTGGAGAAATCCACATGAAAGAAAATGAGGTGTTTTTTTTTTCTAATTTTATTGAGAAATAATTGACATATACCACTTACGTGGATGTACACTGTTAATAACTTTGGTGTATATCATATAGCAGTGTTAACTATAGTGATCATATTGTTGCGAGGTTGATTTTTAATATGAATTTAGATTTGAGAATCAAGATAGGAGTGAAAGAGTAGATACCATAAGCTTACAATTGCTGCCCCTGCCTTTAAGATCTCTGGTCTGTATTCTGTTTTTTCCATATGTCAGGTCATTTTGGATTCACTTGCTGTATTGTCGAGAGTGTAATTTAGTTAAATTATTTCTAGCCCCTAAGGATCTCTATCTCATTTGATACTCCATTCTGCTTACTATGCCAAACAAATGTACTACTCAAAGATTCTAAGTATCAGGTTCCTGAGTATTTCTGAATGCTGCCACAGAAATATTCCTTCTAGATTTTGTCCAGGTTCACGATTCCCATCTTCAACAAGATTCTCATAGCTGTTTGGAAATTTTATTTATTTTTAAACTATGTATAGATTTTTGCCTTTACAAATTTTGTGCACATAGAATATTAGTTAATTAGTAGTTTAGTCAATAAGTCGTGTCCAACTCTTGTGACCCCACAGACTGTAGCCTGCCAGGCTCCTCTGTCCATGGGATTCTCCAGGCAAGAATACTGGAGTGGGATACCATTTCCTTCTCCAGGGGATCTTCCTGACCCGGGAATCCAACCTGGGTCTCCTGCATTGCAGGCAGATTCCTTATCAACTGAGACAGCATATTGCCTTATTTTTCGCATTTACTTCTCAAAACCTTTTATCCTGTGTTTCTGAGATTGTCATTTCTGGTCTTCTTTTCTCCATTTGCTCACTGTTACCTCCCTAAAATCTATATTTTCTCTTTAGTGTTTGATTTCACCTGAACCTTTAATGGCAGAAAAGATATTTCAGCTGTAAATCCATGCCTTTTTCTTAGTCTTTTTCTTTTTGACCTCTTTGTAATATGTGAAAGTGTCAGCCATCCTTACTTCTTAGATATTCCTTTCTCTCTTGTTTTTTGTTATGCACATGAACAGGTTTTTTTTTTAATATAAATTTATTTATTTTAATTGGAGGCTAATTACTTTACAATATTGTATTGGTTTTGCCATACCTTGACATGAATCTGCCATGGGTGTACATGTGTTCCCCATCCTGAAACTGCCACCTCCCTGAACCTACCACCTCCTTCCTATTCCCATCCCTCTGGGTCATCCCAGTGCACCAGCCCCGAACACCCTGTATCATGCATTGAACCTGGACTGGTGATTCGTTTCACATATGATAATATACATGTTTCAATGCCATTCTCCAAAATCATCCCACCCTCACTGTCTCCCATGGAGTCGCAAAGACTGTTCTATACATCTGTGTCTCTTTTGCTGTCTCGCATACAGGGTTATCATTACCATCTTTCTAAATTCCATTTATATGCATTAGTATACTGTATGGTTTTTCCTGTGGTCATGTATGGATGTGAGAGTTGGACTGTGAAGAAGGCTGAGCACCGAAGAATTGATGCTTTTGACCTGTGGTGTTGGAGAAGACTCTTGAGAGTCCCTTGGACTGCAAGGTGATCCAACCAGTGCATTCTGAAGGAGATCAGCCCTGGGATTTCTTTGGAAGGAATGGTGCTAAAGCTGAAACTCCAATACTTTGGCCATCTCATGCGAAGAGTTGACTCATTGGAAAAGATGCTGGGAGGGATTGGGGGCAGGAGGAGAAGGGGATGACAGAGGATGAGATGGCTGGATGGCATCACAGACTCGATGGACGTGAGTCTGAGTGAACTCCAGGAGTTGGTGATGGACAGGGAGGCCTGGCGTGCTGCGATTCATGGGGTCGCAAAGAGTCAGACACGACTGAGCGACTGAACTGAACTGAATACTGTATTGGTGTTTTTCTTTCTGGCTTACTTCACTCTGTATAATCGGCTCCAGTTTCATCTACCTCATTAGAACTGATTCAAATGTATTCTTTTTAATGGCTGAGTAATACTCCATTATGTATATGTACCACAGCTTTCTTATCCATTCATGTGCTGATGGACATCTAGGTTGCTTCCATGTCCTGGCTGTTATAAACAGTGCTGCAATGAATATTGGGGTACACATGTCTCTTTCAGTTCTGGTTTCCTCGGTGTGTATGCCCAGCAGTGGGATTGCTGGGTCATAAGGCAGTTCTATTTCCAGTTTTTTAAGGAATCTCCACACTGTTCTCCATAGTGGCTGTACTAGATTTCATTCCCACCAACAGTGTAAGAGGGTTCCCTTTTCTCCACACCCTCTCCAGCACTTATTGCTTGTAGACTTTTGGGTAGCAGCTATTCTGACTGGCATGAAATGGTATCTCATTGTGGTTTTGATTTTTCTGATAATGAGTGATGTTGAGCATCTTTTCATGTGTTTGTTAGCCATCCGTATGTCTTCTTTGGAGAAATGTCTATTTAGTTCTTTGGCCCATTTTTTGATTGGGTCATTTATTTTTCTGGAATTGAGCTGCAGGAATTGCTTGTATATTTTTGAGATTAGTTGTTTGTCAGTTGCTTCATTTGCTATTATGTTCTCCCATTCTGAAGGCTGTCTTTTCACCTTGCTTATAGTTTCCTTTGTTGTGCAGAAGCTTTTAATTTTAATTAGATCCCATTTGTTTATTTTTGCTTTTATTTCCAGTATTCTGGCAGGTGGGTCATAGAGGATCCTGCCATGATGTATGTTGGAGAGTATTTTGCCTATGTTCTCCTCTAGAAGTTTTATAGTTTCTGGTCTTACATTTAGATCTTTAATCCATTTTGAGTTTATTTTTGTGTATGGTGTTATAAAGTGTTCATTCTTTTATAAGTGGTTGACCAGTTTTCCCAGCACCACTTGTTAAAGAGATTGTCTTTTCTCCTTTGTATATTCTTGCCTCCTTTGTCGAAGATAAGGTGTCCATAGGTGTGTGGATTTAACTCTGGGTTTCTATTTTGTTCCATTGGTCTATATTTCTGTCTTTGTGCCAGTACCATGCTGTCTTGATGACTGTAGCTTTATAGTAGAGCCTGAAGTCAGGCAGGTTGATTCCTCCAGTTCCATTCTTCTTTCCCAAGATTGCTTTGGCTATTCGAGGTTTTTTGTATTTCCATACAAATTGTGAAATTATTTGTTCTAGCTCAGTGAAAAATACTGTTGGTAGCTTGATAGGGATTGCATTGAATCTATAGATTGCTTTGGGTAATATATTCATTTTCGCTATATTAATCCTTCCGATCCATGAACACGGTATATTTCTCCATCTATTAGTGTCCTCTTTGGTTTCTTTCACCAGTGTTTTATAGTTTTCTATATATAGGTCTTTTGTTTCTTTAGGTAGATATATTCCTAAGTATTTTATTCTTTTTGTTGCAATGGTGAATGTGATTGTTTCCTTAATTTCTCTTTCTATTTTCTCCTTATTAGTGTATAGGAATGCAGGGGATTTCTGTGTGTTGATTTTATATCCTGCAACTTTACTATATTCATTGATGAGCTCTAGTAATTTTCTGGTGGAGTCTTTAGGGTTTTCTATGTAGAGGATCATGTCATCTGCAAACAGTGAGAGTTTTACTTCTTTTCCAATCTGGATTCCTTTTACTTCTTTTTCTGCTCTGGTTGCTGTGGCCAAAACTTTCAAAACTACGTTGAATAATAGTGGTGAGAGTGAGCACCCTTGTCTTATTCCTGACTTTAGGGGAAATGCTTACAATTTTTCACCGTTGAGGATAATGTTTGCTGTGGGTTTGTCATATATAGCTTTTATTATGTTGAGGTATGTTCCTTCTATTCCTGCTTTCTGGAGGGTTTTTATCATAAATGGATGTTGAATTTTGTCAAAGGCCTTCTCTGCATCTATTGAGAGAATCATATGGCTTTTATTTTTCAATTTGTTAATGTGGTGAATTACGTTGATTGATTTGCGGATATTGAAGAATCCTTGCACCCCTGGGATAAAGCCCACTTGGTCATGGTGTATGATCTTTTAAATATGTTGTTGGATTCTGTTTGCTAGAATTTTGTTAAGGATTTTTGCATCTATGTTCATCAGTGATATTGGCCTGTAATTTTCTTTTTTTTGTGGCATCTTTGTTAGGTTTTGGTATTAGGGTGATGGTGGCCTCATAGAATGAGTTTGGAAGTTTACCTTCCTCTGAAATCTTCTGGAGAGTTGAGTAGGATAGGTGTTAGCTCTTCTCTAAATTTTTGGTAGAATTCAGCAGTGAAGCCGTCTGGTCCTGGGCTTTTGTTTGTTGGAAGATTTCTGATTACAGTTTCGATTTCTGTGCTTGTGATGGGTCTGTTAAGATTTTCCATTTCTTCCTGGTTCAGTTTTGGAAAGTTGTACT
Organism: Ovis aries; assembly: GCF_016772045.2. Taxonomy (NCBI): domain Eukaryota; kingdom Metazoa; phylum Chordata; class Mammalia; order Artiodactyla; family Bovidae; genus Ovis; species Ovis aries. The sequence goes on along the minus strand of NC_056060.1, from coordinate 26,152,643 downwards.
TTTCTAAGAATTTGTCCATTTCTTCCACGTTGTCCATTTTATTGGCATATAGTTGCTGATAGTAGTCTCTTATGATCCTTTGTATTTCTGTGTTGTCTGTTGTGATCTCTCCATTTTCATTTCTAATTTTGTTGATTAGATTTTTCTCCCTTTGTTTCTTGATGAGTCTGGCTAATGGTTTGTCAATTTTATTTAATTTCTCAAGAACCACTTTTGGTTTTGTTGATTTTTGCTATGGTCTCTTTTGTTTCTTTTGCATTTATTTCTGCCCTAATTTTTAAGATTTTTTTCCTTCTCCTAATACTGGGGTTCCTCATTTCTTCCTTTTCTATTGCTTTAGGTGTAGAGTTAGGTTATTTATTTGGCTTTTTTCTTGTTTCTTGAGGTAAGCCTGTATTGCTATGAACCTTCGCCTTAGCACTGCTTTTATAGTGTCCCACAGGTTTTGGGTTGTTTTGTTTTCACTTTCATTCATTTCTATGCATATTTTGATTTCTTTTTTGATTTCTTCTGTGATTTGTTGGTTATTCAGCAGCTTGTTGTTCAGCCTCCATATGTTGGAAGTTTTAATAATTTTTCTCCTGTAATTGAGACCTAATCTTACTGCATTGTGGTCAGAAAAGATGCTTGGAATGATTTCATTTTTTTTACTTTACCAAGGCTAGATTTATTGCCCAGGATGTGATCTATCCTGGAGACAGTTCCATGTGCCCTTGAGAAAAAGGTGAAATTAATTGTTTGGGGGTGAAATGTCCTATAGATATCAATTAGTACTAACTGGTCTATGGTATCATTTAAAGTTTGTGTTTCAATGTTAATTTTCTGTTTAGTTGATCTATCCATAGGTGTGAGTGGGGTATTAAAGTCTCCCACTATTATTGTGTTATTATTAATTTCCCCTTTCATACTTGTTAGCATTTGTCTTACATATTGTGGTGCTCCTATGTTGGGTACATATATATTTATAATTGTTATATCTTCTTCTTGGATTGATCCTTTGATCATTATGTACTGTCCGTCTTTGTCTCTTTTCACAGCCTTTGTTTTAAAGTCTATTTTATCTGATATGAGAATAGCTACTCCTGCTTTCTTTTGGTCTCTGTTTGCGTGGAATATCTTTTCCAGCCCTTCACTTTCAGTTTGTATGTGTCCCCTGTTTTGAGGTGGGTTTCTTGTAGACAACATGTATAGGAGTCTTGTTTTTGTGTCCATTCAGCCAGTCTTTGTCTTTTGGTTGGGGCATTCAACCCATTTACGTTTAAGGTAATTATTGATAAGTTTGATCCCGTTGCCATTTACTTTATTGTTTTGGGTTCGGGTTTATGCACCCGTTTGTGCTTCCTGTCTAGAGAATATCCTTTAGCAGTTGTTGGAGAGCTGGTTTGGTGGTGCTGAATTCTCTCAGCTTTTGCTTATCTGTAAAGCTTTTGATTTCTCCTTCATATTTGAATGAGATCCTTGCTGGGTACAGTAATCTGGGCTGTAGGTTATTTTCTTTCATCACTTTTAAGTATGTCCTGCCATTCCCTCCTGGCCTGAAGAGTTTTTATTGAAAGATCAGCTGTTATCCTTGTGGGAATCCCCTTGTGTGTTATTTGTTGTTTTTCCCTGGCTGCTTTTAGTATTTGTTCTTTGTGTTTGTTTGATCTTTGCTAATTTGATTAATGTGTCTTGGAGTATTTTGTCTTGGGTTTATCCTGTTTGGGACTCTCTGGGTTTCTTGTACTTGGGTGATGATTTCCTTCCCCATTTAAGGCAAGTTTTCCACTATTATCGCCTCAAGTATTTTCTCATGGTCTTTCTTTTTGTCTTCTTCTGGGACTCCTATGATTTGAATGTTGGAGTGTTTAACATTGTTCAAGAGGTCTCTGAGATTGTCCTCATTTCTTTTAATTCATTTTTCTTTTTTCCTCTCTGTTTCATTTATTCCTACCATTCCATCTTCTACCTCACTTATCCTATCTTCTGCCTCCGTTGTTCTACTGTTGGTTCCCTCCAGAGTGTTTTTGATCTCAAATTTATTGTATTATTCATTATATATTGACTCTTTTTTATTTCTTCTGGGTCCTTGGTAAACTTTTCTTGCATCTTCTGAATCCTTGTCTCCAGGCTATTTATCTGTAACTCCATTTTGTTTTCAAGATTTTGGATCATTTTCACTATTATTATTTGGAATTCTTTCTCAGGTAGATTCCCTATCTCTTCCTCTTTTGTTTGGTTTGGTGGGCATTTATCCTGTTCCTTTACCTGCTGGATATTTCTCTGCCTTTTCATCTTGTTTATATTGCGATGTTTGGGGTGGCCTTTCCGTATTCTGGCAATTTGTGGAGTTCTCTTTATTGTGGCGTTTCCTCACTGTGGTTGGGGTTGGACGGGTGGCTTATCAAGCTTTCCTGGTTAGGGAAGCTTGTGTTGGTGTTCTGGTGGGTGGAGCTGGATTTCTTCTCTCTGGAGTGCAATGAAGTGTCCAGTAATGAGTTATGAGATGTCAGTGGGTTTGGTGTGATTTTGGGCAGCCTGTATATTGAAGCTCAAGGCTATGTTCCTGTGTTCTTGGGGAATTTGCATGGTATGTCTTGCTCTGAACTTGTTGGCCCTTGGGTAGTGCTTGGTTTCAGTGTAGGTATGGAAGCATTTGATGAGCTCCTATTGATTAATGTTCCTTGGAGTTCTCTGGTGTTCTCAGGATTTGGACTTAAGCCTCCTGCTTCTGGTTTTCAGTCTTATTCTTACAGTATCCTCAAGACTTCTCCATCTATACAACACTGATGATAAAACGTATAGGTTAAAGATGAAAATTTCCACAGTGAGGGACACCCACAGAGGTTCACAGAGTTACATGGAGAGGAGAAGAGAGAGGAGGGAGACAAAGGTGACCAGGAGGAGAAGAAGGGGAGAGAGCAAGCTAGCCAGTAATCACTTACTTATGTGCACTCCACAGTCTGGACCGCTCAGAGATGTTCTTGGAGTTATACAGAGAAGAGAAGAGGGAGGAAGGAGTCAGAAGTGGCCAAGAGGATAAAGGGGAGAATCAAAAGGAGAGAGATGGATCCACCCAGTAATCAGTTCCCTAAGTGTTCTCCAAAATCCGGAACACACAAAGAGATTCACAGAGTTGGGTAGAGAAGAGAAGGGGGAGGGAGGAGATAGAGGTGACTTGGTGAAGAAAAAGGAGAGTCCAAAGGGGGAGAGAGCAGTCAAGCCAGTAATCTCGCTCCCAAGTAAAAATGGGTACTGAAGATTGGATTCTTAAAGGTACAAAATTGATAACAAATACCAAAAAGCAAAGATTAAAAATCTAGAGTAGAGGTTGAATTCTCAAAAATACAATATTAAAGAGAAAAACAAAGTCACAAAAATTATAAAATTTATATATATGAAGTTTGCTTTCAAAAATACGGTCTTTTTTTTTGCAAAGTAATAGTAGGTTATAAAAATGAAAATTAAAGGAGTAATAGAGGACTTAAAAATGAAAAAAAATTTTTTTAATTTTAAAAATGAGAATAGTAAAAATATATCTAGGACTTTCTCTGGTGTTGTTGTGGACAGTGTGGGGTCAGTTCATTTCAGATAGTTCCTTGATCTGGCTTATACTTCTCAAGATCTATAGGCCCCTTCCTCTGTAGTCAGTGCTAACTACAGGGTTTTAATCTATTGCACCTGTCACTTCCAAGGCTGTTCCCTGTTTGTTTAGCTTCTTCTGTTTGCTGGTGTCTTCAGTGTCTAATTTCCACCCTGATACAATGGGGGTGGTGGTGGTCACTTTTTGAGGCTCACTTTTTCAGTAGTGCTGTGGGGAGGGAGGAACAATGCAAAAAAATATCACTGGCGCTTGTGGGGAGAGCTCCCAGTGTCTTGGCCACACTGGGTTTGCCCTAGCCCAGGGTGTGTGTGTTTTCCCCATCTACATTGTTTAGGCTCTAGGTTGCTCTGCTGGAAACTGTCTGAGGCCGGCCCTGGGTTGAGTGCACGTCCCAGGTCTAAGCTGCTCAGGTTCAGGTACTCGGGTACTCCACAAAGGTGCAGACTCGGTTGGGCCTGCATTTTGTGCCCTTCCTAGGGCCGAGCAGCTCAGGTGACCGGGTGCTTGGCTAGCGCAGTCACTGTGGCTTATCTCCTCCCCCGTCCCTGCCACTTGGTTTTGTGGGTGTACAACCAGTGCACCTTCTCAGGTGTGCCGTGTGTCTCTTCTGGGGAGCTGATCTCAGGCTGCGACCCTCCCAGCGGATGTCGACCGTCCAGAATCCCAAGAATTCTTAGTTAGCAATGAAGCCTGCTTGCAGGTTGGTAGATGATGCCTCTCTGGGGCTGCAATTGCCCCCTTCTGGCTCTGGCTGCCCTCACCTGCTTGTCTCCGGTGGGGGATGGGTCGGTCCACAGCCGGTTAGCTCTGCTCAGTGCTTTGTTCTGTGAGTGGGCCTGGCGGTGTCTTAGGTTAGGGCTTTTTTGCAGAATAGCTATCCCACAGTTTGGTTTGCTATTTCAAGTTAGTTCCCTTAGATTGGCCTCGGAGGCATTTACTCCCGGTCCTTACTCTAAGCAATGCAGCCCGCACCTCCCTGCCCAGCCCCCACTTGCTAGTGGCGGATGCAGGCATCTGCGCTGCTTCTCCGCTGGGAGTTACCACTGGGCACATAATCTGTGGGTTTTAATTATTTATTTATTTTTCCTCCCGGTTATGTTGCCCTCTGAGGTTCCAAGGCTCGCCACAGACTCGCCAGTGAGAGTGTTTCCTGGTGTTTGGAAACTTCTCTCTTTTTTAAGACTCCCTTCCCGGGACGGATCTCTGTCCCTACCTCTTTTGTCTTTCTTTTTATCTTTTATATTTTTTCCTACCTCATTTTGAAGACAATGAGCTGCTTTTCTGGGTGCCTGATGTCCTCTGCTGGCATTCAGAAGTTGTTTTGTGGAATTTACTCAGCGTTCAAATGTTTTTTTGATGAATTTGTCAGGGAGAATTTGCCTCCCTGTCCTATTCCTTCACCATCTTAGGACCTCCCTGACAGGGTTTTAAAGGGCAAATAACATATATAAAATAGTAGTAATCATAATATAATGATGATGATGACAAATACAAGGCATTTGATCTTTTGGGACTATGTATGGTTTCTCCATTAACTTTATCTCTTTAGATATTATTCTTTAAACAGAAAAATTTTCCCATGACTTCAAATATTAGCACTTTCAAATTTTTGTTTCTAGCTGGAACCTTTCTTGCCTATCGACTATTATGGCTTTTAATGAATAAGTGGTCCTCTGAGATTTTGGTGAATCTTTTACTGATACCAAAACCTTGGTGTATTTTGGTTCTTTCCCATTCTAATCAGCAATCATCTTTCTCCCTTCCCCTCAACCTGTAGCAATAACATGAGAATTTAAGTCTAGATTCTACCACTGGTAGCTATGAAATTTTAGGTAAGTTAATTTATGTATGTGTAAATCCTTATGTGTGTAGGATAGACAATTTTTCTGAGTAAATTAGGATTCTTTTTTTCACATCTTCATTGAGATATCATTGATGCATTGTATAAGTTTCAGGTATACATTTTTCTGAATTCTTATTTAAAATTATAATACCAGTTTTTAGATCATGAACAAATAATGATATTTGGATGCACTGGAGAAGGAAATGGCAACCCACTCCAGTGTTCTTGACTGGAGAATCCCAGGGACAGGGAGCCTGATGGGCTGCTGTCTATGGGGTCGCACAGAGTCGGACACGACTGAAGTGACTTAGCAGCAGCAGCAGCAGCCAAGTAGCCACTATTTGGAATCAGAATGGTTGATTTTTTCTTTTTCTTTTTTTTTTCCAGTAATTTTCTAACTTCTCTGAATTTGGGATTACTCATCTGTGAATGAAAACAGCCCTATTATCAGAAATATCCACCAATAGGTGGATCAAATTTAAGGAAATATGTGCCACATAAATAGTGTATCTATGTGTCTCCAGCTTTAAAATTCTATCATTAAATATTTCAGAAGTTTTTAAAGTATGGTGAAAAATATCTGTATTTTCTTTTCTGACTTTAAGAATGGCACGTAAGGTGACTAATTATATATGAAGACTGGCAGATAGAAACTATAAATTCCCTGCTATCAGAAACTCTTTGCTTCTCTCTTTGTGTCTCTCTCTCTTTCCTTTTACATGCTTGTTATTTTTAGAAAATTCAGAAGTTAAACCATGGGCCACTATAAACCTTGAGATGAGGCTGCCCTATTATATAGCTGGTAATTTATAGCAAGTATTGGGTATTCTCTTGAGAGTGGTTGGGAAAAACATTAGCGCTCAGTTTGATTTTGGAAACTTCCCTTATGCCAGCTGGACTTAATAGAAAAAGATGGTAGATCAGAAAAACAGGAACTGTGGAAAATTATGGTCCTGAAAAGATGGGCTTTATTTCAGAGTTTTATTGTCTAGACAATCAAGAAATCTTTGCTATTTATTTCATTCTCTGTTTTAGGAAACAAAAGAGCCAGAAGAAATGGTCTTTATCCTCCTCAAACTTGCAGTACATTTGGGGAAAGAGAATCTATAAAATTGAAACCATTGAAGAATTATGATAAGTAGCAAAGGATTTGCCCCCTAAATAAGGCATCGATTATCATCTCTTCTCAGAATGCCCTCCGCTCTCCTCTCAGCATATTAAACTCTTACTAATTTTTAAAAACTCACATCAGATCTTTTCTCCTTTGTAAAGTTGTCTGTAAATTTCCCAGTGGACTCTTGTTTATCCTTCCTGGTCAACATTAACAAAACAAACAAACAAAAAATCATCCAGAGATTCTCCTATGAGGCTACATATTGTGGCTTATTTTTATATAGTGAATTATTGTTTTTCAATTAAAATTTGTTTCCTAACTTCTAGGAATATGAAAAGGAAGAGATTAATATAATATAGAGTTACCAGGGAAATGGTATTTTGATGGAGGAAAAGCGATTTTGATTTACCTTTAAATAATGAGCAGTGATTGGAAATGTCCTGTATTGCACTAGCCAATGCATGATTGCTAGCTATGTGTGATTATTAAATGTGTTCAGAGCAACTAAGGAAATAGACTTTTTAGTTTCATTTAATAATGAGCTAGTAATTAGTTGCTACTGTTAGCTACATGTGACTAGTGGTTACTGTTTTGGACTAACTAGATATAGGTTTGGCTTAAATTTTCTTTAATGTTTTTCTGGTATGCAGAATCCAAAGACATATGTGTACTAGAAAACCTAGGTTCCTTCCTGGACTAGGTGGTCACTAATGAGGTTTGTGGGATAATATTTTTATGGTCAGTTTCACTAACCATGCATAATTGAGGTATATAAACACACATTAAAAGGCAGAGCTTTGGGATTTTTTTTTTTCTTTCTATTGCTGGGTTTCTCTTGCTGAGATTCCAGGTCTGAGGCTTTTTGTGCATTCATGTACCTTTACCATCTCTTCACTATTTATGCTGCAATCTCCCTCTTTTTTCTATACATTTCCTCTTCCAGCTGCGTATCTAAATATTAAGGAAGCAGAAGGGCTTGAGATACAGAAGTGTTTGACCCACAGGAAAGAGAATATATTTTCCATATGGTAAATGCAAACATGGGTAAGAACTAGAGAGAGTCATGTAATAGTCCAAAGTTGGGGCTATGAAAGAGTCAGATTTGGTATCAGATCCCAGAGAGTTGGGCGATTTGAAGCAGAGAGAGATGAGATAAGGAGGGAAGTGGGGCTAAGGCAGAGGGAGCGACAGGAGAGGGACAATGGACAACTGTGACATGAGTGTGCATTTCTTCATCTCCAACAAATCATAAAAGATCAAGACTCCTATAGCTCCAAACAAAGCTCACAGACCTCAGAGAGTGTGAAGAATCTTGTCAGATAGATCAAATTGGTTTCCTTAAATTCTTTGACTCCTCATAACAACCCTGCCTCCCCACCAACTGTATACATTTTGGCCATATGCTGGCTGCTCATCGCAAACTAGATACTTTCACTTATACATCTGGTTGCCCATGCAAATACCCTGTGCTATGAATATCCATTCTATTCTTTCATTGGACCTGTCAGACTCCAGAGTCATGTCTATGCCCCATGCCTGGCTCTCTGAGGTTCACCTCTGTCTGTGGGCTTTGTGTGAATTGCAAATGTGATTGTAAGACAGATTGTAAGAGATATCTTGTGCCTGAGATGAGGTGAGGTTAAGAAATGAGACAACGTAAATGGTTGAAGAATTGTTCTATGAACAATTAAAAAGCAGAACAAATGTGTTCTGGCAAATGCCATGTCCACCTTTTCTTTCTTTTTCTCTTTGTGGTGCACTGCACCCCCTTTTGGAGAAGGTGATGGCACCCTACTCCAGTACTCTTGCCTGGAAACTCCCATGGATGGAGGAGCCTGGTAGGCTGCAGTCTGTGGGGTCGCGAAGAGTCAGACACGACTGAGCGACTTCACTTTCACTTTTCACTTTCATACATTGGAAGAGGAAATGGCAACCCACTCCAGTGTTCTTGCCAGGAGAATCCCAGGGACAGCGGAGCCTCGTGGGCTGCCGTCTATGGGTCACACAGAGTTGGACACGACTGAAGCGACTTAGCAGCAGCAGCAGCACCACCACCACCACCACCTTTCCTGCCCCTCCCAGTCCTTGCTATGCACATGTATTATCTTATTTGTTCCATTCTCTTGTTTATAGATGAATAGTTCTGGGGGATGTGGTGAAAGGTATGTTGCATGTGAAAGTGACTCAACTGCTTTAAGTAAACACAGGTAAAATGCTTTTTTAGTGATAATATGGCCCTGAGAAAGAATTGAAGAGATACATAATCTTCACAGCATGAAGTTTCTTATATATTATTATAATGTTGAACTTTATTAGCATTCTTATTTTCACTTATTTTCTCTTTTCTTTTATCTGGAAACATTCAAGCTGATAAAGCGATGGATGTAGTGAATCACTCTATGCTGTCAGAGTTCGTGTTCCTGGGACTGACCAATTTCTGGGAGAGCCAACTCCTCTTTGTGTTCTCCTCCATTGTTTGTGTGGCAAGCATGATGGGAAACTCCCTCATCATTCTCACTGTGATGATGAACCCTCAGTTACACTCCCCCATGTACTTTCTGTTGGCCAACCTGTCCTTCATTGACCTGGGAGTTTCTTCTGTCATTTCTCCCAAGATGATTCATGATCTTTTCAAAAAATGTAAAGTCATCTCCTTTAGTGGCTGCATCACTCAAATCTTCTTCATCCATGTCATTGCTGGGGTGGAGATGGTGCTGCTTATCGCCATGGCCTTTGACAGATACATTGCCATATGTAAGCCTCTCCACTATTTCTCTATTATGAGTCAAAAAATGTGTATTTTGCTCCTGGTTGCTGCATGGATAATTGGCTTGATTCACTCTATCGTTCAACTGGGTTTTGTTATAAAACTGCCGTTCTGTGGCCCTAATGTATTAGACAGCTTTTACTGTGACTTTCCTTGGTTCATCAAACTTGCCTGCACAGATACCTACAGGCTGGAGTTCATGGTCACAGCCAACAGTGGATTCATATCCCTGGGATCATTCTTCACATTGATCGTCTCCTATGCTTTTATCCTCATCACTGTTCGGAAACACTCTTCAGGTAGCTCGTCTAAGGCCCTCTCCACTTTGTCAACTCATGTCATGGTGGTGATTTTGTTCTTCGGTCCTTGCATCTTTGTTTACATCTGGCCTCACCCCACGTCACGCCTAGACAAATTCCTTGCTGTTTTTGATGCAGTTCTCACTCCATTTTTAAATTCAGTCATCTATACATTGAGGAACAAAGAAATGAAACTGGCAATGAGGAAAGTGTGCAGTCAATTTGTTATTTACAGAAGGATTTCTTAAATGTCAAGAAGTATAAGGTTTCCTTACCACCTTGAAGTAATGTTATATTTCTATCATTTTAACATCAGGAGTTTCCAGGTATCACATACACATTTAGGTTTCCCAGATTAAAATGGCATTATTCTTTTAAAAATGTTAACTGAGAAATTGTGTTGCTGCCTATGGTTGGAGGAAGCATGTGGTGTGGTAAAAAGTTTCCTCTGGAGATGGCCAAATGTTTGTCTCTCAAGAGACACTGCAATTCAATCTGATGAATTTACTATGGTCTAGATTTTAAAACTGAGTATCTTCAGTGTCAGAGTGGGTTATATAAGGGAATTCCGATTGATACTAGGTAAATTAATACTAGGTCGAAATATATACATCAAGATGCCCATTTATTAATTTGTCACAAAAAAATCAGTCAAGGAGTTTGAACTTCCACATAAGTGTAACTCATTATTTCATTGTAGGGAAATTTCAGAGAAGTTAAGCGGTGATAATAATGTTAATGAACAGGAAATCAGAACAAGAACAGTTACTCCAATTATTAAAATATTAATTATATCAGATTTTGATACTTAATGCCTATTTCTTCACACGAGGATATGACTGTCATTACAACTGGAAAATAGGATCCTTAGGTCAGGACTTTTATCTTGACTGTGCTGGCTGGTCATCACAAGATTTACCTTTGATTATTGTTCCTACTATGTTCCAGGCTATGTAACCCCTGTGCTCTTACACGTGCATTCTTATTTCCATAAGTTACTAGCCATGCTCCTCCTTTTCCTTCTGCTGGCATGATTATTCCTGTTGCATTTGGATGATTTAAGTCCTTGTAAGATTTCCAGATAGTGCTGCTGCTGCTGCTGAGTCGCCTCAGTCGTGTCCGACTCTGTGTGGCCCCATAGATGGCAGCCCACCAGGCTCCCCCGTCCCTGGGATTCTCCAGGCAAGAACATTGGAGTGGGTTGCCATTTCCTTCTCCAATGCATGAAAGTGAAAAGTGAAAGTGAAGTCGCTCGGTTGTGCCCGACTCTTCGAGACCCCAGGGACTGCAGCCCACCAGGCTCCTCCGCCCATGGGGTTTTCCAGGCAAGAGAGATGGAGTGGGGTGCCATATTGCCAGGTAGTGCTAGTGATAAAGAATTCCAAAGAATTCACCTGCCAATACAGAAGACATAAGAGATGCAAGGTCAATTCCTGGGTCATGAAGATCCCCTGGAGTGGGAAATGGCAACCCACTCAAGTATTCTTGCCTGAAAAATCCCATGGACAGAGGAGCCTGGTAGACCACAGTCCATGGAGTTGCAGAGTCAGACACGACTGAGCACAGCACAACACAGCAAGCTAAACTTTAGTTTGGGAAGTGTTTTATATATGATCATATTCTATTTTATAGGAATGAGGGATTTACATCAATAGATTAGAAATTCCAATTCATACTCATTTCAACAAAGAGGAACCAAGGTCCAGTCTCAAACCTGTAGTGCAAATGACTGAGCCATATACATCCTTATATAGACACCATACCCCTTAATCAGTTAATCAGTCTTACTATTGTCTTAAGTGGTCCTTATTTACCTTCTAATTTATTTCACTTTATAATTTGCTAGCTTTCTGTTTTGATTTCCTTTGCCTTATATCATTTATTCATTCTTTGACTCCTTTTTTTTTTTAACATTTAGAAAACTGATACCTATATATCAGTGTCAGTTTATTAGCTCACAGTATTCTCAGTCTCCCTATAATTTTTCTGAAGTGGTATTTTTGAAATAGAAGTTTCACTGTTTTTTCTCTCCCATGGATTAAACAACATTCAGTAGTTCCAGCTGGGGTTCTCCGATTCCTTGCTATTTTTGTGTGTTGGTTTAGAGAAATGCCTGCTTCTCTCAGTCTTTTCTCTTTATGCCTTTGTGTCAGGTCTATATCCATGATAGATTATCCATTATATCCATTATAGATATATCTATATCCATAGATAGATTCCCCAACTACATAGTGAATGAGTTTCTGTACTATGTAAAAGTTTTTCAAGGTCATTCTTTCTTATTCTAAAATAATACCTGTTTTTAGTGGTCATCTATTCTGTTCTTTGTCCAAATCAGCAACCTTCTTCTTCTGGTAATTGTTATCTTTTTCTTGCGGTAACTGTGTGGTATGATTAGAAGAAGGCATGTAGATCCTACCTCTCTGACCACTACTGTTTAAAGGTTGGGCTTCTGAACCACATCATAATGACATGTCTCCAAGCCACAGTTGAATGGTGCAGGTATGTCTCTGACCACGAAGGTTCAAATCTGAGCTTCTTCCCAGGATGTTAGACTTGGGAATAGAGAAACCAAGCCTAAGTCCTTTTTGGAGTGTGATGTGTAGAAATTACTGGCAATCATATTTCCTCCTGTTATAAATTGAATCTGGGATAATTTTTAAAAAGATATGGTAGAGAAGAAGATGTAGTATTTAGGTTTGGTGGTATTCAAGTTCTTGATTCTAGCTGTCTTGGACATTCAGCTTTTGCACTCAGTTTGATTACTAGCTGAGCTGTTAAATAAGCCAGTACATCCATCCTCTTGCATAAGCTTAAGTTGTGATTATGTCATTTATAGTCGAAAAAGTATTGATAAGTACATCTTTGATTCTAAGTAATTCTTTCAATTACTTATGATGTGAAATACCTGTTTTCTTATTTCTTTAAGAAAATATTATACTTGTCAATAAAATATAAATATGCTCATTCTGTTAGATTTATATGGATATTAGAGATTAAAATAGAAATTACCCGTAAAAATTACCATCTGGATATAATTATGAGTAATGTGCTGGGATATTTATTTCTAGTATTTTTCTATGCCTACATAAATATACATTTACACAATTGTGATTTTATGCTCTCTACATTGTTAACCTGATTTTTTCAGAATATTTTGAGAATTCTTTTATATTATTAAATATTGTAATACAAAATAATTTAAAATGCATACATAGAATTGCACTATATAACTATATCATAATTAAATTTTTTATTCTTCTGTTGGTCAATTAAGATTATGTTAAATTTTTTGCTGTGCTTTGAAAATTCTTTTCTCTACCCTGTCTGTATTTAATATTACTTCTTTTATAGCTTGATATATTCAGAATTAGTAGGATTTAACAATATTTAAACTCTTTATTCATATAACCATCTCTCATAAAAGATTTGTACTGTGTGGATAAGAATCCGCTTGCCAGTGCAGGAGATGTGTGTTCGGTCCCTGTGTCAGGAAGGGACTATGTCATCTATGTCACCACAGAGCACCGAGATGAGCCCCCTGTGTTATACAACAGGTTCCCACTAGCCATCTATTTTACACATGGTAATGCATATATGTCAGTCCCAGTCTCCCAGATCATGCCGCCTCTCTTCCTCCCCGACCCTGTGTCCATACGTCTGTTCTTTGTGTCTCTGTCTCTATTCCTGCCTAGCAAATAGGTTCATCTGTACCATTTTTTTTGATTCCACATATATACATTAATATATAATATTTGTTTTTCTCTTTCTTTCTTACTGCATGACAGACTATAGACCCGTCCATGTCTCTGTAAATGATCTAGCTTCATTCCTTTTTACTGCTGAGTAATATTCCATTGTATGTCTATACCACATTTTCTTTATCCATTCGTCAATGGTCATTTAGGCTGTTTCCATGTCCTGGCTGTTGTAAATGGTGCTGCGTGAACATTGGGATGCTTGTGTCTTTTTGAATTATGGTTTTCTGAGTATATCCCCAGTAGTGGATTGCTGGGTCATATGATAGTTCTATTTTTAGTTTTCTAAGGAACCTCCATAGTGGCTGTATCAATTTATATTCCCACCAACAGCGCAAGAAGGTTCCCCACTTCTCCACATCCACTCCAGCATTTGTTGTTTGTGGATTTTTTGATGATGGTTGTTCTGACCCATGTGAGGTGATACCTCATTGTAGTTCTGATCTACATTTCTCTAACAATTAGTGAAGTTGAGCATCTTTCATGTGCCTCTTGGCATCTGAACATCTATTAAGATCTTCCACCCATTTTTTGATTAGGTTGTTTGTTTTTTGGATATTGAGCCACATTAACCATTCATAAATTTTGTAGATGAATCCCTTGCTGGTCTCATCATTTGCAAATATTAATATTTCCTTCCTTTCTGAGGAATAATATATTACTTTTCAACACCTATTGTTATTCTCTGCTTGGCACATTTTGATGGATAAGAAAATTGGAAGTGGAGGATTAAGATGTTAATCAACTTTTGTTTGAGGTATTTTGCATAGTAATTATACAGAGAATGAGTCAAGCATTTCTTAATTATTAAAAAAACAAAATAAAAATGACCCAGAGTTTTCATAAATATTAAATAAAATAATTTATATAAAAATCCAACAGAAGTTGGAAAATAGAAACTCCAATGTTAGCTCTTTTTCTCCTTATTTATTTGGTATATAGCAACATGAAAAATGTCTAACTATTACCTAGTACATAAAATTAATAGAAATCTAAGATGACATTTTTCTATTGTCATTGTGGGTAGAGCTAAATTTCTTTATCTTTAGAGTGTTTAGGGTATCTTGCTGTAACTCACAAGCTGATGGTAGTGTTTCTTCATCACTGCTTTCATCTCCTTGTTCCTGAATGTGTAGATGACTGGATTCAGAAAAGGAGTGAGAACTGCATCAAAGATAGCAAGGAACTTGTCCAAGTGTGATGAAGGGAAGGGCCAGGTGTAGAAGAAGATTAATGGCCCAAAGAATAAGACCACCACAGTGACGTGAGCTGACAAGGTGGAGAGGGCCTTGGATACACTACCTGAGGAGTGTTTCCAAACAGTGACCAGAATGAAGATGTAGGAAATAATCAATATGAAGAAGGAACCCACGGAGATGAGTCCACTGTTGGCGGTGACCATGAACTCTAGTCTATGGGTCTCTGTGCAAGCAAGCTTAATGAGTCGGGGGAGGTCACAATAAAAGCTATCCAGTACATTAGGACCACAGAAGGGCAAGTCTATGACAAAAGCCAGTTGGGCCACTGAGTGGATGAGGCCAAGGACCCAGGCAGCAGCCAAAATTAAAACGCACATTCGTGGGTTCATGATGGTCAGGTAGTGGAGAGGCTTGCATATGGCCACATATCTGTCAAAGGCCATGGCAATGAGCAGCACCATTTCTGTGCCCCCAATGGCATGAATAAAGAAGATCTGAGTTAGGCAACCCCCAAAAGAGATGGCTTTGCATTTTCTGAAAAGGTCATAAATCATTTTGGGAGTAGTAGTAGAGCAAAACCCCATGTCAAGAAAGGAGAGGTTGGCCAGCAGGAAATACATGGGGGAGTGCAAGCTAGCGTCAGCACTCACAGAGAACACAACAAGGAGGTTTCCCATCAGGCTTGCCATGTAGAACACAGAGAAAAAAAGGAAAAGAAGAAGCTGGATCTCCCAGGAACTGGAGAGTCCCAGGAACACAAACTCAGACACCATGGAGTGGTTGGCTCTACCCATTGTCTCTGCAAACAGAGGTGACTCAATTTTACCTGAAAAAGAGTAGAAAATAAATAAAATTTGAGAGTCAGTGATCACATGAAAATACTGCCCTAATTCACAGAACCAAAACACCTATAATATAACCCCTTAAACTGTAGTTGCAGAAAATATGCAGTGATTATTTGCCACAAAGCATTGCTTCGTACTCCCCAGCCTCCCTAGGTTTTGATAAAAGAATTAAAATATTCTGCTGAATCAAAAGGGTTATGAGAGGAAGGATAGGAGTGCCCTGGAATACCAGGAGGGGAGGAAAGAGAGGAAATAGAAATGAACTTATTGATTTTGCTCTCACAGTCTGTTTCTCATGCCCATTGTTGTTGTTTGTTGTTCAGTGGCTAAGTTGTGTCAGACTCCTTGTGACCTCATGGACTGCAGGACGCCTACCTTCCCTGTCCTTCACTATCTCTTGGAGTTTGCTCAAACTCATATCCATTGAGTCTATGATATCATCCAACCATCTCATCCTCTGTCGTCCACTTTTCCTCCTGCCCTCAATCTTTTCCAGCATCAGGGTCTTTTCCAATGAGTCTACTCTTTGCATCAGGTGGCCAAAGTATTGGAGTTTCAGCTTTAGCATCAGTCTTTTAAATGAATATTCAGGGTTGATTTCCTTTAGGACTGACCGGTTTGAGCTTCTTGCTGTCCAAGGAACTCTCAAGAGTCTTCTCCAACACCAAAATTTGAAAGCATCAATTCTTTGGTGCTCAACCTTCTTTATGATCCAATTCTCACATCCACACATGACTTGAAAAAACCATAGCTTTGACTATACAGATCTTTGTGGGCAAAGAGTTGTCTCTGGTTTTTAATACACTGTCTAGGTTTGTCATAACTTTTCTACCAAGGATCTTACCTGTAGCTTAGACAGTAAAGGAATCTGCCTGCAGTGCAGGAGACCAGGGTTCAATCCTTGGGTTGGGAAAATCCTCTGGAGAAGGGAATGACAATCCACTCCAGTATTCTTTCCTGGAGAATCCCATAGACAGAGGAGCCTGGTGGGCTACAGCATGTGGGGTTGCAGAGTTGGACATGAATGAGTGACTAACACTCCTACTTCTTCCAAGGAGCAAGCATCTTTTAAAATTATGGCTGCAGTCACAGTCTACAGTGATTTTGGAGCCCAAGAAAATATAATCTTTCACTGTTTCCATCCCCCCATCTATTTACATGACTTGATGGGAATGGATGTCATGATCTTAGTTTTTTGAATGTTGAGTCTAAGCCAGATTTTTCACTCTCCTATTTCACTTTCCTTCAGTTCCTATTCACTTTCTGTCATTAGGGTAGTGTCATCTGCATATCTGAAGTTATTGATATTTCTCTGGGAAGTCTTAATCCAGCTTATGAGTCCTCCAGCTTGGCATTTCATATGATATACATTACACATATACATATACATTAAATATATACATATACATATGCATACATGTATATATGCATATACATTAAATAAGCAGAGTGACAATATACAGACTTGATGTACTCTTTTCCCAATTTTGAGCGAGTCCGTTGCTCCATGTCCAGTTCTAACTGTTGCTTCTTTGATCTGCATACAGAGTTTTCAGGAGGCAGGTAAGGTGGTCTGGTATTCCAGCTCTTTAAGAATTTTCCAGTTTATTATGATCTGTACAGTCAAAGGCTTTAACATAGTCAACGAAGTGGAAGTAGATGTTTTTCTAGAGTTCTCTTGCTTTTACTATAATCCAGTGGACGTTGACAATCTAAGCTCTGGTTCCTCTACCGTTTCTAAATCCAGCTTGTGCATCTGGAAGTTCTCAGTGCACATATTGTTGAAGCCTTGCTTGAAAGATTTTGAGTATTACCATGCTAGCATATGAAATGACTGCATTTGTGCGATAGTTTGAACATTCTTTGGCATTGCCCTTCTTTGGGATTGGAATGAAGACCAACCTTTCCAGTCCTGTGGCCATTGCTGAGTTTTCCAAATTTGATGGTTTATCAAATGCAGCACTTTAATAACATAATCTTTTAGGATTTGTAGTAGTTCAGCTGAAATTCCATCACTTACTGCTAGCTTTGTTCAGAGTAATGCTTCCTAATGCCCACTTGACTTCACACTTCACACTCTGGCTCTAGATGAGTGACCAAACCATCATGCTTATCTGGATCATAAAGATCTTTTTCATACAGTCCTTCTGTGTACTCTTGCCACCTCTTAATATCTGCTTCTGTCAAGTCCTTGCCATTTCTGTCCTTTATCGAGCCCATCTTTGCATGAAATGTTCGCTGGGAATCTCTAATTTTTTTTGAAGAGATTTCTAGCCTTTCCCATTCTGTTGTTTTCCTCTCTTTCCTTTGCATTTGTTCACTTAAGAAGGCTTTCTTATCTCTCTTTGCTATTCTTTGGAACTCTGCATTCATTCGGAATTCTATATCTTTCCCTTTTCCTTTGCCTTTTGCTTGTCTTCTTTTCTCAGCTTTTGGTAAGGATTCCTCAGACAACCATTTTGCCTTCTTTGTGATGGTTTTGGTCACTACCTCCTGTGCAGTGTTGTGAACCTCTGTCCATAGTTCTTCAGGCACTCTATCAGATCTAATTTCTTAAATCTCTTTGTCACTCCCACTGTATAGTCATAAGGGAATTGATTTCAGTCATACTTGAATGGCCTAGTGGTTTTCCTTACTTTCTTCAATTTAAGTCTGAATTTTGCAATAAGGATTTCATGATCTGAGCCCAAGTCAGCTCCAGGTCTTGGTTTTTCTCACTGCATCAAGCTTCTCCATCTTTGGCTGCAAAGTATACAATCAGTCTGATTTCAATATTGACCATCTGGTGATGTCCATGTGTAGAATCATCTCTTGTATTGCTGGAAGAGGGTGTTTGCTATGACTGGTGTATTCTCTTGGCAAAACTCTGTTAGCCTTTGCTCTGCTTCATTTTGTACTCCAAGGTCAAACTTGTCTGTTACTCCAGTTATCTCTTGACTTCCTACTTTTGCATTTGAATCCCCTATTATGAAAAGAATATTTTTTTTGGTGTTAGTTCTAGGAGGTCTTGTAGGTCTTTTTAGAACCATTCCACTTCAGCTTCTTCGGCATTAGTGGTTGGGGCATAGACTTGGATTACTCTGATATTGAATGGTTTGTGGTGGAAAGGAACTGAGATCATTCTGTCATTTTTGAGTTTGCACCAAAGTACTGCCTTTCAGAATCTTTTTGTTGACTATGATGGCTACTCCATTTCTTCTAAGGGATTCTTGCCCACAGTAGTAGATATAATGGTCATCTGAATTAAACTCACCCATTCTCATCCATTTTAATTCACTAATTCCTAAAATGTCAATGTTCACTCTTGCCATCCTCTGACCACTTCCAGTTTACCTTGATTCATAGACCTAACATTCCAGTTTCCTATGCAGTATTATTCTTTACAACATGCTATTTTACTTTCATTACCAGACATATCCACAGCTGGTCATCATTTTCACTTTGGTTCAGCCTCTACTTTGGTTCAACTTCTTCATTCTTTCTGGAGATATTTATCTCCACTCTTCCCCAGTAGCATATTGGACACCTACTGACCTGGGGGGCTCATCTTCTAGTTTCATATCTATTTGCCTTCTCAAAGGCAAATAGGGGTTCTCAAGATAATAATACTGAAATGGTTTGCCACTGCCTTTTGCAGTGTACCATGTTTTGTTAGAACTCTCCACCATGACCCGTGGATTTCCCCAAACCTGACAATTCTGAGACCTTCATTTTCCTTACCCCCTGATTATCTCCTATATGCAATGCTATAAGTTTCATTAATACTCTCTTATGTTTAGCCTGACTGTTGCAGTTTTATCAAGTCATAGTCACCTTTTCCTCAAGCCCTAATGAAATGATCTAGCTTTTGTAGCTCAGCTTAGGGAGTGTGAATGATCACAAAACTTGCACTATGAGAGCAAATAGCAGAGTTGGGACAAGCCAGAAGGAGATCTGTGAGGCAGACTCTAAACATGGATGAGCTGATGCAATGTAGCAAACAAAATTCTGTGTGATATTAGTAAATCATTT
The DNA here is from genome assembly GCF_016772045.2 of Ovis aries. Classification (NCBI taxonomy): domain Eukaryota; kingdom Metazoa; phylum Chordata; class Mammalia; order Artiodactyla; family Bovidae; genus Ovis; species Ovis aries. The sequence continues at coordinate 26,133,224 of NC_056060.1, read as the reverse complement.
TCCATTCCATGTTCACTTAATGGTTCTTGGGATGTCAGAAAGAACACTGCATTTGAAAACAGAAGAGTTGTGATCAATTCTTAGCCCTAAGTTCATTGGAAGTTGGAGTAAGTCCTTTCTCTCATCCTTTCCACACTCAACTCACTTTTTAAAAAGCCTTTCATAACTTTGTTGTTGCTACTCATCATATTTATGAAGATTTCATAAAATTGCAAATAGTTGCAATACAAAAGGCAGTTATTACAATGCAACATTGTCCATCAGGATCTCTTGAAAAAACCAGTATAATTATTGGGCAACAATATTGCATGGGGAAATTGAATAACTATCAGTTCAGTTCAGTTCAGTCACTCAGTTGTGTCTGACTGTTTGAGACCCCATGGGATGAAGCATGCCAGGCCTCCCTGTCAATCTGTTTTTCTATATTGAAGCATAATTTACAGACAATAAAATGCACAGATCTTAAGCACTCAGTTTTATAAATTTTAGCAACAGTAACTCCTTGAACTCAGTTTCACCATCTAGAAAATAAAGGAACTGAGCGGGTGATGCTAAAGCATCCTTTCAAGTCTAACATTTCTATGACCTTATAGCACAATGCCAGTATAGTACATAATGAACCTGACTGTAACGATGGTATTCTCTGTGCTGAGTCCTACCATATTCACCTCTTTTCCCTCATCTGCAGTTGATTATAAATCCCATATCCCACAAAAAGCTATCCCTTTGTATTAAATTAGTCTTCCTCTTCTCTAGTTACTTTTGTCACTCTTATATGATTGTTTAGCATATTATTGTAAATTTTCTATGTCATTTATTTTGCCTTTTATCATAACTATCTGTAATCAATCAAGAAGCATTTTCTAGATAAATACTACACACAAGGCATTGTTCCAGGACATTATGAATTCCATCAATTATTATATTCTTTGCAGCCAAAGATGGAGAAGCTCTATACAGTCAGCAAAAACAAGACCGGAAGCTGACTGTGGTTCAGATCAAAACTCCTTATTGCCAAATTCAGACTTAAATTGAAGACAGTGGGGAAAACCACAAGACCATTCAGGTATGACCTAAATCAAATCCTTTATGATTATACAGTAGAAGTGAGAGATAGATTTAAGGACCTAGATCTGATAGACAGAGTACCTGATGAACTATGGACGGAGGTTCGTGACATTGTACAGGACACAGGGATCAAGACCATCCCCATGGAAAAAAATGCAAAAAGGCAAAATGGCTGTCTGAAGAGGCCTTACAAATAGCTATGCAAAGAAAAGAAGTGAAAAGCAAAGGAGAAAAGGAAAGATATAAGCATCTGAATGCAGAGTTCCAAAGAATAGCAAGGAGAGATAAGAAAGCCTTCTTCAGCGATCAACACAAAGAAATAGAGGAAAACAAGAGAATGGGAAAGACTAGAGATCTTTTCAAGAAAATTAGAGATACCAAGGGAACATTTCATGCAAAGATGGACTCAATAAAGGACAGAAATAGTATGGACCTAACAGAAGTAGAAGATATTAAGAAGAGGAGGCAAGAATACACAGAAGAACTGTACAAAAAAGATTTTCACGACTGAGATAATCATGATGGTGTGATCATTCACCTAGTGCCAGACATCTTGGAATGTGAAGTCAAGTGGGCCTTAGAAAGCATCACTATGAACAAAGCTAATGGAGGTGATGGAATTCCAGTTGAGCTATTTCAAATCCTGAAAGATGATGCTGTGAAAGTGCTGTACTCAATATGCCAGCAAATTTGGAAAACTCAGCAGTGGCCACAGGACTGGAAAAGGTCAGTTTTCATTCCAATCCCAAAGAAAGTCAGTGCCAAAGAATGCTCAAACTACTGCACAATTGCATTCATCTCACACGCTAGTAAAGTAATGCTCAAAATTCTCCAAGCCAGGCTTCAGCAGTGCATGAACCATGAACTTCCAGATGTTCAAGCTGGTTTTAGAAAAGGCAGAGGAACCAGAGATCAAATTGCCAACATCCACTGGATCATCGAAAAAGCAGGAGAGTTCCAGAAAAGCATCTATTTCTGCTTTATTGACTATGCCAAAGCCTTTGACTGTGTGGATGACAATAAACTTAGGGAAATTCTAAAAGAGATGGGAGTACCAGACCACCTGATCTGGTTCTTGAGAAACCTGTATGCAGGTCAGGAAGCAACAGTTAGAACTGGACATGGAAAAACAGACTGGTTCCAAATAGGAAAAGGAGTATGTCGAGGCTGTATATTGTCACCCTGCTTATTTAACTTCTATGCAGAGTACATCATGAGAAACGCTGGGCTGGCAGAAGCACAAGCTGGAATCAAGATTGTCGGGAGAAATATCAATAACCTCAGATATGCAGATGACACCACCCTTATGGCAGAAAGTGAAGAGGAACTAAAAAGCCTCTTAATGAAAGTGAAAGAGAAGAGTGAAAAAGTTGGCTTAAAGCTCAACATTCAGAAAACTAAGATAATGGCATCTGGTCCCATCACTTCATGGGAAATAGATGGGAAACAGTGGAAACAATGGCAGACTTTATCTTTTTGAGCTCCAAAATCACTGCAGATGGTGATTGCAGTCATGAAATTAAAAGACGCTTACTCCTTGGAAGAAAAGTTATGATCAACCTAGATAGCATATTGAAAAGCAGATATATTACCTTGCCAACAAAGGTCCATTTAGTTAAGACTGTGGGTTATCCAGTGGTTATGTATGGATGTGAGAGTTTGACTGTGAAGAAAGCTGAGCGCTGAAGAATTGATGCTTTTGAACTGTGGTGTTGGAGATGACTCTTGAGAGTCCCTTGAACTGCAAAGAGATCCAACCAGTCCATCCTAAAGGAGATCAGTCCTGGGTGTTCATTGGAAGGACTGATGCTGAAGCTGAAACTCCAATACTTTGGCCACCTCATGCGAAGAGTTGACTCACTGGAAAAGACTCTGATGCTGGGAGGGATTGAGGGCAGGAGGAGAAAGGGACAACAGAGGATGAGACGGCTGGATAGCATCACTGACTCGATGGATGTGAGTTTGAGTGAACTCTGTGAGTTGGTGATGGACAGGGAGGCTTGGCATGCTGCGATTCATGGGGTTGCAAAGAGTCGGACACGGCTGAGTAACTGAACTGAACTGAACCCTTAAGGCATTTACATATTTTCACATACTAAAAATATAAGCAATAAAAATTCTTACATAAAAAATATCAAATAAATAGCATGAGCATAGAATTTTTGAAGCATAAAAGATACCCATGAGTTGGAGTGATCAGGGCTGTCTTCAGAAAGAAATCAACATCTGTGATGCAGTTTAAGATTGGATATAATTTATTTTGATATATAAATTCATGAAGTGAAGCGAAGTGAAGTTGCTCAGTCGTGTCTGACTCTTTGTGACCCGATGGACTGTAGCCCAGCAGGCTCTTTGGTCCATGGGATTTTCCAGGCATGAATACTGGAGTGGGTTGCCATTTCTTTCTCTAGGGTATCTTCCCGACCCAGGGATCGAACCCAGGTCTCCCGCATTGTAGGCAGACACTTTACTGTCTGAGCTACCAGGGAAGCCATATCTGCCTCTTAAAAAATTACTGAGACGTGATCAGATAATATCTCCAAGTCTGAGGCATTGTTTAATAAGCTAGCTACAAAAATAATGATAACAAGCTGAAATAAAGTAAAAACAGTAGCTACCATGGGTAAGATATAACAATCACATCTTTATAGACACTATCTTGTTTGATATTCACAAAACCATAAAGGTTACTATCAACTCCTTTTCATAGTGAAGGAAATTGAGACCACAAAGGAGAAAGCCATAGTTTAGAACAGTAAGTTGTGGAACTAGTATTAATTCCCTAGTCTTCCTCAATACTATTCTCATGACTTTCTGATTATTTAACATACCTTACTCTCTTTCTGGATACCTTGTGTTTTGCTCTTAGCATCCTAGGCAGTGAGAGAGATGGAAGCTTTGTCCTTAAGTATTTACAAGCATTTGAGTTTCTTAAGCTGTTTCAAACACATTCATAAATTCCTTGTGGTTATTGAAATAACCGTTGTAGAAAAAGGCAAATCTGTGTAATACCTGCATCTCAGAGATCCTGGTTGACTTCCCAGACTGCAGTTCTCCTCATCCACATGAACTCTTTTAGTTTCCCATAGAGGAGACTCTGCTTATGGTGCACCCTCATTAACAGAGAAAACAAAGCTGCTCAGTGTCCACATTAAGAAATAAAGCCCAGCATTACACTGAGTCAAATTCTATTCCCACTTACAAGACTGCCTCCTGCCTTTTCTAATTCCCTTTCTTGAATCTCAATCTTGGATAACAATGAATAAGAAGAAAAAAAAAGTAATTTCAGTTTCTGACTGCATATGCTCTTTCCTCTCATTTGTATTTATTCTTGCTCATTAAGCTCAACTGAAGCTGCTTGTACAAGGTAGCAATTAATTGATTTCTTTACAAAATGATCCTGTCACCAAAAATGTCTTTTCAATACTGGCCTTTGGGGACTTCAACATTGTACACCAGTATCCTCAAGCTATTTCTATATTTGTCACCAACCTACTCATATAAAGACCTAACAAGACCTAACTCTGTTACCAAAGAGTTAACCACCTTCAACTTTCCTTGGTTAAAACTAGCATTGCTTCATGTACAAATAGCTGTAAAATGCTATTATTATGAAAGATATGACTAATTAGCACACAGGAGAGTCTTGACCAAATAATACTGCAGAGACTTTGGACTGGCAATATGAATTCCTTTAATCAAGGGAATTGTCACCCAGAATCCTGACACACCAGCAGAGGAAGGTATGAGTTAGTCACAAAAGGGAAGAAAAGGAGATCAGAAAAAGCTTTGCCAGCTTTACAACAAATGCTAAAGGAACTTCTCTAGGTGGGAAACACAAGAGAAGAAAAAGTCCTCCAAAAACAAAGCTAAAATAATTAAGAAAATGGTAAAAGAAACATACATATTGATAATCACCTTAAATGTAAATGGATTAAATGCTCCAACAAAGACAGACTGACTGAATGGGTACAAAAACAAGACCCGTATCTCTGCTGTCTACTGGAGACCCATTTCAGACCTAGGGACAAATACAGACAAAAATTGAGGGAGTGGAAAAATATATTCCATGAGAATGGAAATCAAAAGAAAGCTGGAGTAGCAATACTTATATAAGACAAAATAGACTTTAAAATAAAAAGACTGAATTCAATCATTTAATAAAATCTTTATAAATTAAAAAGGATAAAATATTATTAAAATTTTTTTATTCTTATACTTGTACCTTTTCAAATGTTGTGATCTGAACTCTTTGAATTACATGCATCAAAATTCAATAAAAGCAAACTTAAAATAACCTAGAAAAAAAGTAATGTAGAGTTTCAGATTTATGAGGAAAAGATTTAAAAATCTTTTGTGTGTATATGTATATATATATATATATATATATGAATATACTTGATATATTGAACTGCATTCTTAAAAATGGCTGAGGTGGTAAATTTTATGTTTTTTAAACACAATTAAAATTTTTAAAAATATTTAAAAACGAGCTTATTGACTCAGCTTATTGGGATGTCCAGTAGTGGAGCCAGCCTCAGGGACTCCAGGGAGTCACTTACTTGCACACTTTTAGATTTTGCTCTGTCATTTACTCCATTTCTCTTGTTCCTTTCTCCTCCCTTTTTTTTCTCCTCTCTTCCTTCTCTATTGACTATCTCTTTGCGAGCGTGCTAAGTCGCTTCAGTTGTGTCCTACTCTTTGCGGCTGTATGGATGTAACCTGCCAGGCTCCTCTGTCCATGGATTCTCCAGGCAAGAATACTGCAGTGGGTTGCATTGCCTCCTCCAGGGGATCTTCCTGACCTAGGGATTGAAGCTGCATGTCCTATGTCTCCTATATTGATAGGTGGGTTCCTTACCATTAGCGCCACCTGGGAAACCCATTTGTCTCTTTACATTGATCTTATTTTCTTCTGCTGCACATGGCCTTTTTTTGGTGCATGGTGTGGAGAGAAAGGAGAGGCTGCAAATAACTCAAAGTTTAAGTCATTCTAGCAGAGCAACCCTGTAGAAAAGGGAAAATTTTTCTTTCCTAGAATCTATAATGAAACACAGTGAGAGAATCTTAATTGTCACTGTTTTAGCTCTATGCCAGGGCACTCATGGGCTAGGTCTGGACACATGCCCACCCTAGCTGCAGGGGCCAAGGTTATCCGGTTCACAAGCTTCAAAGAACTATCTGAATTTGAGGAGGAGCATTTCCCAAATGTGGGATGTCAGGTAGAGCCATCAGTGGAAGCACAGAAGTGATTAAGGGCAGCCAAAAAGTTTTCACATATGACTTTTCTTATTTGAAATAGAAGTTAATAACCATGGCTGTGGTGTTCTTCCTCCCCATCCTCACAGGTAAAATACTAGTTCTAAAATATTGATTTACCAGTCCCTCACACATATTAAAGACATTAACTTCTATATCATATTTGTGTTCAAAATGCTTCCCCTAATTTGTTATTTTCTTTTTAATTTTGCTTATTATATTCTGCAACATTAAAGTTGTACTTTTCATGATTCTAACTCCATTGAGCTTTTAAATTGTGACTTCATAGTTTTATTCTCAGGAAGTCCTTTTCCATTCCAATACTTAATATTTATGAACATGTATTTCTGAAATATTTATCCACCTGAAGTAAAATAGGAGAGGACCTAAATTTTTCAGATTTTCTTATTAATTTTTTAAGCACCATTCAGTGAATAATCATTTCCTTTCTGGTTTGTAGCAATTTATACTACATTATTATGTAAAATATAGTCCTTGTCTCTCAGACCCACATGTAACATGTCTTTGGACATTTTCTCTTGGATGCTTATATGTCGTTTGACTGAACAGATTCAAAACAGTATTCATTATCATCACTGAAGACCATGCCCTCCACTATCATTTATTAAGTCTTAAAAATAAGAAATCCAGGAGTGATTCTTTGACTCTCACCTCCTTCCTCTCCCTCTTCCATTCTTTCTCTCTTTTCCTCTCAATTTGTTACTCATGAAGCACACATCTTGTGACTACTAAATGGTAGGTATTATTGTAGGCTTTTGGGATGAATCAGTAAATAATGGAACAATTTGTTTCACTGTGAAGCTTATATTCTAGTGGAGCTCTCCAGACAATAAGTAATAAGAAAAACAAACAAATTTTGTAGTAAGTTGAGAAGAAATAAGTACAATAGTAATATAATAGAGTAGGTTAAGATGGATCTGAGACATCAGACTGAGGGGAGGGAGTTGCATTTCGTAGAAGGGTGGATTTGGTAGGGATCATTGGGAGGTGTTTGAGCAAAGGCTTGATACAGATGAGTGAGTTAGTAGTGCAGATATCATAGGGAAAGGCACCCACCCCATCAGAAATATAGCCAGTAAAAGGCTGGTGTTCTCAGGAAAGATCAAGATGTCTTTGTTAGTATTAAAAAGTGGGAGAATATTGAACTATTCAAGGAGGCAAAGGGAAGCAAATTTAGGGGGATTCTGTAGACCACTGTAAAGAATTTGGCTTTTACTGTAAGGAAGGAGGGCCTCTGGAGGGTTCTGAGAAGAGAGGTGATATGATATCACTTATATTGACAATTATTTTTATGTCTGGTTGTCCTGCTGAGAATAGCTTAGGGAAGGGTGGTGCAGTGGTGTCAGCAGTGATAAGTTTGGAGTCTATTAGGGAATTTAAGGGAAGAAAGAGATGGTGGCGTGGGTAGCAGTACAGATGCTAAGATGCTAGTGGTGAGATTTTGAAGGGTCGGTGTTTAGTCATTAAGTCATGTCCAACTCATTTGTGACCCCATGGACTGTAGCCCACCACAGTCCTCTGTCCAAGGGATTTCTTAGGCAAGAATAGTGGAGAGGGTTGTCATTTCCTTCTCCAGGGGATCTTCCCCACCCTGGAGTCGAACCCATATCTCCTGCATTGGCAGGTGGATTCTTTGCTAGTGAGCTACTAGGGAAGTCGCTTTGGAGGATTAACAAATAAGATTTTTTAATTGAAGAAATAGTGGATGTAAGAGAAATGATTCCAAGTTTTTAAACAAGCAACTGCAAGGATGAATTTGTCATCATTTAAGATGAAGGGGTAGGTAAGAGCAGAAGCTGAATTTAGTACTCTTTGCATCTAATATGTTTATAGTATGTGCAAGTGAAAATGTAAAGTAGGCATCTGAGTAAACAAGTCTCATTTACCTGGTAGAAATCTGAGCAAGAGACTGACACATAAATGTTATTTAAAGATGTGATACTAGGTGAGATAACCTAGAACATGAATATAGATAGAAAAGACACGAAGTTAAAGACATGAGCCCTGATATCCTCTAACATTAAGAGTTCAGAGAGAATATGAATAATGATTAATAAGACGAAGAAGAAGCTATTGGGTACATAGAAGAAAAACCAGGATTGTGTAGTGCCTGGAAAATCAAATGAAGAAAATATGAAGATTGGAATAAATACCTGGGTTTAAAAATGGGACTAAGAGTAAATCATTAGATTTAAATATGGAAATAATGAGATAGCAGAAAAACAAGTGTTAGGGGAAATTTTTCATTGAAATGGATTATTTGAGAGAGTGCAAAAGAAGAATTAGACAAAGAGAGCAGAGACAACTCTTTTGAGGAATTTTACTGTAAAGGTTTTCAGAGAAATAGAAGTAGCAGAAAGGAAAGTCGTATCAAAAATTTTAGTAAGACAGCAGCTGTAGCACATGGTGAAAGCCATGGGGATGCAGTAAAGAGGGAAACATGGGTGGTGGTGAACAGAGATGGAATAGCTGGAGTAGTTCTTGTATGCACAAGAGAGAAGGGTTGTATTGAGTGAAGTAGAGTTTGGTTAGATCCTAATTCCTTTGGCTTAGAAAGAAGAGAAGAAACTTATTATTTGCTATCCTAAGCTAGAATCCTGTATCTATTTTCAGAAGTGGTGTGGCAGCTAATTATCTATGTTATAGTTATTGCTTTTGCCTGATAATTTGATTTTGCTTTATAAAACAACGTGCATCATTGTTTCTTTATTCTGGTGAAGGAGGTATGCTATAGAGAAGAACAAGAAAGAATATTTTGGTTATGGTTTTAAAGATGAAGCTAAGCTTTATTGACTGTATAATTTGGCTTAATACATAGATTGAAATCATGCTATGAAAACCTTACGCTGCAGTGCGGTTCTGAGGACTCAATAAAATAATATGCAAAAGGACTGGTTTACAAAGTCACTTTATTTTCATATTTTAAAATGTTACTTTTTAGGAGAATGCTCAAAAATTTTGTTCTCAAGTCTTTAAAAAATATTTTTCTGTGTTTTTCACTTTCTTAAGTATGTACTACTGAAATTATCAAAAAATAATTAAAAGTGGGAAAGATCACTTTAAATTTTGCTGTGCAATGCATATTCAGTCACCATAAAATAAAGATTCAAAATAGTTCTAGAGTATGGCAGAATTCTCTTTGTCATAAGAAAATGATAAACCTCTTATTTCCTCTCATTAACAACTTCTTTGCTTGAACTATATTAGGAAAAACATCACAGGTGATAACTTCCCAGGCCAAGTGAGTTCAGTCTCAGTAGCATCACTTGGTCACTGTCCTCTGGGGCTGTAATTAGCTTCCACTCTTACTGTGACATTCTTTTATACACAGAAGCATTTGTGTCTATAATGATCCTGAGTAGGATCTGGTTGATTTTTGGATGGTGATATCTGAATCTTTAGCAGATCTCTTGGTTCCTTTGGCAAAACAGGTAGGTGAGGGTTATTTAAGTAGTATGAAAATCAGAGGGCAAAGTTTTCTATGTTGTAAATTTAGAGATGATTTTGGTGACGTGATTAAAATGTTCTCAAGTCAGATCTGCTTTATTACAGCAGCTTCTTCATTGGGCTTCTTCTCTTTTTTTGTCCCTTCATTCCAGTTTATCTGTCATACAACAAATCAATACATTTTTTTTTTTTTTTGAGCTCTGGTCTCATCATTAATTCCTTGCTTCTAAGTCTTTGCTCATCTTCATTAACTATACTCCACCATCTTAAGTTCAAACTTAAGGTCAGGTAAAACTAGTCTCAGCTTTCTTATTTTCCACTGTTCTCTTAATTTCCATTCACCAAACAACTTGCATTCTTCACCGTTATCCCAGAGCACCTTGAACTTGTCATTTCTCATAGTGTAGTATCTGCTTGAAATGATTGTTCAGACTCTATCTTCATGTACCATAATATTTACTAGTCATAAAAACTCTTCAGTGCCCTATTTCCCACTTTGTCTTCTCTGATTACCATCGCTATGGTTTTCTCCTTCCACTTTACTGAGGTATTTCTAAGTCTGTAACAGTTATCTTACTGGGCCTAATAGATTTATGTAAAATGTTAGATAGGCATTGTCTTTTTAAACAAATAACACAGGATGGTCAGTAAACATATAAATAAGAAGGGATGGTAGAACAGGAATTAAGAGATCTAGGATTATGTTCGTTTGAGTTGCCATCCGCATCCATAACATTGCTTGGCATGCACATCTGTCTTTGTATTTTCCACTTGTACAGGGTTGCCAACAGCTATGGCTAAATGATGTCAAGTGAATGTTGAAAAAGATGGTAGTTTAGCAGCAAAATTCTTATTTCCTGAGGGGCACATATTTGTGGATTTGCTTCTTCCTTCTAAGCAAATTTATGTGAATTTTTATATGATTGAGCACAACCTTAGAAAAATTCCAAGAAGAACACTGGTTCATTTGCATCTGATTTGGTCAGAAAAGGCTTCAAAATAGTTTTTATGAGAATTTATTCATAATTTTGGCTGTAGGGAGAGGAATGTTGGGGAAATGGTACAGTCTGACATTATGTCTCAGAGCATAAACTTCTTACAAAATAAGCCCTTTGTTTTCACTTAGGAGTTCTTGGGAAATATTCCTCGTAGAACCTTTCAAGCTACAGGAGACCAGTATAGACATGAAAACCTGACTTGACACTGGCTCCACTTAATTATCTTACACTAATAAACTTAGAATTAAAGATTTTTTTTTTTTAATATTTGGAAAAGTTAGCTGGTAAAGAATCTGCCTGCAATGCGGGAGACCTGGGTTCAATCCCTGGGTTGGGAAGATACCCTGGAGAAGGGAATGGCTACCCACTCCAGTATTCTGGCCTGGAGAATTCCATGGATTTTATAGTCCTGGGGTCGCAAAGAGTCAGACATGACTGAGTGAATTTCACTTTAATACTTGGAACTTAGAATTGGGACATATAGCTAGATGGTCCTTATATTGTATTCAGTACAGTTCAATCACTCAACTGTGTCCAACTCTTTGTGACCTCATGGACTGAAGCATGCCAGGCCTCCCTGTCCATCACCAACTCCTGGAGTTTACTCATACTCATGTCCATTGAGTCGGTGATGCCATCCTACCATCTTATCCTCTGTTGTCCCTTTTTCCCTCCACCTTCAATCTTTCCCAGCATCAGGGTCTTTTCAAATGAGTCAACTCTTTGCATGAGGTGGCCAAAGTATTGGAGTTTCAGCTTCAACATCAGTCCTTCCAATGAACACCCAGGACTGATTTTCTTTAGGATGGACTGGTTGGATCTCCTTGCTGTCCAAGGGACTCTCAAGAGTTTTCTCCAACACCACAGTTCAAGTCATCAGTTCTTCGGTGCTCAGCTTTCTTCATAGTCCAACTCTCACATCTGTATGTGACTACTGGAAGAACCATAGCTTTGACTAGACAGAAGTTTGTTGGCAAAGTAATGTCTCTACTTTTTAGTATGCTGTCTAGGTTGGTCATAACTTTTCTTCCAAGAAGCAAGTGTCTTTTAATTTCTTGGCTTCGGTCACCATCTGCAGTGATTTTGGAGCCAAAAAAAAAAAAAGTCTGTCACTGTTACCATTGTTACCCCATCTTTTTGCCATGAAGTGATGGGACCAGATGCCATGATCTTAGTTTTCTGAATGTTGAGTTTTAAGCCAACATTTTTACTCTCCTCTTTCACTTTCATCAAGAGGCTCTTTAGTTCTTCTTCACTTTCTTCCATAAGGATGGTGTCATCTGCATATCTAAGGGTATTGATATTTCTCCCAGCAATCTTGATTCCAGCTTGTGCTTAATCCAGTCCAGCATTTCTCATGATGTACTTGGCATATAAGCTAAATAAGCAGGGTGACAATACACAGCCTTGACATACTCCTTTTCCTATTTGGAAACAGGCTGTTGTTCCATGTCCAGTTTCTGCATACAGATTTCTCAGGAGGCAGTCAGGTGGTCTGGTATTCCCATCTATTTAAGAATTTTCCACAGTTCATTGTGATCTACACAGTCAAAGTCTTTGGCATAGTCAATAAAACAGAAGTAGATGTTTTTCTGGAATTCTCTTGCTTTTATGATGTCCAGTGGATGTTGGCAATTTGATCTCTGGTTCCTCTGCCTTTTCTAAATCCAGCTTCGACATCTGGAAGTTCACAGTTCATCTACTGTTGAAGCCTGGCTTGGAAAATTTTGAGCATTACTTCACTAGCATATGAGATGAGTGCAATTGTGTGGTAGTTTGAACATTCTTTGACATTGCCTTTCTTTGGGATTGGAGTGGAAGCTTATCTTTTCCAGTCCTGTGGCCACTGCTGAGTTTCCAAATTTCCTGGTATATTGAGTGCAGGATTTTCACAGCATCATGTTTTGCAACTACTTATTGTGCTCCCCAGAGAAGGCAATGGCACCCCACTCCAGTACTCTTGCCTGGAAAATCCCATGGACGGAGGAGCCTGGTAGGCTGTAGTCCATGAGGTCACTAAGAGTTGGACACGAATGAGCGACTTCACTTTCCCTTTTCACTTTCATGCATTGGAGAAGGAAATGGCAACCCACTCCAGTGTTCTTGCCTGGATACTCCCAGGGACGGGGGAGCCTGGTAGGCTGCCGTCTATGGTGTTGCACAGTGTCAGACACAACTGAAGCGACTTAGCAGCAGCAACAGCATTGTGCTCCCACTTATTATGGTAGGTACTGCATTACGTATACTTTATGCATATCATACCAACTAGTTCCCACCATGCCCTACAAGGGAGATATTATGAGGAAACACGGTTGGAGAGGTTAAGTAAATTTTCCATGCTCACATAGCAAGTGAGTAGTGTAATCTGGATTTAAAAATAGTCCTGATAGAAACCCAAGCAACTCACAGCTGTACTGTAGTCATCTCAAATCAGGATAGCAGTTGTGATTTACATTTGTGTTGCATTGTAAAACATGATCTTTCTATTCATTATTACATGTGATATTCACAGAAATTGTGTGAGCCAGCCTAGGAAAGCACTGAAAGAGTTTGCCTTTTCAAACTGAATCACTTGCTTAGTGGTGGGAGCCAGATATTTACTTTTATCTCAACTCTGACACTCGTGGTGAAGAACTTGCTTGCCAATGCAGGAGACATAAGAGATGCAGGTTCGATTTCTGGGTTGGGAAGATCCCCTGGAGAGGGAAGTGGTAATCCACTCCAGTATTATTGCCTGAAGAATTCCGTGGACAGAAGAGCCTGGGGGGCTACAGTCCATGGGGTCAAAAAGAGTTGGACATGACTGAGCGACTTTCACTCACTCACTGCTTTTATACTCTCCTGTTTTTTAACTCTTCCTTGTATCATCATGTTGCATATCTCTCCTAATTTCTCCCTTTCTGTGTCTTTCTCTCTTTTATTTATTTATTTTTCCTATTTTCTCTGTTCTCTATTCCTCTCCACCTCTCAGCTTATTGCCAAACTTCATGAAATTGAGTGTTTTAAATTGAGAGGAAAGTTTGCTCCCTTTCCAAAGCAAGATATGTTATAGAGTATGGGTGCCTCTAGATGGAGACTGTTAGTTGTGGTTGCTGTCTATTTTGAGATGAGAAACATTCTCTGCATTTGGAATTTATTTGAAAAGATGATGGAGAGAGGAGAACAGGAGAGTAATGGCTTCTGGAGTGTGTAGGGGTTACTAACCAACCTCTCATTCTGAAAAAAATCCACTCACTTTCACACCCAGTTATAAACTTTGAAATGAAGTGAAGTGAAGTGAATTCTCTCAGTCGTGTCCGACTCTTTGCGACCCCATGGATTGTAATCAGGCTCCTCCCTCCATGGGATTCTCCAGGCAAGAGTACTGGAGTGGGTTGCCATTTCCTTTTCCAGGGGATCTTCCCGACCCAGGGATTGAACCCAGTTCTCCTGCATTCCAGGCAGATGCTTTAACCTCTGAGCCAGAACTTTGGGTGATATGCAATTGAAAATTTTAAAGAATTATGGTTAATAGCAATAGATTCACAGGTTACAGACCAAGGTGTTAGCATTCATATTTAAAAAGACATCACACATTCCATCCTCTTCCTGAAATCCTTTACCTGTCTGGATGATACTAGTCCTTCCTTTGAATTTCTATTGTTCTTTTCCCCTCACACATTCAAAAAACATTTTTCTCTACTCTTTGTATGGCACATATTGTATATTTACTTATATTGTAGATATTATGTGTGCAATTTATGTCTTTCCAATGGATTTATAGAGTTTGTGACTTACAGAAGCTAGGAAAAAACACCCAGACCATTTATGGCCTGGAACTGTCAATAAAAACTTTATGAAATAATTAAAACTTTTATTAACTTTTGAGGAGAGTAAACATAGAGAGTCAGATATGATAGTGTGATAATATATATTCTTTTAAATATTTTGTTATTGTTGTGTCATTTCAAATAAGCAGCAATATTAGAAGAGTGAGCACACTGTCTGACAGTAATGAATATACCTATTTCTGTATACAGTTTATTTCTAACATTCAATGGGTCACCTTTTTGGTATTTAGTTATTATAGTTATGCAAAATAATTTATTGCCTATCATAGGGTGTTTGTGTAAATACTGGTGTTGTCAGTTTTAAGCCAAGAAATTATATTTTTAATTTTGATTTTTTGCCTTTTTTCTTAGGCTGTCTTCTAAGGATCAATAATTTCAGGATCAATAATTTCTGGATCAGGAATCCAGATAGCTGGGTTGTCTGCAGTTCTGTGAACTGAACAATTCATTTTTCATTTTAAAAAATTTATTTATTTTTATTGAAGGATAGTTGTTTTACAGTATTATGTTGGTTTCTGCCAAACATATACACAGTTTTTATTTTTGAGTCTTAGGTTTTTCATCTGAATAATGGTAAATCTGGACTGGACCATCTCAGATTGAAATATTGGTAAGAATGCACTGATTTTCTTAAGCTTCTTCACACAGAAATCTTCATGGTTTTTTTTATCAGTTGCTGAATATTTCTGGCTCTTTCCCCAGTATTTCAGTCATTCTTTCACTAATTTTTACCTCACTGGCCCTTTTCATTCCATTTCTTTCCCATAATGAACAGTCTATGTTGTTGTCTGTTCCCTGGCCCAGACTCAGAGATTTCTGATGCCTGAAAAGATTGATACTATCGAAAGTGTGTATCTTGAGATTATAGACTGTAGGATCAGGAAGTGATGGCAAAGTCATTTGCTTTACTTGACTGTAGAGAGACTCAGTTCTGTAGTGGTGAGTCAGAATCGGGGTCAGATCACAGTGAGAGCTCTGCAAGTTTTGGGGGAGAGGGATGTTTTAAGATCAATGAGAACATCAACTTGAAATGCACATTTTTTTGTTTTGAGAATATACTTTAAATTTCTGGAGCTGTGTCTACAAAAGAAGAATGTTATTAAATCTTTTTTTCTGCATCCCAGCATCTTCTAAAGGAACAAAAGCTCATGAACTGTTTTCAGGGTTCACCTTTACCAGAAATTCATTATGATGGGTATCTGGACACAGAGCAATGGACTCTTCTCTCCCCCTTCCATGTCCTCTCCCCCAAACACACAAACATACTTAAAGCTTAAAAAGCACTAACTCTTTAGTATCACACTTGGATGTATGTGCTCAAGCCAAAGAGATGACTCTGGTGCCCTCATATAATGTTACTAAGGTTTTGACATTCTTCTCATTTCAGAAAAAAGCTAAAAACTTGAAAGTATAAATGATTTTGGAGATATAACACACCTGCATGGATTTCAGACACAGTAATCATGATGATATCAAATATCAAAGCAGGTACAATAAAGGAAAATATCATAA
Organism: Ovis aries; assembly: GCF_016772045.2. NCBI lineage: Eukaryota > Metazoa > Chordata > Mammalia > Artiodactyla > Bovidae > Ovis > Ovis aries. The sequence continues at coordinate 26,117,089 of NC_056060.1, read as the reverse complement.
ATACTTTAAGAGGATAGAGATACCACAGAGCAGGAAAAGAGAGTGGGTAGGTGAAGCTGAGACATTGATGAGGAAAAATGTAATATTTCAATATTTCCAATTGCTGGCAATGAACACCTTAATATGTGTGGATTAATAGAGACCATTTGCAGGAGTGTTTCACATCACCTGCCGTGATATAGGCATATGGTTTAGCAGAAATGAGAATGAAATCCCAAATATTTGTACATGTCTTAGGCCTGAATTAAAGTCTTGCAGGGCCAGGTGTAGGCTCTGGAGGAAACTTTATTGAATAGTGTGGTCAGTAGAGAGCTCTGTGTGATTTTGATAAAAACTTTTAAAAGATGGGGAGATTTACCTTGAAGATAAATGAGATAAACCAGTCAGAAAAAGATAAATACTGTATTGTTCTTCTTGCACGAGGTATGTAAAGTAGTCAAATTTATATAAACAAAGTAGAATGTGGTTACCAGAGGGGCTGGAGGAAGAGGGAAAAGGAGTTGTTTCATGGGTTTAGAGTTTCAGATTTGCAAGATGAAAAAGTTCTGAAGACCTGTTACACAATAGTGTGAGTATGCTTAATATTACTGAGCTATTCTCTTAAAAGGATTAATATGCATTCTTTTTAATAGTTGAGTAATATTCCATTGTGTATATGTACCACAGCTTTCTTATCCATTCGTCTGCTGATGTACCACAGCTTTCTTATCCATTCGTCTGCTATGTTGCTTCCATGTCCTAGCTATTGTAAACAGTGCTGCGATGAACATTGGGGTACATGTGTCTCTTTCAGTTCTGGTTTCCTCGGTGTGTATGCCCAGCAGTGGGATTGCTGGATCATAAGGCAGTTTTATTTCCAGTTTTTTAAGGAATCTCCACACTGTTATCCAAAGTGGCTGTACTGGTTTGCATTCCCACCAACAGTGTAAGAAGGTTCCTTTTTCTCTGCACCCTCTCCAGCATTTATTGCTTATAGACTTTTTGATAGCAGTCATTCTGACTAGTGTGAGATGGTACCTCATTGTGGTTTTGATTTGCATTTCTCTAATAATGAGTGATGTTGAGCATCTTTTCATGTGTTTGTTAGCCATCTGTATGTCTTCTTTGGAGAAATGTCTGTTTAGTTCTTTGGCCCATTTTTTGATTGGGTCATTTATTTTTCTGGAATTGAGCTATAGGAGCTGCTTGCATATTTTTGAGATTAGTTGTTTGTCAGTTGCTTCATTTTCTATTATTTTCTCCCATTCTGAAGGCTGTCTTTTCACCTTGCTTATAGTTTCCTTTGTTGTGCAAAAGCTTTTAAGTTTAATTAGGTCCCATTTATTTATTTTTGCTTTTATGTCCAGTATTCTGGGAGGTGGGTCATAGAGGATCCTGCTATGATTTATGTCAGAGAGTGTTTTTCCTACGTTTTCCTCTAGGAGTTTTATAGTTTCTGGTCTTACATTTAGATCTTTAATCCGTTTTGAGTTTATTTCTGTGTATAGTGTTAGAACGTGTTCTAGTTTCATTCTTTTACAAGTGGTTGACCAGTTTTCCCAGCACCACTTGTTAAAGAGATTTTCTTCATTGTCTATTCTTGCCTCTTTTGTCAAAGATAAGGTGTCCATAGTTGCATGGATTTATCTCTGGGCTTTCTATTTTGTTCAATTGATCTATATTTCTGTCTTTGTGCCATACTGTCCTGATGACTGTAGCTTTGTAGTATAGTCTGAAGTCAGGCAGGTTGACTCTTCCATTTCCATTCTTCTTTCTCAAGATTGCTTTGGCTATTCGAAGTTTTTGTATTTTCATACAAATTGTGAAGTTATTTGTTCAAGTTCTCTGAAAAATAATGTTGGTATCTTGATAGGGATTGCATTGAATCTATAGATTGCTTTGGGGTAGTATACTCATTTTCACTATATTGATTCTTCTGATCCATGAACATGGTATATTTCTCCATCTATTTGTGTCATCTTTGATTTCTTTCATCAGTGTTTTATAGTTTTCTATATATAGGTCTTTAGTTTCTCTAGGTAGATTTATTTTTAAGTATTTTATTCTTTTCATTGCAATGGTGAATGGAATTGTTTCCTTAATTTCTCTTTCTGTTTTCTCATTGTTAGTGTATAGGAATTTGAATCCATTCAAATGAGGTGGATGAAACTGGAGCCTATTATACAGAGTGAAGTAAGTCAGAAAGAAAAAACACTAATACAGTATATTAATACATATATATGGAATTCATAAAGATGATAATGATGACCCTATATGCAAGACAGCAAAAGAGACACAGATGTAAAGAACAGACTTTTGGACTCTGTGGGAGAAGGCGAGGGTGGGATGATTTGAGAGAATAGCATTGAAACATGTATATTACCATATGTGAAATAGATCACCAGTCCAAGTTCAATGAGAGACAGGGCCTCATGGCTGGTGTACTGGGATGACCCTGAGGGATGGGATGGGGAGGGAGGTAAGGAGGGGGTTTCAGAATGGGGACACATGTACACCCATGGCTGATTCATGTCAATGTATGGCAAAAACCATTACAATACTGTAAAGAAATTAGCCTCCAATTGAAATAAAGAAATTAATTTAAAAAAAGAGAAAGAGGATTAATATGGTAAATTTTATGTTATGTGTTTTTTAACCACAATAAAAAAAATGGCAAGATCAGAACAGCAGTGAGTCTGACTGACAGGATAAAAAGAATGAAGTTATATCTTCAATAAGACCCATTTACTCTTTTACTATTCTTGCCTATATCTGATGTTTCATATTCCTCAGCTTTATTTATGTTAATCTCAGTCAACCTGCTATTCTATAGCTTGTTTCTTCTTAATTCATTTCCATCTCAGGTTTCAGAAATCTCTCACTCCTAGGTGATGATCCATCAATTAAGCAGTTTCCCTCCAACATTGCTCTATGAAGATAAATTATATGGAGAGAAGAAACTGAAAATGATCATAAAAGAGACAGGGACAATGTAGGTTCATTTTTAATTTTTTGAGGAACTTCCATACTATTTTCCATAATGGCTGAACCAATTTACATTTCCACCAACAATGAGGGTTCATTTTTCTCTACATCCTCATGAACACTTGTTATATGTTGTCTGATTGATAATCAGCATTCTGCAGGTGTGAGGTGGTATACTGTGGTTTGATTTATATTTCTCTGATGGTTAGTGATGCTGAGCATCTTTTCATATGTCTATAGGCCATCTTTATGTATTCTTTAAAAAAATGTTTATTCATGTCCTCTGTCCATTTAAAAATCAGTTTCCTTCTTTGATCTTGAATGAATTCCTTGTATATTTTTGATATAGACTCCTTATTGAGTATATCATGTGCAAATATCTTCTCCCATTCAGTGGTCAGCCTTTTTGTGTTGCTGATAGTTTCCTTCAGTGTGCAAAAACTTTCTAGTTTGATGTTGTTCCAATTTATTACTTTGCTTTTGTTTTCTTTGCTTAAGGAGACAGTTTCACCTCCCTAACCCCAAAATATTGCTAAGACTAATTCTTAGAAAGTGTTACCTGTTTTCTTCTGGGAGTTTTTATGGTTTCAGATATTAAATTAAGCCTTTTATCCATTTGAGGGTATTTTTGAATATAGGGTTAGAAAGTGGTCCAATTTTATTCTTTTGCATATAGCTGTCCAGTTTTCCAGCACCACTTATTGAAGAGAGTGTTTTTTCTCCACTAGATAGTTTTGGCTCCTTTATTGTAAACTAGTTGACTATATGAGTTTTATTTTTTGGGGGGCTCTCTATTCTGTTTCAAGGATTCATGTGTCTGTTTTATTGTGCCAGTACCATAGATTTTTGATTTTTATAGCTTTGTAAGATAGTATCTGGTCCCATCACTTCATGGAAAATAGATGGGGAAACAGTGGCTGACTTTATTGTTTTGGGCTCCAAAATCACTGCAGATGGTGATTGCAGCCATGAAATTAAAAGACACTCCTTGGAAGGAAAGTTATGACCAACCTAGACAGCATATTAAAAAGCAGAGACATTACTTTGTCACCAAAAGTCTGTCTAGTCAAGGCTATGGTTTTCCAGTGGTCATGTATGGATGTGAGAGTTGGACAGTAAAGAAGGCTGAGCACAGAAGAATTGATGCTTTTAAACTGGTGTTGGAGAAGACTCTTGAGAGGCCCTCGGGCTGCAAGGAGATCCAACCAGTCCATCCTAAAGGAAATCAGTCCTGGGTGTTCTTTGGAAGGACTGATGTTAAAGCTGAAACTCCAGTATTTTGGCCACCTGATGCAAAGAGCTGACTCATTTGAAAAGACCCTGATGTTGGGAAAGATCGAAGGCAGGAGGAGAAGGGGAAATCAGAGGATGGGATGGTTGGATGGCATCACTGACTCAATGGCCATGAGTTTGGGTAAACTCCAGGAGTTGGTGATGGACAGGAAGGCCTGGCGTGCTGCGGTTCATGGGGCAGCAAATAGTTGGACATGACTGAGCGGCTAAACTGAACTGAGTATAGTTTGAAATCAATGAGCATGACACTGCCTGCTTTATTCTTCTTGCACAAGAATGTTTTGGCCATTTGGGGTCATTTGTGTTTCCGTATAAATTTTAGAATTGTTTGTTCTAAGTCTGTGAAAAATACCATTTGCATTTGTGTTGAATCTGTAGATTGCTGGGTAGTATGTACAATTTTAACAATATTTTAAAAAATGCATATTTTAATAATATGTCCAATCCATGAGCGTAGAATATGTTTTCATTTATTTGTGTCTTCTTCTGTTATTTTTTATCAATGTCATGTAGTTTTCAATAAAAAAGTTTTTTCACTTCATTGGTTATGTGTATTTCTAGGTATTTTGTTCTTTTTGATGTAATTATAATTGGGATTGTTTTCTCAATTTCTCTCCCTGATTGTTTTTCCCATATATAAATACAACAGATTTCTGTGTATTTATCTGTATCCTGAAAACTTACTGAATTTATTAGTTCTGTTTTTTGTGTGTGTTTGTGAAATCTATAGGGTTTTCTGTATATAGTATCATGCCACTTGGAAACAGTGACAGTTTTATTTATTCTTTTGTTATTATTTTATTATTATTTTTTAGTCTTGTCTGATTTCTATGGCTAAGATTTCCAATAATATGTTGAATTAATGTGGCATTAATGGGCACTCATCATCTTCATCCTAATCTTAGAGCAAAAGCTTTCAGTTTTTCATTACTGAGTATTTATGTTAGTGGTGTGTTCGTTGTATATAGCCTTTATTATCTTGAGGTGTATTTCCTCTATACAAACTTTGTTGAGAGGTTTTTATCATAAAAGGATGTTAGATGACATGGTCTCTTGAGTTATATGTATGTCTTCATCACCATCATCACCATCAACATCATCATATCATGATTATTCAGCAAGTGTGAAGAATATATTATCAAATATTTGTCATTTATAATGTGAACAATGCCACATAAGTAAAGCATACCACATTTTATTATTCTTCATAGATCCTGTGTTTCTCACAAATTGAAGGATTGTGGCAGTAATGCATAGGGCAATCTGTTGGTGGCATTTTCCCAACAGCATTTTCTCACTTAGTGTCTCTGTGTCACATTTTGGTAATTTTCATAATATTTCAAACTTTTTCATTATTATTGTATTTGTTATGGTGATTTATAATCAGTGTTGATCTATAATCAGTGATGTTACTACTATGACTCATTAAAGGCTCAGATGACAGCTAGCATCTTTTTTAGCAAAAAATGTATTTTTAACTTAAGGTATATATATTGTTTTATACAAAATGCTGTTACATATTTAATAGACATATATTTTAACAAAGCTTTCATATGCACTTGGAAACTAAAAATTCATGTGACTTGATTTTCTGTAATATTTATTTTATTGCAGTGGCCTGCAACTGAACCCATCATCTCTGAGGTATACTTGTATTAATACCACTCTTATCCCTAATAATAATAACTTCTTTCATATTTTGTTAGTTCTCATTATTTCAGCAGCAGCCCTGTTGGCTGGATTGATGGATGGAGGGAATCACTCGGTGGTGTCTGAGTTTGTGTTTCTGGGACTTACTCATTCATGGGAGTTCCAGCTGCTCCTCCTGGTGTTCTCCTCTGTACTCTATGTGGCAAGCATGACTGGAAACATCCTCATTGTGTTTTCTGTGAGCACTGATCCTCACTTACATTCCCCCATGTACTTTCTACTGGCCAGCCTCTCCTTCATTGACTTGGGAGCCTGCTCTGTCACTTCTCCCAAGATGATCCATGACCTTTTCAGAAAGCGTAAAGTCATTTCCTTTGGAGGCTGCATTGCTCAGATCTTCTTCATCCATGTCATCGGTGGGGTGGAGATGGTGCTGCTCATAGCCATGGCCTTTGACAGATATGTTGCCATATGTAAGCCTCTCCACTATCTGAGCATCATGAGCCCAAGGATGTGCATTTTGTTTCTGGCTGCTGCCTGGGCCCTTGGTGTCAGCCACTCCCTGTTCCAGCTAGCATTTATTGTGAATTTGCCCTTCTGCGGTCCTAATGTACTGGACAGCTTTTACTGTGATCTTCCTCGGCTCCTCAGACTGGCCTGTACAGATACTTACAGACTTCAGTTCATGGTCACTGGAAATAGCGGGTTTATCTGTGTTAGTTCCTTCTTTATACTCCTCATCTCCTATATCTTCATCCTGTTAACTGTTTGGAAACGCTCCTCGGGCGGTTCATCCAAGGCCCTCTCCACTTTGTCAGCTCACATCACTGTGGTTATTTTGTTCTTTGGTCCAACTATGTTTATCTATACATGGCCGCATCCCAGTTCCCAAATGGACAAGTTTCTTGCTCTTTCTGATGCTGTTCTCACTCCTTTTTTAAATCCAGTCATCTACACATTCAGGAACAAAGAGATGAAGGTAGCAATGAAGAGAGCTTTCAGACCATTCGTGATTTTTAGAAAGATTTCATAGTGTTAGAAGGATTTTATCCTGATCATCATATCACCTGTATCTGGAATTTTAGAATTAGCTTTTTTTGTTCATTAGTGATTAATTTGAGTGTTACCACTCTCTTTATGAATGCTCCTCTTCCTTACAGATAATGAAGATTTAAACAAATAAAACCTTAATTCAAAACTTATATTGATTTATATGGGATTATACATATGTGTACTAATTATAATCATTTCTTTCTAGGTAGTTTCTTTGGTTCTCTTTTCTCTTGAGATTATAAATTTATTATTATTTCAATATACCCATGTATTTACTCATAATCTGCCCCTTGAGGTAACTAACGTGCTAATTATTCAATTGCCATTAAATCTAAGTATACTGTGAAAAGATAGATAGATTATTACAGTCTCCTGAGACTCACTGAACAGCCACAATAGCAATAACAAAGAGATAATGAAAAAGTCGATACAGACATTTAAGTCAAATCATTAAAAATACATAAATAATCCAAAAAGGAGACAAGAAAGGGTAAAGAAAAGAACAAAAGCTGGGACAAACAGAAAATAAATGATAAAATGGTAAAGCTAAATGACCATTTTAATAATCTCATTAAATATAAAGGTCTGCATACTAATTGAAGAAAAGTATAACCCTAAATATATTCTGTCTACAAGACAGAATATGAGATATATATATATATATATGTAGAAGAATGGAAAGTATACCATGTAAATGCTAATCAAAAGAAAATGGGATTCATGTTAATGTATGGCAAAACCAATACAATATTGTAAAGTAATTAGCCTCCAATTAAAATAAATTTATATTAAAAAAATAAAATAAAATAGTTTTTAATAAAAGGAAAAAATAAAAACAAACAAACAAATAAATAACTTTCTTGCTAGCAAGGGCAGGATTTAACTACTTAACAAAAAAGAAGAAAATGGGAGTAGTTATATCAGTTAGAACACAGGAAACCTATATAACACTATCTACCAATTTGATCCAGTAATCATTTGTAGAACAACCTACCTGACAACAGCAAAATGTATACTCTTTTCTCAAGTGTGACATGAAATATTCTTGAAGACAGAACATATTCTGGACAATAAAGCAGACTTACCAAATTAAAAGAATTAAAATAACACAAAAAATTATCTGAAAGTAATAGAATTAAACTAAAAATAAATTGAAGGATATCTGAAAAATCTAATAATTGGAAATTAAACACTATACTTCACATAATACATAGGTCATAAAGAAAGTGATAAGGGAAATTACAAAGTATGTGAGTTGAATGGAGATGAAAATACAATATTAAAGTTGGTGGAATTCAGCTAGAGCAGTGTTTAAAAAGTTTACACAATATAAAGCTAATATTAAAAAACAAAGAAATTATTAAACTAATACTGTAATATTTCACTTTAGGATGAGAAAGGAAAGTTAAGTGGCTTAGTCGTGTCCGACTCTTTGCAACCCCATGGACTGTAGCCTACCACTTTTCTCTGTCCATGGGATTTTCCAGGCAAGACTACTGGAGTGGGTTGCCATTTCCTTAGGATGAGAAGAGAAAATTAAATATGGATAAAGGAAACAATAATGATAATAGAAAAAAAACTTCTTGAAAATAGAAAAATCTATAAAGAAATAACATGAAACCAAAAGGAATTTTTTGAGAAATATCAATACAATTAAAAGAGATTGCTGAGAAGGCTAAATTGTCATTATTAGAAGGGGAAAATGTGATCTCGCTTTACTCGAGACACATCAAGAGAATAATCATAAGATATTATAAGTAACTCATGCCCATACTTTTAATTCTAATGAAACATTTTAATTCTTGAAAAATGAAATATACAAGTTGACCCAAGAACAAACAAACAACTTGAATAGTCTTATATTAGTTAAGGAAATTGAATTCGTAGTTTAAAAACCTTCCTCCAAAATCTCTAAAAGTCCAGATAAATTTTACTGGAAAATTCTGTCAGACATTTATGGAAGAGATAATATCAATTTTACACAAATTTTTCCAGAAAATCATAGGGAGGGAACTTCCCAAGTTAGTTTTTGAGATCAACATTGCTGTGATATCAAAAAAAGACACTACAAGAAACAAAGCAAAACAGAAAACTACAGACCAATATTTACCATAAACAGAGACACCAAAATGCTCAACAAAGTATTTGACAGTCAAGATGGGATATATATAGATGTGATAAATACATCATAACTAAGTGGGGTTTGGTCAAGGAATGAAAGGCAGGCTGAACAGTTCAGTTATCAATTGACAGAAAAAAAGATTTAAAACTAAAAAAGTTTAAAACTTTAAAAAAAGATTTAAAACTGATTGTCTTAATAGATGTAGAATAAAACATGACAAAATTAAATACCCACGGGCTTCCCTGGTGGCTCAGTCAGTAAAGAATCCACCTGCAATGCAGGAGACCTGAGTTCACTCCCTGGGTCAGGAATATCCCTTGGAGAAGGAAATGGCAATCCACACCAGTATTCTCCTGGGAAATACCATCGACAGAGGAACCTGGTGGGCTACAGTCCATGGGATCTCAAGAGTCAGACACGACTTAGCAACTAAACCACTATTCATGATAAAAATTCTCAATAAAGGAAAAAAAGAATTTCCTTAATCTGATTAAGAACATCAACAAAATCTTACAGCTAACATTATATTCATTGGTGAAAGACTGAATGTTTTCATGCTAAGACTGGGAACAAGGCTAAGATATGCATCCTTACCATTCCTACTTATAATCACACTAGATATCCCAGCCAGTGGAATAAGGCAAGAGAAAAAGAGACATGGTTTAGAAAGGAAGAAATAAAATTATCTCCATGCACTAAAGATAAGATTTTCTATATAGTAAATTCTAATGAATGTGTAAAACAAGCTTTAAAAACTAAAGTGAGTTCAATAAGGCCACATGATTCATGTCAATATATAAAATTCAATTGTATTTCTACATACTGAGGATGAACAGTTGGAAACCAAAATATTTATTTTAAAGATTCCATTTATGATAGCACTTATAAACATGGAATACCTAACTACAGATATAACAAGTGTATGTTGATAATTACAAAACACTGATGCAATAAATCAAAAAAGATACAAGGTGGCTCAGATGGTAAAGAATCTGCATTCAATGCAGGAGACCTGGGTTCAATCCCTGGGTTGTGAAGATTCTCTGGAGGAGGGCATGGCAACCCACTCCAGTATTGTTGCCTGGAGAATCTCCATGGACAGAGGAGCCTGGCTGCAGTCCATGGGGTCGCAAAGAGTTAGACACAACTGAGTGACTAAGCACATCACAAATCATAAATTGGAACACTTTGATGTTATTCATATGTCAATTCTTGCCAAAGTCATTCATAGATTCAACAAAGTCCCAGTCAAAACACCATCAGATTTTTAGAGATATCAACAAACAGATTTTAAAATCTTTATGGAAATGCAAAGGAACTATAATAGCCAAAATAAAATTTTAAGAAGTAAAGTTGAATTTTAAAATGTATGTGTGTTAGTCGCTCAGTCGTGCCCAACTCTTTGTGACCCCATGGACTGCAATCCACCAGGTTCCTCTGTCCATGAGATTTTCCAGGCAAGGATACTGGAGTGGGTTGCCATTTCCTTCTGCAGGGGATCTTCCCAACCCAGGGATCAAACCCGGGTCTCCTGCACTGCAGGCAAATTCTTTACCGACTGAGCTACATAGATCAAATAACAGAAAGAAGAATCAAGAAATAAATCCACAAATATATTCAAACACAATTCAATGGAGAACAGGGAGTTGTTTCAACAAATTGTGCTGAAATAAACATTTATAAGGGCTTCCCATGTGGCACAGTGGTGAAGAATCTACCTGCCAGTGCAGGAGATGCAAGAGATGTGGGTTTGATCCCAGGGTTGGGAAGATCCCCTGGGGTAGGAAATGGCAACCTGCTCCAGTATTCTTGCCTGGAAAATTCCATGGATCGATAAGCCTGGCTGGTTATGGATTTGCAAAGAGTCAGACATTGCGCATACACACACAAACATTTATAATGAAAATTAAAGCTCAAGCTATATCTGACACCATATTAACTCAAAATGGTCATAGACCTAAATGTAAAATCTAAAACAATAAAACCTCTAGAAGAAAGTATTAGAGAAAATTTAGTCACCTGAAGCTAGTAAAGATTTCTAAGATATGAAACCAAAAACATAAAATACAAAAAGTTAGTAAATTGTTATTCAGCAAACTTGAAAATGTTTGCTCTGTTAATGCAGAGAAGGCAGTGGCAACCCACTCCAGTACTCTTGCCTGGAAAATCCCATGGACGGAGGAGCCTGGTAGGCTGCAGTCCATGGGGTCGCGAAAAGTCGGACAGGACTAAGCGACTTCACTTTCTCCTTTCACTTTCATGCATTGGAGGAGGAAATGGCAACCTACTCCAGTATTCTTGCCTGGAGAATCCCAGGGACTGCAGAGCCTGGTGGGCTGCCGTCTATGGGCTTGCACAGAGTTGGACACGACTGAAGTGACTTAGCAGCAGTAGCAGCTGCTCTGTTAATGAAATGACAACCCATATACGTGCGATGAGTATATTTGCATATCATATATCTGAAAAATGACTTGTATTTTGAATCTATAGGGAACTCTCAGTAATAAAAAAAGATGCAATTTAAATTAATAAAAGGTTTGAACAGATACTTTACCAAACAAAATCTGTAATTCAAGGAAGAAAGAATAAAATTGGATAAAGTTCTAAATTCATATATAGGCTAACCTTTTAATATCTGTGTAATTTAGATAATCTGTCTGAGAATATGTGGCAGTAACTACATCTACTTCATAGTGTGGTTGTGGAGATTTAATAGACTGTGCATGAAAGTGTTATTTTTGAACTCAATTTAACCTCAATTCCTTATATATTCTCTCCACCTTTTTTCATGGACTATTGTGTGGTTTTATCTCCATGTATTGGGCTTCCCTGGTGGCTCAGATGTTAAAGAATCTGCCTGCAATGCAGGAGATCTGAGTTCAATCCCTGGGTTGAGAAGATCCCCTGGAGAAGGGAATGGCTACCCACCCCAGTATTCTTGCCTGGGAAATTCCATTGACAGAGGAGCCTGGTAGTCACAGTCCATGGGGTCACAAAGAGTCGGACAGGACTGAGTGACTAACGCTTTCACTGTTATTCTTATATTATTATATATTTTGTGTTTAAGTTGAATATTATTGTAGTATCAACATAGAAATGATTAGACGATTAAACATTTTAAAGGACAATTTAAAAATGCTGCTGTGGCACTTACCTTTAATCATCATAAAGACTAAAATAGCTCTAGAACATGTTCAGCGGTACCTTTGTCATAAGAAACCTGAATGTTTCTCATTTTTCCTCATTAACAGCTTCTTTGCCTGGTTACAGTGGGAAAACCAAACGACCATAGGTGACGACCATAATCCCTCAGGCAGGCCAACTGGCTTCACTTTAGCAGTCCCAGATCTCCACAGCGTCACTTGGTCACTACCCCCTGGGGTTGTAATTAGCTGCTGCTCTGACTGTTTTATACAACTATTTGTGTGTGTCTGTAATGATCCTGCATAGGATCTGGTTGATTTTGGGAGAACTATATCTGTCTGAATCTTTAATGATGGTGTTCTCTTAGTTCCCTTGACAAAACAGGTAGGTGGGAAAAAAATAAAATCAGTAGTGAATAAATTACTACTAGCCAAGTTTTCTGTATTCCAGGAATGCAAAAACTGAGTTTTTCTGAAGCTCGCTGTGATGTTAACTTTCTGTGGAAGTTTTTTGCCGGCACTGGAGAAGGAGGATAGAGCAGGGATCAGGCCCATGAAGAGTCATGTATATGGACAGTTAAGGGTATGAATAAGGGGAAGTGCACAACAGGCCTTCAAATAATGAGCATAAATCTGTAGACGAATATCAGGGAACACTCATCTTCTTTTCTAAGTATCTCAAGTGTTTGTCCTCATGTTAAAATTTTTATTTTTTTGGTATTATGTGCTTTTCTTTCTGGCCTGTGATTTATGGTCAGTCTATCTTTTTTTTTATCATGCCACATATAATTTTTAAAATTTTTTAAAATTTTTAAATTTTTTTACTTTACTGTATTGGTTTTGCCATACATCAACATGAATCCAATCCACCACGGGTGTACATAAGTTCCCACTGGTTCTAGTATATAATAAGTAGAAATGTTTCAGCCCTTTGTAACCTCCTGTTTCCATTTTATTTCTCTGTCTTATCACCCTAATAGTTAAAGTTCTTTTTGGTTGATTTCAAGCTGCTGAGCATTGCTGGTATGTGTTACAACGCAGTGGCATGTAGAGTCTCTGAAAACTTTGTCTTCTAGCCCCTAATGGAGCCCTTTTATTCATTCATTTATTATTTGACAACTCATCACATTTATTATATGATTCATTCTTTAATGAACCCATTTGACATTTATAATGTGTGTCTATGATACTCTGGCCCTAAACTACTTGTTGCCAAAGTAGAAAACATATGTCAACTGGTATCTCCATTTCTTTTATTTCTTCTCTTTACTCTATCATCCCACTCTCTTCACTGTCACGATATTTCTCTACTCCCTGCCTCAGTTCTCAGTTTTCATGCTTGGTTCTTGGTTCACTTTTTGGCTTCTCTGGCTCACAGCCAGTTGTCCTGTCTCCTAGATTGTTCTCCCCAAGTCATTGGCTCCTTTGCTTCCTTTCACACTGTCAGTGTAGTATTCTCCATGGTGGGATCTTTGCTTTATTTCCTTTATCTTGTTTTTTTCCCTCTGTATTCTTGCTCTCAGAGAACAAATTCAGTCTTATATATTATCACTTTTACATGGGTTATGATATAATTATGTCTTGAATTTATACTTCTTTCCATATATCCTGTCCCATATTTCCACCTGGTATCTCACTAACATCTTAAACTCTATTTTCTCCACCTTTGTAAATTCCATGTCCAACTACCCTCTTTTAAAAAATGAATCCACAATTGACCTATTCATGCACATATCTTGGTGTCACCTTTGACTTCCGTCTTTCATCTTCACATCATCTTTAATCCATCACCAGTTTCTTTGGGTTTTTACTTCTCAATATTTCTGTGTTTTGTATCAATACTGTTGCAGATAAACTATGTAGTCCTCGTCAGCAACATGGCCTCCCAGATCTGCTTTATTTCATCATTCACTTAAGAGAATTCCCTGCTTCCATTGCTTCTTTCCTCCAACTGCCCTATCACAGTAATGGATAGAGTATCCTCCTTAATAACTAGCCTCATCATCAATTCCTTGCACACTCTCTGTCATTGACTTCCTGTAATAATTTAATGTCTTAAATATCTGAGATTAGTTCTCAATGTCAGGCAGAACCTAATCTGTACCAGTCTTTCTTCTCTTTTCCAAAATAATGTCTATGAAATAGACAGTCTGCATACTTCACCATTAACCTAGTGAATACCAAAGTTGTGTATTTTTAATATTTTACCATTTGATTGAAATGACATTTTAGATCCCATGTTCATATATTATAATATTTACTATGTCTTAAAAGTATGCACAGTGTTACATTTGCTATGCTGTCTTTTCTAATCATTGGAATTACCTTTTCCCACTCTTCTCATGTTTTAGAGGGTCTAGTCCACTTCTGTGACCTACATCACACAATGCCTGATGTATATTTATATATGTGTTTGATAAAGATTGACTTTGTACAACATTGGTCTTTCATGAGACCTAGTATTTAGAAAGCAAATTCACTTTAAATTAACAAAATGAATAAGTGAGATAAGAATGGGAATAGAACATTATTAAGACTTCAGTCTTGAATAACCATTTGACTATTATATGCCTAAACTGCCTCTTTTTTAAATTTGTACAGTCAAAGTGGAAGTCATAACTAAAGAATTTAATATGCCAAATGAAAAAGACAGTTTGGAGAAAATTATATTTTCCTTAGCAGCTGATATTGCATAGTTTGGCTTCCTTGTCTCAGCAGATCAATACATATTTGCTCCTGGATGGGCTCAGCCTTCAGAAATCCCTTGAAGCACCTGCTCTTGCCCTTTCTTCCTACTTGCCTCACTTTTAACCATAAAGACAAGATAAATATCCAGTGTTAGGGAAAATTTATGAGAAATTGAAATTTATGCCTTTGGATTATTGGGATGGCAGTAGTGAAAGGGGTACAACCTGATGAGAGCACTAAGCTTCTTTCTGCAACCTTAGGCTCTCTGGTTAATACCGCCCTTGAGAAATAAAAGTATTTGGGAAATATTCTTAATTGACTGGGTGCAAGTGTAGGCATAAATAAGGTCTAGTTTAAATATTAATAATTTAGAATAATGAGGATTCAGAATATCAGGAATAATTATCTATACTTAATAGCCACTTAGGGCTTCCCAGGTGGTGCTAGTGGTAAAGAACCCACCTGTCAATGCAGGAGACATAAGAGATTTGGGTTCAATCCGTGGGTGGGGAAGATCCCTTGGAGGAGGGCATGGCAACCCATTCCAGTATTCTTACCTGGAGAATCCCATGGACAGAGGAGTCTGGAGTGCTACAGTCCATAAGATTGCAGAGTCAGAACCAACAGAAGCAACTGATCACGCATGCCTATATACTAGGTTATGAGGTAGGTATGTTTACATACATATCATATATTTCTCACAACAACCTACAAGGGAGGTGTTATTATCTCAATGAGAAATAGTGAGAAAACTGAATCTCAGATAAAGTAACTTTGCCATGCTCACACAGCAAATTTGCAGCTGAGCTTCAACTAAAATAGAAAAGATCAATGACAAAGCCCAAGCTATTAATCATTCCACTATAAAGCATGAAAAGAAATCTGTGAATTTTTGCATTTTTGGACTGAAGAAATTAAGAGATGAATGTTTGAAAATGATTTCTGGACTTTTGAATATGAACATAGAGCCATGTGATAAATCCACCACATAGAAGAACCACGCCTTTGAAAATAACAATACTGTGACCCTAATAGCAGATGCTGCCCAGACAGAGAGCCCTCCTGGGATGGTAGAATATAAAGAAAACATACATGAGGGAGAATTCTATGTGCTTGTTGTCTATTGTCCTGTACACCTTTTTCTGCTTAGTCTATGACAGACTCCTCAAGTCGTAAGAGTTGAATTTTTTTTACTGTGAATTAAATGTATATATCATTGTGCAGTGTGAAGGCGACCTGCCATTCATTATCAAGTGTGGTTTTCACAGAAACTCTGTGAGTCTGACTAGGCAAGTAATAGAACTATCTGCCTTCCTTAAATGCAACCCAATGTTGCAAAGTCAGGAGCAGCCCTGACTCAGTGAATTAAATGTGAGAGGGTGATGTTCTCCTCAACTGACCTGGGTTCTCAGAAATCGAGGCTATGGTATTTCATACTCTCTGAACCCTGATGTGTTCTCTTGCTTCTTTTTTTTTTTTTTTGTCATTGTGCATATCTTTTCTAATTTCTCCTCTATCCAATCTTTAAGATATTTCACATATTTTAAATTCATTCTTTCTCTATATTTTATGTTTCTATGCACCCATAAACTTTTGGAAAACAGGTTGAGTGCTGGCTGTTGATTTGGAGATGAATGCTAGCTAATCCCCAAGAAATGTGTTGTAAAGCCATAGGTGCCTTCTCACTGAAAGTCTAATGGTCTTGTCTACTCTAAGTTTTTAAGTAAGACACTTTCCCTTAAGTGTATTTAAACTATTGAAAAAGATGATGGGGAGAATCAAGAATAATATAGATGGGCACGACTTTAATACAGCCTTGGACTATTAATGCCTGTGTGATCAGTTGCTCAGTTGTGTCTGACTCTTTGTGACCCTATGTACTTTTGCCTGCCAGACTTCTCTGTTCATGGGATTTCCCGGGCAAGAATGCTAAAGTGGGTTGCCATTTCCTCTTCCAGTGGATCTTCCCAACCCAAGGATCAAACCTGGGTCTCCTGCATCTCCTGCACTGGCAGGCAGATACTCTACTACTGAACCACCCATAACCTTTCAATCGAGAACTATCTTTTGACTTTCTATGTGTCTGGGTATATACCATGAACTATATACACGTGAATAATGGTGCTTGTTTGTGTGCTGAATCACTTCAGTCTTGTCCAACTCTTTGCAACCCTGTGGACTGTAGCATGCCATGCCCCTTTGTCCATGGGATTCTCCAGACAAAAATACTGGAGTGGGTTGCCCTGCCCTCTTCCAGGGGATATTCTTGAGCCAGGAATTGAATTTGTGTCTTGTTTCTCCTGCACTGCAGGCAGACTCTACCCACTGAGCCACTTGGGTAGCCTGTGAATAATGGTAGTTAATATTAAGGAGCATTGTCATATTATGTAATTCTAGATATTTCCCCAAATTTGTATATATCTTTCTTCTCTCTTTCAGTAATTCTTCTAGAGCCAGGTAAGTATCTATGCCCTTGAGCAGCTTACCCACCAGGTATTGCTGACAGTAGTTATCTTCTATACTTGAATCTCTAGAACACATCTCCCCTGCTACCCCCCAATCATCAAAATATCACTATTCAATTGACATATTGTATTCTGCATTAGACAATATTTATTATGTTCATAGTTCATAGTTTTTTTTTCCAACTGTTTTCTCAGGTATTTGATTTACAAGAGTTAGCAAAAGACTCACTATGAAAGTTCAGATCAGTTCAGTCGCTCAGTCGTGTCCGACTCGTTGTGACCCCATGAACTACAGCACGCCAGGCCTCCCTGTCTATCATCAACTCCCAGAGTCCACCCAAACCCATGTCCACTGAGGCGGTGATGCCATCCAACAGTCTTATCCTCTGTTGTCCCCTTCTTCTCCTGCCCTCAATGTTTCCCAGCATCAGGGTCTTTTCCAATGAGTCAGCTCTTCGCATCAGGTGGCCAAAGTATTGGGGTTTCAGCTCCAACATCAGAACTTCCAATGAACACTCAGGACTGATCTCCTTTAGAATGAACTGGTTGGATCTCCTTGCAGTCCAAGGGACTCTCAAGAGTCTTCCCCAACACTACAGTTCAAAAGCATCAATTTTTCGGCACTCAGCTTTCTTCACAGTCCAACTCTCACATCCATAAATGACCACTGGAAAAACCATAGCCTTGACTAGACAGACCTTTGTTGGCAAAGTAATGTCCCTCCTTTTTAATATGCTGTCTAGGTTGGTCATAACTTTCCTTCCAAAGAGAAAGCGTCTTATAATTTCATGGCTGCAATCACCATCTGCAGTGATTTTGGAGCCCAGAAAAACAAACTCAGCCACTGTTTCCCCTGTTTCCCCATCTATTTCCCATGAAGTGATGGGACCAGATGCCGTGATCTTAGTTTTCTGAATGTTGAGCTTTAAGCCAACTTTTTTCACTCTCCTCTTTCATTTTCATCGAGAGGCTCTTTAGTTCCTCTTCACTTTCTGCCGTAAGGGTGGTGTCATCTGCATATCTGAAGTTATTGATAATTCTCCCTGCATTCTTGATTCCAGGTTGTGCTTCTTCCAGCCCAGCATTTCTCATGATGTACTCTGCATATAAGTTAAACAGGCAGGGTGACAATATACAGCCTGGATGTACTCCTTTTCCTATTTGGAACCAGTCTGTTGTTCCAAGTCCAGTTCTAACTGTTGCTTCCTGACCTGCATATAGGTTTCTCAAGAGGCAGTTCAGGTTGTCTGGTATTTCCATCTCTTTCAGAATTTTCCACAGTTTATTGTGATCCACACAGTCAAAGCCTTTGGCCTAGTCAATAAAGCAGAAATAGATGTTTTTCTGGAACTCTCTCGCTTTTTCGATGATCCAGTGGATGTTGGCAATTCGATCTCTGGTTCCTCTGCCTTTTCTAGATTCAGCCTGAACATCTGGAAGTTCATGGTTCATGTAGTTCTGCAGCCTGTCTTGGAGAATTTTCAGCATCACTTTACTAGCGTGTGAGATGAGTGCAATTGTGTGATAGTTTGAGCATTCTTTGGCATTGCTTTTCTTTGGGGTTGGGATGAAAACTGACCTTTTCCAGTCCTGTGGCCACTGCTGAGTTTTCCAAATTTGCTGGCATATTGAGTGCAGCACTTTCACAGCATCATCTTTCAGGATTTGTAATAGCTCAACTGGAATTCTATTACCTCCACTAGCTTTGTTCGTAGTGATGCTTCTTAAGGCCCACTTGACTTCACATTCCAGGATGTCTGGCTCTAGGTGAGTGATCACACCATCATGCTTATCTCGGTTGTGAAGCTCTTTTTGTACAGTTCTTCTGTGTATTCTTGCCACCACTTCTTAATATCTACTGCTTCTGTTAGATCCCTACCATATCTGTCCTTCATTTAGCCAATCTTTGCATGAAATGTTCCCTTGGTATCTCTACTTTTCTTGAAGAGTTCTCTAGTCTTTCCCATTCTATTGTTTTCCTCTATTTCTTTGCATTGATCGCTGAGGAAGGCTTTCTTATTTCTCCCTGCTATTCTTTGGAACTCTGCATTTAAATGGGTATATCTTTCCTTTTCTCTGTTGCTTTTCACTTCCCTTCTTTTCACAGTTATTTGTAAGGCCTCCTTAGACACCCATTTTGCTTTTTCACATTTATTTTTCTTGGGGATGATCTTGCTCCTTGTCTCCTGAATAATGTCACAAACCTCCACCCATAGTTCATCAGGCACTCTGTTTATCCAATCTAGTCCCTAAGTCTATTTCTCACTTCCACTGTATAGTCATAGGGATTTGATTTAGGTCATACCTGAATGGTCTAGTGGTTTTCCCTGCTTTCTTCAATTTAAGTCTGAATTTGATAATAAGGAGTTCATGATCTGAGCCACAGTCAGCTCCTGGTCTTGTTTTTGTTGACTGTATAGAGCTTCTCCATCTTTGGCTGCAAAGAATATAATCAATCTGATTTCAGTGTTGACCATCTGGTGATGTCCATGTGTAGAGTCTTCTCTTGTGTTGTTGGAAAGGGTGTTTGCTATGACCAGTGTGTTTTTTTTGGCAGATCTGTATTATCATTTGCCCTGCTTCATTCTATACTCCAAGGCCAAATTTGCCTGTTACTTCAGGTGTTTCTTGACTTGCTACTTTTGCATTCCAGTCCCCTACAATGAAAAGGGCATATTTTTTTGGTGTTATTTATAGAAGGTCTTGTAGGTCTTATTAGAACTTTTCAACTTCAGCTTCTTCAGTATTACTGGTTGGGGCATAGATTTGGATTACTGTGATATTGGATGGTTTGCCTTGAACATGAACAGAGATTATTCTGTCGTTTTGAGATTGCATCCAAGTACTGCATTTCAGACTCTCTTGTTGACTATTATGGCTACTACATTTCTTCTAAGGGATTCCTGCCCACAGTACTAGATATAAGGGTCATCTGAGTTAAATTCACCCATTCCAGTCCATCTTAGTTCGATGATTCCTAGAATGTTGATGTCCACTCTTGTCACCTCCTGTTTGACCACTTCCAATTTGCCTTGATTCATGGACCTGACATTCCAGGTTCCTATGCAATATTGCTCTTTATTAAGAGCATCAAACCTTGCTTCTATCTAGTAAGGCATCAAACCTTGCTTCTATCACCAGTCCCATCCGCAACTGGGTGTTGTTTTTGCTTTGGCTCCACCCTTTCATTCTTTCTGGAGTTATTTCTCCACTGATCTCCAATAACATATTGGGCACCTACTGACCTGGGGAGTTCCTCTTTCAGTGTCCTCTCTTTTTACCTTTTCATACTGTTCATGGGGTTCTCAAGGCAAGATTTCTGAAGTGGTTTGCCATTCCCTTGTCCAGTGGGCCACATTCTTTCAGACCTCTCCACCATGACCCTTCCATCTTGGGTGGCCCCACACGGCATGGCTTAGTTTCATTGAGTTAGACAAGGCTGTGGTCCCTGTCACAGATTGGCCTGTTGTCTGTGATTGTGTTTTCGGTCTGTCTGCCCTCTGATGCCCTCTCTCAGTGCCTACCTTTTTACTTGGATTTCCCTTACCTTGGATGTGGGGTATCTCTTCACGGCTGCCCCAGCAAAGTGCAGCCACTGCTCCTTACCTAGGACGTGGGGTAGCTCCTTTCAGCCGTGCCTGTGTGCCATGGCAGCCGCTGCAACTATGAGGGTAAAAGTCAATAAAATCTGTAATAATTAATTGGGATTTTAATGGATTTCCCTGGTGGTTCAGAGGGGAAAGCGTCTGCCTACAATGCAGGAGACCCAGGTTCAATCCCTGGGTCAGGAAGATCCCCTGAAGAAGAAAATCACAACCCACTCTGGTACTCTTGCCTGGAAAATCCCATGGACAGAGGAGCCTGGTAGGCTACAGTCCATGGAGTCACAAAGAGGTGGACATGACTGAGAGACTTCACTTTAGTTATCCTTTGAAGATAATAAAATTTAGGAAGACCAAAAGAATAGCCTCCTTGGAAACACCATCTTAATTGTTTTACAGTTGTAATGACCAGTTGCATAACCAGAAAAAGATGCAGAACCCAGACCACAAACATAACAGGACTCAATAACCACTTTCCCAAATATAATTTACCATTGTATTAGTCAAATAATCTTTAATTGTTTTTAGGTAATATTTATTTATTATTAGGTAGATACATGGGGTTGCACAGAGTCGGACATGACTGATGTGACTTAGCAGCAGCAGCAGATACATAATTTAATGTTAATAATGTGTAGTGTATGAGTACCTTTGGTTAGTTTTGATTTTCACCAAGAATTATGGTTTTTTTTTGTTGTTGTTGTTTATTTGATCATTTTCTCTAGAGTCTGTCTTTCTAGAATAAGAATCAAGAGACACAGCTTTTGGTTTCCAGTTCCCCCAGTTATGTGAACCTGGATGTGGCCTTGTGTTTTTCATGTGAATGATAACCATCTTGGACGAAATGGCCCACATATAATTCCATGACAGCTTTTCATCTCATCGCACTGAGAACATGTGCTTTTCGTCACCAAAACCTTGGAACTTTCTCAATACTTACTGAGTTTCTTGTCTTCGCCCCAGCCTGTGCCTCCACTACCTTCCTCTGTATGTCTATCCCATCCATCTTATCCCCTGGTGACTCTCTCCAACTTGATGAGCAGCAGAAATTGGTTGTTCCCTGCACCCTACTCCAAGCCTCAGGTTTCTGGTAACAGAAAGTATGCACCTTGAGACTATGGACCATTGGATTTGGAGATGATAGTGTAGTCAATATATGTAGATGAGAATAGAAAGACATTCATGCCAGTGATGCTGACCCAGAATTGGAGTCAGAATATAGCGACAGACTCAGTCAGTTGTACAGTCTGTGATGAATGAGGGCACCAGTCAGATAGCCCTTTGAGTGAGAAGGTCTGGAGTTGTACCTCAAAAAATGAAAGATATCAGTATACCTGTTCTACTGCATTTCATTAAGTCCTAAATAAATTAACCTCTAGCAGATGTTTTCAGGGACTGCTCTGTTCTAGAAGGAGTGATTGAGATGGGTGTCTGCACACAGAGAAACATAGCACCATTGTTTGCTTACCCTCCACCTCACATATAATTACTATATGTATTAAAGAACTAACTAACTTTGTATATTATGATTTAAGATCAAGAAGGAATCTTATCTGCCCTCCTATAATGGGACTTATTAGTGTTTGATATTCCTCATATTTTATAATTATAAGTCAATAATATACAAATTGCCTTGAAGATAAAATACATGACTAGATTTCAAAGTACAATTAAGCAGGATAATATCAGCTATTGGAATAGGTCATCATGCAGGTGATACTGAATACTTTTAAGTGTAAGGGGGTATCAGTGAACATAAGAGATGACATTAAGGGAAAGCTGAGACTTAACATCTCAACTATTCCAAGTGCTGACTTCAATACCTTCACATGTATGAACAGAAAAATGCTTTCAGATATATTTTACATCATCTGTGGCTGCTTTAGATATATACCTCAGCAGAAATTTCAGAAATTCCCCAAATATACATTTATTAGGTCTAGAGAAAGCCTTTCACACCTAGCTGCTGTAAGCTCCATCATGCAAGTCTTACTAGGTTTGAATCAGGTTTAGGGATTTTGTAGTCATGAAAAATTATGTGGAAACTACAGGCACCCAGAATAGCCATGGCCAGGATAAAATGTGATGGAAACAGTGGTTATTTTATTTCTTATTGAAGTCCACATGCTTCCCCTGTTTTACTATACTTGTGGGATCTCCAGTTTTACATACCACATTCTCTTTATTTTGTCTCAATCTACAGCTTATCCTGAGATAAGGATAAAAGACAGGAGACTATCAATTCATGTCTCATGTAACTTTCAAGCCAGGTGACAATCGACCAGTCAATCATGCTTTCCTCTCATCACTACTTTTTGTCAGTGAATTGTGAGAAAATTGGATTATGAGAATATATATAAAAACATGATGGAATATTTTGGAAATGAGAAATGGTCAATATCAGAGTGAACTTAAAAAATATTTAAAAAATAATCTTTACTTATTGGCTATGTCAGATCTTAGTTCCAGCACGTGGGGACTTTGATGCATTATGTGGGATCTTTTGTTGAGGTGCATGGACTCTATAGCTGTGACTGCAGAGCATTGGCTCAGTTGCTCCAAGGTTTGTGGGATCTTAGTTCCCCAAGCAGGGGTCAAACCCCTGTTTCCTGCACGGCATGGTGTACTTCTAACCAGAGGACCACCAGGGAAGTCCCCAGAAGTGATATAAACAGCTGATGAATGTCATGGACACATTGGAATCTTTTGTATTTGCCGCCTCTGTTAATTTAAGAACAGAATGTTGAAGTGAGAGTATTTGTGATGATAGGTTTGAAGTACATGCACCTCAAACATTGTGATGATACTATGTTATTGTCTTTTTGTTTATATATTTGAGGAATTGGATAATTATATACTTTTCATTCATTATGAGAATACTGAAATCAGAAATTATCATCTCCATAATCACACTCTCCTCTTCATTTTCATATTTATCATTATTTCAGCAGCAGCCCTGTTGGCTGGATTGATGGATGGAGGGAATCACTCGGTGGTGTCTGAGTTTGTGTTTCTGGGACTCACTCATTCATGGGAGTTCCAGCTGCTCCTCCTGGTGTTCTCCTCTGTGCTCTATGTGGCAAGCATGACTGGAAACATCCTCATTGTGTTTTCTGTGACCACTGATCCTCACTTACATTCCCCCATGTACTTCCTATTGGCCAGCCTCTCCTTCATTGACCTGGGAGCCTGCTCTGTCACTTCTCCCAAGATGATCCATGACCTTTTCAGAAAGCGTAAGGTCATTTCCTTTGGAGGCTGCATTGCTCAGATCTTCTTCATCCATGTCATCGGTGGGGTGGAGATGGTGCTGCTCATAGCCATGGCCTTTGACAGATATGTTGCCATATGTAAGCCTCTCCACTATCTGAGCATCATGAGCCCAAGGATGTGCATTTTGTTTCTGGCTGCTGCCTGGGCCTTTGGTGTCAGCCACTCCCTGTTCCAGCTAGCATTTATTGTGAATTTGCCCTTCTGCGGTCCTAATGTACTGGACAGCTTTTACTGTGATCTTCCTCGGCTCCTCAGACTGGCCTGTACAGATACTTACAGACTTCAGTTCATGGTCACTGTGAATAGTGGGTTTATCTGTGTTAGTTCCTTCTTTATACTCCTCATCTCCTATATCTTCATCCTGTTAACTGTTTGGAAACGCTCCTCGGGCAGTTCATCCAAGGCCCTCTCCACTTTGTCAGCTCACATCACTGTGGTTATTTTGTTCTTTGGTCCAACTATGTTTATCTATACATGGCCGCATCCCAGTTCCCAAATGGACAAGTTTCTTGCTCTTTCTGATGCTGTTCTCACTCCTTTTTTAAATCCAGTCATCTACACATTCAGGAACAAAGAGATGAAGGTAGCAATGAAGAGAGCTTTCAGACCATTCATGATTTTTAGAAAGATTTCATAAATGATATTAAAATGATTTTATCCTGGTCATTATGTTGCCTGTATCTGGTATTATGAAATTAGCTCTTTCTAGTTCATTAGCTCATAAGTAGAGTGTTACCATAGTCTATAAGATTGCTTGTCTTCCCTAAAGAGAATAAACATTTAGACAAATAAAACCTTAATTAAAAATTTATGTTTATTTATATGGGATTACACACATATGTTCTAATTATAATCATTTCTTTCTAGCTAGTTTCTTTACTTCTCTTTTCTTTCTAGATTTTAAACTGATAATTGTTTCAATTTGTCCATATATTTACTCATAATCTGCATCTTGAAGTAACCAAGATGCTAATTATTTCATTGATAATCTCCACATTTACCAAGAATGGGTCTTTTTCAAAGTATCTGATTTCAGACTAAGGAAATATCAGTCTCTCTGGCCTCCTTGTCTTCTGCCTCTTTTCTCACTACTCTCTCTTAATTACCAATATTTTTTATTGGTGACATAAACCCTGTTGGGAAGATTTTTGAAAGCCTAAACAAATGACACTACTGGTTTCCTACTGTTCACATATAGGTATATTCATGAACCAATTATTCATTCTTTTATCTGTCTCCTAAAACTATTCATTTCTCTTTATATATGGCATTATATTTATTCTGTATCTGGAATTGTTTCTAAGAATACATTGAAGCACCCCAAGATGTATGGCCTGGAGGAGATATAATTAGAGATATGATTCAAATATTCTCAATGCAAATTTATGGAACTTTTTGTAGTGCACTGTAAAAATCCAACATGAGTTTCCAGTGCTTGCCAAATGTCATAAGTCCAATATAGCCTATTTTTTCCATTTGTGTGCTGTGTGCTAAGTCACTCAGTTGTGCCCAATTCTTTATGACCCCATGGACTGTTTAGCCTGCCAGGCTCCTCTGTCCATGGGATTCTTCAGGCAAGAATACTGGAGTGGATTTCCATGCCCTCCTCCAGGGGATCTTCCTGACCCAGGGTTCGAACCCACATTTCTTAAGTCTCCTGCATTGGCAGACAGGTTCTTTACCACTAGACCACATGGGAAGCCCCAACATCCAGTCCAGATTCCTTCAAACCTACTCTGTACACAGGGATCCAAGTGATAGTCATAAATATCTAGTCTGTTCATATCACCCTCCTTGGAGGAAGATTTTAAACTTTTCTTTTCTTTTCATTTTCCTAGAAACAGTATCCCACTACTTATCTCAGCCTTATCCTGTATAAATCTCCCCTCATTTTCTCTCAGTGTAGTTCCAGGTTTCACTCCCAGTGCCCTCTCTGGCCTCAAGGGGAAGCACAGATTGTTCCCCTTTCAGGGAATCTTTCGTCTTCCATTCTTAGGCAACATCTATTTATCATTTAGATTTTAGCATCAGTTGCTTCTTCAGGAAATCTTTACTGACTTTGTTGCTTACATCAAATCCTTCTATTACAATATGCCAGTGTAATTTTCATGTTTGCAACTTTGCGTTTGTTTCTGCGGTTGTTTAATATCTGCCTCTGGCTTTAGTATATAAAACCTCAAGATGGGGGAACTGTCAGTCATTTGCACTGGGCACAGTCCTGGCAGTGGGGTAGTCAGTAAATATTAGGATAAGTAAGTGAATTAATTTTATGCATCCTTTTGAATACTTTTAGTGTATTAAAATTTCTTTCTAATGATGTTTTATTTCTTTGTGTATGTGTGTTTTCTTTTTTTTTTTTTCCAGCATCTTTTATTTTTCCTAGTCTTTTATTTTTCTAGAACCTGTATACAATTAACTCTAGCAGGGCAGTACTCGATACTGTTTAAGCCTCACATTTTAGATTAACCACTTATTATAAATGTGAATGCACATCCTCATAACTGGAAACTAAATGACTATTTATTCATTTATGTAACCATACAAAATTTTATATGCAACAGGAGCTTCTATACTATAGAATCTGACCTTACAAACTAGCTTACATATAAAACAGTTACTCTTTGCTCATCTGTCCTAACCTAGAAAGTGTTGCACCAATGCTTAAGATGTTATTAAAACAGATGAGCTCTCAACTTAATAACTTTGAAGGTTTATACTTAGTTTTAATTACTCATTGTATATAACATAGGTAATGCTGTAATTTTGTGTTACCTCAAAGATAGTACCCATTGACTCCTTTCTGTGGGCTTTTGTAGCTCAGATTGTAAAGAATCTACCTGCAATGCCAGAGACCCAGGTTCAATCACTGGGTTGGAAAGAAGGAAATGGAGAAGGAAATGGCTCCTCACTATAGTAGAAATTAGTATACATGCTTTTTATCTTTTACCCACCCCCTATCCTTTTCCATTTCATTACTCAATTTTATTTGATTTCTTAATTCTTAGTTCTTTTAATCATTGCCTCTATACTTTAAAATAATAATTATTCACCTTTAAAGTAATTTTGAATCCCTTCTACTGTGAAAGATAAAGAAATCAGAATATTTCAGTAGAAATATTTTTGTTTTTAATTTTTTTACTAATATAATTATTCTTTTTAAAATATACTTTCCAGGTTTATTGATATATAACTGACATGTAACTAATTACTCTTTATGGTGTCATAGTTTTTAACATTTGTATTCTGTTCTTTAACCATAGTCTTCAGGATTCCCAGGACTGTTTAATATTAAACCTCATAATTTACTATTACCATGTTATATCTGTTCATTTTTTGAATAGTGAAGTTTATTCTCTATTTTCTTCAGTAAGGCCTCATGAGAACTCTGTTTGCTAAGCTTTATTTTTTTTTTTTTGAAGTTTCTTTATTTTGTGCACAAGAGGTTTGATAACCAGTTGGATTTGCCTTGATGTGACCCATGCTATATTTCCCCCCCGCCTGGTTTCTGAGAAGCCCTTTAGTCTGTAAATTCAATGCATCTTTTGTTTTGGAGAAGTTTTCTTTTGCTTTATTTTGAATAATTTCTATAGTAAACATTATGAACTCTTTTTAAGAAACACTAATTTTTAATTTGTTGGATATTATTTTAATCTATATTTTTCTTTAATCTTTTAAACTCCATTCTTCTTTTTAGAATATTTAAGCTTCCACTTTTTTCTTCTGTTCAGTTCAGTTCAGTCGCTTAGTCGTGTCCGACTCTTTGTGATCCCATGAACTGCAGCGTACCAGGCCTCTCTGTCCATCACCAACTCCCTGAGTTCACTCAAACTCACGTCCATCGAGTCGGTGATGCCATCCAGCCATCTCATCCTCTGTTGTCCCCTTCTCCTCCTGCCCCCAATCTCTCCCAGCATCAGGGTCTTTTCCAATGAGTCTTTAGTGATCCTCATTTCTGTCACACTTTCATTTTGTTATTTACTTCTTGAAATTTCCAGTTTATTTTTTGTCATTTCATATTTTCTGTCATTTATTTAATTTGACTCATATTTTCTAAATGTCATTTCAGAAAGAAGATATCTTTACATTTTCACTTATAATTTGCTTATAATTTTCACTACTTCATGGCATAATCATCTATTATGTGTTTGCTGTTTATCTTATGTCATTTTCCCTTTTCTTTCTTATTGAAGTATATTCACACAGGTCATCATTATTTTATGATAGAATCATTATGCTATGAAATATAATTTTATCATCATTAATCTATTAATACACTAGATATTTGAAAGGATATCATGAAGGAGGAGGAGGTACGGGTGATTGTGATATATAATAGAAGGCAATTGAATTTTGGAATGTTGTTTTCAAAAAATATCTCTCAAGATAAATC
Organism: Ovis aries; assembly: GCF_016772045.2. NCBI lineage: Eukaryota > Metazoa > Chordata > Mammalia > Artiodactyla > Bovidae > Ovis > Ovis aries. The sequence goes on along the minus strand of NC_056060.1, from coordinate 26,088,446 downwards.
CACACACCTATGGACACCTTATCTTCGACAAAGGAGGCAAGAACATACAATGGATTAAAGACAATCTCTTTGACAAGTGGTGCTGGGAAAACTGGTCAACCCCTTGTAAAAGAATGAAACTAGAACATTTTCTAACACCATACACAAAAATAAACTCAAATGGATTAAAGATTTAAACATAAGACCAGAAACTATAAAACTTCTAGAGGAGAACATAGGCAAAACACTCTCCAACATAAATCACAGCAGAATCTTCTATGATCCACCTCCCAGAACACTGGAAATAAAAGCAAAAATAAACAAATGGGATCTAATTAAAATTAAAAGCTTCTGCACAACAAAGGAAACTATAAGCAAGGTGAAAAGACAGCCTTTGGAATGGGAGAAAATAATAACAAATGAAGAAACTGACAAATAACTAATCTCAAAAATATACAAGCAACTTATGCAGCTCAATTCCAGGAAACTAAATGACCCAATCAAGAAATGGGCCAAAGAACTAAATAGACATTTCTCCAAAGAAGACATACGGATGGCTAACAAACACATGAAAAGGTGTTCAACATCACTCATTATCAGAGAAATGCAAATCAAGACCACAATGAGGTACCATTTCACACCCGTCAGAATGGCTGTGACCCAAAAGTCTGCAAACAATAAATGCTGGAGAGGGTGTGGAGAAAAGGGAACCCTCCTACACTGTTGGTGGGAATGCAAACTAGTACAGCCACTGTGGAGAACAGCATGGAGAGTCCTTAAAAACCTGGAAATAGAACTGCCTTATGACCCAGCAATCCCACTGCTGGGCATACACACCGAGGAAACCAGAATTGAAGTAGACGCATGTACCCCAGTGTTCATTGCAGCACTGTTTATAATAGCCAGGACATGGAAGCAACCTAGATGTCCATCAGCACATGAATGGATAAGAAAGCTGTGGTACATATACACAATGGAGTATTACTCAGCCATTAAAAAGAATACATTTAAATCAGTTCTGATGAGATGGATGAAACTGGAGCCGATTATGCAGAGTGAAGTGAGCCAGAAAGAAAAACACCAATACAGTATACTAACACATATATATGGAATTTAGAAAGAAGGTAATGATAACCCTGTATGCGAGACAGCAAAAGAGACACAGATGTATAGAATGGACTTTTGGACTCTGTGGGAGAGGAAGAGGGAGAGGGAGAGGGTGGGATGATTTGGGAGAATGGTATTGAAACATGTATACTATGTAAGAAAAGAATTGGCAGTCTAGGTTCGATACAGCATACAGGATGCTTGGGGTTGGTGCACTGGGATGACCAGAGAGATGATATGGGAGGGGGGTTCAGGACTGGGAACTCATGTACACCCGCGGCAGATTCATGTCAATGTATGGCAAAACCAATACAGTATTGTAAAGTAAAAAAATAAAAATAATTAATAAAAAATAAAGAGCACAGAAAAATAAAATAAAAAAATAAAAAGTAAAAATAAATAAAAAAATAAAGATGGAAAAGAAAATACCTCTCATTTGTTAGTATGACTCAAGCCTGGGCTGCTGGTCTAACTACTGACTCAGAGTGGAGTCATATTTGTTAATAAATATCATATATCTTATGATTTTTCTGTTTCTTCTCATTATGTAATGGCAACTGTCTGCATTCTGGATGCTTTCCTCCACTCCTTGCCATGCTATACACATGGCCTAAGTATTTCAAAGGTGCTGTATCTGTATGTTTCTCTTTAAGTTCCACTATCCCATCACTTTCTAATGTGAGGGTTCACACATTCTGATGTTGCTATTCAAAATGAAGATCACTGGTTTTATTCTCAACATAGCTACCTCTTTTTGAGACTATTGAACTTCTGACTGATTCAAGATCTTTAGAGGCATGCATTTTCTTTTGGTGTTCATTCTTGTCCTATTTCAATTTTTATGGCATGTAGTTTTACTTTACATATCATGCCTTGGAATTGTAGGTAGATTTCCTGGTTTTTGTAAGAATGGAGTTCACATTTATATTTCATCTCATTATTTAAAGAAAGTTAGGGAGAAGCATTCCAAGACTGGAATCTTAGACTGAAACTCTGAATTTATTTACATAATTGAGGTTGACCTACAGTTTTGTCTGTTATGCATGCCTGAAATTTGGATTCAAGATCCTGTGCTTCATGAATCTGTTGGATAATATTGACTTTTCTGTAATTTAAGAAAGAAAGAGAAGAAAAAATTGAAAAAGTCCTAAATTCATATATAGCTCAACCTATAATATCTGTATAATATCAATAATTCTTCTGAGATTATGTGGTGACAATTATATCTACTTCACAATATGGTTCTGGGGCTTTAATAGAATATATATTAAAGTATTTTTTTAAGTAAATTTAAATCTCATTTCCTTATATATTCTCTTCACTTTCTTTTTCATGGAATATTGTGTGGTTTTATTTCTGTGTAATATTCTTCATACTTTTTAATATATTCTGTGTTTAAGTTAAATATTATTGTGATAATCAACATTTTAAAGGACAATTTAAAATGTTACTCTGGAATTCAACTTTAATCATCATAAAGTAAATATTTAAAGTAGCTTTAAAAGATGGTCAGTACTTGTTTATCATAAGAAACCTAAATGTCTCATTTCTTGTCATTAACAGCTTCTCTGCTTGGCTGCAGTGGGAAACCAAAATGACTGTAGGTGATAATTCCCAGATCTCTGCAGCACCACTTGGTCACTAACCCCTGGGGTTATAATTAGCTGTTGCTCTGACTGTTTATATAACTATTTTTGTGTGTCTGTAATGATACTGCATAGGATCTGGTTGATTTTGGGAGAACTATATCTATGTGAATTCTTTTTTCCCCCCACTGTTTTAAACTTCTGCTTTATTTATTTTATTTTTTTATATCCATCTTTTTAAAAAAATATAAATTTATTTATTTTAATTGGAGGTTAATTACTTTACAATATTGTATTTTTTTCCGGATGGGGAACACATGTATGTGAATTCTTAATGATGCTGTTCTCTTAGTTCCCTTGACAAAACAGGTAGGTGGGAAGGACAAAAGTAAAATCCATAGTGAGAAAATTACTGAGCCAAGGTTCTTGTTCCAGGAATGCAAAAACTGAGTTTTCCTCAGCGTGTGGTGATGTTAAACTTCTCTGTGGCAGTTTTCGGCTGGCACGAGAGAAGGAGAATGGATCAAGAATTAGGCTCATGAAGAAGACTCACATGTATGCAGAGTTAGGGTATGAGTAAGAGGAAGTACACACCAACACTTCAAAGAAGGATAATAAAGTCGTAGAAGAATACCACGGAAGACTCAATTTATTGTATGACTACAAGTTTCCCAAGTGATTGTCCTCACTTTAAAATATTTAGTGTTTTGGTCTCATGTGCTTTTCTTTCTGGCCTGTGGCTTATGGTCAGTCTTGACTGTCTGGTTGTACTGTCCAATGACCAGAAGCCTTTTACACCTTTGTAACCTCCTTCTTCACTTGCCATTTCACTTTTCAGTCCTTTTCACCCTAATAGTTAAAGTGTTGTTTTTTTTTTTTTTTTTTGGTTGATTTCAAGCTGCTGAGCATTGCTGGTGTGTGTTACAACAGAGTAGCTTGTAAGTTCTCTGCAATCTTTGTTATCCAGCCCCTAATGGGCACCTTTCATTAACTCTATCTTAAACAACTCTATCACATCTATTATATTATTCATACCTTAATTAACCTATTTGATGTTTATAATGTGTACCTATGAAATACTAGGCTGAAATCATCCGGTTGCAAAGCAGAAACTTATGTCAGATGGTGCCTCAGTTTTCTTATATTACTTCTCCTTTTATCACTGCCACCCCCCTTTTCTTCGCTGTCATAGCATTTCTAGACTCCCTCCTTTTTTGTTCTGCTTTCATCCTTCGTTCTTGATTCACTCTTGTGTTTTGGCTTCTCTGGCTCACAGCCGATTGTCCTCCTGTCTCCATGACTGTTCTGCCTAACTCATTGGCTCCTTTGCTTCCTTTCACACTGTCAGCATGCCATGTGAAACTGTCACTTGCTTAATGTAAATGTGATAATCCCTTTTCTCCATCATCACAAATTCCATGTCCAGCTGTCTTCTTTTTAAAAATGAATCCGTGACTATTCTATTCATGCATACATCTTGGTGTCATCTTTGACTTCTCTCTCTTTATGTTCACATTAACTTTAATCAGTCACCGATTCCTCTGGGTTTTTACTTCCCAGTATTTCTGTCTGCTATGTTTCTATTCTTATAGATAAAACTGTGTAGTCCTGATGCTTCTCCATGGCCTTCCTGATCTGTCTATTTCATCATTTTCTTAAGGGATTCCCTACCTCCATTGTTTTTTTTAACCTTTGATTGACCTATTCCAGTTATGGTTGGAGTATTTTCCCTAATGACTGACCTAATCATCAGTTCCTTGCTCCCAATCCTTCGTTGTCTCTCTACACTTATGTAATAATTCTTAAATAGGTTAGTTCTCAGTGTCGGGCAGAAACTAATCTTTACCAGTTTTCTCCTCTTCTCCAAAGCAACATTTGTGCTATAGACAAACTGCATGCTTCACTGTTAATGAATACCAAACTGACCTACTTTTAATGTTTTGTTGTTGTTGTTCAGTTGCTAAGTTGTGTTTGACTCTTGCCACCCTATGTACTGCAGTACACCAAGCTTCCCTGTCCTTTACTATCTCCCGGAATTTGCTCAAATCCATGTCCATTGAGTTGGTGATGCTATCTAGCCATCTCATTGTCTGCCATCCTCTTCTCCTTTTGACGTAAATCTTTCAGCATTAAGGTCTTTTTCAGTGAGCCACCTCTTCGAATCAGGTGGTCAAAGTATTGGAGCTTCAGCTTCAGCATCAGTCCTTCCAATGAGTATTCAGGGCTTATTTCCTTTAGGATTGACTGGTTTGATCTTGCAATCCAAGGGACCATCTTCTTTAAATGAAATTTTAGTTCCTATGTTTGTGTATTATGATATTTACCGTCTCTAAAGCTATACACAGATGTCACATTTGCTGTGCTGCCTTTTCTCATCACTGTAGTTACTTTCCCTACTCTTCTCCTATATTAGAGAATCTGTTCCATGTCTGTGACCTCATCACACAGTGATGTATATTTATATACATGTTAGATAAGGATCAAACTTGTACAACATTCATAGAAAGCAAATCCATTTAAATTAGCAAATAAATAAGTGAGAAATTAAGACTGATAATAAAACATAAGACTTTGGTCTTAAGTAAACATCTGACTTTATAATGTGCCTAAACAACCTGTTTTCTCAAATTGCATAGTTAAATTGAAGATCAAAACTGAAGAATTCAATATACCTAACTCCGGGAGTTGGTGATGGACAGGGAGGCCTGGTGTGCTGCAATTCATGGGGATGCAAAGAGTCGGACACGACTGAGCGACTGAACTGAACTGAATTGAAAAAGGCAGTTTGGAGAATATTGTATTTTCCTGAACAACTGGTACTGTATAGTTTGGCTTCCTTGCCTCAGCTCAATACATATCTGCTCCTGGATGGACACAGCCTTTAGAAATCCCTCAAAACACCTGCCCTTCTCCTTTCTTCCTTCTTGACTCACTTTTATCCTTAAACGTTAAAGAAATATCCAATATTGTCTGAAGTGGTCAGGAAAAACTTAACTTTTTTAAGGTGAGGAATTGAACTTTATGATTTGGATTATAGGGATGGCAGTAGTGAAAGGGTCACAGCCTAAGCAGAGCACTAAGCTTCTTCCTGCATCCCTCAGGCAGTCTTAGGTTAATATCTCTCCTGAAGAGTACACTTATTTGGGAAATATACTTAAGTGATTGGATACAAGTGTAGACATAAAAATTTATAAAACAAGGTCTAGGTTCAATACATTAGAATAATGAATGATTCAGATATTCGGGAATATTGTCAATCTTTGAAAGCCATGATGTAAATAGTCCTTACTATATTAAGTACTATTTATTGTGTCATACTGTGTGCTAGGTACTGAGGCAGATATGTTTACATACATATATCATTTATTTCCCACAACACCCTGCAAAACTGAAGCTCAGAGAGGTCAGATAATTTCGTCATTCTCACACAGCAAGTGAGCAACTGAGCCTCAATGAAAGAAAAAAAAAAATCCTGGTTGACATCAGAGCCCAAACTATTAACTCTTTTACTGTAAGGCATGAAAGGAAATATGTGACATTTTGTATTTGTAGGACTGAAGAAGATAGAGATGAAAATTTGGGAATTATTTCTGGACTTTTGATATGAGCGTATACCCATGTGATAAATCCACGATATAGAAGAACCAAACGTTGAAAATAACTGTATTCTAACCTGCAGTAGTAGAAGCTGACAGGGCAGAGAGCCCTTCTGGGATAGTAGAATGTATAGAAAATGTACATGGGGGAGAATTTCATATATCTGCTGTGTATTGTCCTGTATACCTTTTTCGGCTTAGTATATGCTAGACTCCTCAAGTCATAATAAGAGTTGAATTTTTACTGTGAATTACATGTGTGTATCATTGTGCAGCATAAAAGGCAACCTGTCCATTCATTATCAAGTGTGATTTTCATAGAAACTTTGTGAGCCTGACAGGGCAGGTGATAGACGCATCTGCCTTCCTTAAATGCAATCCAATGTTTCAAAGTCAGGAGCAGCCCTGAATCAGTGAATTAAAGGTGAGAGGGTGATATTCTCCTTAACTGACCTGGGTTCTCAGAAATACAGGCTATCGTATTTTGTACTCTCTGAACTCTGATGTGCTCTTTCTCTTTTCTCCTCTTGCTTCTTTTTTGTCATTTTGCACATCTTTTCGAATTTCCCCTCTATCCAATCTTTAAGATATTTTAAATATTTTAAATTTATTTGTTCTCCTGTCTCTCTATTTTACTTTTCTATACATCTCAGATTATTCCATATACTTCCTGAAAATAAGCTGAGTGCTGACTGTAGGTATGGAGATGAAATGTTAGCTAACCCCAATGAGAAATACGTTGTGAAGCCTTAGGTGCCTTCTCACTAGGAGACTATTCATCATGCTCCTATAAGTTTTAAAATGAGAAACTTTCCCTTAAGCATGTTGAAACTATTGAAAAAGATGGTGGAGAGAATCAAGAACAAACCAAAAAGAATAATAAAGATCACTGACCTGTAGTCATGGCTTTAATAAGGCTGTTTTAATATAACCTCACAGTTGAGAACTATTTGTTGACTTCTGTATGAATCTGGGTATATAATATGAGCTATATACACATGAATAATGGTAGGTAATATTAAAAGTCACCTTGATATTATGTAATTCAAGGTATTTCTTTCTCTTTCTATTTAGCTTTCACTAATTCTTTTTTTTTTATAGTTTTATTTTTTTATTTTTATTTTATTTTTTTTTAGTTTTTTATTTTTAAAATTTTAAAATCTTTAATTCTTACATGCATTCCCAAACATGAACCCCCCTCCCACCTCCCTCCCCATAACATCTTTCTGGGTCATCCCCATGCACCAGCCCCAAGCATGCTGCATCCTGCGTCAGACATAGACTGGCGATTCAATTCACATGATAGTATACATGTTAGAATGTCATTCTCCCAAATCATCCCACCCTCTCCCTCTCCCTCTGAGTCTAAAAGTCCGTTGTACACATCTGTGTCTCTTTCCCTGTCTTGCATACAGGGTCGTCATTGCCATCTTCCTAAATTCCATATATATGTGTTAGTATACTGTATTGGTGTTTTTCTTTCTGGCTTACTTCACTCTGTATAATCGGCTCCAGTTTCATCCATCTCATCAGAACTGATTCAAATGAATTCTTTTTAATGGCTGAGTGATACTCCATTGTGTATATGTACCACAGCTTTCTTATCCATTCATCTGCTGATGGACATCTAGGTTGTTTCCATGTCCTGGCTATTATAAACAGTGCTGCGATGAACATTGGGGTACATGTGTCTCTTTCAATTCTGGTTTCCTCGGTGTGTATGCCCAGCAGTGGGATTGCTGGGTCATAAGGTAGTTCTATTTGCAATTTTTTAAGGAATCTCCACACTGTTCTCCATAGTGGCTGTACTAGTTTGCATTCCCACCAACAGTGTAGGAGGGTTCCCTTATCTCCACACCCTCTCCAGCATTTATTGCTTGCAGATTTTTGGATCGCAGCCATTCTGACTGGTAGCTTTCACTAATTCTTATAGAGTCAAATCAGTATCTCTACCCTGGGAGCGGCCTTCCCCACCTGCTATTGCTGACACTAGTAATCTTCTATTATTGAATGTCTAAAACACATTCCAAATATTTATCTTGCTATTCACTTGACATGTGTTATATCCACATTAGACAGTATTTGTTATGTGTTCAATTCATGTTTTTTCAACTGTTTTCTCAGCTCTTTGATTTACAGGAGTTTTTTTTTTTTTTTAAAGTTCTTATGAACAAAATTGTCAATAATAGCTAGTATGTTTACATTATAGCTAGTGAGTTTAACTGACCTTTTTTAAGGATAATAAAATTTAGGATGAACAAAAGAAAGGTCTCCTTAGAGACAACAACTTAAGTGTTTTACAGTTGTAATGACCAGTTGCATAACCAGCAAAAAGGACACGTCAGTACAGAAATATATTCGCAGTGAATAACCACTTTCCCAAATATAATTTTCTATTTTACTAGTCAAATAATCTCTAACTATGCACTCACTTTATATATTTTATTTATTATTACACTAATTATATAATTTAGTGTTAATAATGGACATTATATGGAAATAGTGTTTTGTGGATTTTTATTTTGCTTGATTATTTTCTCTGGAATAAGAGTCAAGAGCTGTAGGTTATGGCCCCCAATTCTAGTTGTGTGAACCTGGTTGGGGGTTTTTCATGTGATTGATAATCACCTTGGACAAAATGGCCCATAAATAATTTCATGAAAACTTTCCATCCATGCTGAGCACATATTCTTTTCCTCACCAAAGCTTTGAAGGTTTTTCAACAATTACTAAGCTTCTTGCCCCCATCCTGCCCCCACCATGCCTCCATTACTTTCCCATGTACATCCATCCCATCAGTCCTCTCCCTTGCTGATTCTCTCTGCCCTGATGAGCAGGAGACAGTGGTTATTCCCTGCCCACTACTCCAAGCCTCAGGTTTATGGTAACACTGTGTAGCTTGAGACTGTGGACCATCGGACTGGGATATGATAGCACAGTCAATGCATGCAGATGAGAGTAGAAAGACATTCATGCCGGTGGTGGTGACCCAGACATAGTGACAGCTTCTGTCAGGTTTGCAGACTGGGTGAATGAGGGCATCAGTCAGATGGCCCTTTGAATGAGAAGGTCTGGAATTGTACCTCAAAAAATGGATAACAGTATAGCTGTTCTGTTGCTTTTCACTAGGTCTGAAAATAATTAACCTCTAGTAGGTGTTCTCAGGGAATACCTTCTACTACAGGGAGTGATTGAGATGAGTGTCTGGACAGAGAAACACAACACTGTTGTCTGCTCACTCTCCACCTCACATATAAATACTATGTATATTAAAGAACTAAATTCTGTGTCATGTTTTATATAGTATGCCGCCGCTGCTGCTGCTAAGTCGCTTCAGTCGTGTCCGACTCTGTGCGACCCCATAGACAGCAGCCCACCAGGCTCCTCCGTCCCTGGGATTCTCCAGGCAAGAATAGGAGTGGGTTGCCATTTCCTTCTCCTTATATATAGTATGATTTAGGATCAAAAAGAAAGCTTATTTGCCCTCCTAAAATGTGACTTATATTTGATATTCCTATTTTATAATTGTAAATCGAAAGTATGAGATACAAATTGCCTTTAAGATTAAATATCTGAACAGATTTCCAAGCCAAGTAAGCAGGATAATATCAAACCTTAAAAGAGGTAACCGTGCAGGCGGTACTGAGTACTTCTAAGGATAGAGGGATCTCAGTGGACTTAAAGGTAACAACAAACTGAGGCACTGATGAATTACAACTTAATATTGCAACTATTTCAAGTGCTGACCTCAGTACCTTCACATGTATGGAGAGAAAGCAAATGTTTTCAGAGATTTTTTACATCATCTGTGACTTTAGGAATATACCTTAGCAGAAAGTGCAGAAATCCCTCAGATACACATTTATTAGACCTGGAGAAAGCCTTTCACACTTAGCTACTGTAGGTTCCATTATGAAAGCCTTACTGAGTATTGAGTGCAGTTTAGATATTTGTAGCCATGAAAAATTATGTGGAAACTAGAGGCACCCAGAATAGCCATGAATATGATAAAATGTGATGGAAAGCTGTGTTTGTTTTATTTACTAGAATCTGCATACTTCTCCTGTCCTGTTGTACTTGCAGGGCCTCCAATTTTACATACCCTAGTATTTTCTTAATCTACAGTCTATTCTAATCTACAGTCTATCCTAATTCAGTATCTATTCATGTCTCATGTCCCGTTCACTCCAGGTGACAACTGACCAGTCAATGTTTTCCTCTCATCACTACTTTTTGTAAATTGTGAGAAAAGTGGATTATGAGATATACATAAAAGCATAATGGGATATTTTGGAAATGTGGAATAATCAGTATCAGAAGAGATTTAAACAGCTGATGAAGTCATGGACACTTTTGTTCTTGTTTAATGTGTTAATTTGAGAGCAGAGTATTGAAGTGTGAGTATTGATGATATTTGAAGTATGTTGCAGCCCACACTTTGTGATGATATAATGTTAATTATTATTATTATTTTTTGTATATTTGATGAACTGGATAATTACATACTTTTCATTCAATATGAGGACATTGAAAAATCATAAATTATCATCTCCATAATCAGACTTTCCTCTTCATTTTCATATTTATCAATATTTCAGCGGCAGCCTTGTTGGCTGGATCGATGGATGGAGGGAATCACTCGATGGTGTCTGAGTTTGTGTTTCTGGGACTCACTCATTCATGGGAGTTCCAGCTGCTCCTCCTGGTGTTCTCCTCTGTGCTCTATGTGGCAAGCATGACTGGAAACATCCTCATTGTGTTTTCTGTGACCACTGATCCTCACTTGCATTCCCCCATGTACTTCCTACTGGCCAGCCTCTCCTTCATTGACTTGGGAGCCTGCTCTGTCACTTCTCCCAAGATGATCCATGACCTTTTCAGAAAGCGTAAAGTCATTTCCTTTGGAGGCTGCATTGCTCAGATCTTTTTCATCCATGTCATCGGTGGGGTGGAGATGGTGCTGCTCATAGCCATGGCCTTTGACAGATATGTTGCCATATGTAAGCCTCTCCACTATCTGAGCATCATGAGCCCAAGGATGTGCATTTTGTTTCTGGCTGCTGCCTGGGCCCTTGGTGTCAGCCACTCCCTGTTCCAGCTAGCATTTATTGTGAATTTGCCCTTCTGCGGTCCTAATGTACTGGACAGCTTTTACTGTGATCTTCCTCGGCTCCTCAGACTGGCCTGTACAGATACTTACAGACTTCAGTTCATGGTCACTGTGAATAGTGGGTTTATCTGTGTTAGTTCCTTCTTTATACTCCTCATCTCCTATATCTTCATCCTGTTAACTGTTTGGAAACGCTCCTCGGGCAGTTCATCCAAGGCCCTCTCCACTTTGTCAGCCCACATCACTGTGGTTATTTTGTTCTTTGGTCCAACCATGTTTGTCTATACATGGCCGCACCCCAATTCCCAAATGGACAAGTTTCTTGCTATTTTTGACGCGGTTGTCACTCCTTTCTTGAATCCAGTTATTTATACATTCAGGAATAAAGAGATGAAAGCAGCAATGAAGAGAGTATGCAAACAGCTAGTGATTTATAGGACAATTTCATAAATGATGTGATAGTCTTCTCACTAACCATAAAGTAGCTTTATGCTTCTGTCTTTGGTATTTTAGGTCAGGAAATTGCAGCATCAAATTTTGCTTTGAGTGTTGTCAGATCTGTAAATAAATAAATAAATGTATTTATTCCTGGTAGCCATTAAATACTATACCTCTGTATCTATGTAAGTCCCATTTAATTACTTTCAGCAGTGTTTTCAGATTTTGGTGAGTAAAACTTGCATATCTTATTTTGAGAATCATCCTAAAATTTCCATATTTTTGATATGGTTATAAATTGTACTTTTGGGGTTTAATGTAGAATTATTTGTGGTTAATATATATAAATACAACAGCCTTTTGTTTATTAACATTATGTCTTGCACATTTGCAGAACATTACTTCTATTAGTTTTTTACAGATTAAGCAGGATTTTCTTCATAGATGATCATTTTGTTAGCAAATAAAGACATTTTTCATCTTTTATTCTGGTGTGGATTTAATTTATTCATTTTTGTTGTCTTATTACACTTAGAAAAGTCAAATGGGACAGTGTTAAATAAAAGTGATTGCATTGGACATCATTGACTTCTTCTTACTCTTTTGAAAAAAGCCTTCAGTCTTTCATCATTAAATATGATGCCAGTTGTAGGTTTTTTAGATGCCTTGTTGATATGATTTTTTTCTTAAAAATGTTTTATAGAATTTACCCAATGAAGTCATTTGGGCTAGGAGTTTTCTCTGCAGAAATGTTTTCAACTAGAAATTTGACTTTTGGTAGTTTATGTCTTCTAAGAAACTTTTACATTCATTTGTGTTTTCAGATTTTGTTTTTGGAATAAGTTCTTTGTAATATTTCCTTACTATCTAATGAAAATATCTGTTAAGATTTGCAATGTTTTTTTCTCTCACTGTATATATTGGTAGCTTGTATCTTTATTCTTTTTTTTTTTAATGTTTTCTAAATTGTCTTTCATCTTTTTTATCTTATCAGCATGGCTAGAAGTTTTTCAGCTTTCTTGATGTTCTCCCATTTTCATTTCATTGATTTTTCTCTATTGTTTCATTTTCTCTTTTATTAATTTTCATTTTTATTGTTTATAGTCTCCTTTATTTTTCTAGTTTAGGGGGAAACCATAGTCATTCATAATGAGACCTTTCTTCTTTCCTAATATAATATTTTAATTATCTTAATTTCCCTGTAGGCCACTGTTTCACATAATTTTTTACATATCTTGTTTCCTGTCATTCAGTTCAAAATACTTTCTAATTTTTAATTTGAAACACATGAGTTATAATTTCCATGGAAAATTTCCAGATATCATTCCATTATTGAGTTTAATTTATTTGCCTTTTAGTCAGTAACCTAGTTTGCATGCTTTGAATATTTTTAAATTTGTGGAGACTTGTCTTATGGTGCATAGGACAGCAGGTTCCTATCTTCCCTCATATTGAGTGCTGAACAACCTACAGAGCCTGGTCTTTTGGGACAGCTCACAACCTAAGAAAGGGGAGGACATTCAGTTACAGCTAGTGCTGCTGTTTGAAACTGGGGATAAACACAGAACTGAAATTTTTACTCCAGGGAGGAGGAAAGGAAGCAAAGGGAGCCTAATTCTTCGAAATTCAGATTGTCTTCTGGGTGAAGCAAACAACAGAGGATGAGGTGGATGGCATCACCAACTCAATGGACATTGAGTGAACTCCAGGAGTTGGTGATGGACAGGGAGGCCTGGTATGCTGTAGTCCATGGGGTTGCAAAGAGTCGGACATGACTGAGTAACTAAACTGAACTGAATATCTATTTTGCTCACACTAAGTGCTAAGATACTGGAAGAGCTCAGTCTTGTGGACCAGCTAATAAGAAAGAAAAGGGGTGAATGTCCTCCAATAGCTGGCATTGTTCTGTGAAATTGGGAAAAAACAGAAAACTGTGGCTTTTCCTCCATGGGGACTAGGCAGGAAATAATGGGAACGTTGTCATCAAGCTTAAAGCACACACTCCAAGGAATTGGTCTCTATCTTCATACTGAGTGCTTCTGACTCTATGGGCTAGTTGAAACAAGCCCATAAAGCCTGGGAGAGAAAGCTGCTTCTTCAAATGATTAAATAACAAAGTGAATCTACAAGGAAACATAAAGAATCATGATTCAAGGAAGAAAACAAACTTCTAACTCATTTAAAAGAAATGGACATTTGTGAATTGCTGACAAATAATTTGAAATAATCATCCTGAATAAACTCAGTGAACCCCAAGAGAACATGGTGGACAACCAAGTGAAATTGAGAAAGCAATGCTTAAATAGAATATCAACAAAGATAGATGTAATAGAGAAAAGGACCAAACAGAAATGCTGAAGAATACAGTAACTAAGTGGGAAAATTCCTAGAGAGGTTCAAACGCAGATTTGATCAAGCAGAGAAAAGAATCAGTAAATTTGAAAATAGGTCATTTGAACTTATTCTGACAGAGAAACAAGAATAAAAAGAGTGAAGAAGGCCAAATGGACGCTGAGGCTACACCGGAAGAAGCAACATAACATTGTGAGATACCCAGCAGGAGGAGAAAGAAGAAGGGGCAGAAAGCATATTTAGATAAACAATGGCTGAAAACTTCCCAAATGTGTGGAAGAAAATGGGCATCCAGAATCATGGGACCCAAAGGGATACAAATAGGTTAAAAGTAAAAGATTTAACTAAGGTTTACATTAGAAGCATCTCGTTAAATGTCAAGGACAAAAAGAGAACTTTGAAAGCTGTCCTTCAAAAATGAAGAGACAGACTATCTCAGATAAAACAAAGTAGAGAGAGTTCATCATCACTAGATTTGCCTTACAAGAAACGCTAAAGAGAGTTCTTTAAGGTAAAACAAAGGAATAACTCAAGATGAAAAATGTGAAAGTGTAAAACTCCCTGGTAAAAGTAAATATATAGTCAAGTACAGAATATGCTAATACTGTAATGGTGATGCATAAATAATTTTCAACTCTATCATAAAAATTAAAAGGTGAAAGCAATAAATATAATTAACTATAGTAACTTAATGGATCCTTTTAATATAAAAAGATTTGTGAAACTGATAACATAAAGTGTGTCAGATGGAAGGTGGAAGTAAAAATGAAGAACTTTTGTATGTAATCAAAGTTGTCATCAACTTAAAATAGACTGTTACGACTGTAAGATGTGTTTTGAAAGCCTCATAGTGGTGGTTTAGTTGCTCAGTTGTGTCCAACTCTTTGTGACCCCATGGATTGTAGCCTACTAGGCTCCTCTGTCTACGGGATTTTCCAGGCAAGAATATTGGAGTGGGTTGCCATTTCTTTCTCCAAAGCCTCATAGTAAACAGAGATTGGAAAAAAAAAAAAAACTGTAGTGGACACACAAAGATGAAGAGAAAAGAATCAAACCACACTGCTACAACAGAGATCAAATCACAAAGGAACATAGTAGAAGAGGAAGCAAAGGAACTGCAAAACAGTTAGAAAAAATGGAAAAAAAAAAAAGGTAATAATAAGTCCTTGTGCATGCGTGCTCATTCACTTCGGTCGTGTCTGACCCTTTGCAACCCTATGGACCATAGCCCACCAGCCTCCGCTGTCTATGGGATTCTTCAGGCAAGAATTCTGGAGTGGGTTGTCATTTCCCCCTCCAGGAGATCTTCCTGACCCACAGATTTTACCTGAGTCTCCTGTATCTCCTGCATTGCTGGCAGATTCTCTACTACTGAGCCACCAGGGAAGCCCTGATAAACCCTCACTTAGCTACAACTACTTTATATGTAAATGGATTAAGTTCTTCAATTAAAAGATATAGAGTGACTGAATGAATATAAAACAAGATACAATTCTGTGTTGCTGTAGGTGACTCATTTGAGCTTTGAGGACACAACATAGGTTGAAAGGGAGGAGTGGAAAAACATAATCCTTAAAAGTATAACCAAAACATCACAGGAGGGGGCTAATCTTATATCAGACAAAATAGACTTAAAATTTAAAAAAACCTGTCACAATAAAGAAGGCTGTTATATTATAATTAAGGAGTCAGTTCATTAAGAGGCTATAACAAATATAGTTCTATAAGTATCTTATATCAGAAAACCTAGAAGTATATGGCATATATAGAAAGATCTGAAGGGGAAAATAGCAATAGAATAATAGTAGGGGTCTTCAGTATCCCACTCTCAACAATGGATGGATCATTCAGATATAAATCAATAAGGAAATAAAGGAGTTGCACAATACCGTAGAACAAATGGACTTAACAGACGTATACAGAGACTTTCATTCAACAGTAGCAGAGTATACATTCTTCTTAAGTGCAAACAGGACATTCTCCAGGACAGATCATATATCAGCCTTCAAAACAAGTTTTAGAAATTTTAATAGTATTGAATTTGCTTCAAGTATGCTTTCTGACAAAAATAGTATGAAACTTTCAATCAAAGAAGGGAAATACCCACAAATATATGGCAATTAAACAACACATTCCTAAAGAACCAATAGGTCAAAGAAATAATCAAAAGGGAAATAAAGTCATAAGCTGAGGCCAAAGAAAAAGGAAAAAGACATTCAACATGCCAAACCGTAGAAATTGCAACATAAGCAGTTCTAAGAAGGAATTTATATGATAAACGCCTACCTCGAGAAAAGAAAGATCTCAAATCACAATTCAACTTTACACCTTGAGAATTATAAAAAAGAACAAACTAAGTGCAAAGTTAGCACAAAGAAGGAACTAACAAAGATGAATGGAAATAAATGAATTAGAGAACAGAAAAATAATAGGAAAAATCAAACAAATTAAGAGCTAGTTGTTTTTCAAAAAAGATTAACAAAATTGACAAGCCCTTAGCTAGAATTACCAAGAAAAAGAGAGGGGGCTCAAACAAATGAAATTGTAAATGAAAAATAGACATTACAAATGATACCACAGAAACACAAAGGATCTTAATTATTACCATGATAAAATATATGCCAAAAAATTGCATAACCTACAAAAAATGGATAAATTTCTAGAAACATATGACCTATCAAGAATGAATCATGAAGAAATAAAGGTTCGATGCATGATACTGGATGCTTGGGCCTGGTGCACTGAGATGACCCAGAGTGATGGTACGGGGAGGGAGGAAGGAGAAGGGTTCAGGATGGGTAACACGTGTATACCTGTGGCGGAGTCATGTTGATGTATGGCAAAACCAATACAATATTGTAAAGTAATTAACCTCCAATTAAAATAAATAAATTTATATTAAAAAACACAAATGGCAATAGCAGCAACAATTCTCATGAAATAAAAAACAAACAAAAAATCTGAACAGATTAATAATGAGTCAGAAGATTAAATCAACAATTAAAAATTTTTGAATAAAGAAAAACCCAGGATTGAAAACTTCCTGAGCCATTCAATTATACTAAACATTTAATAAAGGATTAATATGAAAAAAGAAATGAAGAGCATCCTAAGTAGATGATTATAAAGAAAGATGTGGGAGAATTAGAAATACTAGTAGCTAGAAGCATTAAAAATTAAAACTAATAAAGAAGGATTAATATCAACCTTTCTCAAACTTTTCCAAAAAATTGAAGATGGGTAAACACTCCTAGAATTATTTTATGAAGGCAGTGTTACTGGGTGTTAATGGATGGGTGATTCAATACACAGTTAAAAAATGTGATATATTACAATAACAATGAAGGATAAAAACAATATGCTCACGTTAGAAACAAAAAGCATTTGACATAATATAATATCCTTTCTTGATAAAAACTCTCAACAAGTTAGGTATAGGTACTGGGGATTTTTAAGGCAGTGAAACTATTCTGTATGATACTATAAAGATTTATACACATCATTATATTAATACATGTTAAAGCCCATAGAATGTACAACCCCAGGAGTAAACCTAAATATAAACTATGCACTTTGGTTCATAATGGTGTCACTGTTCTTCATTGAGTGCAACAAAACATAGCACAAAGATGTGAATGCTTGCCAAGTTTGTGTGTGTGTGTGTGTGTGTGTGTGTGTGTGTGTGTGTATTTAGGAGTTATGTGGAAACTGTATGTTCTTCCCACTTATGCTGTGATCTAAAAGTGTTGTAAAAAAAAAAAAGTTAATTAAAAAAATAGAAACCAGTAACTCAGTTGGTAATCAATGCTCAAGTTCATGGTAGGAAGTATCTTTAGATGTTTGAACAGATACACAGAGGCAGTTCAAACATGACCTAAACTGGGTCTTGTGTTGTTCTTATTCTACAGGTAACCAATGAAAAGAACTTTCTGGTTAGATTTCAAAATAAGATGGTCCAGAATTTAGCCATATTTCACTAGAAGTAATATTTATTTGGAGAGAGTACTTAAAAATATATGCATATATTTGCTTGTTACCATTGCTCAGTAGTTTAGTCATTTCCTACTCTTTGTGACCCCGTGGACTGAAGCTTACCAGACTATTCTTTTCATGGAATTTCCCAGGCAGGAATATTGGAGTGAGTTTCCATTTCCTCCTCCAGGGGATCGTCCTGACCAAGGCACTGGACTCGCATCTTCTGCATTGGCAGGCGGGTTCTTTACCACTGAGCCACCAGGGAAAGAGGCAAACATGACTAAGCTACCGAGCACGCACGCTTATGACCATTTGTTGTTCAGCCTTTCAGTCATGTCTGACTCTTTGCAACCCCATGGACTGCAGCATGCCAGCCTTCCCTGTCCTTCACCATCTTCCAGAGCATGTTCAAACTCAGGTGCATTGAGTCAGTGATGCCCTCCAACCATCTTGTTCTCTGTCGTCCCCTTCTCCCGCCTTCTTTCCCAGCATCTTTCCCAGCATTAGGGTCTTTCCTAATGAGTCGCCTCTTCACACTAGGTAGCCAAAGTATTGGAGCTTCAGCTTCAGTATCAGCATCAGTCCTTCCAATGACCATTAAGTGAAAATCGCTCAGTTGTGTCCGACTCTGTGACTATACAGTCCATGGAACTCTCCAGGCGAGAATACTGGAGTGGGCAGCCTTTCCCTTCCCAAGAGGATCTTCCCAACGCACGAATCAAACCCAGGTCTCCCGCATTTTGGGCGGATTCTTTACCAGCTGAGCCACCAGAGAAGCCCAAGAATACTGGAGTGGGTAGCCTATCCCTTCTCCAGTGGATCTTCCTGACCCAGGAATTGATCCGGGGTCTCTCGCATTGCGGGCAGATTCCTTACCAGCTGAGGTACCAGGGAATCCCGCAATGACCCTAAGCAAACCTAAATAACTTGACTGGTTAACTCTGAGAAGGGTAGTCTGCCCCCTGGTGGTGATTTATGGGTGCTTGATTATTTTAACACCTGCTGCGGCTGCTGCTAAGTAGCTTCAGTCGTCTGACTCTGTGTGACCCCATAGACGGCAGCCCACCAGGCTCCCCCGTCCCTGAGATTCTCCAGGCCAAAACACTGGAGTGGGTTGCCATTTCCTTCTCCGGTGCATGAACGTGAAAAGTGAAAGTGAAGTCGCTCAGTTGTGTCCAACTCCTAGCGACTCCATGGACTGCAGCCTACCAGGCTCCTCCGTCCGTGGGATTTGCCAGGCAAGAGTACTGGCTAGGACTGGAATCTTTTAGGATAATGCCAGTGCCACTATCTTTCAGTTGTATGTAGAGAATGCTTTGTGAGAGTACATAACCTCTATTAGACTTTGCCTGATGGGAAAAAAAAAAAAAGTTAGTGGGACACTAACAAACAATTATGGTTAGTGAAAGAGCTAATATTATTATATTAAGATATAATATTTCTTAAATTTGTTTTCAGTTGTGAAGATGTGAAGTTGTAAGAATGACAACCAACAAATACTATTGGGATTTGTACTGAGACCCAGAGATGTTAGATATTTTGATGATGTATAAAAGGGACAGTTCAATGAAACAAGAAGTAATTGTGAAGTAAATGCCAAAGTACTTACTAATCATGATGAACCATCTACAAAAAAGTCCCATTTATTTTTTCTTTCTCTATCAGCTGCTTCAGATAAAACTCTCTGTAAAGTTTTAGGTGTGGGTACAGAGAGAAAGTAATGTGGCAGGAGTTTGTGTCCTGGGCATTTAGATAATTTTCTCAGGAACCTATATTTTCAAGATATGTTCAGCTGTAGTCTTGAATGGATGTTGCTGTGCACATCCAACTCTATAGCTTGGTGGGTTGCAATGCCGAATTCATGATGGGAAGCTCAGATTACATAGCAGCTTGGTTACACTTGTTCAAGTATGCAGTCTCTACTGAGGCCCAGAAGCAAGCCAGAAGTTCTTACTTGAAAATAGATTTAGTATCTACAGAATATAGCATATGTGTGCTCTCAAAGTCTAAAGATAAGGGATTATGATTTCACCTATAAGGACCTACCAAATGTATCATTTTGTGTTCCTATATATAATAGATTGTTTATAATATTTTCTGGATCATCATCAGAGGAGCTTTTATGGCAAGCTGGAGCACTTGTAGAACCATCTGTGATCTAGGCCTTATTCAAGCTGGAAATATTTTGGGTTACTTGATTCTTAGAATGGAATATCATGCCAAAATGAGGTATATGTTACCTCCAAAATATTAAGTGACACAGAAAATTGTGTCTAGTTCTTAGTGGTAGACACAATGGTACAAAATGTGGCAAATTGTCCACTTCGTGTATCTTCACCTGCCCAGACTACTCTACCTTTAGAAACTTTACTGAAGTGTCAGCTCCCTGAATATTTTTGAGATTTCATTTCCACCCTATAACTTACGGGCTTCCCTGATAGCTCAGTTGGTAAAGAATCTGCCTGCAATGCAGGAGACCTGGGTTCAATCCCTGGGTTGGGAAGATCCCCTGGAGAAGGGAAAGGCTACCCACTCCAGTATTCTGGCCTGGAGAATTCCATGGACTGTATAGTCTATGGGGTTGCAAAGAATCAGACACGACTGAGCGACTTTCACTTCACTATGACTTACATATATTTCTTACCAAGGTATCTAGAGTAGTTACTGTTGAAACTTCCTGCTTAGCAAGTTCAATTGACATATTAACAATATAATGAGGTATTGTGATGGTCTTTGGAATAGAAAAGCAAAGAAGTTCCTTGTGGACTAGCTAATAACATAGGACTTGGACTGTTGGTATACCTGGAAATAGGATAGTGAAGATTTATTTTGGCTCTGGCTGTTGAAAGCAAATTTATTATGATGATCCTTGCTAAAAAGGTATAAAAAATTGCTGTATTAATGGCTGCATACTAGGTATCAAGGCAGTTAAATGCAATTGGAACAGAAGCTGTAATTAAGTCATCACTTGATTTATGTCTTTCTCCAAGATCCTCTTGTCTTCTTCCAAGGCAAATGGGTGATCTGAATAAGAATATTGTAGAAATCACCATCTCTGCCATCTTTCAAGTCTGTTATGGTGTCATCTCCAAATTCGCTTCAGGAACTTGGTAATGTTTCTAGTTTAATCTTCTGGTATGTAGAGATAGTTCTAGTGGCTTATATTAGGCCACTGACACTATAAAAGCTCATATCCCATGTAGTGGAGAACCAACATAGAGATTCTTCCATTTGTTAAGTATGTTCTTTCAATGATGAACTCTTGAGCTCTGGAAATAACCACAGAATGAGGTGGAAACCACTGGGTCAATTCTGAGACAGATCCAAAGAGACTTTTGTTCATCCTTTGATCTCTATCAGGCCCTTCTCTGACTGGTGGACCATAGTAGTAGTCTTCAGGAATTAGTGTAAATCCAAAGCCAGTATCCAGTAATTCTCTAAAAGTCTGGTTATTTTTCCTTCCTCAGTGTACAATCATCTTGGTAAATGATTGTAACTTCAAAGAAAGCTATGAGAAATATTTATAGTAAACTTTCCCCCCTACCCCTAGTACTAAGCTTCTTGTTTAAGGAGACCCAGTCTGTTCTCTATTCAGTGGGCTTTGTTTTTATAACTGGCTTGTCTGAAAACTTGTTGAAATGCTGTGAATCTCTGTCTCTATTGTTCTCATTTAAGTCAAATTTATGTTCATCAGACTTAGAGATTTTTCTGCTCATACACATCAAGTAAGACTTTAATAGGCTGCTGCTGCTAAGTCGCTTCAGCCGTGTCCGACTCTGTGCGAACCCAGAGACAGCAGCCCACCAGGCTCCCCCGTCCCTGGGATTCTCCAGGCAAGAACACTGGAGTGGGTTGCCATTTCCTTCTCCAATGTATGAAAGTGAAAAGTGAGAGAAGTCGCGCAGTTGTGTCTAACTCTCAGTGACCCCATGGACTGCAGCCTACCAGGCTCCTCTGTCCATGGGATTTGCCAGGCAAGAGTAGGGTTGCTATTGCCTTCTCCGCTTTAATAGGCTACTTACCTATTTAAGCTCTATAGACACCATGGTTAATTATCCAATGTCAAAGGTTTTTTCAGGTCATACTATTTTAATTTCTGCTTTTATTCTGTTGCCTATTACAGTCCCTATACACACTTTACATATGGCATTTATGAATGCTGCCACTTAGCCACTGTCCCTATAGTACCTCATCATCCACACTGAATTCAGGGACTGACGTTCAAAGGCAGCATTATCCTTCCTAGCCCACAGCAAATAGCAGTCATAGAGCTTTTCCAAAATGCTAGGACTCCTTTCACAAATTTATTTCTTACAGCCTTGATAAAGGGCGTTTCCTCTGGGTTCTTATGGGGAACATGGTTGGAGATGAAGTGAGCATCATTGTAATCTCTGTCAGACTCTGAATACCTTCTTCTATAGTAAACCAAAATGTTTCTGGCTGATCAGCCCTATTCTGTATATGGTAGCTTCGGGTAAACTAAATAAAGCAAACTATTTAAAATCTCTTTAACAAATGGTACTGGAAAAACTGGAGAACCATTCAAAAACATGCAGAAATATGATATTGGACCCCTGTCTTATACCACTTACTGAAATTAACTCAAAATTAAAGAC
Organism: Ovis aries; assembly: GCF_016772045.2. NCBI lineage: Eukaryota > Metazoa > Chordata > Mammalia > Artiodactyla > Bovidae > Ovis > Ovis aries. The sequence goes on along the minus strand of NC_056060.1, from coordinate 26,065,687 downwards.
TTAAACTATAAAATTATTAGAAGAGAACAAAGAGTAGAAGATTCTTGACATCGGTCTTGGCAGTAGTTTTCTGGATATGACGCAAACAATACAAGCATCAAAAGCAAAATTAAATGGAACTACATCAAACTAAAAATCTTCTTTACATGGAAAGAAAAACATTAAAAAAAACTCTAGAATGGGAGAAAATGTTTGTAATTTATATAACTGACAAGATGTTAATGTCTTAAATATGTAAGGAACTCACAGAATTCAGTAGCAAAACCCAAACAACCTAATTAAAACTGAGCAGAGGATCTGAACAGACATTTTTCCAAAGGAGACACCCAGATGGCTAATAAATACTTGAAAATGCGGTCAGCATCGGTAATCAGGGAAAAGCAAATCAAACCCATAATGAGATTACCTTACATCTTTTAGAATAGCTATCGTCAAAAAGTCAAGAGATGGAGGAAATATGGAGAAATGGGAACGTTTGTGTATTTTTGGTGGGAAAGTAAATTAGTTCAGCCACTGTAGAAAGCAGTGTGGAGGTTCCTTAAAAGCTTTAAAATAAAACTATCATGTAATCCAGCAATTCTACTTCTGGGTATTTATCCAAAGGAAATAAAAACTGTAAAATAATTTAAGAAGATATGTGCACAATTTACAGTAGCTAAGATATTAAAGCAACCTAAGTATCCATTGATAGACGGCTAGATAAAGAAAATATGGCATACACACACACAATGGAAAGTTATTCAGCTATAAAAAGGAAATCTTGCCATTTGTGATAACTTGGGTGGACCTTGAGGACATTATGCTAGGTGAACTAAGACAATGAAAGAGAATGAAAGAACTAAGACAGTGAAAGACAATATAATCTCACTTATATGTAGAATCTAAAAACAACACCCCCAAACAAAACCCCAAACAACAACAAGAACAAAATCTAAACCCAGAACAAACTTATAAATACAGAAAACAAATTGCTGACTCCGAGGCAGAGAGTAGGCAAAATGGGTGATGGTCATCAAAAATATGAACTTTCTAATTTTCAAAATTTTTACAAAGTCTTTCTCAGAAATGCATTAACTGATACACTAACAAGTGTTAAAGTAGTTCCTGTCTTTTCCCCAAAGGACTATAAAAACTTCAAGGTTTTTAGGATTTAAGGCATGGATAGAAGTTCTCAACCCAGGAGGTGTTTCTAAATCACCTTCCACCATCTCAAACGATGCTGTACTTGAACAGGTCTGACAAAAGGTCTTAGAATGTCATCTGTGTTTGTATCGTTATGTTACATCCAGAGTAAATGCATAAAATAAAAAAAAAATATGAACTTTCAGTTATAAAATAACTTCTGGGATATAACGAATAACATGGTGACTATAGTTAATAATACTGTATAATTGTTAAGTTGCTAAGAGAGTAGATCTCAAAAGTTCTCCTCAGAAGAAAAAAATTGTGGACTTCCCTGGTGGTCCAGTGGTTAAGTATTCTCCTGCCCATGAGGACATGGGTTCGATCCCTGGTCTGGGAGAATTTCACATGCTGCAGAGCATCTAAGCCCGTGCTACTGAGCCACAACTACTGAAACCTACTCACTCTAGCGCCCATGCAACCACTGAGCCTGAGTGTCATAGCAACAGAATCCCACGCGCCCTAGAGTTCAACCCACTGCAGTGAGAAGCCCACACCACTGCTAGAGAAAGCCTTTGTGCAGCAACGAAAGCCCAGGTAAAGGTGAAGGTGAAGTTGCTCAGTCGTGTCCGACTCTTTGCGACCCCATGGACTGTAGCCCACCAGGATCCTCCGTTCATGGGATTTTCCAAGCTAGAGTACTGGAGTGGGGTGCCATAAGCCCAGTGCTAAATAAAATTTAAAAAAAAGAAGAAAAAAATATGTAGTGGTGGATGTTAAAATGTATTGTGATAATTTTGCAGTATATCCAAATACGGGATCATCATGTTCTATACCTGAGCCTAATAGAATGTTGTATGTCCATTATATCTTAAAAAACAACGTATTATCTATATTGGTTTTGTGTTATCTGAAATTAGTTTTCTGATTAGATTAGATTTAAAAGTATTACTGAACCTGTTGTCAGCAGTTAAAGGGGATACTGATAGTCCTTAGCATACAGTGGCAAAACAATTACATCAGTTTTCACGTGTAGACACTTGCAGTCAGGTGTGCATTGAGAACAAGGCTTTGGATGATCAACTAATTGCTGTTGCAGAATAGTTTAGTAAAAATAAGGAGTATAATGAATTTGTAAGATATTTGAATATCTTGGGGAAAGAAACCAATGAGTTTAAGGCTTTAAATTCCTATCTCAAGACCAAATAAAGACCAGAAAGCCTCTGCTCAGTCACTTCAGTCATGTCCGACTTTTTGCAGCCCCCTGGATTGTAGCTCACCAGGCTCTTCTGTCCATGGGATTATCCTGGCAACAGCATGGTGTGGGTTGCCATTTCCTCCTTCAGAGGATCTTTCTGACCCAGGGATCAAATCTGCATCTTCTGCATTAACAGCAGATTCTTTGCCCTGAGCCACCTGGGAAGTCCCAGAAAGTCTCTATGACTGTTCTAAAATAAACGTGTCTTTTGTAGATGCATTTTCATGTCATCTAAGGGAAAAATTCTAATATGTGGGTTGCTGACTTAAAGGCAAACGAATTCACAACCTCATACTGTCCCTTATTAAAATGTGGAGTCGACTGGGAAGAGGTAAAGTCTTGAAAATCAAGATGGGAAATATTGGTAAATCCCAATAAATTAGGAAACCTGCATCCTCAATTTCTCCCAGTCTTTACCATATGCCTATCAATAGAAACCTGGATCATATGTATGGGAATGGATCCTAAAGGTGTTGGAACAGGATGAAAGTAATATAATTTTGGATCAGGTTTCATTTAGTGATATTATTGCACTATATAATGATTCTGCATTCAAAGAGTTAGTTCAGAAGGCTGAAGATCACTGTAATAGTTTATTTGATTGACCACACACTCAAATCTCGCAAAATGAGGTTGATCTGCCAAAATGTCCTTAGCTTACTGTAAACAAAGGCATCCCAAGGTTTAGGATTAGTGCTGTGATTGTTAATGCAATTTTCTTTTCCTATTGTTTTTATTCAATTACTGTTCAAGGGCTGTCTATGTCTCCATGACCAGAAAAAAAAAATCCTATAAGGGAAGGCAATAGTAATTTACAGAAAGAGATGTCAATCCCAAGTGACCCATTAACCACGTTTCTCCTTAATTACCCTGGGAAAACCAAAATGATTCTAGGAAACAGTTCTCATAATAGACTGATTTCTGGATGGCAATACCAAATCTCTGAAGTTCTACTTGGTCATTTCCCAAGCACAATTAGTGCTGTTAATTAACTGCCTTTACCGTAGTAGCATTTTTGTCATTCTTTGCACAAGGGAGAGTTATGCAATAACTTTCTGAGTAGTTCTGACTCCCTGAAGAAAAAGTTGCTTTATGCTGCAAAAGCAGAACAAAATTTCCCGTGCTTATTGTGTTTCAGTATTAAAATGTATTAAAAATAAGTATTAAAAATATGCGTGAACTCACTAGAGTCAATGGTAGTTGAAGATAGGTCTCCAGACAAAGTTGGTTAGGTTTTGTGCTATCACTCATTCACCTTGCTTCAATTTTTTATTTTATTTACTATCTTTGAGTTTCAAAATGGCACAAGTTTGTTGCTTAATCAACTTTTATAAAGTAATTCCCACTCAAGTCAGAATATAGAACTCCCAGCTATCCCATCTCAGAAATCTTCTCTATGACTCATAAAAATTACAACCATCTTTCCCCTCAAAAGTAACCATGGTTCTGTTAGACTCCCTTACATTTTTTTATAGCTTTATTTTTGAAATGTGCTCACATTCTATTTGCTTTGCCCAGGTGTTTTCACTTGACATGTCACTTGACATGTCTTTCTAATATCTTCTAATAGAGAGATCTCCCACCAATCTTTTCCTCTTCTTTATGCTTTATTTGATGAAATACTTGACCTTTTGACACTTCATTTACCACATTCTGTGCCTCATTTGTTATCAATTAATTGATCATAGGCACATGGGTTTATTTCTGAGCCCTCTATGCTATTTCATTGATTTATGTGTCTGTTTTTGTACTGATAACCATGTTGTTTTGATTACTAAATTTGTAGTATAGCTTGAAGTCAGAAGCGTGATACCTCCAGTTTTTCTTTTTCCCTCAAGATTGCTTTGGCAATTGGGATATTTTGTGATTCCATATAAATTTAAGAATTATTTTTTCTGATTCTATGAAAAATGTCTTGGGTGTTTTGATAGGGGTTGCATTAAATCTGTATTTCTTTTCATAGTATGGACTTTTAACAATCTTATTCTTTCAGTCCAAGAGCATGGGGTATCTTTCCTTTTTTTTTTTGGTATCATCTTCAATATCCTTCACTAGTGTTTCATAGTTTTCAGAGCATAGTTCTTTCACTGCCTTGGTTAAGTTTATTCCTAGGTATGTTGTTCTTTTTGATGCAATATAAAATGGGATTATTTTTGTTTTCTCTTTCTGTTAGTTCATTATTTGCATATAGGAAAGCAACAGATTTCTGTATATTAATCTTGTATCCTACAAACTTTCTGAATTTATTTATTAGGTCTAATAGGTTTTTGGTGGAGACTTTGGGTTTTATATATATAGTATCATGTTATCTGCAGAGAGTGACACTTTAACTTCTTCCTTTCCAAGTTGGACACCTCTTATTTGCTTTCTAATTGCCATGGCTAGGACTTCCAATATTATATTGAACAAAAGTGGTGAGAATTGGTATTCTTGCCTAGATCCTGATCTTAGAGGAAATGCTTTCAGGTTTTTATCAGTGAATATGATGTTGGCTGTAGGTTTGTCATTGCTGTACTGTGCATAGTCGCTCAGTTGTGTCCAACTCGTTGCGACCCCATGGACTGTAGCCTGCCAGACTTCTCTGTCCATGGGGATTCTCCAGGCAAGAATATTGAAGTGGGTGGGTGCCCTCCTCCAGGGGATCTTTCCAACCGAGGGATAGAACGCAGGTCTCCCGCATTGCAGGCAGATTCTTTACCATCTGAGCCACCAGGGAAGCCCAAGAATACTGGAGTGGGTAGTCTATACCTTCTCCAGGGTATATTCCTGACCCAGGAATTGAAGCAGTGTCTCCTACATTGCAAGTGGATTCTTTACCAGCTGAGCTACCAGGGAAGCCCATGGTTTGTCATATATGGCCTTTATTATGTTGAAATATGTTGCCTCATTACACACGTCATTGAGAGATTTTTATTATAATGGATGTTGAATTTTGTCAAAATTTTTCATCTGCCTCTATTGGGATATTCATATGATTTTTATTCTTCAGTTTCTTAAAGTGGTGTGTCATACTAATTTGTAAGAAACGATTCATTCTTGCATCTGTGGAGTAAACTCACATGGCTATGGTATATGATCCTTTTAATTTATGTAGAATTCAGTTTGCTAATATTCTCAGTTTGCTGAGGATTTTTGCATCTATTTTCATGAGAGATATTGGTTGCATTTTCTTTTCGTATATTATCTTTGCCTGGTTTTGGTATCAGAGTAATGCTGACCCCTTAGATTGAGTTACAAAGCATTCTTTCATATTTAATGTTTTGGAAAGGCTAAAGGAGGATAGGTATTATTTCTTCTTTAAATGTCAGGTAGAATTTACCTGGGAAGATCTCATCCTGGACTTTTGTTAGTTTTGAGTTTTTTGTTTTTAACTGAACCAATTTCATTACTGGCAACTGATACAGTCATATTTTGTATTTCTTCCTGAATTCAGTACTGTGAAATTGTACATTTCTAGTAATTTGCCAGTTTATTCTAGGTTGTCCATTTAATTGGCATATAGTTGCTCACAGTACTTCATATGAAACTTTGTATTTTGTGGTATCAATTGTAACTTCTCTTTTATTTCTCTCTTTTGTTTCTGGATTAGTCTAGTTAAAGGCTTATCAATTTTACTGTCTTTAAAAAGAAACGTGGTCTTAACTTCATTGATATTTTTATTGTTTTTTTTTTTTTAAAGTCTCTGTTTATTTCCACTCTGATCTTTATTTTCTTTCTTCTACTAACTTTCTGCTTTGTTTTCTTTTTTTATGCCTTTTAGGTTTAAAGTTGGGCTGAATATTATTATTATTATTATTTGTCTCCTGAAGTAGGTTTGTATTAATATAAACTTCCTTCTTTGAACTGATTTTGCTGTGTCCCATAGATTTTGGATCATTGTTTTAACCATTTTTAATTTTCTCAAAATATTTTCTTATTTCCTCTCTGATATCTTTAGTGACCTATTGGTTGTTTAGTAGCATATTGTTTAGCCTCCATGTGTTTGTGTATTTTTTGAAGTTTTTCTCTTGTTGCTTTCTATTCTTATGGCATTGTGATGAAAAACATGCTTGATATGATTTTAACTTCTTTAATTTACTGAAACTTGTTTTGTGGCCTAGCATGTGATCTGTCCTGAAGAATGTTCTCTATGTCCTTGAAAATAATATATATTCAGTTGATATATAACGTTAGTGGTGTTGGAGAAGACTCTTGAGAGTCCCTTTTTCTGCAAGGAGATCCAACCAGTTCATCCTAAAGGAGATCAGTCCTGGGTGTTCATTGGAAGGCTGATACGGACGCTGAAACACCAATACTTTGGCCACCTGATGCGAAGAGCTGACTCATTTGAAAAGACCCTGGGAAAGATTGAGGGCAGGAGGAGAAGGGGACAATGGAGGATGAGATGGTTGGATGGCATCACCAGCTCAATGGACATGGGTTTGGGTGGACTCCGGGAGTTGGTGATGGACAGGAAGGCCTGGCGTGCTGTGGTTCATGGGGTTGCAGAGAGTCAGACACAACTGAGCGACTGAACTGGACTGAACTGGTATATAGGGATGCTCTCTATATATCTGTTAAATTCAACTGATCAAATTTGTCTTTTAGGATTAGTGTTTCCTTATTGATTTTCTGTCTGGATGATCTGTCCAATGATGTGAATGGGACACTGACGTCTCTTACTATTTTGTTACCATCAGTTTCTACCTTCATGTTTTTTAACATTTGCTTTATGCAGTTAGGTGTGCCTATGTTGGGTGCATAAATATTTATGATTATTATTATTATTAAACTTAATTTTTTTAATTTAAGGGTTTTTTGATATGGACTATTTTAGAAGTCTTTATTGAGTTTGTTACAATATTGCTTCTCTTTTATGTTTTGGTTTTTGGCTGAGAAGCATGTGGGATCTTACCTCCTTGACCAGAGATTGAACAGGCGCCCCCTGCATTGTAAGGCAAAGTCTTAACCACTGGATTGCCAAGGAAGTCCCTTTGTTTTTTAACTAGTTAGATTGACCCCCATCATTATATAATGTCTTTTTTTGTTTCCTGTTTTAAAGTGTATTTTATCTGATTAAGTTTTGCTATCCAGGTTTTTTTTCATTTCCATTTGCATGGAATACCTTTTTCCATCACCTCACTTTCAGTTGGTGTGTGTCTTGAGATTTGAAATGAACCCCTTGTGGGCATTACGTATGTGTCTTGATTTTTTTTTTATCCATTCAGCCACTATCTTTTGATTGGCGCATCTAATCTGTATACATTTATAGAATTACTGTTAGGTATGTATTTATTGCCATTTTGTTAATTCTTTTGGGGTTGATTTTCACTTCTTTTATGTTCTTTTCTTCTTTTGCTTTTTCCTCTTGTGCTTTGATTACTTTCTTTAATATATTTGGATTCCCTTCTGCTTTTTTACTTGTATATGTATTACAGATTTTTGGCTAATTGTTACCAGAAAGTATTATATAACTTTAAGTAGTTATATGTTTATATATATATAAATATATGTATTTTATATAAAACTTTATAAAGTAAAGTTCCTGACCACTGAAGTTCAAAAGCATTCTAACTTTGACATTTAATGTTTTTGATATTGTATTTTACATCTTTTTGTTTGGTGTGTTCTCTAACTTCTTATTGTGGATGAAAGTGCTTTTTCTACTTATTTTTTAACTTTCATACTACTTTATAAGTGTTTGATCTACTACTTTTCTTTATATTTGCTTTTTCTGTATATTTGCTTTTATAGATGAGCTTTTTCCTTTTTAAATTTTCATATTTCTAGTTGTGTTATCTTCCACTTAAAGAAGTCCCTTTAACCTTGTGAAGTTGGTTTAGTGATGGTTACCTTTTTTGGTTTTTGCCTGTCTGTAAAACTATCCTTCAAATCCAAATGATAGCCTTGCTGTGTAGACTATAGATTGCAGATTTTTTCCTTTTATCACTTCAAATGTATTCTGCATTTCCTCCTGAACTGCAAAGTTTCTGCTGAAAAGTCAGCTGACAGTCTTATGAGAGTTCTGTTGTATTGAATATATAAAGAGTTGTATTTTCCTTACTGTTTTTACTATTCTTCCTTCAACTTTATAATTTACCATTTAAATTACAACATGTATTGATTTGGTTCTTTTTGGGTTGTTCTTGCTTGGGACTCTCTGAATTTGGATGACTACTTCATTTCTCATGTTAGGGAAGTTTTCAGGTATCAAATAAGTTCCCTGTCCCTTTCTTTCTCTTTCTCTTCTCCTTTTAGACCTCTTTAATGCAAATGTTAGTATTCCTGATGTTGTCCCAGAAGTGTCTTAAACTGTCTCTAATTTTAAAAAAGGTTTTTTCCCTGTTTCAGTTCAGTTCAGTTCAGTCACTCAGTCATGTCCGACTCTTTGCGACCCCATGAATCCCAGCACGCCAGGCCTCCCTGTTCATCACCAACTCCTGGAGTTCACTCAGACTCATGTCCATCGAGTCCATGATGCCATCCAGCCATCTCATCCTCGGTCGTCCCCTTCTCCTCCTGCCCCCAATCCTTCCCAGCATCAGAGTCTTTTCCAATGAGTCAACTCTTCTCATGAGGTGGCCAAAGTATTGGAGTTTCAGCTTTAGCATCATTCCTTCCAAAGAAATCCCAGGGTTGATCTTCAGAATGGACTGGTTTTCCCTGTTTAGGCTGAGTTTTTTTCACTATTCTGTCTTTCAGTTCTGTTCCTCTGTATTACCTAATCTACAGTTTATTCCTTCTAGTGTGTGTTTGTTTGGTTTTGTTTTTAACTTGGGTTATTCTATTCTTTAGCTCTTTGGGATTCTTTATATATTCTAATTCTTTGTTAACCTTTTCCCTGTGTTTATCCATTCTTCAACCATTTTTGTTGAATATCTTTTGGTCTTTACCTTGTAATCTTTATTGAGAGATTGCTTATCTCTACTCCAATTAGTTTTCCTCTGTAGTTTTATCTTGTTCTTTCATTTCGGACATATTTTTTTGCACCTCATTTTACCTAATTCTCTGTGCTTATTTGTATATATTAGGTAGCATCTTGGAGAAGTGGCCCTGTGTAGGAGATATCCTATGGTGCTCATAGTACCCCTCTGGTCACCAGAGTCATATAATCTCAACTATGTGTGCTGAGTAAGCAGGCCTTACTGTTGTGGGGCTGGTATGGTGGGTGCACTGGTGGGCAGGACTTGCCCCTGGGATGGTTACTTGATTCTGCCTTGTGCAGGGACTTGGGGGAAAAGGTGGCTTCCTGGCACAATTTACTACCTGGAGTGTCCTGGGGCTGGTGCTGGTGTGCTAATGTGCTGGTGGGCCGGTCGTCTAGATGGAGGGCTCCAAGATAGTGCTTCCCAGCACCAGTGTCCTTGTGATAAAACAAGCTCCCAGAAATGGCTGTCACCAGCATCTGTGCATCTACGGGGAGTCCCATCAGTTTTCTGCCTCTCTGGGAGACTTCTACGAGATCAGTCAGTGGAATCTGACTCAGGCTGCTTTTCAATCATTGCTTCTACTCAGAGCATGTGATATTTTGCATGTGTCCTTAAAGAACTGGATCTCAGTTTCCCACAGCCCTTTGGCTTTCCCATGTGTAAACCCTGCCTACCTTCAAAGCCTGATGATCTGGTAGCTCATCTTTGTGATGTAGTACCCCCTGAATAGGGAGTTTGATATGAGGCTCAGATATCTCATTATTTGGGAGAACCTCTGTAGTTATGGTTACCCTTTCATTTATAGGCTGCCTACCTGGATGTGTGGGTCTTAATTCTACCATATCTCTGCCCGTCCTGTCTCATTGTGGTTTAATCTTTATTTAGATGTGGAAAATATTTTCTGCTAGTCTTCAGATCATTCTCATCAATAGCTATCCTGTAAATAGTTGTACTTTTGGTGTGCTCCTAGGACAAGGTAAGCTCAGGGTCTTCCTATTCTGCCATCTTGGCTGTCTTCCTTCAGTATGTAATCTTTCATATATGGCTTCTTTCCCTCAACATATATGTAGGTTCATTCACATGTAGCACTTATCACTACTTCATTCCTTTTTATGGTTGAGTAATATTCTGTTGTATGGGTCAATCACAATTTATTTATCTATTCATCTGCTAAGGGATGTTTGGATAATTTCTATCTTTTGGCTATTGCTAATAGTGCTGCTATGAGTATGTGTGTGTGTTTGTGTGTGAATTTTTGTTTGAGTATCTGTTTTCATTTCTTATGGGTATATACCTTTGAGTGGAATTACTGGGTCATACACTAACTCTATTCTTAACATTTGAGAAACTGCAAAGTACTTTTCAAAGTGGCTTCACCACTTTACATCTTCACGAGTAGTGTATGAAGGTTCCAGTTACTTCATATTTTCTGGCTATTCTTACCTCTCCTTTTTTTGGATTATGGACTCATTGTGGGTGTAAAGCGACATCTGTGGTTTTAATGTGAATTTTCCTGGTAACTATTGATGTTGAACATCTTTTCATGTGTTTCTTGGCCATTGTTTATCTCCTCTGGAGAAATGCCTATTCAAGTTCTTTGTCAATATTCTAGTTTTTGTCTTTCTGTTGCTGCATTGTAAGTTCTTTTATATATTTTGGATACCAGAGCTTTATCAGAGATAAGTACTTTTCCTTTTCTCTAGGTTGTTGATTTATTTGATAACGTTCTTGTTATAAAAAGTTTAGAATTTTGAAGTCATATCTCTTTTTTCTTTGCTTTCCTTTTTTTATCTTTTGCTTTTCTTTTCATATCTAGGGAGTCATTGCCTGTACAATACCATGATTTATTCCTATTTTCTCTTCTAGGAGTTGTATGATTTTAGTCTTATATTTAAGCCACTGACACAATTTGAATTAAGTTTTGTATATGGTGTGAGGTAGGCATTCAACCTCATTTTTCTTGGAAATTGAATATCAGTTGTCCCAGCACCTTTTGTTTCAGTTATTGTACTTTCTGTGTGTGTGCTCAGTCATGTCCGACTTTTTGTGGCTCCATGGACTGTAGCCCGCCAGGCTCCTCTGTCCATGAAATTCTCCAGGCAAGGATACTGGAATGGACAGCCATTCCCTACTCTAAGGAATCTTCCCAACTCAAGGATCAAACTTGTATCTCTTGCATCTCCTGCATTGGCAGGCAGATTCTTTACCACTAGTGCCACCTGGGAAGCTCCATTATACTTTTTGGCTCCTTTTTATAATTTCTATACCTTTACTGATAATCTTGATGTGATCTATTATTCTCTTGAAAGTGAAAGGGAAAGTGAAGTTGCTCAGTCGTGTCCGACTCTTTGCAACCCCATGGACTGTAGCCTGCCAGGCTCCTCTGTCCATGGGTTTCTCCAGGCAAGAATACTGGAGTGGATTGCCACTTCCTTCTCCAGGGGATCTTCCCAACCCAGGGATTTAACCTGGTTTTCCTGCATTGCAGGCAGACGCTTTATCCTCTGAGCCACCAGGGAAACCCCAGTTTTCATTTAAAACCATTTGTTTAAAGTCTTAGTCTGGTAAGTCAAACGTTTTGCTTTCTCACTGACAGTACCTGTTTATTTTATCATGCATGGAACATAGTTTTTTTTATTTGTAGGCTTCTTATTTTTTAAACTAGGTCTTCTGGATATTACAATTCAGTAACTTGGAAATCAGATTCTTTCCCCTCTTCAAGGTTTATTTTTGTTAATTTCTCTAGGATTCAGCTGGGTTTGTTTGTTTGGTTGTTGTTTAGTGACTACTAGACTATTTTTGTACCTTCTGTATTCTTTGTTAGGTTTGTTCTCTGAAGTGTCTATATCTTTAGCGTGTGTTCAGCTAATGATATTTTGAACACCAAGAGCCAAGAAAAAAATAAGAAAAAGCAACAGAAAATAAGAAAAGTAAGAAAAATGAAAACACTTCCAGTCTTTCCAGGTTGATTGTTTGCTGAGGCATTCCTTCAATATTTGGGTTATGTAAAACTCTCCCTTACCCTTCATTTTCTGTTTGCATTAGAAAATAGCCAGAGCTAAAACTTGAGAATCTTCTCAGGTATTTTCTGAATATGTATTTCACTCCAACATGTATAAAGTGTTAGTCATTCAGTCATGTCTGACTCTTTGTGGCTCTATAGGTTGTATCCCACCAGGCGCCTATATCCATGGAATTCTACAGGCAAAAATACTTGGGTGGGTAGACCTCCCTTCTCCAGGGGATCTTCCCAACCCAGGATCAAACCTAGGTCTCCTGTGTTGCAGGCGGATTCTTAACCATCTGAGCCATCAGGCTTTATGAATTCTCAAATATAAAGGTGTTGTTTGGACTACCTTCATTTCCAAAAAACCCAGCTCCTACTTTTTTCTTCCAGGCTTTTAGGAATGGGCTCAATTGTCCCAGATGGCTATGGGATTTTCATTTGCCTTACAATGTTTTTGAAGAATTCTTGCCCTTCTTCCACCTTGAGTGACTGATGAACTAGGTGAAACAAATGTAAAAGTTTTACATATTTTTTTAAGGTGGCTTTCAGACAGGTCAGAAAAAAGAAACACAGTTCTTTGAAATTAAGGTCTGCTCTGCTCCCTCTGGAGTCAAAGACTGTAATCTCATTCAGCTATGGACCATCATCTTCACAAAAAATGCTAAGCTAGGAAAGGGTATGATGAAAGGGCAAATAAAAATGCCACAAATTTATTCCATCATTTTTAAGTTGCCATTTTCTTTATTCAATGTTTGCTTATTGGCTGTGAGCTTCTGATTGCTTTCCAGAATTCTGAAAATGTTGATTCTAATAATTTTTGCTTAAAATTTCAGTGTTTCTATAAAGTAATAGGTCCCTGGAGCTATCTCTTCTGCCATTAATTCTGAACTCACCTCCCCCACCCCCTCCCACACCCCACCCCACCCCGCACACACACACTTTTTAAAATCTAACAGATGTCTGGTCTTCCTCTTTCAATTTTAAGAGTTCTTTCTGTATTTAGTAATATTAGTATATTGTCTGTGATATAGGTTGTAATGTTTACTCCCAGTTTGTCTTCCGTATTCTGAATTTGCATCTGTTTTTAAAAAAAAATTTGGGTTGCAGACTTTGTTATTATAATTTATCATTAAAAGTCACATCTGTATTTAGAGTCATAGAAAGATTTCCATTATATTTAGGATTTTGAGGAATTTACTCATATTTTGTACTTGTGTTTGTATATCTTCATGTTTTGCATTTGTATCTCAGATCTATTAACAGTTTATTTTTGTGAATGGTATGAGAAAGGAAGTCTACTGTACTAATATTATATATAGAATTTTGACTGCAATATTCATGACTAAACTGGTTGATAATGTTTGCTCTTGTATTGTTTTTATTAAATTTGATTCTCATAATTTTTGCTTAAAATTTCAGTGTTTCTATAGAGTAATAGGTTCCTGGAGCTATCTCTTGTGAATAGTATGACAAAGGAAATCTACTGTACTATTATATATAGAATTTTGACTGCAATATTCATGACTAAACTGGTTGATGATCTTTGTGCACTAAGTGCAGGCGGCGGTGGCGGCAGCCAGTGCACTAAGCGTGGCCGAGAGCTACCCCACGTCCGAGGTCAGGGGCAACAGCTTACATTGCCAGGCTGCAATGGCACAGGAACAGCTGAGAGGAGCTACCCCATGTCCGAGGCCAGGGGCGACGGCCGAGAGGAGCCACCCTGCGTCAGAGGCCAGGGGCGGTGCCCGAGGCCAGGGGCGGCGGCCGGGAGGAGCAACTGCACGCCCAAGGAGTGGTGGCTGTGTAGGCGCAGGAGGGCCTAGAGGAGGCATCCCACGTTGAAGGTCAGGAAGGGCGGTGGGAGGAGATACCCCTCATCCAAGGCAAGGAGCAGCAGCTGTGCTTTGCTGGAGCAGCCATGAAGAGATACCCCACACACAAGGTAAGAGAAAACCAAGTAAGATGGTAGGTGTTGCAAGAGGGCATCAGAGGGCAGACACACTGAAACCATACTCACAGAAATCTAGTCAATCTAATCACACTAGGACCACAGCCTTGTCTAACTCAATGAAACTAAGCCATGCCCGTGGGGCAACCCAGGATGGGCGGGTCGTGGTGGAGAGGTCTGACAGAATGTGGTCCACTGGAGAAGGGAATGGCAAACCACTTCAGTATTCTTGCCTTGAGAACCCCATGAACAGTATGAAAAGGCAAAATGATAGGATACTGAAAGAGGTACTCCCCAGGTCAATAGGTGCCCAGTATGCTACTGGAGGTCAGTGGAGAAATAACTCCAGATAGAAGGAAGGGATAGAGCCAAAGCAAAAACAATACCCAGCTGTGGATGTGACTGGTGATAGAAGCAAGGTCCCAACCTGTAAAGAGCAATATTGCATAGGAACCTGGAATGTCAAGTCCATGAATCAAGGCATATTGCTACTACTGCTGTCACTTCAGTCCTGTCCAACTCTGTGTGACCCCATAGACAGCAGACCACCAGGCTCCCCCATCCCTGGGATTCTCCAGGCAAGAACACTGGAGTGGGTTGCCATTTCCTTCTCCAATGCATGAAAGTGAAAGTGAAAGGGAAGTCACTCAAGGCAATTTGGAAGTGGTCAAACAGGAGATGGCAAGAGTGAACGTCGACATTCTAGGAATCAGCGAACTAAAATGGACTGGAATGGGTGAATTTAACTCAGATGAACATTATATCTACTAATGCAGGCAGGAATCCCTCAGAAGAAATGGAGTAGCCATCATGGTCAACAGAAGAGTCCGAAATGCAGTACTTGGATGCAATCTCAAAAATGACAGAATGATCTCTGTTCGTTTCCAAGGCAAACCATTCAATATCACAGTAATCCAAATCTATGCCCCAACCAGTAACATTGAAGAAGCTGAAGTTGAATGGTTCTATGAAGACCTACAAGACCTTTTAGAACTAACACCCCAAAAAGATGTCCTTTTCATTATAGGGGACTGGAATGCAAAAGTAGGAAGTCAAGAAACACCTGGAGTAACAGGCAAATTTGGCCTTGGAATATGGAATGAAGCAGGGCAAAGACTAATAGAGTTTTGCCAAGAAAATGCACTGGTCGTAGCAAACACCCTCTTCCAACAACACAAGAGAAGACTCTACACATCGACATCACCAGATGGTCAACACTGAAATCAGATTGATTATATTCTCTGCAGCAAAAGATGGAGAAGCTCTATAGAGTCAACAAAAACAAGACCAGTAGCTGACTGTGGCTCAGATCATGAACTCCTTATTACCAAATTCAGACTTAAACTGAAGAAAGCAGGGAAAACCGTTAGACCATTCAAGTATGACCTAAATCAAATCCCTTATGATTATACAGTGAAAGTGAGAAATAGGTTTAAGGGCCTAGATCTGATAGATAGAGTGCCTGATGAACTATGGATGGCGGTTCGTGACATTGTACAGGAGACAAGGATCAAGACCATCCCCATGGAAAAGAAATGTAAAAAAGCAAAACGGCTTTCTAGGGAAGCC
The DNA here is from genome assembly GCF_016772045.2 of Ovis aries. Classification (NCBI taxonomy): domain Eukaryota; kingdom Metazoa; phylum Chordata; class Mammalia; order Artiodactyla; family Bovidae; genus Ovis; species Ovis aries. The sequence continues at coordinate 26,049,875 of NC_056060.1, read as the reverse complement.
TTACAAATAGCTTTGAAAAGAAGAGAAACGAAAAGCCAAGGAGAAAAGGAAAGATTTAAGCATCTGAATGCAGAGTTCCAAAGAATAGCAAGAAGAGATAAGAAAGCCTTCTTCAGTGATCAATGCAAAGAAATAGAGGAAAAGAACAGAATGGGAAAGACTAGAGATCTCTTCAGTAAAATTAGAGATACCAAGGGAACATTTCATGCAAAGATGGGATAGCGGCCATAAAGGACAGAAATGGTATGGACCTAACAGAAGCAGAAGATATTAAGAAGAGATGGCAAGAATACACAGAAGAATTGTACAAAAAAGATCTTTACGACCCGAAAAATCACGATGGTGTGATCACTCATGTAGAGCCAGACATCCTGGAATGTGAAGTCAAGTGGGCCTTAGAAAGCATCACTGTGAACAAAGCTAGTGGAGGTGATGGAATTCCAGTAGAGCTATTTCAAATCCTAAAAGATGATGCTGTGAAAGTGCTGCAACTCAATATGTCAGCAAATGTGGAAAACTCAGCAGTGGCCACAGGACTGGAAAAGGTCAGTTTTCATTCCAATCCCTAAGAAAGGCAATGCCAAAGAATGCTCAAACTATCACACAATTACACTCATCTCACATGCTAGTAAAGTCATGCTCAAAATTCTCCAAGCCAGGCTTCAGCAATACGTGAACCATGAACTTCCTGATGTTCAAGCTGGTTTTAGAAAAGGCAGAGGAACCAGAGATCAAATTGCCAACATCCGCTGGATCATCACAAAAGCAAGGGAGTTGCAGAAAAACATCTATTTCTGCTTTATTGACTATGCCAAAGCCTTTGACTGTGTGGATCACAATAAACTGGAAAATTCTGAAAGAGATGGGAATATCAGACCACCTGACCTGGTTCTTGAGAAACCTGTATGCAGGTCAGGAAGCAACAGCTAGAACTGGTCATGGAAGAACAGATTGGTTCCAAATAGGAAAAGGAGTACATCAAGGCTGTATATTGTCACCCTGCTTATTTATTTATTTATTTTATTATTTATTTTTTTAATTTTAGTTTTTTATTTTTTAAATTTTAAAATCTTTAATTCTTACATGCATTCCCAAACATGAACCCCCATTCCACCTCCCTCCCCATAACAACTTTCTGGGTCATCCCCATGCACCAGCCCCAAGCATGCTGCATCCTGCGTCAGACATAGACTGGCGATTCAATTCACATGATAGTATACATGTTAGAATGTCATTCTCCCAAATCATCCCACCCTCTCCCTCTCCTCTGAGTCCAAAAGTCCGTTATACACATCTGTGTCTCTTTCCCTGTCTTGCATACAGGGTCGTCATTGCCATCTTCCTAAATTCCATATATATGTGTTAGTATACTGTATTGGTGTTTTTCTTTCTGGCTTACTTCACTCTGTATAATCAGCTCCAGTTTCATCCATCTCATCAGAACTGATTCAAATGAATTCTTTTAACGGCTGAGTAATACTCCATTGTGTATATGTACCACAGCTTTCTTATCCATTCATCTGCTGATGGACATCTAGGTTGTTTCCATGTCCTGGCTATTATAAACAGTGCTGCGATGAACATTGGGGTACATGTGTCTCTTTCAATTCTGGTTTCCTCGGTGTGTATGCCCAGAAGTGGGATTGCTGGGTCATAAGGTAGTTCTATTTGCAATTTTTTAAGGAATCTCCACACCGTTCTCCATAGTGGCTGTACTAGTTTGCATTCCCACCAACAGTGTAGGAGGGTTCCCTTTTCTCCACACCCTCTCCAGCATTTATTGCTTGCAGATTTTTGGATCGCAGCCATTCTGACTGGAGTCACCTTGCTTATGTAACTTCTATGCAGAGTACATCATGAGAAACGCTGGACTGGAAGAAACAGAAGCTGGAATCAGGATTTCTGGGAGAAATATCAATAACCTCAGATATGCAGGTGACACCACCCTTATGGCAGAAAGTGAAGAGGAACTAAAAAGCCTCTTGATGAAAGTGAAAGAGGAGAGTAAAAAAGTTGGCTTAAAGCTCAACATTCATTGATGCAATTCATGATTGCTTATGACCCAGCAATCCCACTGCTGGGCATACACACCAAGGAAACCAGAATTGAAAGAGACACGTGTACCCCAATGTTCATCGCAGCACTGTTTATAATAGCCAGGACATGGAAGCAACCTAGATGTCCATCAGCAGATGAATGGATAAGAAAGCTGTGGTACATATACACAATGGAGTATTACTCAGCTGTTAAAAAGAATTCATTTGAATCAGTTCTGATGAGATGGATGAAACTGGAGCCAATTATACAGAGTGAAGTAAGCCAGAAAGAAAAACACCAATACAGTATACTAACATATATATATGGAATTTAGGAAAATGGCAATGACGACCCTGTATGCAAGACAGGAAAAAAGACACAGATGTGTATAACGGACTTTTGGACTCAGAGGGAGAGGGAAAGGGTGGGATGATTTGGGAGAATGGCATTCTAACATGTATACTGTCATGTAAGAATTGAATCGCTAGTCTATGTCTGATGCAGAGTGCAGCATGCTTGGGGCTGGTGCATGGGGATAACCCAGAGAGATGTTGTGGGGAGGGAGGTGGAATGGGGGTTCATGTTTGGGAACGCATGTAAAAATTAAAGATTTAAAAAAAAAAAAAGCTCAACATTCAGAAAACAAAGATCATGACATCTGCTCCCATCACTCCATGGGAAATAGATGGGAAACAGTGGAAACAGTGTCAGGCTTTATTTTGGGGGGCTCCAAAATCACTGCAGATGGTGATTGCAGCCATGAAATGAAAAGACACTTACTCCTTGGAAGAAAAGTTATGACCAACCTAGATAGCATATTCAAAAGCAGAGACATTACTTTGCCGACTAAGGTCCGTCTAGTCAAGGCTATGGTTTTTCCAGTAGTCATGTGTGGATGTGAGAGTTGGACTGTGAAGAAGGCTGAGCGCTGAAGAATTGATGCTTTTGAAGTGTGGTGTTGGAGAAGACTCTTGAGAGTCCCTTGGACTGCAAGGAGATCCAACCAGTCCATTCTGAAGGAGATCAGCCCTGGGATTTCTTTGGAAGGAATGATGCTAAAGCTGAAACTCCAATACTTTGGCCACCTCATGCGAAGAGTTGACTCATTGGAAAAGACTTTGATGCTGGGGGGGTATTGGGGGCAGGAGGAGAAGAGGACGACAGAGGATGAGATGCCTGGATGGCATCACTGACTCGATGAACACGAGTCTGAGCGAACTCTGGGAGTTGGTGATGGACAGAGGGGCCTGGCGTGCTGAGATTCATGGGGTCGCAAAGAGTCAGACACGACTGAGTGACTGAACTGAACTGAAACTGGTTGCTAATGTTTGCTCTTGTACTATTTTTATTTAATTTAGGTATAACGTTTGCTGTTTCATGAAAGAATTGGAAGCAGTTTTCATTTTTGTATTCTTTGGAACAATTGTTTTTCAGTGCGACTCTCTGAATGTGCCTGCAACCCAGGAGACCCTGGTTTGATTCCTGGGTTAGAAACATCACCTGGAGAAGGGATAGACTACCCGTTCCAGAATTCATGGGCTTCCCTGGTGGCTCAGATGGTAAAGAATCTGCTTGTAATGTGGGAGACGTGGGTTTGATCCCTTGTTGGGAAGATCCCCTGGAGGAGGGCATGGCAACCCACTCCAGTATTCTTGCCTGGAGAATTCCCATGGACAGAAAAGCCTGGTAGGCTACAGTGCATGGGGTCACAAAGAGTTGGACACGACTGAGTGACTAAGCATAACACACAGCATATCTGATCTAAATGTTTTGTAGAATTATCTATGGAGCCATTTAAACCTGGTGTGTGTGTGTGTATGTATGTGTGTGTGATATTTGTGTGTTATAATTTCCTGATAAATTTCTGTATTATTTCTATGGAAATTAGCATTTTAAAATATTATATTTGTACTGCAGTCAATAGTAAATATATTATCCTGAAATATTTATCCATTTCATAAAACGTTCAAATTTATTTATATAGATGTGTACAACATTGTTTTTAGTGACCTTTATTTGCTGATTTTTAATCATTATTTTCTCTTACTGTTTATTAACTACTTTTATGCTTTATCTCTTCTTATCTTTTATGAAACTATCTAATGGACTGGACAGTCTAATTTGTATATTTGTTTAAAATAAGATTTTTGATTTACAAATTCGATACCTTTTTTTAGTTCTTTATTGATTTTTACTTTTGTTTTCTTTTTGTTTCCCTTTTGATTTTTTTTAAATTTGAGGTGGCAATTTAACTCATTTCTTTAATTCTTTCATTTTTAATCAATGTGTGTGTATATGACTCATCATATATATGATACATGTATATGAGTTTTTCTCATGTACATATGAGTTTTTGCCTATGTATGTGTTTTCTCTTATCACTGCTTTAACTATGTCCCATTTATCTTTGTATATACTGTTTTATTGTTACTATTTAGAAAATTTGCTTTTTTCTCTGTATTTCCACTTTCATTTAGTATTTTTTAAGTGCAAGTTTCTAAATTTCAAATTTTTCTTAATTTCTTAACTTTATTTCCAGCTTCCAGTTTTAGTGCATTTTTGTAAAAACTCCAGGGCTAGATTGTTTTCATTGGTAAATTCTACCCAAATTTAGAGTTAATGCCAATCTTCTTAAACTCTTTCTAAAAAATGAAGAGGATGGAATGAATGCTCCTAATCTTATAGATCCAGAATTACCCTGATACTAAAACTGGGTAAGGATACTGCAAGAAACGAAAACCACAGAACAATATTACTGAAGACATATAAATGCAAAAATTCTCAGCAAAAATTAGCTAACTGAAATCAACAGCACGTAAAACTAAAAAGCTTATGCATAATAAGGAAAATAGGCCAAGAGTGAAAGGCAGCTACAGGATGGGAGAAAATATTTTTATAGCATATTTCTGATAAGGAGTTAAAATCATTCAACTCAATAGCTAAAAATAAAACAGCAAAACAAACAAACAAACAAAAAAAACCAAACTGATTAAAATCAGGCAAAGACCTGAATAGATATTTCTCCAAAGCAGATCTACAAATAGCCAGCAGGTGTATGATTAGTGAAGAAAGTGTGAAGTGTGTGAAGAAAAGGAAATCCTGTTACACTGTTGATGGGTATGTAAGTTGGCATAGACATTATAGAAAATAGCATGGAGTTTTTCCAAAATTAAACATTTAGCTAACATATGACCCAGCAATTCTTCTGGATATTAATCCATGGGAAACAAGCTTGAAAGTGAAAGTCACTCAGTCATGTCCAACTCTTTTGTGATCCCATGGGTATAGTCCATGGGATTCTCTAGGCCAGAATACTGGAGTGGGTAGCCATTCCCTTCTCCAGGGGCTCTTCCTGACTCAGGGATTGAACCCAGGTCTCCTGCATTGCAGGCAATTGTTTACCATCTGAGCCACAAGGGAAGCCCAAGAATACTGGAGTGGGTAGCCTATCCCTTCTCCAGCAGATCTTCCTGACAAGGAATCGAACCAGGGTCTCCTGCATTGCAGGTGGATTATTTACCAACTGGGCTAATACTTAACGTCATGATCAGTATGGGGTAGGTAAAGTCGAACCCATCTCTTTTTGACTTCAAAGCCTGTGCTTGTGAAAGCTAACCATGAAAAGTGACAAGGATGAATCCAAATGATACACAGTGTGCCAACATGTTGAGAGATGCTTTTATTCTATGGGCTGTTGTATACCACAAGATGTCACGTGCCTACAAGACAAATTTTATATTGGCAGACTCGCTTTGCTGTCATTCTTTTTTTTTTTTTAAATACGATTTATTTATTCATTTATGACTGTGCTGGGTCTTTGTTGCGGCATCTGGGTTTTCTCTAGTTGTGGTGAGCAGGGGCTACTCTCCAGCCCCTGCTGTGAGCAGGCTTCTCATTGCAGTGGTTTCTCTTGTAGTGGAGCATGGACTTGAGGCACAGGCTTCAGTACTTGTAGCCCGTGGGCTCAGTAGTTGCATGAGCACAGGCTCAGTAGCTGTGGCACATGGGCTTAGCTGTCCCATGGCATATAGGATCCTCCTGGATCAAGAATAGAACCCATGTCCTCTGCATTGACAGGTGGACTCTTCACCACTGATGTACTAAGGAAACCCCTCTTCCTGCCTTTCTTAATAATACACTCATGGATTATGGGATGTTACAATGATAGTAGTTAAACTGTTATAATGGGAGGAGTTTCTTTTTTAAACCTCTTAAAAGTTGACATATATATTATTATCACTAAGCATATATATATATATATATATATATATATATATATATATATATATATTGAATTAGGTGTATAGCATTTGCTTCTTGATGTTTTTAGGTAAAATGAGCCAAACAGAAATTTTTAAAAAATCTTAAGTCAACCTAGTTTCTATCTTTCTCTGTTTTACCCTCAGGACCATCCAAGAAGGCACGAGTGTACAGATGCTAACATATTTATGCCTTTAATTGTTAGGAGAATTAGTGAGATCATATTTTCAAAGTAAAATGTTAAGTTTGCCTCTGCATTAAAAAATATAACAAGATTGTCAAAGAATAAAATGAGGTTCTGTATGTAAATATTCTTTGACAGTTGATACAGAATATGAAATGGAAGATATCATTTTTCATTAGATTTTCTAAATAACTTACTGATGCTATATAATATGTCATTATCTCAGATTAATCTTATGGATTAATTTTATGAGATCTGAGACTTTATCCTAGAATTGGTATTCCATTTTCTCAGCCGTCTCATTGCAGTCTTCATGTCTTTGTTTCTCAGTGTGTATATCATTGGGTTCAAGAAAGGAGTGACTACAGAATAAAACACAGCAAGGAATTTATCTAATGACTTGATGGGGAATGGCCAGGCATAAATGAAGATACATGGTCCAAAGAACAGAAGAACTACTGTGATATGAGCAGTTAAAGTAGACAGAGCCTTGGATGACCTCTCTGAAGGGAGATGCTGGATGGTCACTAAGATGACAGTGTATGAGATGATTAGCAGAAAAAAAGAACACACAGTGAGCACACCACTGTTAGCAATGACCATGATATGCAACCTATAGGTATCTGTGCAGGCAAGTTTGATGACCCTAGGAAGGTCACAGTAAAAGCTATCTACCTCATTGGGACCACAGAAAGGTAAGTTCACTGCAAAGGCCAACTGGCTCACTGAGTGGAGGAAGCCAGTTCCCCATGCAGCAGCCACAAAGCCAGCACATACATTGCCACGCATAATTGTAGTGTAGCGAAGGGGTTTACAGATTGCTACGTATCTGTCAAAGGCCATGGCTATAAGGATCACCAACTCACTCCCACCAAAGAAATGAAGGAGAAATATCTGAGCAAGGCAGCCCTTGAACGAGATGGCCTTACATTTACTGAAAAAATCAGCAATCATCTTGGGGGCTGTGACTGAAGACAGACACAGGTCAATGAGTGAGAGGTTGGCCAGCAGGAAGTACATGGGGGAGTGAAGGTGGGAGTCAGAAGCTACAGTTATGACAATAAGAAGGTTCCCGAACACAATTCCTACATAGAATACAAAAAAGAACACAACTAGGAAAATCTGGAGTTCCTGAGAATTGGAGAGTCCTAGAAAAATGAACTCAGTCACCGTGGAGTGATTTGTTTCACTTATTGATTCATTCCAGGAAATATCCTCTGTAGTTACCTTGAATGGAGTGAGAAGAAAGTCAGAAATATTTTGTTCAAATTCAGAGCCCCATTTTGTGTCATTATGTTCACACTCATGATGACGTTCTGTGCTTTGTTACATAAAGGAATTAAAAATGCCTACAGTCTAAACTCAATTTTATCCCACACTCTTTGCCTGGATATGCTTATAGTCCAGTTGTCCAAGCTTTAGTGTTTCCATGTATGCTAGGCTTATTCCTAATAAAATGCTTTTTTCATGTTATCCTCTCTGCCAGATTAAATTTATACCCTCACCCTGCATTTATGTCCTTTTTCGCTGAACTCCAAAACAGGTCATATTCTGTGGACCATATTATATCTCTTAAATACATACAAAACTCTATGATTGTCACATCTAAAAAGGGTTTTCATGACATGCATTTTTGAGAAGGTATTTTTAGTAGCCTAATAGTTCATCACAACAATCTTGTATACAGTTATTGGAAACTTCTCTATTAAACTAAAGCAAATTCTCATTCACAATTTAATTGGGAAGCAATCATAGTGGGTTTTGTGTGCATCTGTGGATCTTGAATTCATCCTCTTTAAGACTTCTTTTGCCATTTTGTAAATGCAAATACTAATTATATTCCTTCTTATGGTTATTATGAATTTCAACTTTTGTATTTGGTAATTACGCAATAGATTTAGAAGATTATTAGTAGTGAGAGTTATCACCTCTGATTCATAGAAAAACCCTGGCTCCTCAATAATCATTTAAAAGTATACTTGTCTTCTAAAAATAATTATCATAGCAAGATTTAGTTTCCCTATCTTTTAAATTACTGCATTGGATCAAAAATTTTCTAAATCCTCACTAATCCAATACTCTATCAGGATTGAGGGAGGGATATAATTTAAAAATAATTTTCATAATCTGTCAGGAGCTTGGATAGCAATATGAAAACTAAGACAGATGTAGAGATTCAGTCTTATGGGAACTTTACATTTATGAGAATTCTGAAACAGAAACTAGGAATTATAAGAATTTATGGAGGATAGAATTGATACTTAACATTTGGTAATATGAAAATGCTTAGAAGAAAGAGTTAAGCCAAAATAAAATTAAAGATGAAAAATAGAAGAAAGGAATGACAACACAAAAATAAGGTTTAAAAATGAGAGAAAGAAGTTAAAAGCAAGAGAATGCCACTACAGAGGATGTGAGTTTGATCCCTGATGGGGGAACTTAACATTTCCCATGCTGTGTGGGGTGGTCAAAAAAGTTTAAAAAACAAAATAAAATCTAAAAAATAAAAACTTAAAAGTGAGGAAAATATTTTCTGAGATAAAATGTGAAGAAATTTTAATAGGAAATGAAATTGGAAAAGGATTCTAGAATGCCTACTATAGGATTCTTGTTTTATTATGTTGACATGAACTGTTATAGAATTATGAGCAATTGTTTAATAAATTTCTAACAAATGGTAAGCAGTTACTAATAGCTTTATAATACCTAATTATAAAAGGTAGTAATAACAGGACATGTGTCAATACATGTGTAAGATTAAAAAAATGATGCCAATTTTTTTATTGTGAGTAATTGTGAACACTGTCACAGCTTTAATTATGAAAATAACTATAAAAGAGATAGCATAGCAATATATAACATAAAGATCATCTTTAGAAGAAGCAATCCATTTGGAAGGAAGTAAAGGATGATGATAATAAAATGTAGAGGTATTGTTGGAATATCTTTGTAAGTTGTTACCTGAAAGTTAAGAGCCTGAAAAGTGGTCATTGGATGTAAGTTGCAAAAGTCATTTCATATATGTACTGGGGAGTCCAGAAGTTTTGCAGTAAGTGAAGTAGAAAATGGAATGGTAGCTTGAAGGGAAAGCTATGAAAGAGAGGAGAGGAAATTGACTGGTCTCAAAGAGTCATGAAAGGATAGATTATGGCTCGTCAAATTTCTTGGGGGAGTAGTGTTATGTTTTCTCTATTTAATCAGTTATTCCAAGGTCCTTGGAAATTACACTTTTCTTCTTTATCCATTCCATAGCCCTATCCTAAAGCTCCATATTACTGTTTTTAAAATCCTATAAATATTTGAAGTGAAGTCACTCAGTCATGCCTGACTCTTAGCAATTCTAATTTATTTCCAAGTATAAAGAGAAGTCTAGTAGTAAAACAAGTCATAAATAGTCATTTTAGTCCCCTTCTGCTTAGCACAAATATAATCATACTTGTCATTGACAATAAAGAGGATGGGATTCTATCGTGAGATCATTTCTGACATGACTGGGTGATTTGGATGTTTCTTCAAAGTCAAGGAATGTGATTTAGTATTTTCTTTGGATGTTTACTGATGTGAAATGATTTCACTGAGAGAAGAGGACAAACTTGATAGTTATGTCAAGATAGGTTTACCAAAGTGTTCTCATTTGCAGTGAAAAGATTTTCTATGTTAACAAGTAAGAATTCAAATATACTATTCTTCAGCAAAATGAATTTTTTTCACCAACCTCAGGATTCTTCCATTTTTCCTGAAAAAATACTCATAAAATTTAATTCTGTAGAATGGGTTATTACTAACAGAAGCATTTTATTATCAATACAAATGCTACAGTTTGGTTAGTTCTGCTGATATATTTCATTTTCACATTCTACCTACCTCCTTCATAACTGGAAGACACTACAGCAATTTTCAGAGCATAGTGTGTAGACTTTTCTTTTATTTGCACTTTCTCATGAAGTATACAATTTCCAAGAGAAGAAAATTGATATAAACTATCCTTCTTAGCAAATGACTTCATTAGAATTAAGAACCATTTATGGAAATGACCAGAGGCAGATGAAGAGATCTGAAAATAGTCATCCTGAACTTTGGGTATTGAGACTAACTCTTATAGTCTCACAAGCTTTCCCCTGAGGAAATACACAAAATCATCTTGATTTAAGGGCTAATGTCACAGTTTCTTGGCTAACTCAGGTACTTCTATGACCTTCACTGAATTTAAAGGTAAATTTTTAAAGAATCATAGTAAAACAATTGAAAAAATTGTGCAATTAAAATTCAGACGTGTTAAGAAGAAAGCAAATAATAATGTTTTAGATTTTATAGAAAGCAGATAGCTTAGAATTTGTGGAGAAAATATAGGAAAAATGCCTTGACAAATAATAAGTCTAAGTTCTTATTATTTATCATTTTTATTGAGTAGCTTTAATTACCATACAGTGGTTAAAACTGAACTGACTAACCACAGTTAATGTCCCTTAAATCAGTCATAGAAAGAACCCAAAAGATCTCTCAGCTGTGCTCCATGACCAGCAGACTTTCCAGATTTTACCTGAAACATGCCAATCATCTTCTTTGTTCTCAGTGCCCTTACTTAAAAATGAACCCATTAAAGATGCTGAGATCTCAATGGAGTATCCTCCTCTAGTAAATAAGTCCTTTCAAATACTTATAGAATTGTAGATACTTTTAAAGAATGAATCAAGATATGCTTTGAACACAAATATTGAAAAAAACTGGAAAATAGGCAAAATTTTTACATAATAGAAAATACTAGAGTCTATTTTTAAAACAATATTGTACAAAATACATTATCAAAGTCTAAAAGCAATTTTAATTCTTAACATAGTGTCATAGTGTTGACCTTCCTATTTATCTAATTAAAATACAAGTATAATGAGAATTGCTTCTTCCTCAATTTTAATGTCTATTGGTTTACATAAAGCCATATTTTATCTTTGGATCTACATAATTTCCATAAGAAATATTAATTGATTTCCAATGATGCTTGTTATCAAATGGAAGATACTGATGAAGTTAAATTACATGTATATGTGTGTTGCTGCTAAGTCGCTTCAGTCGTGTCCAACTCTACGTGACCTCATAGATGGCAGCCCACCAGGCTCCCCCATCTCTGGGATTCTCCAGGCAAGAACACTGGAGTGGGTTGCCGTTTTCTTCTCCAATGCATGAAAGTGAAAAGTGAAAGTGAAGTCACTCAGTCGTGTCTGACTCGTAGCGACCCCATGGACTGCAGCCCACCAGGCTCCTTCGTCCATGGGATTTGTCAGGCAAGAGTATTGGAGTGGGGTGCCATTGCCTTCTCCATATATGTGTGTGTGTGTGTGTGTGTGTGTATGTAGATATATATATATACACACACACATACATATACATGTGTACATATCTATCTGTAGATGTAAAATATCCACATGAATATTGAATGCAGCCATTAGTGGTAACTACAGTTTAGGTTTGGAGGTTAGATAGAAATATAAGCTGCAACTCTATGTAAATGAAATTCCTTGACTCAATACCTTTTTTTTGTAGGCTTCTCAGTTTTTTGTTTTTGTTTTTTTTTTGGTTGTTCTTTTATAATTTTATTTATTTATGTTTGGTTGTGCTTGGTCTTTGTTGCTGTGTGGACTTTCCTCTAGTTGAGGCAATCGGGGGCTACTCTCTAGTTGTGGTTCATGAGCTTCTCATCGCTGTGGCTTCTCTTGTTGCAGAGCATAGGCTCTAGGGCATGCAGGCTTCAGTAGTTGCAACATGTGGGCTCAGTGGCTGGGCTCTAGAGCACAGCCTCAGCAGTTGTGGTCAATGAGCTTAGTTGCTCTGCGGCATGTGGGATCCTCCAGGATCAGGGATCAAACCCATGTCCCCTGCATTGGCAGGTGGACTGTTTACCATTGAACCACTAGGGAAGCACCAATTTCTCAGTTTTTAAAAGCAATAATGAAAATTAACACATTCTATAGTGTTCATGGTGATCACGAGGGTCTTGATGATTCATGACATTCATCTTGTGCTCTCATCAATGAAATCTCTCATGTCACTTCCCTAGAATTTACAAGCTGTTGACTTAGCCTTGTCATTGCCACCTTCATATCTCTGTTCCTTAAAGTATATATGGCAGGATTTAAGACGGGGGTGACAACAAAGTCCACAATGGCAAAAAATATATCCAGTGACTTCGTAGGGAAAGGCCATACATAGAGAAACATGCATGGAAGGAAAAACAAAAGCACTACAGTGATGTGAGCTGATAGAGTGAAGAACGCTTTGGATAAATGTTTTGAAGAATGTCGTCGGACAGTGATCAGAATAAAGATGTATGATATAATTAAGAGAAAGAAGGTGCCCATAGATATGAAACCACTGTTGACAGTGACTACAAATTCTAGTTTGTAAGTATCTATGCATGCAAGTTTAATAACCCGAGGAAAATCACAATAAAAGCTCCCCACATTATTAGGTCCACAGAAGGGTAAATTTATGACAAAGACAAACTGAGACACAGCATGAGTCACTCCAATTATCCAAGCAGCAACTACTAAAAACATGCACATTTTGGGATTCATAATAGTTAGATAATGGAGAGGCTTGCAGATTGCTGTGTACCTGTCATATGCCATGGCTATGAGCAGCATCATCTCCACTCCTCCTGTGACATGGATAAAGAACATTTGTAGCATGCAGTTGTGGAAAGAAATGATTCGACAGTCACTGAAAAGATCAGATATCATCCTGGGAACTGTGGTGGATGAAAGGGCTAGGTCAATTAGTGATAGGTTGGCCAATAGAACGTACATGGGGGTATGTAAGTGGGAATCGAAAATCACTGTGACCACAATGAAGAGGTTTCCCAGGATAATCCCCAAATACAATACAGAGAAGAAGAGAAAAAGTAAAAACTGCATCCCTGAGGATTGTGTAAGTCCCAGTAACACAAATTCAGTTACCACAGAGCCATTTACTTGGTCCATTGAATCATAAAGAAGATAAGACTGTCAAGTGACCTGCAACAAAAGAAAAGAGGGATCAACTTAATACAACTTAAATGTTGTGTTAAATGCTGATAATTTAAAGTTGGTCCTTTAACTTAATTGATTATAGACTACTTACAAAATAATGGGAACCAGGGTATAAAATATTGAATACAACAAAGCTTCACTCAGAGACAATCTTTCACTTTAAATGATCCTATTTATTTAAATATGTGAGCAATCAGACAATTTATGGTGTTAGGAAAGAATGTATAACATAAACTCAAGGAATACAGATGAAGTAAAACAATACAAGTTAAAAACAAAAATAATGAATACCAGAAAATTGGAAGAGGGTATAAAAGCACATAAACTGATTAAAAAATAGATAACTTTAAAAAAATAATCATAATAAAGTTAAATATAAGTTAGAAATGAATATGAAAAGTGTTAGTCACTCAGTTATGTTCAACTCTTGGCGACCTCTGTAGCCCACCAGGCTCCTCTGTGCATGAAATTCCCTAGGCAAGAATACTGGAGTGGGTTGACATTTCCTTCTCCAGGGGATCTTCCTGATCCAGGGATTGAACCTGGATCTCCTGTATTGCAGGCAGATTCTTTACCATCTGATACACCACACATATTGGAAATGAGCATAGACATGCATAATAACTGTTAAGATACCTCTGAAGGCTATTTCCTACATGTACTTAAAAACAATCTACTTTAAAAATCTTACATGAATTTGAAGTACCATAGACAGACAAAAGATTGATATTTTCATAATATTTTTTAAAAGTTCATTAAAAAATTTATTATTATTATTATTATTTTTTTACTTTACAATATTGCATTGGTTTTGACACACATCAATATGAATCCACCACAGGTGTACACGTGTTTCCAATCCCAAACCCCCCTCCCACCTCCCCCCCCTCCTACACCATCCCTCCAGATCATCCCAGTGCACCAGCCCCAAGCATCCTGCACCCTGCATCGAACCTAGACTGGTGATTCATTTCTTATATGATATTATACATGTTTCAATGCCATTCTCCCAAATCATCCTACCCTCTCCCTCTCCCACAGAGTTCAAAAGACTGTTCTATACATCTGTGTCTCTTTTGCTGTCTCACATACAGCGTTATTGTTACCATCTTTCTAAATTCCATATATATGCATTAGTATACTGTATTGGTGTTTTTCTTTCTGGCTTACTTCACTCTGTATAATCGGCTCCAGTTTCATCCACCTCATTAGAACTGATTCAAATATATTCTTCTTAATGGCTGAGTAATACTCCATTGTGTATACGCACCACAGCTTTCTTATCCATTCATCTACTAATGGACATCTAGGTTGCTTCCATGTCCTGGCTATTATTAGCAATATAGAACAGTCTTTTGGACTCTGTGGGAGAGGGAGAGGGTGGGATGATTTGGGAGAATGGCATTGAAACATGTATAATATCATATATGAAATGAATCGCCAGTCCAGGTTCGATGCATGATACTGGATGCTTGGGGCTGGTGCACTGGGATGACCCAGAGGGATGGTATGGGGAGGGAGGAGGAAGGAGGGTTCAGGATGGGGAACACGTGTATACCTGTGGCAGATTCATGTTGATGTATGGCAAAACCAATACAATATTGTGAAGTAGTTAACCTCAAATTAAAATAAATAAATTTATATTTAAAAAGCTCAAATCATTTAATAAAACCTCTGAGGCCTAATAGATAAATGGACAAATGATATGAAGAGAGAATTTAGAAAAGTAAACTATATATGTATTTTTGCATATATATATATTCCTCAAAAATCAAATCAAATATAAATCTATTATTTTTCTATTAAGTTAAAAAGGTTTTATAGTTATTGTTGTCAAAACCAACACTCATTAAAATAGGCACATTCATACACCACTGATAGAAATATAGACTAATCTAAAATTAAGAAAATATTTTGAAATGGTACTGATGAACATAGCAGAGAAGGGACTTGACACACAGAGGGAAGGTGAGGGTAGGACAAATTGAGAAAGCAGCATGGACATATATACACTGTCATGTGTAAAATAGATAGTAGGATGTTGCTATATAACACAAGGGGCCCAGCCTGGTGCTCCCTAACGACCTAGAGGTGGGGGTTGGGAGGAGTGGAGGGAGGCTCAGGAGTGTGCATGAATATGGCAGAAACCAACACAACAAGATAAAGCAATTTTCCACCAATTAAAAAAGAAGCGAAAGATTATTAAAGAAAATATTTTGAAATCATGTGTCAAGAATCTTGAATCTGTACCGCTTGGTGCAGTAGTACTCCTTGTGAAATTCTATTTGTATCAAAAAAGATTTTTGCACAAAAATGTTTGTCATACTTTACAGTTGATAAAACTTTGAACCATTTAGATATCAAATGTTAGGTTTAATTCTGTTATGAAGGAAAATATTAAAGTTATTAAAGTAAGTGTTAATAGAAATTTATAATAGCATTGGTAAGAATTTTATTTATAATATTAAGTGTATGAAAAGTAAACAGATTGCATAGTACAGTAGTTGACTTTTATTTTTTAGAACTTGAAAAATCCTTTAAATTTTAAATATCTTTCAGTATAATTATCATATTTATATTAGACTTTTGGATAAAAACATCCAAGAGCATAGAGAGCTAAAGGATGATTTATTAAGAAGGTTTACAAACAAAGAATAATTTGTAATTATTAGAAGACTAGCTGGGGAAGTAAAGGACTTTAATACTTCTCTCATCCAATTAGACATTTTCGTAAGCTGTCAGATTGATTAATAGATGATAGTATTAGGGCAGAATATAGCCAAATATGTATAGTGTCCTGATGGATCTGGATTTTGATGGTGGAAATAGGAAAGGTTTGATTAACTTCCTATTTCAGCAAGATACTATTGTTTCTGTTGCCTCTTGATTAATTTTTCTATTGTCTTCTACCTTCTCTCACCTAGATGTTCTAAACACTCTTCCTAGCGTTTTCTCTGAAAAGTATGTTTAACCATTTTAAATTTACTCATTCAATTATCAATGGACTTCATATCCATATTTAAATCACCCATGTCACAGGGGTGTAAGGACAAAGAATTTGGGCAGTGGAATTGAATCTGGGGAGCATTATAGAGTTTAGAAAGTCATCCCTAGAAGAGTTCATGGCAATACCCTCTAGTCTGCTGAGCAGAAGGTGTTTGTTGACTTCCTGATCTCACCATGCAATTCACTGTCTTGGAGTAATAAAGCTGAAGCTTAAGAATCATGTTGACTGCTTACGATCAAAGATTTTAACATGTAAAACTAACATAAAACATATAAACTCAATTCTTCAAGTCTCCGTCATCATGAAAGTGGATGTTTCATCTTATAAAAACAATTGAAGTTTTCTCTAAATTGATTTGTCATATTTGAAAATTTCCACCTGTATTAGCTTAGTACTGCTGAAATGGTGCTTGTCTTGGAGTGTGAGTGATAATTAAGTTTTTTAAACTGGAGAAGGAAAGGGCAACCCACTCCAATACTCTTGTCTGGAAACTCCCATGGATGGAGGAGCCTGTAGGCTACAGTCCGTGGAGTCGCAAAGAGTCGGACACGACTGAGTGACTTCATTAACTCACAAAGAGGAAAATCCAATACTCTTTGAATCTTAATAGCCTAAAACTGTAAGATTCCATTTAAAAGTGTAATTAAATTTATTGATAATCTTTAATTATGCTGCTGCTGCTGCTGCTGCTGCTGCGTCACTTCAGTCGTGTCCGACTCTGTGCAACCCCATAGACGGCAGCCCACCAGGCTCCCCATTCCCTGGGATTCTCCATGCAAGAACACTGGAGTGGGTTGCCATTTCCTTCCCAATGCGTGAAAGTGAAAAGTGAAAGTGAAGTCGCTCAGCCTTGTCTGACTCTTAGCGATCCCATGGACTGCAGCCTACCAGGCTCCTCCATCCATGGGATTTTCCAGGTGAGAGTACTGGAGTGAGGTGCCATTGCCTTCTCCAATGGTATAATTACAATATAAAACATGGCGCTATAAGCATAGTAGTGTGGTGAAAGTCAGTAACATGTCTAAGGAACAGGCAGGAAAGAAGATTTAAAGAAACAGGAAGAATGAAAATAGAAAGGGAGTGAAGAATTAAAGGAAGGCAGGGGATGGGATAAATAAAATCTAGGACAAATAAAGAGGATAAAATGATGATTAAAAGAGACATTGGTGCAATGTTGCACATCTTTGCTTAAATTGCCTGTCATTGTTTACATCAACACACATCAGTATATTATGAACACCTGAGTGTGAGCTTTATTTGCATTTCCATTCACTATTTTAGTACATTTTACCTGAAAGGATGGAAAGTAATAATAAAATTTTAGGGAAAATAGTCACTGATATGAAGAAAAGTTAAGACTTTAAGCAAATAAATAATGGATGTGGCAGAGGGGTTTGACAGTATGGAGTGGGTATAGTTTTGGCATGGTGGTTCAGCTGACAGGTCACCTCTAAAACATTAGGAAGTAACTGATTAAAAACACCCCTTTAACTTCCAGTCAGTATTTTGCTTTCCTTATTTCTAATATTTATAGCTGTTTGTAAAATGTAAAAATTAAAGTTCATTATGTAGGTACACTTTCTGCTTTGTCCAGCACTGTGTCACTTGATTAAAACAGGCTGGCACATAGAAAAAGCTCAAGGAATATTTGAAGAATAAATTGTCCAGAAATTATCACTAAATTGCCCAAGTAAACAAAATAGAAAGATAAGTGAAGAATGGGGTCACCCATTCTATTATAAACATCTAGAATTAATGTGTATCATTATTCAAGAAGTCCTGATGACCCGAGAGTGCTTGTTTGGAGAAAAAGACCACATACTTGGTTTCTCTGCCTTCTTAGGAAACACTGGTGACTGTGTGAAGTTCCCAGGAGTTCTTCAGAAGCCAAGTTCCCTTAAAACTTGCCATCTTTCCTATTGGAGATTTAAAATTTATCAGTTATCCAGTGCCTGGAGAGACAAATCTTTAAACAAAAAAGATTATTTGATACATTTTTATAGAAGTGAGAAAGAACTTTGAGATTATCTTGCCCAGTTATTTCATTCTACAGATGGAAAACAACCCAGTGAGGTTAAATGCCCAGTGTATTTGCAGCATTACATTCACAGAGCCAGCACTAGAAGTCAGCCTAACTCAGTCCAATGACCTTCCTCACTTAAGATCTACACCTGCTTGTAGAAAAAGTCATTAAAGAGCTAGACTGTTTATATTTGATAGTATCACACCAAATTGGAAGAGTCCTAGTCATCCCTGAGTTCTCTTTCCTTTTACAATAAAATGAGCCATCCCTTTCTGAAAGACTACTTGTTTCCCCCCATTGGGTATTGCTCATCCTCATCCCCTCTCCTATTTCTTCAAACAACCTGGTCAGTGCTCGAACAGTTCTCTTTCAGAATTTTCAGCCAGCATCTCCTCTGTACCATCCTCTGGCACAACACCAGAATCTTCTTTGAATCTGAGCATATGCTCTCAGTCTAGGCATTGGCTGGAGTCTTCAAATTCAGAGGAAAGTAATAGTGAAGGAGAGGGAATCACACTAGAATCCTGGAGGCTGAGGATTGAGATTTCCTTTTGTTTTAAAACAGAATTTGGTCCTCAGGAATACGTGAGTCCAGAAGTCTGTTTTGCACAATGGAAAATGAAGTTTAAAATGAAATGAAATTACTCAGCCATTAAAAAGAATACATTTGAATCAGTTCTAATGAGGTGGATGAAACTGGAGCCTATTATACAGAGTGAAGTAAGCTAGAAAGAAAAACACCAATAGAGTATACTAATGCATATATACGGAATTTAGAAAGATGGTAACAATAACCCTGTATGTGAGACAGCAGGGGAGACACAGATGTATAGAACAGTCTTTTGGACTCTGTGGGAGAGGGAGAGGGTGGGATGATTTGGGGGAATGGCATTGAAACATGTGTGGTGTCATATGGGAAATGAATTGCCAGTCCAGGTTCGATACCGGATGCTTGGGGCTGGTGCACTGGGATGACCCGGAGGGACGGTGCGGGGAGGGAGGTGGGAGTGGGGTTCAGGATGGGGAACACGGGTGCGCCCGTGACGGATTTGTGTTGATGTGTGGCGGAACCAATACAATATTGTAAAGTAATTAGCCTCCAATTAAAATAAATAAATTTAAATAAAAAAAATGAAATGGAAAGCACAAAAGCCAGAGACGTGAATCTTGAAAAATCTTCACATTAAGAAGAGAAGCTAAAAATATCAAAAGGTATACGTGTGTGTGTGATTAATTTTACAAGACAATGCAATTCAATGATTGAAATTTGATCATAGGAAAGAGATGGTATAGGATGAAAGGACAAATACATTTCAAAGGAGAAAACTTGACACAATATTTTTTCAGGGGAACAGAAATTGAAGGAAGGTCGAGGGTTATGGGGAGAGGGAAGCAACCATGACAGGGACAGTTTTGTAATTTAAAAGTGTCTTTCTTACTTGCCTGTTCAGTCACAGGGTGTATATTTTTAGAAGAGAAAGTCAGAGAGTGTACTCTTTATCTTTGTAAATAAGCACTCCCACCCCACTCAAAGACAAAGCTATATATAAGATTCTCCATAATGAGAAATAACCTAATTAGCTGCATAAGAGTGACCCACTGCTGCTGCGAAGATGTCTAATACTCAGCCCATTTTTAGATTCTCTTGGGGACTAAATCTTTGAGTCACATTGGTTTCCCCAAGAGAGAAATATTGAAAAAATTTTCTGGTGATGAAACAGAGGGAAAGAAGCAAAGTTTTTAAAAAAATATTATTGGGTTATAGTTGAGTTACAATGTTGTATTAGTTTCAGGTATACACCAAAGTGAATCTGTTTTACAGGAAGGTTTTGATATAACATATTGGATTGTATTAAAAAATTCCTCTTTATGGTGGATGATCTTGCTTTGAGTGACTGAGATGAAGGTGTGAAATATATCCTGAGAAACAAGATATTCATAGTACCAGACTTGAAGAAATAAATCTAAACCCTTGATAGGTAAAGATAATTCTCATAATTCATAATAGAATAATTTTCCTGTTTTTAATTATGGCAGATGTTTACCTGTGACTCTGCTTGTGCTCATAAACTTCGGACTACTGGGGATGAAGGTCTTAAATGGTTTTGAACTTTATTTTTCCTGACTTGATTGGATACAAGTAAATTTTGGATTTGTTGGATCAATGTCTGAAGAGAAAAAAATGTAGAGTTATTTTGAGTTGTCTGTAATAGGAGCATGTTTACCTGAGAAGGAGATAATTATTCAGATGACCTGCAGCAATCATCAAGATAAGCCTAGCAGCTTTCTCTGAGAAAGGCTGACTTTATCTTTGATATGTACATAAAAAAATATTGATCTCCAGGTTACCACGGTGGCCTCAAGGTATCAAAACTCTATCTTTGTTTAGAGTTGTATATCATTTTATCCTGCCCAGAAGCCATATACTCTAGAAGAGCAGCAGAGTTATGGCTTGTCTAAATTAATTTTGGTAAAATAGTGACATTCCAAATTAGTGGAAAATTTCTCCTGCTTCCCTCCGCACACCCAGGGCTTGTCCATAACACTGTGAGCAGTAAGTGTATGTGCTGTGCTTAGTTGCTCCGTCATGTCAGACTCTGCGACGATATGGACTGTAGCCCGCCAGGCTCCTATGTCCATGGGGATTCTCCAGGCAAGAATACTGGAGTGGGTTACCATGAGCTCCTCTAGGCGATCTCCCAACACAGGGATTCAAGCTAGGTCTCTCACATTGCAGGCAGATTGTTTACCATCTGAGCCACCAGAGAAGCTCTGTGAGCAGTATCAGTTCAGTTCAGTTGCTCAGTCGTGTCTGACTCTTTGCGATCTCATGAATTGCAGCACGCCAGGCCTCCTTGTCCATCACCAACTCCTGGAGTTCACTCAGACTCACGTCCATCAAGATGGTGGTGCCATCCAGCCATCTCATTCTCTGTCGTCCCCTTCTCCTCCTGACCCCAATCCCTCCCAGCATCAGAGTCTTTTCCAATGAGTCAATTCTTCACATGAGGTGGCCAAAGTACTGGAGTTTCAGCTTTAGCATCATTCCTTCCAAAGAAATCCCAGGGCTGATCTCCTTCAGAATGGACTGGTTGGATCTCCTTGCAGTCCAAGGGACTCTCAAGAGTCTTCTCCAACACCACACTTCAAAAGCATCAATTCCTCAGCGCTCAGCTTTCTTCACAGTCCAACTCTCACATCCATATATGACTACTGGAAAAACCATAGCCTTGACTAGACGGACCTTTGTTGGCAAAGTAATGTCTCTGCTTTTGCATATGCTATCTAGGTTGGTCATAACTATCCTTCCAAGGAGTAAGCGTCTTTTAATTTCATGGCTGCAATCACCATCTGCAGTAATTTTGGAGTCCCCCCCAAATAAAGTCTGCCACTGTTTCCACCGTTTCCCCATCTATTTGCCATGAAGTGATGGGACCAGATGCCATGATCTTAGTTTTCTGAATGTTGAGCTTTAAGCCAACTTTTTCACTCTCCTCTTTCACTTTCATCAAGAGGCTTTTTAGTTCCTCTTCACTTTCTGCCATAAGGGTGGTGTCATCTGCATATCTGAGGTTATTGATGTTTCTCTCGGCAATCTTGATTCCAGCTGTGCTTCTTCCAGCCCAGCATTTCTCATGATGTACTCTGCATAGAAGTTAAATAAGCAGGGTGACATTATTATAGCCTTGACGTACTTCTTTTCCTATTTGGAATCAGTCTGTTTTTCCATGTCCAGTTCTAACTGTTGCTTCCTGACCTGCATATAGGTTTCTCAACGGGCAGGTCAGGTGGTCTGGCAGTATAGAACTCCATAAATCATTCTACCATGCCAGTAGAACGATTGTGCTTTTATTCTAAGTGAGGAGATTGGGGTACCAGGGAAGACAGCATATTAAGATGAATGAGGGAGAATATAGGCAGAAATTGAGTCCTAGTAAGCTAGAAGCTAGGCACAGAGCATCTCCTGGGGCTATGTGAGATTCTCTCCTGGGGCATGTGGCACAGGTTAGTTAGCAGTGGAGAAACCTCAGTCCCAGTAGAAGATCTGAAATTGTTAATGTAGAGTTCTTGAGGGAGTATCAGAGAGGCCCGAGACCAGTGATTTACAGGCTGAGATTGGCTCAAGATTTAAATCGACCAAGCCTTTAAAAAAGAACTCACTGGTATATTTCACAGTAGATTTCAGTTCTACTTGAGGAGACAGAGGCAGAAAAAATTAATTAAGGAAAGACAAGTAGAAAAAAAAGGATTTCTTTAAATCTATGTGATCTTTGATCAAGAGTAAAAAGAAATCCCAATTGCTATGCAACAAATAATTCACATTGTTAATTTTTTATTCTTTGTTGGTGTTTACTAATTAATTAATTTTATTTTTTAAATAAAAAATTTTTGGAGTATAGTTGCTGTACAATGTTGTGTTAGTTTCTGCTATACAGGAAGTGAATCAGCTATCCATATACATTTATCCCCTCTTTTTTTGGATTCCCTTCTTATTTGGATCAACACAGAGCACTGAGTTGAGTTCCCTGTGCTATACAGTAGATTCTCATTACTTATCTATTTTATACATAGTAATGTATATATGTCATTCCCAGTCTCCCAATTCATCCCACCCTCCTTGCACCCTTGGTGTCCATACCTTTGTTTTATATGTCTGCATCTCTGTTTCTGCTTTGCTAATAGGTTCATCTGTACCATTTTGTCTAGATTCCACAGTTCAGTTCAGTCGCACATTTGTGTCTGACTCTTTGTGACCCCATGGACTGCAACACGCCAGGCTTCCCTGTCCATCGTCAACTCTCAGAGCTTGCTCAAACTGACGTCCACCGAGTCAGTGATGCCATCCAACCGTCTCATCCTCTGTCATCACCTTTTCCTCTTGCCTTCAGTCTTTCCCAGTATCAAGGACTCTTCGAATGAGCCAATTTATTGCATCAGGTGGCCAAAGTATTGGAGCTTCAGCTTCAGCATCAATCCTTCCAATGAATATTTGGGTGATTTCCTTTAGGATTTGATCTCCTGCAGTCCAAGGGACTCTCAAGAGTCTTCTCCAACACCACAGTTCAAAAGCATCAATTCTTCGGCACTCAGTTTGCTTTGTAGTCCAACTCACATCCATACATGAACTAGAAAAACCATAGCTTTGACTAGATGGACCTTTGTTGGCAAAGTGATGTCTCTGTTTTTTAATATGCTGTCTAGCTTGGTCATAGGTTTTCTTCCAAGGGGCAAGCATCTTTTAACTTCAAGGCTGCAGTCACCATCTACAGTGATTTAGGAGCCCAAGAAAATAAAGTCCTTCACTGTTTCCATTGTTTCTCCATCTATTTGCCATGAGTGATGGCACTAGATGCCATGATCTTTGCTTTTTGAGTGTTGAGTTTTAAGGCAGCTTTTTCTGGCTTTCTTTCCTCTTTCACTTTCATCAAGAGGCTCTTTAGTCCCTATTCACTTTCTGTCATAAGGGTGGTGTCATCTATGTATCTGAGGTTATTGATAAATTTCCTGGCAGTCCTGATTCCAACTTGTGCTTCATCCAGCCTGGCATTTTACGTGATGTACGCTGCATAAAAATTAAATAATATAAGCAGGGAGACAGTATATAGCCTTGACATACTCCTTTCCAATTTGGAACCAGTCTGTTGTTCCACATCTGGTTCTAACTGTTGCTTCTTGACCTGCATACAGATTTCTTAGGAGGTAGGTAAGGTGGGTGGTATGGTGTTCTCATCTGTTTAAGAATTTTCCGCAGTTTGTTGTGATCCACACAGTCAAAGGCTTTGGCATAATCAATAAAGCAGAAGTAGATGTTTTCTTGGAATTCTCTTGCTTTTTTGATGATCCAACGGATGTTGGCAATTTGATCTCTGGTTCTTCTGCCTTTTCTAAATCCAGCTTCAACATCTGGAATTTCTCAGATCACATTCTGTTGAAGCCTGGCTTGGAGAATTTTGAGCATTACTTTGCTAGTGTGTGAAATGAGTGCAATTGTATGGTAGTTTGAACATTCTTTGACATTGCTTTTCACAGGATTGGAATGAAAACTGACCTTTTTCAGTCCTGTGGCCACTGCTGGGTATTCCAAATTTGCTGCCTTATGAGTGTAGCACTTTCACAGGATCATCTTTTAGGATTTGAAATAGCTCAACTGGAATCCTATCACCTCCACTAGCTTTGTTCATGGTGAAGCATCCTAAAACCCTTTTGACTTTGCATTCCAGGATGTCTGGCTCTAGGTGACTGATAACACCATCATGATTATCTGGGTCATGAATTTTTTTTTTTTTGGGTGTAGTTCTTCTGTGTATTCTTGCCACCTCTTCTTAACATCTTCTGCTTCTGTTAGGTCCATTCCATTTCTGTCCTTTATTGAGCCCTTCTTTGCATCAAGTGTTCCCTTGATATCTCTAATTTTCTTGAAGAGATCTCTAGTCTTTCCCATTCTATTGTTTTCTCTATTTCTTTGCATTGATCAATGAGGAAGGTTTTTGTATCTCTTTGCTATCCTTTGGAACTCTGCATTCAAATGGGTATATCTCTGCTTTTCTCTTTTGCCTTTAGCTTCTCTTCTTTTCTCAGCTATCTGTAAGGCCTTCTCAGAAAACCATTTTGCTTTTTTGCACTTCTTTTTCTTGGGGATGATTTTGATTACTGTCTCCTGTACAATGTCATGAACCTTCATCCATAGTTCATCAGGCACTCTGTATATCAGATCTAGTCTCTTGAATCTATTTCTCACTTCCACTGTATAATCATAAGGGATTGATTTAGGTCATACCTAAATGGTCTGGTTGTTTTCCCTACTTTCTTCAATTTAAGTCTGAATTTGGCAATAAGGAGTTCATGATCTGAGCCACAGTCAGCTCCCGGTCTTATTTTTGCTGACTGTATAGAGCTTCTCCATGTTTGGCTGCAAAGAATATAATCAATCTGATTTTGGTATTGACCATCTGGTGATGTCCAAGTGTAGAGTCTTCTCTTGTGTTGTTGTAAGAGGGTGTTTGCTATAACCATTATGTTCTCTTGGCAAAACTTTGTTAGGCTTTGCCATTCTTCATTTTGTATTCCAAGGCCAAATTTGCCTATTACTTCAGGTATCTCTTGACTTCCTACTTTTGCATTCTAGTCCCCTATAATGAAAAGGACATCTTTTTTTGTGTGTTAGTTCTAGAAGTTCTTGTAGGTCTTCATAGTACCATTCAACTTCAACTTATTCAGCATTACTGGTCGGGGCATAGACTTGGATTATTGTGATATTGAATGGTTTGCCTTGGAAACAGATCATTCTGTTGTTTTTGAAACTGCACCCAAGTATTAAATTTTGGACTCCTCTGTTGACTATGATGGTTACTCCATTTCTTTTAAGGGATTCTTGCCCACAGTAGTAGATACAATGGTCATCTGAATTAAATTCACCCACTCCAGTCCATTTTAGTTCGCTGATTCTTAAAATGTCAGTGTTCACTCTTGCCATTTCATGTTTGACCGCTTCTAATTTACCTTGATTCATAGACCTAACCCAGGGTCCCATGCAATATTGCTCTTTATAGCATTGGACTTTACTTCCATCACCAGTCACATCCACAACTGGGCATTGTGTTTGCTTTGGCTCTGTCTCTTCAATCTTTCTATAGTTATTTCTCCACTCTTCTCCAGTAGCATATTGGGCACCTACCTTCCTGGGAGTTCATCTTT
This sequence comes from Ovis aries, assembly GCF_016772045.2. NCBI lineage: Eukaryota > Metazoa > Chordata > Mammalia > Artiodactyla > Bovidae > Ovis > Ovis aries. The sequence continues at coordinate 26,023,647 of NC_056060.1, read as the reverse complement.
CAGTGTCCTATCTTTTTGCCTTTTCATACTGTTCATGGGGTTCTCAAGGCAAGAAAACTGAAATGGTTGCCCTTCCCTTCTTCAGTGGACCATGTTTTGTCAGAACTCTTCACCATCACCCGTCATTCTTGGGTGGCCCTACACAGCATGGCTCATCATTTCATTGAGTTAGACAAGGCTGTGGCCCATGTGATCAGTTTGATTAGTTTTCTGTGACTATGGTTTTCATTCTGTCTGCCCTCTGAGGGATAAGGATAAGAGGCTTATGGAATCTTCCTGATGGGTGAGACTGACTGTGGGAGAAACTGGGTCTTGTTCTGATGGGCGGGGGCATGCTCAGTAAATTCCACATATGTGTTTTTGTAGGATTTTTGTTTTTCTCATTTTCCCCTCACTCTGTATTTAGTGAGAAATGTTTATTGATTATTTTCTATACCATTGCTGTTGATACTGATGTTTGGCAGTAAATATGATGGCAGCATTAAACAGCTCCTCTTCTCAGGGAACTTAAATGTAATGAGGAAGACTGACATTGAATAAGAAATCATGAGTGTCACTAATGTTACAAAAGTGGTAATAAGGAGTGCTATAATAATACACAATAAGAAGAGAGTTCTTGGACCCAGGTCCTGGGAATTATTCCCTGGAAAAGTGTTGCTGAAACTGAGATTTGAAGAATAAGTAGATGTCACTAGGTGAAGCATGAAAGACAAGTGTTTCAGACAAAATGATTCATCAGTGCGAAGCTTCAGAGATGAGAGAGTTTGAAGTTTCCAGGCAAGTTAAAAAAACCACCAAATTGGCTCTGAAATTAAAGGGAAAGAGCATGTTGTTCTCAGAGGCAGGAGACATGGTGGGAACCAGGTCTCTGGTGGCCTGATAAACTTTGAAAGATAGGTAATATTTTAATTTAAGGTCTATGACAATTATGTTAAAGACATTGAGAAAAACAACTACATGCTAAAGGAGAACACAGGCAAAACACTCTCCGACATAAATCACAGCAGGATCCTCTATGACCCACCTCCCAGAATACCGGAAATAAAAGCAAAAATAAACAAATGGGATCTAATTAAAATTAAAAGTTTCTGCACAGCAAAGGAAACTATAAGCAAGGTGAAAAGACAGCCTTCTGAATGGGAGAAAATAATAGCAAATGAAGCAGCTGACAAACAACTAATCTCACAAATATACAAGCAACTTATGCAGCTCAATTCCAGAAAAATAAACGACCCAATCAAAAAATGGGCCAAAGAACTAAAAAGGCATTTCTCCAAAGAAGACATACAGATGGCTAACAAACACATGAAAAGATGCTCAACATCACTCATTATGAGAGCAATGCAAATCAAGGCCACAATGAGGTATCATTTCACACCAGTCAGAATGGCTGCGCTCCAAAAGTCTACAAGCACTAAATGCTGGAGAGGGTGTGGAGAAAAGGGAACCCTCTTACACTGTTGGTGGGAATGCAAACTAGTACAGGCACTATGAAGAACAGTGTGGAGATTCCTTAAAAAATTGCAAATAGAACTGCCTTATGACCCAGCAATCCCACTTCTGGGCATACACACCGAGGAATTCAGAATTGAAAGAGACACATGTACCCCAATGTTCATTGCAGCACTGTTTATAACAGTCAGGACATGGAAACAACCTAGATGTCCATTAGCAGATGAATGGGTAAGAAAGCTGTGGTACGTATACACAATGGAGTATTACTCAGCCATTAAGAAGAATATATTTGAATCAGTTCTAATGAGGTGGATGAAACTAGAACCGATTATACAGAGTGAAATAAGCCAGAAAGAAAAACACCAATACAGTATACTAACACATATATATGGAATTTAGAAAGATGGTAATGATAAACCTGTTTGTGAGACAGCAAAAGAGACACAGACGTATAGAATGGACTTTTGGACTCTGAGGGAGAGGGAGAGGGTGGGATGATTTGGGAGAATGGCATTGAAACATGTATACTATCATGTAAGAAACTAATAGCCAGTCTATGTTCGATACAGGATACAGGATGCTTGGGGCTGGTGCATGGGAATGATCCAGAGAGATGATATGGGGTGGGAGGTGGAAGGGGGTTCAGGATTGGGAACTCATGTACACCCGTGGCGGATTCATGTCAATGTATGGCAAAACCAATACAGTATTGTAAAGTAAAATAAAGTAAAAGTAAAAATTAAATAATATTTTAAAAAATCTCTCTACTGAAATGAAGATAATGGGATAAGATTTGAAGCATGAAGACCACATAGTTGACTTAAAATTCTATTCTAAAGAATAATATGTGATGGTTTCAACAAGAATGGTGACATTGTAGAAGTAAAGAAGGGGAGGTATATAAGAAATGTTTATAAAGTGGAATTAATAGACTTGCTGATTTATTGAATATTGAGGATCAGAGTGAGGATCAGAGTTCATTATTACCCCAGATTTTGGGTTGAACTACTGGGCAAGTGTTTGAGCCGTTTATTGTGACTTTGAAAGAACAGGAGGTTTGAGGTGGAGCCATGGGAATGGATGCAATCTAGGGACAGAATATAAAGTGAGAACAGGCTAAAGATGCAATTTTGAGGAATCCTAAGTTTGTTGGTTGAACAAATGAGGGAAATTCAGCAAACAGATGCTGGGAAGAAATTACCCAAGAGGTAGGAGGTAAACCAGGAGATTATAGTGATTTAGAGGCCCAGTGGAGGATTTGAAGGAAGGAGTTATCAGCAATAGTTAAGTTAAAAAGAAATTCCTGTCCAGATGAATAAGAAAAAATTTTAAAGACATATTATTGTCTTATTTATACAGAGGGGACAGAGATGTTACTGTAACTTTAACAAACTTTAACAAAATCTTTATTCTAGATGTAGAAATCCTCAATTAAATTGATTATGCCTCAACCTTTTGGGCTTTCTATTATTCCAAGGTTATCAAACACAGATACATAAACTCTTGCATGGGGCTGTGGGGTGGAGGGGGGAATGGTGCTTGTAGTGCTGGTGGGGTGGTGGTTTGACAGAACAGGAAACCATATTCAGGGAAACCAGGACCTCTAAATACACATTCTTTGGTGATTATTATCCTGTGAAGCAGCCATTAATTATACATCTTTTTAAAAGAATAAACTGAGCTGGTTGAGTGTTAGAAGTTCTTCATATTCAGGATAACAGAGAAGCTGAAAAAAAGTGCAAAAATATTTGGTCTAAATTCATCTAAAATAGTAAAATGACTACCCTGTATGCAAGACAGGGAAAGAGACACAGATGTGTATAACGGACTTTTTGGACTCAGAGGGAGAGGGAGAGGGTGGGATGATTTGGGAGAATGACATTCTAACATGTATACTATCATGTGAATTGAATCGCCAGTCTATGTCTGACGCAGGATGCAGCATGCTTGGGGCTGGTGCATGGGGATGACCCAGAAAGTTGTTATGGGGAGGGAGGTGGGAGGGGGGGTTCATGTTTGGGAATGCATGTAAGAATTAAAGATTTTAAAATTTAAAAATAAAAAAACTAAAATTAAAAAAAAATAAAATAAAATAGTAAAATAAAGTAAAAAAATACAGTAATAAACTCTATTGGTTTAGAAAAAAATAAATTCATCTAAAATATTTATAGTGTTAAAGAAATTCTGTACATGCAATCACTGAAATCTAAACAGAAAATTGAAATGGTATCCTAAACAGAAAAAAGCTCAGGGTATGGTCAAGTTTTGAATTCAGGGCTAAACATAAGTGATAACAGTTGATTTTATTCTTACTGTAAATTAAAATAAAATTAAAATAGAAAATTAGAAGTATATACTTTATTTATAATTTACCCAAACCTACCTTTTAGATCCTTAGTCTATTAGCTTACTATGAGATATATTTGTCAATTTTTTAGATATTTATTTATAATTGACAGTAATTACACCCAGCAAGTCCTAGGAAATAGCACCAGAAGATGGTATTTGAATGTTAAGCATATAAGTGGAGGTCAGCTTAGTTTTCTTTTCTCATCTCTTTTCTCTAAGAAGGTAGAGGAAGTCAATTTATTCCTTGTGATTGTCAAAATAAAGCCAACTCTAACTTGACAATCAATTTCTACAGGTGCATCTTTGTTGAACTATCATTCAAAATAGCAATTCTCAACCATAGTAATGATGATAGTCACATGACTCTGTTTTTGGTGAGCTTGAAGCATCGTGTACTCTAGATCTGCTCCATTCATTATAAGATCCTATTGGAACCTACAGTCCGTTTGCCCAGTCTCCTCATGGCAACTCTCATGTCTTTGTTTCTCAGTGTATAAATGGCAGGATTCAAGACAGAGGTGATGGCAAAGGCAGCATTAACAAATACTTATCTAGTGATGTTGTAGGGAAAGGCCGCACACAGAGAAACATACATGGCATAAAACACAAAATTACTACAGTGATGTGAGCTGACAGTGTGAAAAATGCTTTAGATAAGTCTCCTGAAGAATGTTTCCAGACAGTGACCAAAATGAAAATGTAGGATATAATTAAAGAGAAGAAGGCAGCCATGGAAATAAACCCACTATTAGCAATAATTACAAACTCTAGCTTGTAATTGTCTACACAAGCAAGTTTCATGACCCAAGGAAAGTCACAGTAAAAACTGTCTACTTTATTGGGACAACAAAAAGGTAAATTTGTGACAAAAACAAACTGAGATACAGCATGGATTATCCCCACTATCCAGGCAACCACTACAAAGGAAAGACACATTTTGGAGCTCATAACTGTCAGGTAGTGGAGAGGCTTACAGATTGCAGTATACCCGTCAAGTGCCATGGCTATGAGCAGCAACATCTCACTCCACACGTGACATGAATGAAAAATATCTGCGTCATACATTTTGGAAAAGAAATGATGTTGCAGTTAGTGTAAAGATCAGAGATCATTTTGGGCATCGTGGTAGAGGAAAGACCTAGATCAAGTAGGGAGAGATTGGCCACAGGAAGTACATGGGGGAGTGTAAATGAGAGTCAATAATTACTGTGAACACAATGAAGAGGTTTCCCAGGATAATTCCCATGTAGAACATGAAGAGGAGAAGGCAATGGCACCCCACTCCAGTACTCTTGCCTGGCAAATCCCATGGATGGAGGAGCCTGGTGGGCTGCAGTCCATGGGGTCACTTAAAGTTGAACACGACTGAGAGACTTCACTTTCACTTTTCACTTTCATGCATTGGAGAAGGAAATAGCAACCCACTCCAGTGTTCTTGCCTGGAGAATCCCAGGGCCGGGGGAGCCTGGCCGGCTGCCGTCTATGGGGTCGCATAGAGTCGGACACGACTGAAGCGACTTAGCAGCAGCAGCAGCAGAAGAACACGAAGAAGAACCAAAAAAGAAAAAGATGCATTTTCCATGAATCTGAAAGTCTAATTAGTACAAATTTAGATACACAGAGTCATTTACTCCATCCATTGACTCAATCAGAGAAGAAGCTAAAGTATTCTGAAGGTAGAAAATTAGAAGGAATTGAGAAATATGGGTACCAAAGATTAATATCTTATTTATCCATCAATGATTATGTGGAAAACATGTTGTAAATGCCAAAATATGAAGTGAGAAGAAATACAGAGAGGGACAGGTTAAAGGAAGATAATTGAATAGGAGAAAAGAGATAATGAAAGTTAGACCATAAAGACAAGGAAAGAAATCACATGGGAATATGGCAGGTAAAATGGAGGAATTAGGAATAAAGAGTAATATTTTCCCAGCAGAGAGCTGCTTTACCAAGCTTGTGCTGTGCTTAGTTGCTGAGTTGTGTCCAACTCTTTGCGACCTTATGGACTGTAGCCTGCCAGGCTCCTCTGTCCATGGGGGTTCTCCAGGCAAGAACACTGGAGTGAGTGGTCATGTCCTCATTCAGAGAATCTTCCTAACCCAGGCATTGAACCTAGGTCTCCTGCATTGCAGGCAGATTCTTTACCATCTAACCGACCAGTAAAACCCAGTTCTGGCTTCTTTAGTCTTGTTCATATATATTTTAGCATAACATCTTCCATGTCATGAATAATCAGCATGTCTGAAGTGTTCAAACTCTTAATCACATTTGTCCACAAAAGCATTAATCGTACATAGAATAGTTTCCAACCAATGAGGGCATGAATGTTGAACTGAAGTGGTAGCATAAAATGAAAAGGTTTACTTATCTAATCATTTACAACACATGGAGAATTAAGATACAGTTAAAATCAAAGGAAACTCCAAAGAAGGAGTGTCTAAAAACCCCAAAAGAGAGCTTTTGAGTACTTTGCTAAGCTTGAGAGAGATTCTGTGCTTTGAGAACTGTGCTATAGGATTGGTCTTCCCTGGTGCATCAGACGGTAGTGATTGGCAATTCAAATGTGAAACTAAGAAACAATGATGTCTTCACTGAAACAAAATATTTAGTCATGATACACTAAGAAAATGAGAAAAGCTGCAGACCATGAAGGTCACAACGGCTTGTCTTTCAAGTATTTGAAGCTTAGTTCTGCTAAAATGCTATCTGAAGGTGAATGAAACTGCTACCAACAACTTTTTAATAGAAAGTCTATTATCACTACAAATAAATGTAAACATTGATGACATCATGTATAACACATATTTAAATCCATTCATTATCCAATATGAAGAGACAAAATATAAGTATATTAAGGGAGATAAGCTATGAAACAGGGGAAACAGTGACAGATTAATTTTTTTTTTGCTCCAAAATCACTGAAGATGGTGACTGCAGCCATGAAATTAAAAGACACTTGTTCCTTGAAAGAAAAGTTATGACCAACCTAGACAGCATATTAAAAAGCAGAGATATTACTTTGCCAACAAAGGTCCATCTAGTCAAAGCTATGGTTTTCCCAGTAGTCATGTATGGATATAAGAGTTGGACTATAAGGAAGCTGAGAGCCGAAGAATTGATGCCTTTGAACTGTGGTGTTGGAGAAGACTGTTGAGAGTCCCTTGGACTACAAAGAGATCCAACCAGTCCATCCTAAAGGAAATCAGTCCTAAATATTCATTGGAAGGACTGATGCTGAAACTGAAACTCCAATACTTTGGCCACCTGATATGAAGACATGACTCATTAGAAAAGACCCTGATGCTGGGAAAGATTGAAGGCAGGAGGAGATGGGAGCAACAGAAGATGAGATGGTTGTATGGCATCACTGACTCAATGGACATGAGCTTGAGTAAATTCCAGGAGTTGGTGATGGACAGGGAGGCCTGGAGTGCTGCGGTCCATGGGGTCACAAAGAGCTGGACATGACTGAGCAACTGAACTGAACTGAAGCTATGAAAATGCGTACAGAAACAGGAAATTGATAAGATTGGTACCAAAATGAATATGGCCATTATAAATGATGTACAATTATTTTTTTGTCATGCCCACTAAATTGTTGACAAAAAATGATTACAAATGAGTGTCTTATGTGATGTGCTATTAATATTATACATTACAAAAATATGTTTATGTATACAATAACATCTCAAGAAGATAACTTTGATAATGACACTTCAGGTAATTTTAATATTAAAAATTTGAATATCTATATTTTATATTTTTCTAAACTGACCACATGTTTGTGATAAAAAATGAAAAGAAAATGAAAGGAGAGCAAGAGGGGAGAAAGAGGGGCAAGAAAATGAAAAAGAATAACACAGAGATTTATGGAGGTAGTGAAGTATGCATATATGTGGTGGTTAGAGTAGCAGTATGATTTTTGGCACTAGTTTAATAGTTTTATTAGCCTTGGTCAAACCACCATTTCTTGGTTGGTGAATGACAATTACTGGAAGTACATGAAGAAAACTCTGGATGTTCTATGTCAGATTTGGACCAGATATGTACATGCTTCCTTCTCTAGAGAAACGTTAATATATGTGACATTCTATAGAATCCTGGTTTGTTCATTATTTGGAATAGATAAGTCATACACTGAAAACAGTAGGAAACTCTCCCACTTTTGTTCATCAATTGAATTTTATTCTTTCCAATAGTCCCTTATATTTTCCAAAAAAGATAAGGTTGAGTGAAGAAATATGGCTAAAAAGAAAAGATAAACAAGCATAGTGCATAGTGAAATCAAACTTTCTCATAACTCTACATACACTATGGTGTACTGATTAATCTGTTTAAAACTTATCAGGAATTGGTTCTAACATTTAGCTAGTTAATTCTGAAATAGTGAATTACTGATAGTTAATTCTTGCTTAGAGGGAAGAGTATATCCAAACAAGTTTAAAATATTTATTTCTTTTGCTTTCTTCCATCTGAGCCACCAGGGAAGTCTTGTTTTGCTTTCTTAGAAAACATTAAAAAAACTCAGAACTTCTCCAGAGGCAGAGTCTCATAAGATTTGGTTGCTATCTCTGTTGGATATTTTGGCTTTAACATTTAGAACATGGAAACCTTATCAAAATATTTTTTTTCAAGCAAAAAATCAGATAGAATGTAGGTATTCTGACTTTAGTGATTAAAAATTCCCTCTCTTCTAAGGAGCCAAGAGAAATTATAACCATCTTAAGACTGAAAACACACATAAGGAAAGCTGTTCAAAACTCAGTTCTTCACTGATATACCATATTCATTATTTTTTCTTTTAATTTCTACCCTTAACCACCTTAGTTCACTGGTTATAGAATACTTAAAGAACTAATGGACACAAGTTCTATTCAGCTATGTTCATTCTTATCACTCTGTCTTTAATTCTTGATCCACTCATCACTAATATCATTGAAAGGTTTATCAGATATGCCAAATGGAGGGAACTCACTGAATCCAACCATTCATATGAGGGCAAATAGTCACTTCAAATGGTGTAATCTGTTTGAAGCATGGACAGGAATGGAATGGGCAAGATATGGGCTTATTCAGTCTCCACAATGGGAAATGTGGGGACTTCATCATATAAGATGATGAAGAAGATGGTGAGAGATACAGGAACTTTGAGATACTAACTCACCAAGGACAGCCATCATAAATATTGGTCCCTTCTTCAGGCATAATATAATCTGGTGAAGAATGGTGTCAAAAGGATTGGGAATAATCGGAACTGGAGAAAAGAAAGAAAGTGCTAGAGAAATATGAGATTGCTGTGATATGGTTCAGTTTTAGGTAAATTTTTATGACAACTTTTCTAGGATGCATTTGTTGAAACACAATAATTTAGATTTCTGCTTTGTAGTGTAATCACCTCTAGAACAGAAATACATAAGTTTTTTCCCGGTGAGATTATAGTTAATTAGTAGCACTAGGTTTGGGGGACCATTGATATTCTGAGATCCCTAGTAACCAGCATTTTATTGATTTCTCCTGGGAACCATGTCTACAAGTCATGTTAATTTTCCCAAGAGAAAAAGTATCAGAACAGTTACTTGGTGATGAGAAGTAAGAAAAAAAAAAAGAAGATATAAGAATATCTCCTTTATATTGAGAGAGATAACGTGCTGGATGGCTAAGAAATAAGTACCATTTGGAACAGAAAATTTGGAACCACAAACTCACTTACAGTTACTGAGGTGGGGAAGGGTAAGAAGTCGTTCACACTTCTTCCTGACACTCTCGTTCATTGACTGGGAGAGAATGAGGTTCATTTATCAATTTTTTTTTCAAGAGACAAGGCTTAGGCTTTATGCATGGGGCATATTCTCATAACAATTCCTGATTTATTCCCATTTAGTGATTTTTGCCTATTAACTGACATATTGTTGTCCAATAGATACATGAAAAGATGTTAACCATCACTAAGGAAATGTGAATCAAAACCACAATGGTATCACCTCACATCTGTCAGAATGGCTATTATCATAAAGATATGAAATAAAAAAGTGATGACATGAATTTGAAGAAAAGGGAACCCATGTGTACTGTTCTGTGGGAATGCAAATTAATGCAACCTCTATAGAGGTTCCTAAAAATTAAAACTATCATATAATCCATATATGATTTTATATACAATGATAAATCAAGACCAGAAGAAACAAAAACACTAATTAAAGTGATATCTGCACCATCATGTGCATAGCAGAAGTTTTCACGATAGTCAAGATATGGAAACAACACAAGTGTCCACTGATGGATGGGTAGATAAAGAAATTGTGGTACATACAGCTGGCCCTCCATATCTCTAGTTCCATATGTGAGGGTTCAACCAACTACAGATAAAAAATATTAGAAAAAATTCCAGAAAGTTCCATTAAGCAAAATTTTAATTTGCCACATGCTGGCATATATTTACATAGCATTTATATTCTATTAGATATTATAAATAGTCTAGAAGATTTCAAGTATAAGGAAGAATGTGTGTAGTGTGTGTGTCAGTTGCTCAGTTGTGTCTGACTCTTGTGACCCCATGGAATGTAGCCTGCCAGTCTCCTCTGTCCATGAAATTCTCCAAGCAAGAATACTGGAGTAAGTTGTCATTTCCTGCTCCAGAGGATCTTGCTGACCCAGGGACAGAACTCTGGTCTCCTGCATTGCAGGCGGATGCTTTACCATCTGAGCTACTAGGAAGCAAAGGTGGCTTTCAGTAAATCTTTTCAGATGTACTCTCAACTGTTTAACTCTCCTGGCAATGGACAGCAATGCATGTATATACAAGATAAATAAAAGGAACGAGGTCCTCTGATCTCTGCAACAACACTCCTCTTACCTCGGATAAACTAAGGGATGACAAATGCCATAGGCTTATCATGGAAATGAAAGCTGTGTTTGTATTTCTCTCTTTTCTCTTCCATGTCTCCCCCTTTTTTGTTTAAATGTCCCTGATATAATTTTGCAGTGTAAACTGAGGAGGAAGATGTGACTGAAACCTCTGCTATATGCACAATAAAGATTGGACCACTCTTCTGTGTGAATTATCAGATATAGAATAAGTTTCGAGGCTGAGTCCATTTCTAACATGACTCTTTAGATGAAAACTGATATCCTGCAATAGGTTTTTTCACAGGGAAGAAAAATGAGGGGATTTCTTTTGGATATGAATGATCAGATTCTGAGTAAGTTGTTCCCACCTCAGATTTTCCTCAGGGGTTACATGCAGAAGTCCCCAGAAGGAGTTCTTAGAGGTTGAACTCTTAAGTGTGGAACTACATAAGGGTGCAGAGTCATCCCACATCTGTCACATTGACAGGGTTTCTCCCATTATGAACCCTTTGATTCTCAGTAAGGGATGAGCTGCGACTGAAGGCCTTTCCACACTCACTTCACTCATAGGGCTTCTCTCAGGTGTGGATGATGGAGTGTTGAATGAGGCTTGTGCTCCACCAGAAGACCTTCCCACACTCAATTCATTTGTAGGGCTTCTCTCCACTGTGAATCTGCTGGTGGCTGGTGAGGTATGACTTGTGGTTGAAGGCTTTCCCACACGCTCTGCCCTTGTAGGGCTTCTCTTCACTGTGGATGGTGAAGAGCCAGCTGAGGCCTGACTGATTGCTAAAGGCCTTTCCACAGTCTTTGCATTCATAGGGTTTCTCTCCAGTGTGGGCCCTTTTATGTAAGATAAAAGTGGAGCAGTAGATGAAGGCCTTTCCACACTCAGTGCATACATAGGGCTTCTCCCCTCTGTGGATCTGCTGGTGCTCGTTGAGGTATGGCTTGTGTAGAAGACCTTCCCACACTTGAGGCACTTGTAGGGCCTCTCCCCAGTATGGGTGATGGAGTGTTGAATGAGTCTGGTCTGCTGTCACAGAAGCTGTTCCCACACTTGCTTCTCCCTGGTGTGGATCCACTGATGTGTCATGAGCTGTGACCTGTGGTGGAAGATCTTTCCATACTCCATGCACTCAAAGGGCTTCTCTCCCGTGGGGATGATGTGGTGTCACAGGAAACCTGTCTTGTGCTGGAAGGCCTTCTCATACTCGCTGCCCTTATAGGGCTTCTCCCCAGTATGGGTGATGGAGTGTTGAATGCGTCTGGTGCTGTCACAGAAGCCCTTCCCACACTTGCTTCTCCCTGGTGTGGATCCGCTGGTGCGTTGTGAGCTGTGACCTGCGGTGAAAGGCTTTCCCACATTCCATGCTCTTGAAGGGCTTCTCTCCCATGTGGATGATGTGGTGTCATAGGAAACATTTCTTGTCTCAGAAGGCCTTCCCACACTTGTGTACATTGTATGCAAATCCCTTATACAAATATATGACTTTGTATAAGGAATTTGAGCATCTTCAGATTTTTTTTTTTGTCTGTGGGGGAATCCTGGACTAATCCACTGTGGATTACAAGGCTGTTGTTTAATAACTAAGTCATGTCTGCCTGCATCCCCATGGCCTGTAGCACATCAGCCTCCACTGCCCTCCACTATTGCCCGATGTCTACTCAAATTCATGTCTTCTGAGTTGGTAATACTACCTAATCATCTCATCCTCCATTGCCCCCTTCTTTTGTCTTCACTTTTTCCTAACCTCATGGTCTTTTCCAATGAATCAGCTCTTCATATCAGGTGGTGAAAGTACTGGAGTGTCAACTTCAGTAGAAGTTGTTTTAATGAATATTCAGTGTTGATTTTCTTTAGGATTGACTGGTTTGATCTTGCAGTCCAAGGGACACTCAAGTGCCTTCTCCAGCACCACAGTTCAAAAACATCATTTCTTTGGTGTTCAGCCTTCTTCATGACCAACTCACACATCTGTACATGCCTACTGGAAAAACCATAATTTTGACTAGATGGACCTTTGTTGGTAGTGAGGTCTCTACTTTTTAAAAGACTGCCTATGTTTGTCACAGTGATCTAAGCCTATGCCCCAACCAGTAATGCTGAAGAAGCTGATGTTGAATGGTTCTATGAATATCTACAAGACCTTTTAGAACTAACAACCAAAAAATATGTACTTTTCATTATAGGGGCATGGAACACAAAAGTAGGAAGTCAAGAAACACCTGGAGTAACAGGCAAATTTGGCCTTGGAATACAAAATGAAGAATGGCAAAGCCTAACAAAGTTTTGCCAAGAGAACACACTGGTCATAGCAAATACCCTCTTCCAACAACACAAGAGAAGACTCTACACATGGACATCACCAGATGGTCAACACTGAAATCAGATTGATTATGTTCTTTGCAGCCAAAGATGGAGAAGCTCTATACAGTCAGCCAAAACAAGATCAGGTGCTGACTGTGGCTCAGATCATGAACTCCTTGTTGCCAAATTCAGACATAATTGAAGAAAGTAGGGAAAACACTAGACCATTCAGTTATGACCTAAATCACATCCCTTATGATTATATAGTAGAAATGAGAGATAGATTTAAGGGACTAGATCTGATAGAGTACCTGATGAGCTATGGATGGTGGTTCATGACATTGTACAGGAGACAGGGACCAAGACCATCCCCATAGAAAAGAAATGTAAAAAAGCAAAATGGCTGTCTGATGAGGCATTACAAATAGCTGTGAAAGGGAGAGAAGTGAAAAGCGAAGGAGAAAAGGAAGGATATTCCCATGTGAATGCAGAGTTCCAAAGAATAGCAAGGAGAGATAAGAAAGCCTTCCTCTGCAGTCAATGCAAAGAAATAGAGGAAAACAACAGAATGGGAAAGACTAGAGATCTCTTCAAGAAAAGTAGAGATACCAAGGGAACATTTCATGCAAAGATGGGCTCGATAAAGGACAGAAGTGGTATGGACCTAACAGAAGCAGAAGATATTGAGAAGAGGTGGCAAGAATACACAGAAGAACTGTACAAAAAAGATCTTCATGACCCAGATAATCACGATGGTGTGATCATTCACCTAGAGCCAGACATCCTGGAATGCGAAGTCAAGTGGGCCTTAGGAAGCATCACTATGAACAAAGCTAGTGGAGGTGAAGGAATTCCAGTTGAGCTGTTTCAAATCCTGAAAGATGATGCTGTGAAAGTGCTGTACTCAATATGGCAGCAAATTTGGAAAATTCAGCAGTGCCCACAGTACTGGAAAGGTCAGTTTTCATTCCAATCTCAAAGAAAGGCTATGTGAAAGAATGTTCAAACTACTGCACAATTGCACTCATCTCACACGCTAGTAATGTTCAAAATTCTCCAAGCCAGGCTTCAGCAAGCAATACGTGAACCATGAACTTCCAGATGTTCAAGCTGGTTTTAGAAAAGGCAGAGCAACCAAAGATCAAATTGCCAACATCTGCTGGATCATGGAAAATGTAAGAGAGTTCCAGAAAAACATCTATTTCTGCTTTATTGACTATGCCAAGTCAAGTGGCATAGTGTGGATCACTTTGTTCATAGTGATGCTTCCTAAGGCCCACTTGACTTCACAGTCCAGGATGTCTGGCTCTAGGTGAATGATCACACCATCATGATTATCTGGGTCATGAAGATCTTTTTTGTACAGTTCTTCTCTGTATTCTTGACACCTCTTCTCAATATCTTCTGTGTGAATCGCAATAAACTGTGGAAAATTCTGAAAGAGATGGGAATACCAGGCCACATGACCTGTCTCCTGAGAAATATGTATGAAGGTCAAGACACAACAGTTAGAACTGGACATGGAACAACAGACTGGTTCCAAATAGGAAAAGGAGTACGTCAAGGCTGTATATTGTCACCCTGCTTATTTAACTTCTATGCAGAGTACATCATGAGAAAGGCTGGGTTGGTAGAAGCACAAGCTGAAATCAAGATTGCCGGGAGAAATATCAATCACCTCAGATATGCAGATGACACCACCCTCATGGCAGAAAGTGAAGAGGAACTAAAAAGCCTCTTGATGAAAGTGAAAGAGGAGAGTGAAAAAGTTGGCTTAAAGCTCAACATTCAGAAAACGAAGATCATGGCATCCGGTCCCATCACTTCATGGGAAATAGAAGGGGAGACAGTGGAAACAGTATCAGACTTTATTTTTGGGGGCTCCAAAACCACTGCAGATGGTGATTGCAGCCATAAAATTATAAGACGCTTACTCCTTGGAAGGAAAGTTATGACCAAGCTAGAAGGCATATTAAAAAGCAGAGATATTACTTTACCAACAAAGGTCTGTCTAGTCAAGGCTATGGTTTTTCCAGTCATCATGTATGGACGTGAGAGTTGGACTGTGAAGAAAGCTGAGTGCCAAAGAATTGATGCTTTTGAACTGTGGTGTTGGAGAAGACTCTTGCATGTTCCTTGGACTGCAAGGAGATGCAACCAGTCCATCCTAAAGGAGACCAGTCTTGAGTGTTCATTGGAAGGACTGATGCTGAGGCTGAAACTCCAATACTTTGGCCACCTCATGTGAAGGTTTGACTCATTGGAAAAGACCCTGATGCTGGGAGGGATTGGGGGCAGGAGAAGAAGGGGACGACAGAGGTTGAGAGGGTTGGATGGCATTGCCGACTCGATGCACATGAGTTTGAGTGAACTCTGGGAGTTGGTGATGGACAGGGAGGCCTGGCATGCTGTGATACATGGGGTAGCAAAGAGTCAGTCATGACTGTGCTACTGAACTGAGCTGAACTGAGCTGAACTGAACTGATGTTTGTCATAGCTTTTCTTCCAAGAAGCAAGCATCTTTTAATTTCATGCCTGCAATCTCTGTCCATAGTGATTTTTGAGCCCCCAAATATAAAATCTGTTACTGCTTCCACTTTTCCCCTTCTGTTTGCCATGAAGTGATGGGACTGGATGCCATGATCTTAGTCTTTTGAATGTTGAGTTTTACGCCAGCTTTTTCACTCTCCTCTTTCACCCTCATCAAGAGGGTTTTCACTTCCTCTTCTCTTTCTGTTATTAGAGTGTATCATCTGTATATCTGAGGTTGCTGATATTTCTCCTGGCAGTCTTTATTCTAGCTTGTGATTCACTCAGCCTGGTATTTCACATGATTTATTCTGAATGTAAGTTAAATAAGTACGATGACAATATACAGTCTTGTCCCAACTTGGGACCAAAAGGTGACTATATAGTCCTATCCCAATTTGGAACCAGTTCATTGTTCCATGTCTGGTTCTAAAACTTGTTTCTTGACCTTCATACAGGTTCCTCAGGAGACAGGTAAGGTGGCTGGTACTCTATCTCTTTAAGAATTTTTCAGTTTGTTGTGATCCAGAGTCAAAGGCTTTGGTCAATGAAGCAGAAGTAGATGCTTTTCTGGAACTCTCTTGATTTTGCCATGATCCAAGAAATATTGGCAATTTGATTTTTGGCTCCTCTGTCTCTTTAAAACTCAGCTTGTGCATCTCAGTTCACATAACGCTGAACTCTAGCTTGAAAGATTTTGAACATTACTTTGCTAGCATGTGATATGAGTGCAAATGTATGGTAGTTTGGACATTGTTTGGCATTGCCTTTCTTGGCATTGGAATGAAAACTGACCTTTTCCAGCCCTATGTCCACTACTGAGTTTTCCAAGCTGGCTGGCATATTGAGTGCAGCACTTTAACATCATCATCTTTTAGAATTTGAAATAGCTCAGCTGGAATTCTATCACCACCACTAGCTTTGTTTATAGTAATGCTTCCTAAGACCCAGTTGACTTTATACTCTAGGGTGTCTGTCTGTAGGTGAGTGACCACATCTTCATACTTATCTGGGTCATTAAGATCTTTCTTGTCTAGTTTTTCTGTGTATACTTGCCACCTCTTTTAATCTCTTCTGCTTCTGTTAAGCCCTTACTGTTTCTGTCCTTTATTATATACATCCTTTCATGAAATGTTCCCTTTGATATTCCGGTTTCCTTACAGAGATCTCTATTCTTTCCCATTCTATAGTTTTCCTCTATGTCTTTGCAATCTTCACTTAAGAAGGCCTTCTTATCTCTCCTTGCCATTCTCTGGAACTCTGCATTCAGTTGGGTATATCTTCACCTTTCTGCCTTGCCTTTTGATTCTCTCCTTTCCTCAGCTATTTGTAAAGCCTTTTAAACCACTTTGCCTTCTTCTATAAGTGAGTCCACATGTCTCTTTCATAGACAGTCTATTACTACACCACATTTTAAATTGAGCGACTGAGTGTTTAACCCATTTACTGTGACTCTGAAAGAAAGTGTGTGAGAAAAAGGAGACAGGTTAGTTGTAGACCTGCTGAGTGTGCATTGTCTGTGAAGCATCCAAGTAAGAAGACAGATTTGTGGATTAGGAACTTAAGAACTAGTAACCTGGCTTTGAGAGCCCCAAGCTAAAAGCTAGGCATAGTAATTAAAACCGTGGGAATGGATGTCATCTAGGGACAGAATACAAAGTGAGAATAGGCCAAAGATGCAATTCTGAGGAATCCTAAGTTTGTTGGTTGAGCAAATGAGGGAAAAGCAACAAACAGATACTGAGAAGGAATTACCCAAGGTGTAGGAGGAAAACCAGGAGATTGTAGTGTTTCAGAGGCCCAATAGAGTATTTAAAGGAAGGAGCTGACAGCAATACTTAAGTAAAAATATAATTCCTGTCCAGATGAATAAAAAAAATTAAAAAGAAGTATTATTGATTTATTTATACAGAGAAAGTCAAAGATGTAATTGTAGATTCCTGAAAAAAGGACAAAAAATAAGCTTTCAGTTCTTTTAATTGAGCAGATTTTATTTCCAGAGCAATAGGAGATGAAAAAAAAGTTATGTGTATCTTCAACAAAATCTCATCTATTAAAATGAGGAATCCAGATGTAGAAATCCTCATTTAAATTGATTATGCCTCAACATTTTTGGCTTTCCATTTATCCAAGGCTATCAAACTAAGATACATAAACTCTTGTGGGAGAAGATAGTCTGATAGATAAGAAAACATATTCAAGGAAACCAGGACCTCTAAATGCCATCTTTGGGTGATTATTATCTTGTGAAAAAGCTATTATGGCTATGCTTTTCAAAAAGAATAAACTAGGCTGATTGAATATTAGAAGACATTCATTTTCAGAATGACAGGAAAGTAAGAGTCCAAAAATCTTTGGTCTGTATTTATCTAAAGTATTGATAGTGTTAAAAAATTTTTCTACCTGCAGTCACTCAAATCTCATTCAAGTCTAAACTCAAAACTGAAATAGCATCCTAAATTAAAAAAGCTCAAAGTATAGTCAAGTGTTGAGTTCAAGGCTTAACATAGGAAATACATAGCTGATTTTATTCTTATTTTAAATCAAACTAAAATTGAGATAGAAAATTTTAAAAATATACTTTATTTATAATTAAACTTCAGTTAAGTTCAGTCACTCAGTTGTGTCCAACTCTTTGTGACCCCATGGACTGCAGCATGCCAGGCTTCCCTGTCAATCACAACTCCTGTCGCTGTTTCCATTGTTTCCCCATAATTAAACTTCAGTTCAGTTCAGTCGCTCAGTCGTGTCAGACTCTTTGCGACCCCATGAATCGCAGCATGCCAGGCCTCCCTGTTCATCACCAACACCCGGAATTCACTCAGACTCACGTCCATTGAGTCAGTGATTCCATTCAGCCATCTCATCCTCTGTCGTCCCCTTCTTCTCCTGCCCCCAATCCCTCCCAGCATCAAAGTCTTTTCCAATGAGTCAACTCTTCACATGTGGTGGCCAAAGTACTGGAGTTTCAGCTTTAGCATCTTACATTTAATCTATTTAATCCATTATTTTGCTATGAGAAATTTCTAGCACTTTTTGAGATATTTATTTGTAATTGACAGTAATCACACCTAGTAAAGAAAGAAGTAAGAAATGTCACACAGAAAATGGTATTTGAATGTTAAGTTTATGCCTGGAAATCAGCTCAGTTTTCTCTTCTCATCTCTCTTCTCCATGAAAGTAGATGAAGTCAATTTATTCTCTGTGATTGGCAAAATAAAGTCAACTCTGACTTGACACATCAGTTTCTACAGGTGTACCTTTGTTGAACTATCATTCAAAATGGTAATTCTTACCATAGTAATGATGATAGTCACATGACTCTCAGTGTTTTTAGTGAGCCTGAAGTATCTTGTACTCTAGATTTGCTCCATTCACTATAAGATCCCACTAGAGCCTAGAATCCGTTTGCCCAGTCTTCTCATGGCAATTCTCATATCTTTGTTTCCTAATGTATAAATGGCAGGATTCAAGACAAGGGTGATGGCAAAGGCATCAATAAACAAATACTTATCCAGTGATGTTGCAGGGAAAGGCCACACATAGAGAAACATATATGGCATAAAAAACAAAATTATTACAGTGATGTGAGCTGACAGTGTGACAAACGCTTTGGATAAGTCTCCTGAAGCTTTCCAGACCGTGACCAAAATGAAAATGTAGGATATAATTAAAGAGAAGAAGGCAGCCATGGAAATAAACCCACTATTAGCAATAATTACAAACTCCAGCTTGTAAGTGTCTACACAAGCAAGTTTCATGACCCGAGGCAAATCACAATAAAAACCTGTTTATTTTATTGAGACCACAAAAAGGCAAGTTTATGACAAAAACAAACAAACATGAGATACAGCATGGATTATCCCCACTATCCAGGCAACCACTACAAATGAAACACACATTTTGGAGCTCACAATTGTCAGGTAGTGGAGAGGCTTACAGATTGCAGTATACCTGTCAAATGCCATGGCTATGAGCAGCACCATCTCAACTCCACCCATGACATGAATTAAAAAAATATCTGTGTCATACATTTTGGGAAAGAAATGATGTTGCAGTTAGTGAAAAGATCAGAGATCATTTTGGGTACTGTGGTAGAGGAAAGACCTAGATCAATAGAGAGGTTGGCCAACAGGAAGTACACAGGGGAGTGTAAATGAGAGTCAATAATTACTGTGAACACAACAAAGAAGTTTCCCAGGATAATTCCCATGTAGAACACAAAGGAGAACCAAAAAAATAAAAATAAAAAGTTGCATTTTCCATGAATTTGAAAGTCCGATTAGTACAAATTCAGATACCACAGAGTCATTTACTCCATCCATTGACTCAGTCAGTAGAGAAGAAGCTGAAATAGTCTGAAGGTAGAAAATAAGAAAGAAATGAGAAATGTGAGTACCAAAATTAATACATTATTTGCTCATCAATGAATCTGTGGAAAACATATTGTAAATGCCAAAATATGAAGTGAGAAGACTTACAGATAGGGGAGCTGAAAGAATGATGATAAGTGAATAGGAGAAACGAGATAATCAAAAGTTAGGCCAGGGCGACAAAGAAATTATGTGGAAACATGGCAGGTAAGGTGGAGGAATCAGGAAAAATGAGTAACATATTCCTAGCAGAGAGCTACTTTACCAAGCTTATTGTGCAATAATTCCAACTTCTTCCATGTTATTCATATTTATTTAATATAACATCTTACATATCATGAATAATCAGGTATATTTGGAGTGTTCAAGCTAATCATATTTGTTCACACACACACTCTAGGAGAATGTACTCTCTATTTTTCTTTTACTTCACACCTGAGAAATCTCAGGCATTAATCACACATAGAATAGTTACCAACTAATGAAGGCATGAATGTTGCACGTAAGATGGTAGCATGAAATTAAAAGGTTTACTTCTCTGATTGTTTCTGACACTTGGAGAATTACAACACACTTTAAATCAAGGGAAACTCAAAATTGCAAAGAAGGGTTTTCAAAAGACTCAAAAAGAGGATTTTTCAATACTTTATTAGGATTGAGAGAGATTTTGTGTTTTGAGCACTGTGTTATAGGATTAATGACTGGCAATTCAAATATGAAACTGAGAAATAATGATGTCTTCACTGAAACAAAATATTTAGTCATGATAAACTAAGAAAATGTAAAAACTACAGGCCATAAAGGTCATGACAGCTTGTCTTCAAGTATCTGAAGCTTTGTTCTGCTAAAATGCTGTTTGCAGGTAAGTGAAATTGCTACCAACAACTTTTAAATACAGGAGACTATCTATCATCACTTCATATAAACAGAATGATTATAGATGTCTATCTATAAGACATATTTGAATCCATTCATTATCCAATCTAAAGAGAAAAAATAGAAGTATATTAAAAGAGATAAGTTATGAAAAGGTATACAGAAAGGGGAAGTTGATAAGACTGGTACCAAAATAAATATGGTCATTATCATAGATGCAAATATAGTTTTGTTGTCATGTCCACTAAATTATTGTGACAAAAACTGATTACAAATGAGTGTTTTTTGTGATGTGCTCTTGATATGTTTATATTGCAAAAATATGTTCACATTGCAAAAATATGTTCACATTGCAAAAATATGTTCACATATACAATAACATATCTTGATAACTTTGGATACTGAATGTCATTTTAATATTAAAATTTTGAATATATCTTATATTTTTCTAATTGGCCACATGTTTGCAATAAAAATGAAAAGAAAATGGAAGGAGAGCAACAGAGGAGAAAGAGAGCCAAGAAAATGAAAAAGAACACAGATTTATGGAGGGAATGAAGTATGCATTTATGTGATATTAGAGGTAGAGTGTTATTATGATTTTTGGCACTAGTAATACATGAACCGTGAACTTCCAGAAGTTCAAGCTGGATTTCGAAAAGGCAGAGGAACCAGAGATCAAATTGCCAACATCCTCTGGATCATCAAAAAAGAGAGCTCTAGAAAAACATCTATTTCTGCTTTATTGATTATGCCAAAGCCTTTGACTGTGTGGATCATAATAAACTATGGAAAATTCTTCAAGAGATGGGAATACCAGACAACCTGACCTGCCTCTTGAGAAACCTATATGCAGGTCAGGAAGCAACAGTTAGAACTGGACATGGAACAACAGACTGGTTCCAAATAGGAAAAGGAGTAGAGTACATCAAGGCTGTATATTGTCACCCTGCTTATTTAACTTCTATGCAGAGTACATCATGAGGAACGCTGGGCTGGAAGAAGCACAAGCTGGAATCAAGATTGCCGGGAGAAATATCAATAACCTCAGATATGCAGATGACACTACTCTTATGGCAGAAAGTGAAGAGGAACTAAAAAGCTTGATGAAAGTGAAAGAGGAGAGTCAAAAAGTTGGCTTAAAGCTCAACATTCAGAAAACGAAGATCATGGCATCCGGTCCCATCACTTCATCGCAAATAGATGGGGAAACAGTGGAAACAACGTCAGACTTTATTTTTTTGTGCTCCCAAATCACTGCAGATGGTGACTGCAGCAATGAAATTAAAAGATGCTTACTCCTTGGAAGAACAGTTATGACCAACCTAGATAGTATATTCAAAAGCAGAGACATTACTTTGCCGACTAAGGTCCGTCTAGTCAAGGCTATGGTTTTTCCAGTGATCATGTATGGATGTGAGAGTTGGACTGTGAAGAAAGCTGAGCACCGAAGAATTGATGCTTTTGAACTGTGGTGTTGGAGAAGACTCTGGAGAGTCCCTGGACTGCAAGGAGATCCCACCAGTCCATTCTAAATGAGATCAGTCCTGCGTGTTCATTGTAAGGACTGATGTTGAAGCTGAAACTCCAATACTTTGGCCACCTGATGCAAAAAGTTGACTCACTGGAAAAGACTCTGATGCTGGGAAGGATTGGGGGCAGGAGGTAAAGGGGGCGACAGAGGATGAGATGTCTGGATGGCATCATCGATTAGGCACTCCAGTGCTTACATAATGGCCTACGAATGAAGAACTTTTAAAAGGCAAGGATGAAGTCTTTTTATGAGTTCTTTCAGCATAGTTACTTCTCATAAAGGCAATTCTAGCTATCACCACCCTTAAAAGTTTGACCTTTCAGAAGCAAACATGGATGAGTGCTCAATGCTTGATATGGTTCCATCTATTCAGTCATTTTATCAGCAACTTAATGGCAAGTTATTTACATTGGATTCCTTCCATGTTGGAAGAACAACAAATTGTTTTTCTTGTATACATATATTTTCCAGGTATCACTTTGACTACTCTTACAGCAATACCTTGGCCATTTGGTTCAGTCACTCAGTCGTGTCCGACTCTTTGTGACCCCATGAATCGCAGCATGCCAGGGCTCCCTGTCCATCACCAACTCCTGGAGTTCACCCAAACTCATGTCCATCGAGTTGGTGATGCCATCCAGCCATCTCATCCTCTGTTGTCCCCTTCTCCTCCTGCCCCCAATCCCTCCCAGCATCAGAGTGTTTTCTAATGAGTCAACTCTTTGCATCAGGTGGCCAAAGTATTGGAGTTTCAGCTTCAGCATCAGTCCTTCCAAAGAAAACCCAGGACTGATCTCCTTTAGAATGGACTGGTTGGATCTCCTTGCAGTCCAGAGACTCTCAGGAGTCTTCTCCAACACCACAGTTCAAAAGCATCAATTCTTTGGCATTCAGCTTTCTTCACAGTCCGACTTTCACATCCATACATGACCACTGGAAAAACCATAGCCTTGACTAGACGGACCTTGGCCATTAGGTGATCCAAAAACACATAGGATGCTTAATGTCCTTCATAACATTGCTTAGGACAAAGGAATATGTTGACAAGAAAGAAAGAAAAAATGATCACACAATCAAGTGATCCACTGGTGATTCAGTGAACAGAAGCTATCAGCTCTTAGAATGTGGGGATAGCTTTTTAAAGGTATAGGTTAAGATGCAAGTTAGTCCCAGTTTGGAAATGGCACTCTGCGCTTTAACTTTGAACCATTAGTATAATGTATTGTGCCCCAGAATGCATAGGTGTGGGAGCCAAGGGTAGATAGTAAGTGGCTTTATTCACCATCACTTCATTGGAGAACTTGAGCTTTCTGAACCTACAACTTTGAACTCTACAGGGTTGGGAAAATGCTCCTTCTGAGGATAGAGTAAGCATTCCAATAAACCTGAAATTTTGGTAGCTCTCTGGTCATTTTGATTTTCTTGTGTCAGTAGATTATCAGACAATGAAACAAGTTTCTATCACTCTAGGAATAATTAACCTTAATTAACATGAATAAATATAGTTGCTGCTACACTTGCATCAACAGTAATGGATGATAACTTTAAATGAGCAGCTGTAGAACTTACAGTCTGAGAAGATTATGGGCTTGGACTTAGACTGCTCACGTAGGAAGGTATGGATCTGGGCAAGTAATCTGGATTAGCAAAAGTGATGGATAAATGTAAAGATGATCTAGAAATGGTTGTGGAGGAGGAAGCTGATGGATACCAGATACAAACTACTTTGTATAAAATAGATAAACCATAAGAATATACTGTAAAGAACAAGGAATTATAGCCATTATATCTTGTAATAGCCTATAATAGAGTGTAATCTGCATAAATACTGAAGCACTATGCTATACACTGAAAGTGATATATAACATTGTAAATCAACTATGCTTCAGTAAAAATAAATTTTAAAAAGATGATGAATATCATCCTAGGTGCATGTGCAATGACAGACAAATGAACACTTGTTCCATTTACACTCTTGTGTTTATAATAGCCAGGACATGGAAACAACCTAGATGTCCATCAGCAAATGAATGGATAAGCAAGCTGTGGTACATATACACAATGGAGTATTACTCAGCCATTAAAAAGAATACATTTGAATCAGTTCTAATGAGATGGATGTAACTGGAACCGATTATACAGAGTGAAGTAAGCCAGAAAGAAAAACACCAATGCAGTATACTAACACATATATACGGAATTTAGGAAGATGGTAATGATAACCCTGTATGTGAGACAGCAAGAGACACAGATGTATAGAATGGACTTTTGGACTCTGAGGGAGAGGGAGAGGGAGAGGGTGGGATGATTTGGGAGAATGGCACTGAAACATGTATACTATCATGTAAGAAACGAATCGCCAGTCTATGTTCGATACAGGATACAGGATGCTTGGGGCTGGTGCACGGGGATGATCCAGGGAGATGATGTGGGGTGGGAGGTGGGAGGGGGGTTCAGGATTGGGAACTCATGTACACCCGTGGCGGATTCATGTCAATGTATGGCAAAACCAATACAGTATTGTAAAGTAAAATAAAGTTAAAATTTAAAAAAAGTTAAAAAAAATTAATGATGGGGTGAACTTACATGGGATGTGAATGCCTCTAAGCAAGACATCTGATCCTCTTAGCACCTGATGCATGTCCCTGTGCACTTAATATTTCCAAGAATGTACATTGTTCTCTATTATTGAAGAAGAAAAGTTAAAATTTTATGTAACATCCTGCTCATTCTGCCTCTGTAACTCAGCTTGCTCCTTGCAAAGTCTGGAGATCCATGTAGTCTCAGAAAGTGGGGGCTTACTATACTAGGAACTGGAGCTTATCTTACCCTTGTCCTGCTCTTTGCTATTGCCCAGCCCCTGCAAACCTGCTTAATCATGCCTGTCCGTGTAAAGGTCAGGCATCCCCATCTTGACTGCTGTTCCCACGCACGTGAAGCCCCTTAGTTCAAACCAGCCTATTAACATCTATTGTCGCCCTCTATAGTCTGTCTATAAAAACTCTGTAACCCCTTTGTTCAGGGCTCAGAGCTTAGAGTGTTAGCTCCTCTGGGCCTGCTGGCGTAATAAACCTGAGTTCTCCAACTCTCTGAGTGTGGTGCTTGGTTTCTCAATTACTGGTTTCTGCAACGCTATGAGTTCCAGAAACTTTCTACCTGAAGACATTTTCCTGGCTATCAAATTGTTCAACCCACTGTGTGGGGAAGCCTAGAAATGCCATGGAGTTAATGCCTCAGAGCTACGTGTGTGTTAGTTGCTCAGTCATGTCTGACTCTTTGCAACTCCCTGGACTGTAGTCCACCAGGCTTCTATGTCCATGGGATTCTCCAGGCAAAAATACTGGAGTGGATTGCCATTCCCTTCTCCAGAGGATCTTCCTGACACAGGGATCGAACTCTGTTCTCCTGCATTGCATCCGGATTCTTTACCGTTTGAGCTACAGGGAAGTCCCTATGAGAGCTATACTAGTACAGAAATAAACACCTTCCTTGCATCTCAGGTGGAACAACTGTAAGTCATAGACTCTATACAGTTTTTTAGAGGGTCACAGCAAGATTTCTCCCCACTTGTGTATAGTAGTAGGATACCAATTAATATGTTCTTTATTGGCATCTTCCCTTTGTTGTTTCGTGTTCCCACTTCTGAACAATTGTGTTCTAGGAAACCTTTCTAAATAAACTACTTGCATTCAGATTTTCTCTTTTAAATAATAAGTAAAATCATTGCAACTACATATATAGCAATTCAATGTGGTGATTCTTAACGTTAATCACAACACATTTACAGGTTATTTTTTTACACCTCATGAATAACAGAAGCAATATCATTATATCTTTTTATTTGAAAAATAACCCCAAATTCAAAATTTTCTTTGTCAGATCACTCTGTTCTCTGTAAGGATATCAATTCTTAGTATAATATATTTACATTTCCCATGATGGTAATGGTCTTATACTCCACAGGTAAAGTAGTAGCAGATATAAGATGGCAGATGATGAGTCTATTCTGGGAATGATAAATCTGAGGTGCCTAAGTGGAGACGGGCCAGCTGGATATATACAGTTTTCAAGCTTCAAAAAATGCTGTGGTCAACAAAATCTGGAAAAAAGTATCTTTTTGAGCAACCTTTTTATTGCTACCTTTATGTCTTTGTTCCTCAGTGTATAGATGGCAGGATTCAACACAGGGGTAATAGCAAAGTCAACAATGAACAGATTTTTATCAAGTGATGGTGGAGGAGAAGGCCAGACATAGAGAAACATGCATGGAGTGAAAAACAAAAACACCACAGTGATGTGAGACGACAAAGTGACAAGTGCCTTGGACAAGTCTCCTGAAGAACGTTTCCAGACAGTGACCAAAATGAAGGAGTAGGAAAGGATTAGCAGGAAGAAGGTGCCCATGCTCATGAAGCCACTGTTGGCAGTAACAATAAACTCAAGCTTGGCTCCATCTGTGCATGCAAGTTTTATAATCTTAGGAAAGTCACAATAAAAGCTGTCTATTTCATTAGGTCCACAGAATGGCAATTTAATAACAAATAAAAATTGAGACATAGCATGGATCACCCCAATTACCCAGCCAGTGATTACAAATGAGACACATATTTTAGGGTTCATGATTTTCAAGTAGTGAAGAGGCTTACATATTGCTGTGCACCTGTCAAATGCCATGGCTATAAGTAACACCATCTCCACTCCTCCTATGGTGTGGATGAAACATATCTGTGTCATACAGCTTTGGAAAGATATTATTTTGTCTTCATTTAAGAGGTCTGTGATTATCTTGGGAACTGTGGTAGAGGAAAGGCCCACATCAATGAGGGACAGGTTGGCGAGTAGGAAGTACATAGGAGAATGTAAGTGAGAATCAAAAATTACTAAAATCAAAATAAAAAGGTTTCCCAAGATGACCCCTAAGTAGAGCAAAGAACATATCAAAATAAGAAAAAGCCTTTTCTCCCAAGAGCAAGAAAGGGCCAATAACACAAACTCATTGACCATAGAGTCATTTAGTCCACCCATTGATAGGGACAGAAGAGCTGATTTTTAAGTGACCTGAGGATAAAAATTAAAAAGAATAGGTATCACTGGTTCAGACATAGATTGTCTATTTTATTGGTAATTAAATTAGATATAATTGATTGAGAGGGGAAGCTTAAGAATTTGGAAGAAATAAGGTTAGCAACAAATTCATTGTACTATAGATAATATCTGAAGGTAAAATTGTGACTGTAATTTTTGCAGACAGAACCAAAAAGAGTTAACATTCCATAGTTAAGTCTCTTTTTATTTTTTCTCAAAAAATTTTAGATCATTTTTCTGATCATTGCTTGTGTTCTCACATCAAATAACCATCACCTCTTCTGTTATACAACTATTAATAGTTGTATTAATAGTTTAATACAACTTTTATACTAATTCTGTATGCTCTAAACCAAACATTTCTTAGTCCATTAATATTCTCAAACTTCTTTGAGCTTATTGAGATCACCAGGACAAAAACACTTGAACATATTTAATCAGTTCTTACCATCAGCTTTTAAAATTTAAATGGAGCTCAGGTGCACAGGACTTAATAATTATAATACTTGATTTGTGGTATATCTTCTTTGGTCCATGACCACTTTTAATAAATATGTTAATTAATGAGAAACTAAAAATAAAATATTGGCTGAGGTAAATAATGGTAAATATGGTGATAATTAAGAATCAGCTATGATCACAGCTAACATTTGAATATCTTCTATACTCAGGTAATTGTAAGTACATTATCAAAGTACATTGGGAGTACAAACCTCCTAATGTCTCCTTAAGATATGTTCAGTTTTATTATACCTATTTCACCAGTGAAGAAACTGAGCCCCATAAAGGTAAGTGGCAAAGCCAGAATTTGAATCAAGAGCCACAAAACTTTCAGAGTACTCACTCCAAGAACTGCTTTATGCTTTTCAAAGCCAGCACCTCCAAGTATACTAGATTTCCCTATGGATCTAGAAGCATCAATCAACCCATTTCCTTTATCCCCAATTAATTACTCTACATGTTGCCCATCCCAAAGCATTTTCCCTCCCCATTTCTGGATAATGGAATACCTACCTATTTAGGTATTTGGTAGAGATTTCTCAATTTTAAAAAAGGGTAAATCCTTATCCTCATCCCCAGATGAAGCATGATAATCCAATGTCACTTAGCCATGAACTGGTTTATGAGGAGCATATAACCTAGATTTGTACAATGACATATAGAATAATGTCTTCTGGGCAAAGTTTTCTTTCCCAGTTTAAAATACAAAGCTTCATATGTAGAAGGCTCTTTTCCTGGCCCCTTTGTTCCTGCATTCAATGTTAGTGTGATGCCTAAAGGGAAAAGGGAAGCAACATTTGTGCTAGATAGTTTTACTCATATCCTCTCAAATCCTCAAAATATCAGAAGAAATGAGTTATACTTCTCCTACTTTATAGGTGAATACATTTCATCACCATTATTTGTTAGCCTGCTCTGGTTTATATAGCTTCTAACTGGCAGAGTTAGAATGTCAACCAAAGTTTCAAAAGGCTTAATGGTTCTGTTTTGTGATGACCAGGAATAACCCAAATAAAAACATATGCAAAGACAGAGAAATGTGAAAAAAATACTATGATATATGGAATTTATTTGTCCTTTTCCCCTTTATTTTTCAAGACATACATTAAATGTCACCTACTCTGGAAAATTTATTGAAGACTGTAACCAGAGTAAATAACTTCTCTCTATAAACTATCATTAGTTATATTTTATGTATTCTTTATAATAAAATATATTAGAATTTTTTGTAAATTAGTTCTCTATATTCAGCTAAGATTTTAAAGGAAAGGAACTGTTAGCTGATTTTGTATGCCCCAATATTTTGCACTATTTCTGGCACAATGTAGGAACTACTAAAGGATAATCTTCACTAACATCCTTATTGTAGAGATTAATAAGTAAAATCAGGGGCCTTGAAGCCCCTGTGATGAATTTGGAGCAAATAGCCACCAAATGATTTCAGGAATTGAATTCACTGATACTTATACACTGAGACAATCTGAAAACTTTCCTGTCATGTGCCTCTTAGAGTGATATCAACACCCTTCATTTCCAATTAGATTCTACACCTAATACAATAAAACTAGAAAGATACCTTTCTCTTTTGCCTCAAACAAAATGTTTATAGGCACTACAGAGTATCTGACAATTTCCCTCCAGTTATAGTGGAGTATTAACATAAAACATAGTATAGAGATATTGCTGAGCAGAAAAACATTATCAGATATTTGATCAGCAATTCAAAAGAACAGTACAGTTTTGATAAGCAAGGTTCCTGTAAAAAGCAATTTGCTACATAAATAAGGAAGAGAACCTTTAAATACCTCTGGATTTTTGATGCACATATAATAAATTAGAAGTTCTGATAAACTAACCTAAAATACATAATTTGTCATTAAGTTAAAAGAGATTATAGAGTATAAAACTGCATATAAAGTAAATGTGTATGGAAATATTTAGACTATATACTGCAAGATCTTTAGTTTGTAGGGTTTCAGATGATTTCATATTTTTCCTAAATATTACCTCTTGTTTCCTGTATTTTACAAGAAATGTTTATGGATTTTCTAATTTCTAAGAAAAATTTGAAATTAGTGAAAGAAATAAAAATAATATAAGAACAATTTCATAAATAGTATAATGTCATAACTAAGAGCATGGATTCTAGGGCCAGACTACCTGGGTTCAAATCTCCATCTGCTTGATTTATTAGTTAGGTTGTCCTTGGGTGAGTTACTTCATTTCTCTTTTCCTCAGTTTCCTCATCTGTAAAATAAGGATGATAATAGTACTTACCTTATAGTGTTGTTGTGAGGATTAAGTGAAGTAATAAATGGAAAACATCAGACCATACTCTGGCATATAATGAGTACTCAATAAACTTTTTTTTAGTAATTTTAATTTTTAAGACTTGATATTCAATTCTTTCCAAAAATAAAGATAGCATGCTCTGCCATATGTGGCCTGTTGGAATGAAATAGCTAAGACATACATTTTTATTTCCATGAATCTAATTTCAGAGAGAAAAATAATGGAAAATTGAAGCCCCTTCACAGATCAATTTAATAAAGATAAGTGCTCTTTGAAGATAAATTTACCTCACAATACAATTGAAATAATGAAAATGAGACCGGAAGGATATAAAAAATGTGAGTGAAAATCATTCAAAAGGAAACTGGAGACAGAGGAAGGAAGATTTGCAAGCAAACTGAAACCAGTTGCTAGGCTTTGGAGAACAGGTTTTCTAGGTACCTGCTCAGTTGCACACTTCACTCAGCAGCAGCTGCAAGAGACTGAAGCACACAGGAAGTTAATAATCTTTTTGAATTGCCACCATGTCTTCATTTCTTAATACAGAGAGTTAAAAATAGTTCATACCATTAGAAAGGAAGTCAATTAGCAGGACTGGATATTGTCCATAATTTCTTCTAGTGGAAACCAGATCTTCTGTGCACATTGGTTTTCCCAAGGGTAAATTATTACAATTTGCAGAAGTGTTACTGAGAAATCGAAAAATTCAATATGATATTGAGCAGTAACTTTTTACTCTGAAAATATATTCTTTTTTTCTCAAAGATTAGATAATTTTAGGTTTGCTTTAGATGTTCATTGAGTTATTGCACGTTATATGAACAACTTTTTGGCACCAATATAAGTTTGAGAACCATCATCTACACTCTTAGCCACTTGTCACACTTGGAATTTTGAGAAATAGTGAATTGATATTTGAAAAAATTAGGGGAGTTTCAAAATAGTGCCAAATTAGACTGGGAAAATCTCAATTGGTATTTTTTAAGTGAATAAACTTCAGTTTTTAGCACAGTTTTAGATTTACAGAAAAATTATGTGTAGAATCCCCATATTCCTCCTCACATGCCCTCCACAAAGTCCTTTTACATTAACATCTTGCCATAGAGTGGTGTTTTTGCTACAACTGATAAGCCAGTAGTGATACATTATTATTAACTAAAGTCTACAGTTGGCTTAAAACTCAGCATTCAGAAAACTAAGATCATGGCATCCTGTCCCAGCACTTCATGGCAAATAGATGGGGAAATAGTGGAAACAGTGACAGACTTTATTTTGGGGGGCTCCAAAATCACTGCAGATGGTGACTGCAGCCATGAAATTGAAAGACGTTTGCTCCTTGGAAGAAAAGTTATGACCAACTAAGACAGCATATTCAAAAGCAGAGACATTACTTTGCCAACAAAGGTACATCTAGTCAAGGCTATGGTTTTTCCAGTAGTCATTATGGATGTGAAAGTTGGACTTAAAGAAAGCTGAGCCCCAAAGAATTGATGCTTTTTAACTATGGTGTTGGAGAAGACTCTTGAGAGTCCCTTGGACTGTAAGGAGATCCAACCAGTCCATCCTAAAGGAAATTGGTCCTGAATATTCATTGGAAGGACTGATGCTGAAGCTGAAACTCCAATACTTTGGCTACCTGATGCAAAGAACTGATTCATTAGAAAAGACCCTGATGGTGGGAAAGATTGAAGGCGGGAGAAGGGGACAACAGAGGGTGAGATGGTTGGATGGCATCACTGACTCCACAGACATGAGTTTGAGCATTCTTCGGGAGTTGGTAATGGACAGGGAGGCCTGATGTGCTGCAGTCTATGAGGTCACAAAGAGTCGGACATGACTGAGCAACTGAACTGACTGACTGACAGTTTACATTACACTACATTCTTTGTGTTGTACATTCTATGGGTATTGAGAAGGATATAATGACATGTATCCATCATCATATAATCATGCAGAATAGTTTCATTCACAGAAAATCCTCAATGCTCTGTTGATTTATTTTTAGCCCCTAACCTTCCCTTGGCAACCATTAATCTTTCTTACCATCTCCAGTCTTGCCTTTTTCCAAACAGTCATATAGTTGAAATCATATAGTTTATAGCCATTTCAGATTGGTTTAGCAATATGCGTTTAAAGTTCTACCATGTCTTTTCATGGATTGATAGCTCATTTCTTTTTATTGCTAAATAATATTACATTGTCTGTATATATCACTCATTTATGGAAGGGCATTTTGTTGCTTCCAAGTTTTTTCAATTATGAATAATACTGCCATAAACATTCATATGCAGATTTTTGTTTGGATATAAATTTTCAATTCATTTCAGTGAAACCAAATGGTGCAATTTCTGGACATATGGTAAGACTATGTTTAACTTTGTAAGAAATCTACCTTTTAAGGGATGTTTGCCTTTTTATTGTTTAAGTTTTTTATAGAATTGTACCTTCTTGATATATGAGTTCTATTTATATATTCTAAATTATATACCTATTCTGTATATTATTTCTCAGTGTGTTTATGTGTGTGTATGTTCTCAGTGGTTAGTCTATTCATTTTCTTGACAGCATCTTCTTAAATTGAGGTACAACTGACATGCAACATTACATGTATTCTTTTTAGGTTTATACAATGATTCAGTATTTGTATACATTATGAAATGTTCACTACAATAAATCTAATTAACATCTGTCACTATATGTAGTTATGAAAATTTTTTTCTTATGATAGTAACTTTTGAGATAACTCTCTTAGTGACTTTCAAATATACAGTATAGTTATTAACTATAGTCACCATGCTGAACATTGTATCTCCATGACTTGTTTATTTTTTAACTAGAAATAAACACTAGTTCTTTTAGACTCCCTCCACCCATTTTTGCACTCCATCAGCCCTTACTCTGGCAACAAGAAATCTTTTCTTTATATTCATGAGCTTGGGTATTTGTTTGATATTTTATTTCTCATATAATTTAGATAATACAATGTTTGCCCTTCTTTGATTTATTTAACTGAGAAAATAACTAACACCTAAAAAAGATGTCCTTTTCATTATAGGGGACTAGAATGCAAAAGTAGAAGTCAAGAAACACCCAGAGTAACAGGCAAATTTGGCCTTGGAATACAAAATGAAGAATGGCAAAGCCTAACAAAGTTTTGCTGAGAGAACACACTGGTCATAGCAAACACCCTCTTCCAACAACACAAGAGAAGACTCTACACATGGACCTCACCAGATGGCCAACACCAAAGTCAGATTGATTATATTCTTTGCAGCCAAAGATGGAGAAGCTCTATACAGTCAGCAAAAACAAGACCGGGAGCTGTGGCTCAGATCATGAACTCCTTATTGCCAAATTCAGAATTAAATTGAATAAAGTGGGGAAAACCACTAGACCATTCAGGTATGACCTAAATCATATGACCCTTATACAGTGGAAGTGAGAAATAGATTTAAAGGACTAGATCTGTTATACAGAGTGCCTGATGAACTATGGACAGAGGTTCGTGACATTGTACAGGAGACAGGGATCAAGACATCCCCATGGAAAAGAAATGCAAAAAGGCAAAATGGCTGTCTGGGGAGGCCTTACAAATAGCTGTGAAAAGAAGAGAAGTGAAAAGCAAAGGAGAAAAGAAAAGATATAAGCATCTGAATGCAGAGTTCCAAAGAAAAGCAAGGAGAGATAAGAAAGTGTTCCTCAGCAATCAATGCAAAGAAATAGAGGAAAACAACAGAATGGGAAAGACTAGAGATCTCTTCAAGAAAATTAGAGATACCAAGGGAACATTTCATGCAAAGATGGGCTTGATAAAGGACAGAAATGGTATGGACCTAACAGAAGCAGAAGAGATCAGGAAGAGGTGGCAAGAATACACAGAAGAACTGTACAAAAAAAGAGCTTCACGACCCAGATAATCACAATGGTGTGATCACTCACCTAGAGCCAGACATCCTGGAATGTGAAGTCAAGTGGGCCTTAGAAAGCATCACTATGAACAAAGCTAGTGGAGGTGATGGAATTCCAGTTGAGCTCTTTCAAATCCTGAAAGATGATGCTGTGAAAGTGCTGTACTCAATATGGCAGCAAATTTGGAAAACTCAGCAGTGCCCACAGGACTGAAAAAGGTCAGTTTTCATTCCAATCCCAAAGAAAGGCAATGCCAAAGAATGCTCAAACTACTGCACTATTACACTCATCTCACATGCTAGTTAAGTAATGCTCAGAATTCTCCAAGCCAGGCTTCAGCAAGCAATACGTGAACCATGAACTTTCAGATATTCAAGCTGGATTTAGAAAAGGCAGAGGAACCAGAGATCGAATTGCCAACATCCGTTGGATCATCAAAAAAGCAGGAGCATTCCAGAAAAACATCTACTTCTGCTTTATTGACTATGCCAAAGCCTTTGACTGTGTGGATTGTTGTGACAAACTGTGGAAAATTCTTAAAGAGATGAGAATACCAGACCACATGACCTGCCTCCTGAGAAATCTGTATGCAGGTCAGGAAGCAACAGTTAGAACTGGACATGGAACAACAGACTAGTTCCAAATAGGAAAAGGAGTACATCAAGGCTGTATGTTGTCACTTTGCTTATTTAACTTATATGCCGAGTACATGATGAGAAATGCTGGGCTGGATGAAGCACAAGCTGGAACCAGGATTGCTGGGAGAAATATCAATAACGTCAAATGTGCAGATGACACCACCCTTATGGCAGAAAGTGAAGAACTAAAGAGCCTCTTGATGAAAGTGTAAGAGAAGAATGAAAAAGTTGTCTTAAAGCTCAACATTCAGAAAACTAGGATCATGGTATCTGGTCCCATCACTTCATGGCAAATAGAGGGGGAAACAGTGGAAACAGTGGCTGCTTTTATTTTAGAGGGCTCCAAAATTGCTGCAGATGGTGACTGCAGCCATGAAGTTAAAACACACTTGCTCCTTGGAAGAAAAGCTATGACTAACCTAGATAGCATATTCAAAAGCAGAGACATTGCCAACAAAGGTCCATCTAGTCAAAGCTATGGTTTTTCCAGTAGTCATGTATAGATGTGAGAGTTGGACTTAAAGAAAACTGAGCCCCGAAGGATTGATTCTTTTGAACTGTGGTGCTGGAGAAGACTCTTGAGAGTCCCTTGGACTTAAGGAGATACAGCCAGTCCATCCTAAAGGAAACTGATCCTAAATATTCATTGGAAGGACTGATGCTGAAGCTGAAACTCCAATACTTTGGCCACCTGATGCGAAGAACTGACTCATTGGAAAAACCCTGATGCTGGGAAAGATTGAAAGCAGGAGGAGAAGGGGATGACGGAGGATGAGATGTTAGATGGCATCACTGACTCCATGGACATGAGTTTGAGTGAACTCTGGGAGTTGGTGATGGACATGGAGGCCTGGCGTGCTGCAGTCCATGGGGTTTCAAAGAGTTGGACACGACTGAGTGACTGAACTGAAGTGAGGTGGTGATTCGGTTGCTTTGTTTTGCATGTGTCTATACAACTTTTCCAACACCATTTATTGAAAAGAACTGTCCTTTTCCCAGTAAGTGTTCCTGGCTGTTTTGTCATATATTCATTGAATGGTTATGTGTGGGTTTATTTCTGGGCTCTCTAATTTATTCCATTGATCAATGCATCTTTTTTTGCATTCATACAATAACTGTTTTGATGACTGTAGCTTTGTAATAGATTTTGAAATCAGGGAGCATGATGCCTCCAGCTTTTTCCTTTATCAAGATTCCTCTGGCTATTTGTTTTTTATGGGGGAAGTCCATACCAATTTTATATTTGTTTATTCTATTTCTGTAAATAATCCCATTAGAGTTTGATAGAGATTGTGTTGAATCTATACATGCTTTGAGTAGTATGGATATTTTGATAGTACTAATGCTTTCAATGCATGAGCACAGAATACCTTTCCATTTATTTGTGTCATCTTCAGTCTTTCATTATTATCTTATAGTTTTTAGTGGGTAGATTTGCTTTTTTGCTAGACCAGTTTGTACATGACCTAAACTCCATAAGAATGAACTGAGGGGTATCCCATGTTACCCCTTAAAACAGTGATTCTCATCTCAGTATATTGTCTCTAGGTGACATTTGACACTGTATGGAGGTATTTTGGGTTATCAAAATTTGGGAGGATGATTTGCTGCTACTGGCAGGGATACTGTCCCAAATTTCACAGCATATAGAACAGTTTCCCAAACAGAGACTTAATAGCCTCAGTATTAATATTAATGATGCTGAGGGTGAGATACCTGGCCTTATACCAGTTGGTTCCCTGTCTAAAAATGAAAGTGTTAGTCACTCAGTTGTGTCTTTGTGAACCCATGCACTATAGCCCACCAAGCTCCTCTGTCCATGGAATTCTCCAGGCAAGAATACTGGAGTGGGTTGCCATTTCCTTCTTCAAATAAAGTAGGGTTCTCAGTACTATTATGAAGATGCTACATGAGCCTACGAGAAAGATAACTAACTTGTACATGACAATGTTGTCTAGGAAGAATGCCAGTTTTATTTATAACTTTAAATATGTATACATTTTATTTAGTATTCCTACCTTATTTTACTCATAAAACCCTCATTGCTATAACAAGAATGTGGACATATTTTTGATCTTGGAGGAAAGCTCTTAATATTTCATGTTATCTGCAATATATATGGTAGTTTTTATGTAAATATACAGAATTAGTTTCCTAGGGCTCCTGTACAAAATACCACAAACTTGGTGGCTTAAAAAATTTATTCATTCAGGAATTTGTTATTTTTAAATTTTTGTTGACTTTCCTTGAACATTAAAGATTTTTTTTTTTTTTTTTGTTTTTGGCTACACTGGGTCTTTGTTGCTGGGCTTTTCTCTAGTTGCAGTGATGGGAGTGAGTCTCCAGTTGCACTGCATGGGCTTCTCACTGCAGTTTCTTCCCTTGTTGCGGAGTATGGGCTCTAGGCACACAGGCTTAAGTAGCTGTTGCACGTGGGCTCGGTAGTTGCCCTTGGGCTCGGTAGTTGCACCTCCCAGGCAGTGGGGCACAGGCTCAGTAGTTGTGGTGTATGGGCTTAGTTGCTCCACGGAAGGTGGGATCTTCCTGGATTCGGGATGGAACTGTGTCTCCTGAATTGGTAGTCGGATTCTTTACCACTAAGCCACCAGGGAAGCTCAGGAATTAGTTCGTTCAAAGTTCTGGAGGACAGACCTTCAAAATCAAGGTGCTGACAGAGCCATGCTCCCTTTGAAGATTCTAGGAAATAATTTTTCTTTGCCTCTTCCAGCTTCTGGTGGTTGCTGACATTCCTTGGTTTGTGGAGGCATAGTTCTAACCTCTGCCTCTGTCTTCATAGAGCCTCCTTTCTTTTGCTTCTCTGTGTCCTTCTTTGTACCTTGAGGTCACTCATTTGATTTCCAGGTCCATTCTAGCTCAGGATGACCTCATCTAGAACCTTACCTTAATTAAATCTACATGGTTTGATCTCCAAATAAGGCCACATTGAGGTTTTAGTGAATGTGAATTTTTTGGGAACACTATTCAACCCACTATACCTTCTATGCTTAATTTGCTACAGCTTTTGCTATGAAACTTATTGAGAATGGATATTTGTTTTCATCAAATACTTTTTTCTATATCTACCATGTTGTTTGTATGATTTTTTTCCCCCTTGTAGCCTTAACATGGTGGATTCCTTTGGTTGATTTCCAAAAATCTTACATTCTGTGAGTAAAACTGACTTAACCTGGTGTTTCATCCTACTTATATATAAGTGGCTATAGTTTGCTATTACTTTTTAGAGTTTTGTGTTTGTGTTGAAGAGATACACAAATTGGGTTGTAATTTCCCTTTCTTGCAATGTTACTGACCTTTAAAAATATTATGGCTATTGAAAGGAAAGGATTGATAATGGGTCTGTAACTCATCTGCTGTTTCATGGTAACCAAGAGAAAGAGGGATGGTGGAAGGGAGAGAGAGAGTGCGCGAATGGAGAAAGGAGTCATAGAGGTAGAAACAGAGAAGACAGAGAGAGGTAGAATGATGGGCTGGGAGAGACTGAATGAGAATAAGAGGAAGAGGTGATCTGGTCAAATCTTCATGAATACATACTTAGTGGATCTCTTCCTAGTGATGTTTTTTAGAGTATGGATAATGGAATGTTATTAATAGCAGGATATATCTCGTCCTTCTAGTTTGCTCTTGGTAAATTAATATGGAATTTAGGTTCCATGGGGTACATGACCTATAGAAAAATATTAGTGTTCCTCTGTAATTACTGGGATATTATAGGGAGAGATTTCATGACCAAAATAGATTTCATGACTTTTTCTAAGTGATATTCTTAATGCATCATTGGAGATCACATTTTATATCTGGGTCAGAGAGCATCCTATTGCAATAAGAAAGAACCTGAGCAAGCTACACTGGCAGTCTCAGACTCCTGCTTCACTTTGTGTCTTCCAGTTACCTGAATCCTTTGAATTATTACGATAGTTTGAAACTGTAAAACTGTAAAAACTCTGATTCCTCTGTGTTTGGTTTGACACTCAAATCTTTTGTCTCAACCTTATAAACTTAAAAATATATATATTTCTAAAGGAGTTTAAGAGTTCTTGTTTTCTTCTTAAATGTTTGGCAAATTCACTAGTAGAACCATTTAAGTATTTTTCTTTTTATTGGAGTGGAATGTATCAGATTGCAGCTAGGTGATAGGAATCACACAACTAAATTGTGCAATGAGAATTTAAACAATCATTACCTTTGTTAAAGTGTTTAGCTAGGTAATTGAAAGGATAAATGATTGTTAATCTCTTCTCAGTCCACCTAATTTTTGCACAATGGGTTCACCTGTGGAGAAGAACTATGGAGTAGGCCTCTTACACAAGCTTTTTCTAGCTTCTACCCCTGTAGAATGTTTGGCCTGTTGGCAGCATAGATAGGTCCTTCAAATGATACTGTCTTTTTAGGATGGAAATCAATCCCTTGAAGGTAGTTATTAATATTTAACCCCTTCTAAAATGGAAAAGACAGAAATATTTCCTTCCTGGCATTAATAAATAATTCTGAGTATAGATTATCTTTCCCATTTTTAGTGCTTTGTCCAGCACAACTAGCCAAGTATTCCCGGTATCTGATTTTCAACATGAAATCATGCATAATATTTCCTTAGGCTGAAAGTGCTCACTTTATAGCAAAGAAAATTCACAAAAGCAAACATAACTAGGGAACCAATTCAACTTATCATATACTGCACAACTGAGATCTGATAGCACATTGGCAAAGCCTGTTAAAATTACAACCGAGGCACTAGTTTGAAGATGATACACTGCAGAGTTGGGGTCTGTGCTTCAAAATAACATGCTTTGAAGTGTCTTTTGATAAGTGCTATGTCCCCCACAGATAAATACGTGCATGTGTGCTCAGTCGTGCTCGACTCTTTGCAACCCCATGGACTGTAGCCCGCCAGGCTTCTCTGTCCGTGAGATTCTCCATGCAGGAATTGTGGAGTGGATTGCCATGTCCTACTCCAAGGTAGCTTCCTGATCCAGGGATCGAAAAACCCATGTCTCCTGTATTGACAGGCAGATTCTTTACTACGGAGCCACCTGGGAAACACATTAAATGCACATCTCTGTAAAGCAAGTGTTAGTCGTGCAGTCATGTCTGACTCTTTGTGACCTCACGGACCATAGTCTGCCCGGCTCCTCTGTCCATGGAGTTTTCCAGGCAAGAATACTAGAGTGGGTTGCCATGCTCTTCTACAGGGGATCTTCTCCTATAAAACAAAGGGATAGAGAAAACAGTACTATCTCTTATCATGAATTTCAGTAAACTTCTTGTGCAGTTTG
This sequence comes from Ovis aries, assembly GCF_016772045.2. NCBI lineage: Eukaryota > Metazoa > Chordata > Mammalia > Artiodactyla > Bovidae > Ovis > Ovis aries. Next base: position 25,983,655 of record NC_056060.1, on the reverse strand, counting down.
TGTTTTCTATTCCTGAAATCTTAGGATCTGCTGAAGTGGGGAGAATGCTTTTTTGATGAGATATAGTATGGTTTCTAAAAAACAATTTTTGGCTGCTTTTCTGTCATTTGGGTTTCCTCATGTTAGAAGAACAACAGTGAGAAGGCTGAGTAATCTCATTTTTATCCCATATTGGATAACGATAGGGTTGCTGCTTCTTAATGGGTTATACAATGAAGAATATTTCTAAAATGAGAGATCCTTTTAGGCTACATGGTTGGCTCCATGGTTGATGGTAGCTGTAAAAGTGCAATTGTAGCAACAATAGGCTGGCAAGAACATTTTAACCAGCAACTCAAATGCTCATAAATTAACTGGGTCATCTCACTGGGTAAGCAACATGGATCATTGGAAGAAGTGCATAAGGATGAGGGGGATTTAAATGAGTAACAGAAGAAAATATCAGTGAGGAACAACAGTGCTGCCATAGCCTGTCTCTCCTGTTTAGAGTCTTTCTTTTGTGAAATTGAAAACCACCATTTTGAAGAGTCTATGACAGGATGAAGTAGAGTTAAACAGGAACTAAAGTGGACTATGCCTGGACATTTATTGTTTTCAAACAAGGATATGGTTTCCCACTGCCAGCAACTGAAAGTATACCTGATGACTTGTCTCTATATACAGTATCCTGTGTGGGAAAGGCTGGGTATGCTGAGGAATTAATGTACTCTTTAAAGGTGAAATTAAAGAATACTACAGCTTCCTTTCCTTACTTGGGACATTTCTAAATCTCAGACTTTATTGAGTCCCCCAGAGGGCTACAGTAAGACTATCCGCCAGCTACATTTACATTCTTCACTTGTCTCACTTTGCTAAATAATGATGTTTCTGAAAATAAGCTTTCAAGTAAATCAGTTTAGTTCAGTCGCTCAGTCATGTCCGACTCTTTGAGACCCCGTGGACTGCAGCACGCTAGGCCTCCCTGTCCACCACCAACTCCCGGAGTTTACTCAAACTCATGCCCATTGAGTTGGTGATGCCATCCAACCATCTCATTCTTCAAGTAAATCACCCATAATCAAATTTTGTCTTTAGGTCTTCTTCTGAGGGAACACTAAAGAGTAGCTAGGTAGAGCTACTAGTTTTACATATATTCTATGTGATGATTCCTAACATTCAGCAAAGCAAGTCTGCCACTTATTTTCAAACCTTATGAGAAACAGAAGAGATTCCATTATATTATTTCTATTATCAAGATGATACATTTTAAATTATAAATATGGTTTAGTAAAGAGTGATACTGTATACTAAAATAACCATTTTTTTTTTTGTTGGATTCACTTTTCCAGTAGTAGTTAAGGCAAAGAGCTGATTCTCTATAGAGCTGAAGGAATATGTTCAGTGGGGTAGACGCCATGTCCATATCTGGCCATGTTAAATATCAGATGCCTAGTGTAGATATCTAAGGGACAGATAGATGGATAGTTTTAGAGTTCCAAACACAGCTCTAGTCAGCAAAATCTGACATAATGTCCCTCTTTGTTCAATCTTTTTATATCTACCTTTATGTCTTTGTTTCTTAATGTATATATGGAAGGATTCAAGGTAGGGGTAATAAGAAAGTCAACAATGAAGAGGTATTTATCAACTGTTGATGTGGGGAAAGGCCATACATAGAGAAATATGCATGGAGTGAAAAAAAGAACCACCACAGTGATATGAGCTGACAAAGTGACAAATGCCTTGGACAAGTCTCCTGAAGAACGTTTCCAGACAGTGACCAAAATGAAGATGTAGGAAAGGATTAGCAGAAAGAAGGTACCCATAGTCATGAAACCACTGTTGGCAGCAACAATAAACTCAAATTTGGCTGCATCTGTGCATGCAAGTTTTATGATCCTGGGAAAGTCACAATAAAAGCTGTCTACTTTGTTAGGACCACAAAAGGGCAAGTTTATAATGAAAGCAAATTGAGACATAGCATGGATCACCCCAGCTACCCACCCAGTTATTACAAATGAAATGCATATTTTAGAATTCATGATGTTCGAGTAGTGAAGAGGCTTGCAGATTGCTGTGTACCTGTCAAATGCCATGGCTATGAGTAACACCATCTCCACTCCTCCCATAATATGAATGAAGCATGTTTGTGTCATACAACTTTTGAAAGAGATTATCTTGTATTTATTTGGAAGGTCTGTAATCATCTTGGGGACTGTGGTAGAGGAAAGGCCAACATCAATGAGTGATAGGTTGGCTAATAAGAAGTACATAGGAGAATGTAAGTGAGAATCCAAAATTACCAAAAACAAAATGAAGAGATTTCCCAGGATGATTCCTAAATAGAGCAAGGAGAATATCAACACGAGAAAAAGTGCAATTTCCCAAGAAGTAGAGAATCCTAACAACACAAACTCAGAAACCACAGAGTCATTTGGTCTATCCATTGACTTGGGCAGAAGAGCTCTTTCTCAAATCACCTGAGAATAGGAAAAGAAAAATCACAGTCAGTAGTACAAAAGCAGACTTCCAGTTTTTTTTTGCTAGTGTTTCCTGTGGGTTCCACTTTCCTGAGTGTGAAATAATTTAATTGGATAAAGAAAAAAAAAACATAGAAACATTTCGACGATCAGGAGAATTTTTACATAAAGAGAGAAAAATGAATATTTCAGATGGGGATAATTGTGGTTGCATTCCTTCTTATTCCATTATTAAGATAATTATTTTGTTTCACCTCTCAAGAATTGCTAAACATTTTCATTGACTACTGACGTTGGTATTCTCTCAGCTGAATAGTCTTAGCCATTTCTGTCACCTTGATATTAATGCTCTCATACTAACTTGTAGTCCTACTTATCTGAATTTCTTGTTCACTGGTCAAATGGAGATCTTTCAGCCAAAATTGTTTATGTAATTGTATTTCACCTTGCTTCACCCAGTATGTGGTTGTTGTTTGTTTTTATTTGCATGTGTGTGTGTGTGATTTACCTGGGAAGTCAGAGGCTCAGATTGAGATTATTCATAATGTTCTATTCAATACGTTACCATAATTGTGCTTGCATTAGCCTATATTTCAAATAAAATATTAGATATAATAGAATAAACACCAGTAAGTGTTTAAAAAATAAAGTTGTTATTAATAACATTTATTGATTCCTTCATGCAAGGCACTGTAATAAGCACATGATCTTTTTTTTACCTATATAAAATTCCATACGATAAGCACTATTTGATTAGATTCATTTTACCCATGGAGAAGTTGAGTCTCAGCAGGATCAAATGTAAGAGCCAGAACTGTGTCTATAGGTTTAGGGTACCGCAATGCATACCCTAAACCTTGGCACTGTGCTCTCAAAGGCCAGCCTCTTCAAGTATACCCTAGATATTTCCCAAGGATCCATCAATGAACTTTCAAGTTTATATTTTCCTTGATTTATTAGTATAGTGAACTGTGTTAAAAAAACAACAACAACAACAAAACTCTGGATTTTTTTGTCCCCTTGTTATTATTCCTTTTTTTCTCAACTATTCATTGGCAAGCGTATTCTCACACTTCATTAGCTAATACTGGTACCCACAGATTTCTTATTTATAGAAAGGAACTCTGGATTCTCAACATATCATATGATAATCACTTTTCAATGATTATTTACCCTAATCTCCCTGTGAGGTTTAGTACTGTTTATTATGTGACTTTTGTGACTCCACCCTCTGCTCTTGATTCTTGCCTCACTAAAGCTATTCACCTTTTCACTCTTTGTCAATAAAAATTCAGTTTTTCAGTTAATGGACTACAATCTCTCAGTTTTAGGAGAGAGCAGCCCTATTCCAGCTTGAGAGCATGTTTTATGGTTTTTCTAAACCAGATATTGTAATCACATTTTCCTCGGCCATGGATTATTGTAAGGAGGAGCATGTAGTCTGGAACTTTTCAACAAGATGTAAACCAATAAAAACTATCTTTCACAATAAAAGGAAAGGATTTTCCCACCCCATTTTTTTCCCTCCATGTGATGCTAATTTTATGCCTGAGAGTGAAGCAATCATGCAACTCGAAAGCCTATATACAAAAGAAATAACAAAAAGTTAGGGAGGAATCAGGAACCCAAAATGCATGTTGAATCACTTAATCAAAGCCCATAATGGTCTTTATTCTTGTGCCTTCTAGTATCTACATGGTCACATCAGCGTCAGTACCTTTACCACTGGTCTCCAGAGTAGTCTATTTAAGCTCTATGGAGCATATACAAACGGAAGTCCACCTGCACCTTCAAGTTAACACATGGAAATTTGAACTCATATTACATCCACTCCAATGCCTTTATAAATGTTATTACTACTCCCTCAGGTCCCCACTATAGACACCTGTGTGGTACTCTTGTTTGTACTTCACTTTCCATCTCTAGTTGTATAGTTTTTACCATCAAATATTTCTCAATTCACTTCCCTTTTCTTCATTTCTATTGTTTTTTTGTGTTGTTGTTCTAGACTTCATATTTTCCTACCTTGTCTGAATGATTTCTCTGATCCATGCTTCTCTGCATCCAACTCATTTATAGTCTGATTATAGATGTTTATCTAAAGTCACATAAAATCAAAGGGCTTTCCCACTTAAAGACTCTGACCTATCAAGAGAAAATTCTTGAAATCCCACAGCATATCATAAAATATCTGAGAGGAGATGAGCAATATTTGATTTTAGGAGATATTTATATAGAAAATTTAGGGTATGAATATATCAAAATATTACTGAATAAACTTCAAAATTGATTTCTGATAAAAACTTTTTAGTGAAATCATTTAAACAGATATATTGAATTTAATAAAAACCTATAAAGTATAAGAAAGATCTCATTCATAAATTAAACAAATGTACTATGTATGCATTCTATTGAAAAAAACATAAATTTTTCTGAGATATCTGAAACAGACAAAATGGAGATAAAACCGTGCTAATGGAGAAAATCATGCTAAAAGCTTCAGGCTATAAAAATATAAATTGTCACTGAACTAATCTGTAAAATAATTACAGTGCTCATTAAAAGTTCAGTGGAGTTATTTTACAACATTAAAAAGTGATCCAAAAGTTCATTTAAAAGCTCAGGTTTTGAAAATATAGCAAAATGGCACTTGGGGGAGAAAAGAAATGTTTTCTAAAGATATTTAAATATATCATAAATACATGCTAATTAACCTCAATAATTTGACTACATTTGAAAACATAAATGTAACAAAGCACAGTTAAGAATTAGATACAAATTAAGGAATTTAGTATATGGTAAAAGGCATTGCTATTATATAGAAAAGTAAAGAGTTACTTAACACATTCAGAGTATTCAATAGTTGTTAAATATGTAGCCCAACACTGGAAACCTCAAATTTTATAATACATCTTACATATTTATAGCAAAGTAAGTTTGGGATAGTTAAAAACCTTAAATCTGATAGTAAAATTATAAAATTCTAATAAAATATTTCTGAATTAGTTTCTAAAGCAAGGTGGAAGAGGTCTTTGTCCTATTCAAATTTAGAAATTAGATTCGGTTTTACATTTTATTCTCTACAGAATGAAACAACCCCCATTGCTGTGAGATGGAGGAAGCAATGCTTCTCATGCTCAGCTGAAGGGCATGTGAAGAGGTGCAATCATTCCAGAGGACGATTGAGTAACAGATGCAAAAAATCTTAACTGTATCACCAAGTCCAACTGGAATTATTTTGAAAGGAAATAAAATGAACAATGTGTATTAATGTTAGTTTACTTATCATCTTTTTATAGGAACAGATTGGAACAATACTAAGTGTTTGAGTAAAGAATGGATTAAATGGCTATACTTAAACAAACCTTTGAAGGATATTTTATGTTCATGGCACAAAATAGTATTAACTATGAGAATAGGACCATACGATATAAAACAACATGAGTGAAAGTCATTCACATAAGGAAATAAGGTGAATTAACAAAGGACAAGGGCAACAAAAAGAGAAATAAACTGTAGAGAGTCAAAAAGGAAGTGATAATTATGGAGACAGATGCTGAAGAATTTAAGAGTGAGTTCTCCCCTACCTGCAGAGGCTCACATTTCTCTTTCAGTGGCTTCAAAGGATTGAGAAACACAAGTAGATTGACTCCTTTTTATATTCATCATTATTGTTAAAGACATATAATATTTAAACCATTCCTACCATGGTTATTAGTGACTAATATCTCTTCCATTATTGGCTTTTTATAGAAATTAGGTCTGTCATGAACGTTGGCTTTTCCCAAGGGCCAAGTATCAAGAGATGTAGAACAGAGTAATCGGGAGATTGAACAATTGGTCTTATAAGTAGTGACTATGTGGTTCTGACAATATTTTTTTCTAATTTGAGATTATAGCTGTTCATTAAATTATTGATACCATTATTATAATTGATTATATCTGTTCAGTATCGATATCATATTAAAGACCAAATACAATAACATGCTTTTAATCACTAATCCCAATTAGAATTTTGAGAAGTAATGAGCTGGTATTTGAAAAATATGGGAATTTGAAGATAGTGTGAATATGAACTCAAAAATTTCACTTGGAGTTTTCATACCTAAAATTATTCTGTAGAACTCTAGAGACAAAATTTGTTTTAGTAGAAGGCAACATGTAACTGGTATTTTCACAGTCTTCACAAACCACTTAATAACAGCTCATCCTATCTAGGGCTTCACTGTAGGATCACTTTTGATTTCTATCTGTAGAGCTGCTGCTTGGGATCCTTTTTGTCTAGAAATAATGCAGTTCCCATCTAAAGGAAAGAGAAGCTATTTATTTAAGGTGAATCTATTTTCTGGAGATATTAGCTCCAGGTTTTTAGTCCTGTTTTGGCTAAAATGGCAAGCAAAGTTTTTTTATGTCATGTGTATATTGGCTAATTTTCATAGAGCTAGACAAATAGTGGATTAGAAAGTGATGAGAATATAATGTCTGAGAATAATAAGATTATAGTATGTAGTTGCTCAGTTGTGTCTGACTGTTTGTGACGCCATGGACTATAGCCTACTAAGCTCCTCTGTTCATGGAATTTTCTAGGCAACAATACTGGAGTCAGTTGCCATTTCCTTCTCCAATAAGATTATAACCAGAGATCAAATTGCCAACATACACTGTACCAGAGTAATAATATAGTACAGTGTATGAAGTGTGAATTGTGTGGAAGAGGAAAAATCAAGACAAGAAAGCAGTGAAGAAACAACTAAGTGAATTGAGGATCTTTTCTTTGCAAACTTGAATCCATAAATATTTACTGTTCCCAGTGAGGCAAAATTATAGAGTGGGAAGGCAATAGGTACAGGGTTTAAAAATTAAGAATACAGTCTCTATTGACTATTTGTTTTCCTCCTCATTTTAGGAGTATGGACTATAGGGAAAGGTGAGGCAAAAAATAAGAATGTGTAATTACATGATTTATTATTTAAACTGACGGCAAAAGTCAGGAATATTGATCAGTTTTATATGGCTACTAGTTTAGAAGCATGAATATTCTTACATGGATATTATTATTAAATTAAAAAATATTTTTAATATTTTGGGTCATCAAAAAGCAAGATAGTTCCAGAAAAACATCTACTGCTGCTTCATTGACTACACTAAAGCCTTTGACTGTGTGGATCACAGTAAATTGTGGAAATTTTTTAAGAGATGGAAATATCAGACCATCTTACCTGCCTCCTGAGAAACTTGTATGCAGGTCAAGAAGCAACTGTTAGAACTAGGCATGAAACAACGGCCTGGTTCAAAATTGGGAAAGGAGTGTGTAAAGGCTATATATTGTCACCCTGCTTATTTAACTTATATGCAGAGTACATCATGTGAAATGCTGGGCTGGATGAAGCACAAGCGGGAATCAAGATTTCCAGGAGAAATATCAACTTCAGACATGCAGAAAGTGAAGAGGAACTGAAGAGCCTCTTGATGAAGGTAAAAGAGGAGCGTGATAAACCTGGCTTAAAGCTCAACATTCAAAAAACAAAGATTTTGGCATCTGATCACATCACTTCATGGCAAATAGATAGGGAAAAAGTGGAAAGAGTGACAGATTTTATTTTTTTGGCTCCACAATCACTGTATATAGTGAGTGCAGCTATGAAATTAAAAGATGCTTGCTCCTTGGAAGAAAATCTATGTCAAACCTAGACAGTGTGTTAAAGAGCAGAGACATCTCTTTGCTAACAAAGGTTTGTTTAGTCAAAGCTACGGTTTTTCCAGTAGTCATGTACAGATGGGAGAGTTGGACCATAAAGAAGGCTGAGAGCCAAAGAATTGATGCTTTTGAACTGTGGTGTTGGAGAAGACCTGAGAATCCTTTGGACAGCAAGGAGATCAAACCAGTCAATCCTAAAGGAAAACACCCCTTGGAAGGACTGATACTGAAGCTGAAGCTCCAATATTTTGACCATTTTATGCAAAGACCCGACTCATTTGAAAAGACCCAACTCATTTGAAAAGACCCTGTTGCTGGGAAATATTGAGGGGCACGAGGTGAGGGGAGTGACAGAGGATGAGATGGTCGAAACCCATCACTGACTCAATGGGTGAGTTTGAGCAAACCATGGGTGATAGTGAAAGCCAGGGATGTCTGGCTTGCTGCAGTCCATGGGGTCACAAAGAGTTGGACACAACTTAGAAACTGAACAACAAGACTATTCTATACTTGAGAGGCCTATAGAAAGGATATGTAACTTTTAAACAAAAAATTATCTATGAAGAGTAAGTTTACTTCACATAGTCACAGCAAGCAGAGGGAAAACCCAGAAAAGCAGAGGAAAGAGTCTTTTCTCCTTTATAGTCTTGCCATCTTCCTCTAGCATGCTCTGTCTTCAGAGCACAAAATAGAGACAGATGGGAAAAACAGAAATGTGGTTTGCAGAGTCCCATGAATAGGAAGCACAGTTGAGAGACTATAACAAATAAGACAGTAAATGTTTTAATTGCGGATTCATTTTTTTCAGTAGTACAGGACCATCAAGATATTTCTGCTTTAGTAGCTAGCTTCTCTGAGGAACTTTCTTATTTTGTGTAAATTTAAAAATTTTGCATAATATCCACTTGCAACATTTTTGCTGTAATGATGTGCCCATTTTCTATTTTTGTATTTTTTATGGGTGCCTTTTCCCTTTTTCTTGATTGGTCTTTGGCCTCTTTGAATAACCAATATTGCTTTTGTTGATCTGTTGATTTTTAATATTTTAAAAGTTTATTAATGCTTATTATTATTTTTCCCTTCTACTATTCATAGTTTACTTTTGTTGACATGGATACTTGTACCATTGATGCATCTACACATCTTTCATTAATATTTTTAAAAAATATGTGCTGACTGTTTTTAATAGCCAGGACATGGAAACAACCTAGATGTCCATCAGCAGATGAATGGATAAGAAAGCTGTGGTACATATACACAATGGAGTATTACTCAGCCGTTAAAAAGAATTCATTTGAATCAGTTCTGATGAGATGGATGAAACTGGAGCCGATTATACAGAGTGAAGTAAGCCAGAAAGAAAAACACCAATACAGTATACTAACTCATATATATGGAATTTGGAAAGATGGCAATGATGACCCTGTATCCAAGACAGCAAAAAAGACACAGATGTGTATAATGGACTTTTGGACTCAGAGGGAGAGGGAGAGGGTGGGATGATTTGGGAGAATGGCATTGTAACATGTATACTATCATGTAAGAATCGAATCGCCAGTCTATGTCCGACGCAGGACACAGCATGCTTGGGGCTGGTGCACGGTGATGACCCAGAGGGATGTTATGGGGAGGGAGGTGGGAGGGGGGTTCACGTTTGGGAACGCATGTACACCCATGGTGGATTCATGTCAATGTATGGCAAAACCAATACAGTATTGTAAAGTAAAATAAAGTAAAAATAAAAATTTTAAAAAATTAAAAAAATATGTGCAGATATATAAAGTCTCTGCAAGCATTTTATAGCTGCATTCCATATGTTCTTATGTAGGTATTGTATAATTTTTTCTATTAAATTCAAAAATGTTTAAATTTCTATGTTTATTTTTTTGTGAAATATGGATAACTTAGAATCAAATTATATTAAATTGATCATGAATTAAATGAAATTCATATGCTTTGTAACTAGATGGAGGGTAGGACCTCATTTTGTAAGTCTGCTAGAACTAATTATATAATCTAGAGAGGACTCAATCAGGATGCAGTGTAATTATATTCTTTCATAGAGAGATATGAAAGGAAGTTGCATGCAGGCTTCAAATCACTTATGAATCAATGGTGGCCTCTAAAATTAAAAATTTATATCAATGAGCACAACTAAGATAATTTTATTTAAGAAGTATCCAGGCAGCCATTATAAGATCCAATATGTGTCTGTAGACAGATGAAGTTTCCATGATCATCTGGTTTGGACTAATGTAAATTTTCAATTATCTCTTGATATAGTATGCACTTCTTCTAAAATGTATTTTCTTATATTTAGAAAATTAATAACTATAATTATTTGCAATCTTTCTTAGGTCAGTTGTATTGTCATCATGGGTGCTTTGATTATTGGCACAGAGATAAAGATTGATATGTCAGGATTAAGTTTATTGTTGTTAATATAGGGATCTGACCCAATAAATCCTTTTTTCTTCTGTTCACAGGAATAAAGTAACAATGAATATACTGTAAAGATTTGTTAATATAATTTTATTCAACCAATGACAAATATCATCCAGGGTTATGAAACATGCACTACTACACAGGCCAACTCATTTTAAAAGTTTACAAGATGGAAACATAGCTAGTACATTCCTACTTACAGTAACACCAAACTGCATGGCTTTTCCTTCTGTATATATTTTACTATTTGAATATGATATATGTGTCTAGGTACATATGTACTTTTTGAGGGGGTATCAGGTGAACCCTTCCCTAGAAATCGAAACCGATTAGGTATACAGCCCAGAACTACAAGGACTTTCTGAAATCTGCAGTGAATGAATGAGCAGTTGTATTTTTTTTTTTTAATGCCAAAGAGAAAGGTTTTCCTTTATTTTTCCCTTAACTTTGCATTATACAAGATTTAAAGTGTAGCAGACAAAATAAATAACTCAGGATGAACAATGCATATTTGAACAATGGTACAATGCTAAATAGGACATTACCCACAGCATTCAAGTATTCTTCTGGAGTACATCCTTTTCCTGGTTGGAGCATTGGCTTTGCTCAACTTGTGGCTTCCATTATTGACTCCAAGGCAACTGTTCCAGGTGTTTCTTAATCCCAGCCACTGGGACAGAGGAAAGAATCCTGAGCTAATATCAATATCTTTTAAGTGATAGCTTGAAGGCACACACATCATTTCTCATATCCTGTTGCCAGAATTTAGTCATGTAGCCACAACTATCTATGGACATTAGGAAATCTCTGTAGCTGGGTGGTCATGTATCCAGCTATAATTTGAGAGGTGTTCTGTTAGTAATAGGAAGAATAGGCACTTGACCACTGGGAAAAGTTAGGAGACAGTCATTGATATATAGTTTATTCACATGTTTAACTTTACAAAACAATATAAATTGTTTTTCAGAGAGGTTAAATCAATTTACACCCACACACAAGGCAAAAAATTTCCATGAATACACATTCTCAACAATAACTGCTGTTGTTTGATGTCCTTTTTATAAACCTGTTTCACAGATATAAAATACCATTTCATCATGATCTTGTTACATATTCCAGATTACTTATGAGACAGTTTTCAGTGAAATAAATACCCGTTCATGTCTTTTGCCCATTTTCTGCCCTTTTGGGATGTTTACCTTTTTTATTCACTTATAGGAGGTATTCTGATTTCTGTAAAATATTATTGTTTTTTGTTGATGGTTCACTTTGACCTCATCACTCTGAATTTCTTTTGCTTTGAAGCAACAAATTCTTAATATTTCTTCAATATAAGTTAAAATAAGTAAATAAAATAATTTATTAATATAAGAAAAGATAATTTTTCAATCCAGTGAAAATCCATTTGTTTGTGTATTTAAGAAAAAATTTTCAAGGGAACTTCATTTTTAAATCAACATTTGACACTTGAAAACTTGAATTACAGGGATTATATTGTGCAATACAAGTATTGTAGCTTGATTTATTTATATTTTGTTTTCCAAGTAGAGACAGACCACTCAAATATCTTCCTTAACCTTTATAAGCTGATTTAGATTTAGGAGGAGTAAATCAAATATTTCTAGAAATGAGAATAATGATAATTAAACCAAACTGATTTATTAAGTATACATAAGTTAGGTAAAATGCTTAGCATAGTCTTGGGAATATAGGTAGTATTTAATAAATAGTAGATTAATTTTTTCAGAGAAGGCAATGGCAACCAACTCCAATACTCTTGCCTGGAAAATCCCATGGGCAGAGGAGCCTGGTAGGGTGCAGTCCATGGGGTCGCTAAGAGTTGGACATGACTGAGTGACTTCACTTTCACTTTTCACTTTCATGATTGGAGAAGGAAATGGCAACCCAGTGTCGTTGCCTGGAGAATCCCAGGGAAGGGGGAGCCTGGTGGGCTGCCATCTATGGGGCTGCACAGAGTCGGACACAACTGAAGCGACTTAGCAGCAGCAGCAGCAGATTTATTTTTTATAGTTCTTGTTATCATCATTATTACCATCTAGTAATTTTGTATCATATACAAAAGAATATATAGGCAAATTTTTATTCTCTTCAAGTGATAAGAATATAAGTACTAGAAATTTGAATTTGTATTCTTAATGGAATAAATAGAAATCATATATCTGAGACTGCTTATAGCTTATAGATATGAACATATTTTCAGTTCAGTTAACAGGTCAAAATATGTCTAAATTGGGGAGCACACAGTGGAATTGCTGACTATATGAAAGATCTAAAAATTACACCTTGAATCCATATACTAACTTATCAGTCTCTTTATGGCATTCTTAATCTCTTTATTTCTCAGTGTATAAATGGCTGGATTCAAGAGAGGTGTGATTACTGTGTAAAATACAGCAAGAAACTTGTCCACCCAAGTGATGCTAGGTGGCCACAGATAGATGAAGATGCAGGGTCCAAAGAACAGCACCACCACTGTGATGTGGGAAGTACAGGTAGAGAGTGCCTTTGATGCCCCATGCTTGGAGCTAAGACGGACAGTCACCAGGATGTAGGTGTAAGAGATCAGCAAGAGAATGAAGCAAGTTGTAGCCAAGACTGCACTGTCAGCATTTATCAACAGTCTCAGAGTATGAGTATCCATGCAGGCTAGTTTAATCACTTCGGGAATATCACAGAAAAAGCTGTCCACTATTCTGGGTCCACAGAAGGGAAGATCTAAAATCATAGCTAGTTGACTTGTGGCGTGGACAAAGCCAATGATCCATGATGTCAATACTAGCCAGATGCACTTCTGTCTGTTCATGATGCTGGAGTAATGGAGTGGCTTGCAGATGGCTACATAACGGTCATAGGCCATTGACACAAGCAGTACCATCTCACCTCCTGTAAATACATGCACACAGAGGATTTGGCTCATGCAACCCTCAAAGGAGATGGTTTTATTATCGTTTAGGAAGTCTGTGGTCAGTTTAGGAGTGGTCACTGAGGAAAGGCAGAAGTCAACAAATGAGAGATTGGCTAAGAGGAAGTACATTGGAGAATGGAGATGAGAGTCAGTGATGATTAAGAACACAATGAAAAGGTTGCCCAGGACGGTCATCAGGTAGAGTGCAGAAAATGGCAGTAAGAGGAATTTCTGGAGCTCCTTTGAATCACAGAGTCCATGAAAAATGAACTCAGATACCACAGACTGATTTGCTCCTTCCATTTAGTGCATTTCTAATGTGACCAGAAGAGCTGAACTAAGAACATCTAGAATGGAAAGCAGAATTTATGTTTGGGTGCTAGAGAGCAGATAAAGTGCACTCACGTGAAAATTGAAACCTTAACAGTGTACTAAATTCCAAAATGAAAATAAAGTTTTTCAAATTTATGGTGGTCACAATCACCTAGCTCCAGAGCTAATTAAATGTAGAAGGGCAGGTCAAAAACTTTACCTGTCAAAGGTATAGTTCTTATGGTTATGCAAAATTAATATTCTGATACAAGTGCCAGTATGGCACATTACTATGTATTTCATAAACAGTTTTTCCAAGACTTTAACCTGCATTTTTTTTGCAGGGAAAATGAATGTGTAATATATATTTGGAAGTTCTTTATTTTTTTAGGCTCTGTTCATGGTAATAATCTAATACTACATTTCTCGCACAAAACTTGCTTCTCAGAAACAAAACTATTTCTAAGTAGATGTGTATGAACAGACTGAATTGAACCAGTCTTAAAACTGTGAGAAAGAATAGTTTATCAAGTTGCTTGAGAGAAGAGGTTCATGTTACAAAGAAACCCCAGAGGCTGGTTGCACTTTTCTAGTGCTAATATTTATTTCCACACATTTTGAATCTCCCCATGATAGGATATATTCATAAAATTATATATTTCTGAGCCTGAGTAACTCCAATTATTAGCATATATTGACTACTCCTTGGCCCTCACTTGAAGCAAATTTCTTCTTTGAGAGTAGCCTAAATAATAAAATACTGAAAGCTATGTTTACTCCTGACTCCCCTTAGAAGACAACACATACATTTTAATATCACTTGTACCAAAGTGGTCACTTATATAAATTGGTCTCTGTCAAAATATACGTATATGAGTTTTTCTGTATTATGTAAGCCAAACAGCAAGATCTTCTTTCCTTCCTTCCTTCGGTCAGTCAGTTCAGTCTCTTAGTCGTGTCCGACTCTTTGCAACCCCATGGACTGCAGTATGCCAGGCCTCCCTCTCCATCACCAACTCCCAGAGTTTACTCAAACTCCTGTCCATTGAGTCGGTGATGCCATCCAACATCTCATCTTCTGTCATCCCCTTTTCCTCCCACCTTCAATCTTTCCCAGTATCAAGGTCTTTTCAAATGAGTTAGCTCTTCGAATCAGGTGGCCCAAGTATTGGAGTTTCAGCTTCAACATCAGTCCTTCCAGTGAACACCCAGGACTGATCACCTTTAGGATGAACTGGTTGGATCTCCTTGCAGTCCAAGGGACTCTCAAATAACCTAACTCTACACCTAAAGCAACTAGAAAAGGAAGAATTGGAGAACCCCAGAGTTAGTAGAAGGAAATAAATCTTAAAAATTAGGGCAGAAATAAATGCAAAAGAAACAAAAGAGACCATAGCAAAAATCAACAAAGCCAAAAGCTGGTTCTTTGAAAGGATAAATAAAATTGACAAACCATTAGCCAGACTCATCAAGAAGCAAAGAGAGAAAAATCAAATCAATAAAATTAGAAATGAAAATGGAGAGATCACAACAGACACAGAAATACAAAGGATCATAAGAGACTACTATCAGCAATTATATGCCAATAAAATGGACAACGTGGAAGAAATGGACAAATTCTTAGAAAAGTACAATATTCCAAAACTCAACCAGGAAGAAATAGAAAATCTTAACAGACCCATCACAAGCACGGAAATTGAAACTGTAATCAGAAATCTTCCAGCAAACAAAAGCCCAGGTCCAGACGGCTTCACAGCTGAATTCTACCAAAAATTTCAAGAAGAGCTAACACCTATTCTACTCAAACTCTTCCTGAAAATTGCAGAGGAAGGTAAATTCCAAACTCATTCTATGAGGCCACCATCACCCTAATACCAAAACCTGACAAAGATACTACAAAAAAGGAAAACTACAGGCTAATATCACTGATGAACATAGATGCAAAAACACTCAATAAAATTCTAGCAATCAGAATCCAACAACACATTAAAAAGATCATACACCATGACCAAGTGGGCATTATCCCAGGGATGCAGGGATTCTTCAATATCCACAAATCAATCAATGTAATTCACCACATTAACAAATTGAAAAATAAAAGCCATATGATTATCTCAATAGATGCACAGAGGGCCTTTGACAAAATTCAACATCCATTTATGATAAAAACTCTCCAGAAAGCAAGAATAGAAGGAACATACCTCAACATAATAAAAGCTATCTATGACAAACCCACAGCAAACATTATCCTCAATGGTGAAATATTGAAAGCATTTCCCCTAAAGTCAGGAACAAGACAAGGGTGCCCACTTTCACTGCTACTATTCAACATAGTTCTGGAAGTTTTGGCCACAGCAATCAGAGCAGAAAAAGAAATAAAAGGAATCCAAATTGGAAAAGAAGAAGTAAAACTCTCACTGTTTGCAGATGACATGATCCTCTACATGGAAAACCCTAAAGACTCCACCAGAAAATTACTAGAGCTAATCAATGAATATAGTAAAGTTGCAGGATATAAAATCAACACACAGAAATCCCTTGCATTCCTATACACTAATAATGAGAAAGTAGAAAAAGAAATTAATGAAACAATTCCATTCACCATTGCAACGAAAAGAATAAAATACTTAGGAATATATCTACCTAAAGAAACTAAAGACCTATATATAGAAAACTATAAACCACTGATGAAAGAAATCAAAGAGGACACTAATAGATGGAGAAATAGACCATGTTCATGGATCGGAAGAATCAATATAGTGAAAATGAGTATACTACCCAAAGCAATTTACAAATTCAGTGCAATCCTTATCAAGCTACCAGCCATATTTTTCACAGAACTAGAACAAATAATTTCAAGATTTGTATGGAAATACAAAAAACCTCGAATAGCCAAAGCAATCTTGAGAAAGAAGAATGGAACTGGAGGAATCAACTTGCCTGACTTCAGGCTCTACTACAAAGCCACAGTCATCAAGACAGTATGGTACTGGCACAAAGACAGACATATAGATCAATGGAACAAAATAGAAAGCCCAGAGATAAATCCACACACCTATGGACACCTTATCTTTGACAAAGGAGGCAAGAATATACAATGGAGTAAAGCCAATCTCTTTAACAAGTGTGCTGGGAAAACTGGTCAACCACTTGTAAAAGAATGAAACTAGATCACTTTCTAACACCGCACACAAAAATGCACTCAAAATGGATTAAAGATCTAAACGTAAGACCAGAAAATATAAAACTCCTAGAGGAGAACATAGGCAAAACACTCTCAGACATAAATCACAGCAGGATCCTCTATGATCCACCTCCCAGAATTCTGGAAATAAAAGCAAAAATAAACAAATGGGATCTAATTAAAATTAAAAGCTTCTGCACAACAAAGGAAACTATAAGCAAGGTGAAAAGATAGCCTTCTGAATGTGAGAAAATAATAGCAAATGAAACAACTGACAAACAACTAATCTCAAAAATATGCAAGCAACTTATGCAACTCAATTCCAGAAAAATAAATGACCCAATCAAAAAATGGGCCAAAGAACTAAATAGACGTTTCTCCAAAGAAGATGTACAGATGGCTAACAAACACATGAGAAGATGCTCAACATCGCTTATTATTAGAGAAATGCAAATCAAAACCACAATGAGGTACCACTTCACACCAGTCAGAATGTCTGCGATCCAAAAATCTGCAAGCAATAAATGCTGGAGAGGGTGTGGAGAAAAGGCAACCCTCCTACACTGTTGGTGGGAATGCAAACTAGTACAGTCACTATGGAAAACAGTGTGGAGATTCCTTAAAAAATTGCAAATAGAACTACCTTATGACCCAGCAATCCCGCTGCTGGGCATACATACCAAGGAAACCAGAATTGAAAGAGACACATGTACCCCAATGTTCATCGCAGCACTGTTAATAACAGCCAGGACATGGAAACAACCTAGATGTCCATCAGCAGATGAGTGGATAAGAAAGCTGTGGTACATATACACAATCGAGTATTACTCAGCCGTTAAAAAGAATACATTTGAATCAGTTCTGATGAGATGGATGAAACTGGAGCCAATTATACAGAGTGAAGTAAGCCAGAAAGAAAAACACCAATACAGTATACTAACACATACATATGGAATTTAGAAAGATGGCAATGATGACCCTGTATGCAAGACAGCAAAAAAGACACAGTTGTGTATAGTGGACTTTTGGACTCAGAGGGAGAGGGAGAGGGTGGGATGATTTGGGAGAATGGCATTGAAACATGTATACTATCATGTAAGAATCGAATCACCAATCTATGTCCGATGCAGGATACAGCATGCTTGGGGCTGGTGCACGGGGATGACCCAGAGGGATGTTGTGGGGAGGGAGGTGGGAGGGGGGTTCATGTTTGGGATGGCATGTACACCCGTGGTGGATTCATGTCAATGTATGGCAAAACCAATACAGTATTGTAAAGTAAAATAAAGTAAAAAAAAAAAAAAAAAAGAGTCTTCTCCAACACCACAGTTCAAAAGAATCAATTCTTCAGTAATCAGCCTTCTTCACAGTCCAACTCTCACATCCATACATGACCAATGGAAAAACCATAGCCTTTACTAGATGGACCTTTGTTGGCAAAATAATGTCTCTGCTTTTTATTATGCTGTTTTGGTTGGTCATAACTTTCCTTTCAAGGAGCAAGCATCTTTTAATTTCATGGCTGCAGTCACCATCTGCAGTGATTTTGGAGCCCCCTAAAATAAAGTCTGACACTGTTTCCACTGTTTCCCCATCTATTTCCCATGAAGTGATGGGATCAGATGCCATGATGTTCGTTTTCTGAATGTTGAGCTTTAAGCCAACTTTTTAAATCTCCTCTTCCACTTTCATCAAGAAGCTCTTTAGTTCTTCACTTTCTGCCATAAGGGTGGTGTCATGTGCATATCTGAGGTTATTGATATTTCTTCCAGCAATCTTAATTCCAGCTTGAGTTTCCTTCAGCCCAGCATTTCTCATGATGCATTCTGCATATAAGTTAAATAAGCAAGGTGACAGCCTCGAGGTACTCCTTTTCCTATTTGGAACCTGTCTGTTGTTCCATGTCCATTTCTAACTGTTGCTTCTAACTGTTCCTTTCTTCTCTCCTTTATTTCTATTCTTTCCTTCTTTAGTCTCTTTTCATATCTCTAATTCTTACTACCCTGGTTTTTAAACAATATAGTTTAGATTATGAAGTTGAATAACTAGCCCTTATTAACTAGCAAGTCTATGTTCAGAACTTTAGAAATATTTATTTGCTAGATATTCCTTCCATAGGGCTCAAAGCATTTTGCGTTTCCAATTGCAATGTAAAGATTGTCTCATTTTTGCAGCATTGATAATACAATATGTTGCAATTATGATGATGAGAAGTGGTATTAGAATTTTAATTATTTATTGCAATATTAATAAATGATTTTCTTCTATTTTTGCAACTATTTGCCTTATTTTCTTTGACTCTCCTGCTCTCCATTTGTTGTATTCATATATATATATATATTTTTTTTTCTTTCCTCCATTGGGTTTTGCTCTTTTCAGGTTTAGACTATTTTTTAAAATGAAAAATCAACATGTTTTATGTCTGTGTGACTATTATCTCAGTACTGAATTCCAACTTCTTTATCTTAGAAGTGAAGTAAAGTGAAGTGAAAGTGAAAGTCTCTCAATCATGTCTGACTCTTTGTTACCCCATGGACTATACAATCGATGGAATTGTCTAGGCCAGAATACTGGAGTGGGTAGCCATTCCCTTCTCCAGGGGATCTTCCCAACCCAGGGATTGAACCCAGATCTCCCACATTGCAGGCCTATTCTCTACCAGCGGTGCCATCAGGGAAGCCCCCCAAATACTGGAGTGGGTAGCCTCTCCCTTCTTCAGTGGATCTTCCTGACCCAGGAATTGAACCGGGGTCTCCTGCATTGCAGGTGGATTCTTTACCAACTGAGCTATCAAATTTTGGTAATTTTACAGCATAGTATCTGATCACCTATATACACACATCATCATCTATTTTAACAATAACATTTCTTGCTATTTTGTAGGAGAAAAACTTGACTTTTTTCCAGGTCTTAATTTAGAAAGTATTAGAACTGGAAAATAAACTGAGGTTTGTCTTACTCCAGTGCATCCAGGATTGCTTCCCTACTAAAAATGGCTTGTGGTAGGAATCTTGATTTTGAGAAAACTAAGAAAGTAAAAACAAAATTCTGAAATAAGATATTTTGTTCTATAAAGAGGTGACTGAGAAAAGAAACAAATGTAAATAACCAATAACAATAGGAAAAGAGATTTAAGTTTACATTAAAATCAACTCACTTTCATTTTTGTCTTTAAATTGTATGGTACTTTGCTTTGTTAATATTTGACTGCATCAAATATTTACTCTATTTACTAAATTTGATCAATGACAGTACTGAAAATAGAGTTATTGAATGGTCCTACAGTCTACTCTTGGGCATATACCCCAAGAAAACTCTAATTTGAGAAGATACATGCACCCAGGTGTTCATAGTTGCACTATTTACAATAGCCAAGACATGGAAACAACCCAAGTGTCCATCAACAGAGGACTGGATAAAGATGTGATTATTGTATATACAATGGAATACTGCTACTCAGCCAGAAGAGAGAATGAAATATTGCCAATTGCTAACATTGGTGTACCTAGGGATTATCATATTAAGGGAAGTAAAGTCAAAGGGAGAAACAAACATAATATGATTTAACTTATATGTGAAATCTAAAAGGAATGTGGATATAAATGAACTTATTTACAAAAAAGAAACAGAGTCACAGATATAAGACACAAATTTATGGTTACCAAAGGGGATGGGGAAGGGGAGGGAGATAAATTAGGAGTTTGAGATGAACATATACATAGTACTATATATAAAATAGATAAGCATGGACTTACAGTATAGAACAGGGAACTATATTTAATATCTTTAAAAAACTGTAATGAAATATACATATGTATATATTTATATATGTACTGAATCACTTTGTTGTATACCAGAAGCTAACACAACATTGTAAATTAACTATATTTCAATTAAAAATTAAATTTGAGACATATTTATGACTATTACTGTTACTGCAAACATTCAGCACAAGTGTTGTTATAAACATTGGTGGCAATGAGATGAATCAATCAGAAAAGAGAGCCAGTCCACTTTACAAGGGAGAGGTCACCTTCCTTCCCCAAATCACCCCATCTCTCTCAGACTGAATAGGTTTTAAGCAGAAAGATGGTTTACTGGCCAGTGGTAAGAGAAGGGGGTGCCCCCAAAACATCTGGTTTCCTTCTTAAACAGTGAAAAAAAGTTGAAAGAAAAAAAATACAAAAACAGCATAACAATTTGCCAAAGTGACTTTGGTCCAATTTAGCTTTGCTTCAACCCAGAGTTATTGTATTCCTATTTTTAAATTTCCGAGATTTCTTAGGGACACTTAGGGAAGGTCAAGAGAAGAACAAGAGGTTTCCATATAAGTATTTTATAAAAAAGAGATTTTTTTATATACAAGGGGGAGGGGGAGGGGGAGGGGGAGGGTAAACGATTGTTTCCTCTTTCTCTATATCCTAAAAATGCATCAGTAAAGCCCAGAATCCACCAAGAACATTAAAGCAATTATTCAAGCTAGAGAAATAATTAAGGCTATTCATGTTTGACACTTTAATATTGTATTAAAATATATAAATTGCAAGTTTAAAAATGTATAAAAGACTGAGAAATTAAGAAAAAAGTTTGTTTGAGTGTTTACGAATAAAATTATTTCCTCTAGAATTTGGCATGTATCCTTCCTAAATTTTTATTGAGAGTTTATATTCATAAACATATGCTTGAAAAAAGGACTTTAAATTTTTTTGTGTCAAATTGTATTTTGTAATTTCATTTTTTATCTATCAATATGATTTGACAGTGTGTCTGTATTAGAACATGGACTTCCCTGGAGTATATAGATTAGTCTCATTTCTTTAAGCTATGCAATATTCAAAAGATGAATAAACCACAATTTATTAATCCTTTTAAAAATGGTAGAACAAATGAAATCCAAAAGGAATTAGAAGATATCAGAATAAATGGAAGGGTCTTTAAGAACTGATTTCACCCAATGTGGGCATATGAGAACTTCATAGACTATAGAAAGGAAGTGTTGGTGAATACATCCACAAACCTGGAGATGATGCATCCCAATGTGACAGGCACAGTAGCTGCTACATTCAGAACCATCTCAATCTTTGCCTGTGTATCTCTTCATCTGGACATTTATCTAGATTCTTTATTATATTTTTAAAATAATCTAGTAAGTTTAAATAAATAGATCCCTAAGTTCTGTGAGCCACTCTAGGAAGTTAATTGCAATGGAGGAGGAGACCCTGGGAGCCTCTGAGACAGAAGTTGTCTATAATCTGGGGACCTATTACCTTAGATTGGCATCCAAAGAAAGAGAAAGAGTCTAGTGGGACTGAGCCCTTTACCTATGAGCTGTAGCATAGCTTCAAGTACACAGTGCTGAACTGAGTTTGTGGGACACCCAGAATTAAGTTGTTGCTGATAATTGCTTTGTATGGGGCAAAACCTCCACGTGTGATCAGAAGTGTCAGAGATGGAGTGTTTGATGTGAATAGCAAAAGACACTCGCAGGGAAGAAACAAGCAAGAGGTAGATGGAACTGAGTGTCTCTTTTCTAATGTGATATGATGTTTTTTCTAAACCAGTTACTATATTCTAGTTTTTCTTAGCCATTGAGTGTTGTCAGGTGGGCATGTAGTCCAGAATTATTCAATGAGATATAAACCAAAGTCAGTTTTGAGGATCTGTCTTTCCCAAATAAAAGGACAAATCTTCATGTGCAGATGGATTTTCCTGATTTTTTTTCTTTATTTGCTGCTAATGTTATGCCAAAAGTGAAGCCTTATAGAGCCCATATACAAAGAGTAATAGTGAAAAGTTTAGAAAGAAACTGGACCCAAGATGCGTGTTGAGTCACTTAATCAGAGCCCATAATGGTCTTCCGTCTTTGCCTTCTAGTACATGGTCATGTCGGTATCTGAAGCTTTATCATTGGTCTCCAGAGAGATCTATCGAGAGCTATATATGACATACACAAATGGAAGTCCTACTTCCACCTTCAAGTTAACATGTCAAAACTGAACTTATAACATTGTAATCTACCCCAATGCCTTGATAAATGTCATTACCAATCCCCCAGATGCCCAGAATAGACACCTATGTGGCATTCTTGTCCACACTTCACTTTTTATCTCTAGTTATATAATTTTTACTTTCAAATATGTTTCAGTTTGCATCTCTTCTCTTTACTTCTGTTTTCATGTTTTGCTTCTAGTCTACATGTCTTCCCATGTTGACAATTTAAAAGACTATTAAAAGACTACTGATGCATTTCTCTTCTCCGTTCTTCCCCAATTCCAGCTCATTGCGTAGTCTGTTCCCAGTTATGTGCATTGAAAGTCAAATACGATCACATGGTTTTGTACTTATATTCTTAATCAGTCAATCAAGAAAAAATTCCTGAAATCCCACAGCATATCACAGAAGACTGTGAGAAGTAATGAACAATATTTGTCTTCAGAGGAATTTGCATAAACATTTTAAAAAGTGAACATGTCAGAATGTTACTGAATACATTTCAAAATTCCTGATTAAAAGAAAAGCTCTTGGTAAAATAGCAAGTATTAATAACACACAAATAGATAAAAATATAATTATTGATGTACAGCTGACATAGACTATTATCTTACTTTCAGTTTTCACATAGTTATGTGAAAAACACATTATGAAATAATCACCTTTATAATAAGTCCAGTTAACTTCTATCATTTTAGAAGTTGTTACAGTATTACTGACTGTATTTCCTATATGTACATAACATCCAATTAATTATTCATTTCATAGCTGGAAGTTTGTCCCTCTGATACCCTTATTTCATTCATTTCTCCAACACTCAATCTATCTGGCAACCATCAGTTTGTTCCCTTTTTTAAGAGGCTGTTTCTGTTTTGTCTTATGTTTGTTTTATTTTTTAGATTTCACATATAAATAAAATCATATGGTATTTGTCTTTGTCTTACTCAGCATAATACCTTCAAGTTGCTGCAATGGCAATATTTTTTTCTCTTTTTTTTTCCCCCTTGAAAATTTTTTTTAATTGGAGGATAATTGCTTTACAATATTGTATTGCTTTTTTCAGTACAGCAATGTGAATCAGGCATAAGTATACATATACCCCCTCCCTCTTGAGCCTTCCTCTCACCACCCTCATCCCACGCCTCTTTGTCAACATAGAGCACCCGCCTGAGCTCCCTGTTATGTATAGCAACTTCCAAGAGCTATTTTACACACAGCAGTTTTATACATGTTAAACAAAGCTACTCTCTCAATTCTCCCTATCCTTTCCCTCCTCCACTGTGTCCACAAGTCCATTCTCTCTGCATCTCTATTCCTGCCCTGCAAATAGGTTCACATATAAAATTTTTTATATTATATATATCATATGCATTAATATATGTTATTTGTTTTTCTCCTTCTGAACTTACTTCACTCTGTATGACAGATGCTAGGTCCACCCACATTTCCCCAAATGGCCCATGTTGTTCCTTTTTAATGGCTTCCTTCATAGCTCAGCAGGTAAAGAATTCACCTGCAATGCAGGAGACCCAGGTTTGATTCCTGGGTCAGGAAGATCCCCTGGAGAAGGGATGGGCTACCCACTCCAGGATTCTTGGGCTCCTCTGGTGGCTCAGATTGTAAAGAATCCACCTTCAATGTGGAAGATGTGGGTGTGATCCCTGGGTTTGATCCCTGGGTCAGGAAGATCCACTGGAGAAGGGAACAGCTCCCTTGTTTTTATCTTTCTGAACTTACTTCAGTCTTTATGACAGATGCTAAGTCCATCCACACCTCTACAGATGACCCACGTTGTTAGTTTTTTTGGCTGAGCAATATTCCACTGTATGTATGTATCACACCTTCATCTATTCATCTGTCAGTGGATATTTAGATTGCTTCCATACACTGGCTATTGTAAATAGTGCTGCAATGAACACTGAGGTACATGTCTGTGAGTTACAGTTTTATCAGGGTATATGCCCAGGAGTGGGATTGCTGGGTCATACGGTAGTTCTATTTTTTGTTTTTAAAGGAAGCTCTATACTCTTCTCCACAGTGGTTGCATCGATATACATTCTCACCATCAGTGCAAAGAGGGTTCCTTTTCCTCTGCTGGTACTCTAGCAATTATTCTTTGTAGATTTTTTGATGATGGCCATTCTGAATGCTGTGAGTGGATATCTCACTGTAGTTTTGATTTGCGTTTCTATAACAAACTCCAAGTGGGCCTTACTGTGAACAAAGCTAGTGGAGGTGATGGAATTCCAGCTGAGATATTTAAAATCCTAACATGAGGCTGTGAAAGTGCTGCACTCAATATGCCAGCAAATTTGGATAACCCAGCAGTGGTCACAGGACTGGAAAAGGTCAGTTTTCATTCCAATCCCAAAGAAGGACACTGCTAAAGAATATACAAACTACTGTACAATTGCCAAAGATTGTACAAACTACCATACATTTGGACTCATTTCACCTGCTAGTAAGATTATGCTCAAGGTAGGCTTCAGCAGTTTATGTGAACCGAAAACATCCAGATATACAAGCTAGGTTTAGAATAGGCAGAGGAATCAGAGATCAAGTTGCCAACATCCATTGGATCATACAGAAAGGGAATGCCAGAAAAACATCCAGTTCTGCTTCATTGACTATAGTAAAGTCTTTGACTATGAGGATCAAAACAAACTGTGGACAATTTTTAAGAAATGGGAATACCAGACCACCTTACCTGCCTCCTGAGAAACCTGTATGCAGGTCAAGAAGAAATTGTTAGAACCTTACGGAGTACTTCATGGCTGTATATTGTCACACAGTTTATTTAATTTATATGCAGAGTACATCATATGAAATGTTGGGTTAGATGATCACAATCTGGAATCAAGATTGACAGGAGAAATATCAGTAATCTCAGATATGCAGATGATAACACTTTAAGGGCAGAAAGTAAAGAGAAACTAGAGAGCCTCTTGATGAGGGTGAAAGAGGAGAGTGAAAAAGCTGGCTTAAAACTCAATATTCAAAAAAGTAAGATCATGGCATCCAGGTCCATCACTTCCTGGCAAATAGAAGGGGAAAAAGTGGAAAAAATGAGTTTATTTTTTTGAGCTCCAAAATCACTGTGGTTGGTGACTGCAGCTGTGAAATTAAAAGATGCTTGCTCCTTGGAAAAAAAGCTATGACAAACCTAGACAGTGTATTAAAGAACAAAGACTTCACTTTGCTGACAAAACTCGCATAGTCCAAGCTATGGTTTTTCCAGTAGTCATGTATGAATGTGAAAGTTGGACCATAAAGAAGGCTGAGAAAGTACCAAAGAATTGATGCTTTCAAACTATGGTGCTGGAGAAGACTCTTGAGAGTCCCTCGAACAGCAAGGAGATCAAACCAGTCAATCCTAAAGGAAATCAACCCTGAATATTCATTGGAAGGACTAATGCTGAAGCTGAAGCTCCAATACTTTGGCCACCTGATGCGAAGAACTGACTCATTTGAAAAGACCCTGATGCAGGGAAAGATTGAGGGAAAGAGGAAAAAGGGACGGCAGAGGATGAGATGGTTGGATCACATCACTGACTAAATGCACAGGAGTTTGAGCAAACTCTGGGAAATAGTGAAGGATAGGGAAGCCTGGAATGCTGCAGTTTGTGGGGCTACAAACAGTCATACATAACTTAGTGACTGAATAACAAAAAGCAATGTGTTATTTGATTCTGTTTGAAGAATTTTGTTGAGGATTTTTGCATCCATGTTCATCAGTGGTATTGACCTATAATTTTGTTTTGTGTGTGACATCTTTGTCTGGTTTTGATATCAGTTGGTGGTGGCCTTGTAGGATAAATTTGAGAGTGTTCCTCCCTCTGCAATATTTTGGAGGAGTTTTAGTAGGACAGGTGTTAGCTCTTTCTCTAAATTTTTGATAGAATTCTCCTGTGAAGCCATCTGGCTCTGCCTTTTGTATGTTGAAAGATTTTTAATCATACTGCTTGTGATTGATCTGTTCATATTTTCTATTTCTTCCAGGTTCAGTCTTGGAAGATTGTATTTTTCTAAGATTTTTGTTGGTTTCTTCCAGGTTGTCCATTTTGTTGGTATATAGTTGCTTATAGCTATCTCTTATGGTCTTTCATATTTCTGCATTGTCAGTTCTCATTTTTCATTTATAGGTTTGTGAATTTGAGTTCTCTTCTTGTTCTTTCTTGATGAATCTGGCTAATGGTTTATCAATTTTGTTTATCTTCTCAAAGAACCAGCTTTCAGTTTTATTGATTTTTACTGTTTTCTTCAATTCTTTTTTATTTATTTCTGCTCTGATATTTATGATTTCTTTCCTTCTACTAATTTTGGATTATTTAAAAAATGTTTTCTCTAATTGCTTTTAATGTAAGATTTGTTGTTGTTCCATTGCTAAGTCATGTCTGACTCTTTGCAGCATGCCAGGCTTCCCTGTCCTTTACACTCTCCCAGAGATTGCTCAAATTTATATCGAGTCGGTAATGCTATCTAGCCATCTTATCCTCTACCTTCTCCTTATCCTTCTTTTGCCTTCAGTCTTTCCCAGCATCAGAGTCTTTTCCAATGAATTGGCTCTTCATATCAAGTGGCCAAATAGTGGAGCTTCAGCTTCAACAGCAGTTCTTCCAATATATATTCAGCATTGATTTCCTTTAGGATTGATTGTTATTCTTGCAGTCCAAGGGACTCTCAAGAGTCTTCTCCAGCACCACAATTCAAAAGCATCAGTTCTTCAGCACTCAGGCTTCCTAAGTGGCACTAGTGGTAAAGAATCCACTTGCCAACACAGGAGATTGCTGGGTCAGGAAGATCCCCTGGAGTAGGAAATGGCAACCTGCTTCAATATTCTTGTCTGGAAAATTCCATGGACAGAGCAGCCTATGTAAGGTTAGATTTTACTTGTGTCTTGAGGTAGAACTGCTTCTACTTCATCTCATAAATTATGGATCATTATGCTTTGATTTTCACTTGTCTCTGGATGTTTTTTTGATTTCCTCTTTGATTTCTTCAGTAATCTCTTTGTTATTTAGTGGCATGTTGTTTAGCCTCCATTCAATTGTGTTTCTTATATAATTCTACCTCAAGAAAAAAGTGGAGCTTCAGCTTCAACAGCAGTTATTCCAATGAATATTCAGCGTTGATTTCCTTTAGGATTGATTTATATTCTTGCAGTCCAAGGGACTCTCAAGAGTTTTCTCTAACACCACAATTCAAAAGTATCCTATAATTGATAACCAAAACATAACATTGTGATCAGAAAAGATGCTTGTTATGCTTTCGATGCTTGATATTCTTACCAAGGTTTGATTTGTTATCCAAGATGTGATCTGTCCTGGAGAATGTTCTCTGTGCACTTGAGAAGAAAGTTTATTCTGCTGCTTTTGGATGGGATATCCTATAAATTTAAATCTATCCAGTCTAATGTTTCACTTAAGACTTGCATTTCCTTATTAATTTTCTGTCTGGTATAAGTGGGGTGTTAACGTCCTCCACTGTTTTTGTATTCCTATCATTTTCCCCTTTTATGACTGTTAACATTTGCCTTATGTATTGAGGTGCTCCTATGTTGGGTGCATAAATATTTATAAATGTTACATTTTCTTTTTGAACTGATCCTTTGATCATTATGTAATGTTTTCCCTTATCCTTTGTAGCATTCTTTATTTTAAAGTCTATTTTCTCTAATATGAATATTGCTACTCCAGCTTTATTTTGATCTCCATTTGCATAGAATATCTTTTATGATTCCTTCACTTTCAGTCTTCATATGTCCATAGGTCTGAAGTGGATCTCTTGAAGGCAGCATATATATGAGTATTGTTATGTATACATTTATCTAGTCTTTGACTTTGGGTTAGGGCATTTAATCCACTTATATTTAAGGTAATTATTGATATGTATGTTCCTATTTCCCTTTTTAAAAATTGTTTTGAGTTTGTTTTTGTAGCTTTTTTTTTTTCTTGTGTTTCTCACCTAGAGACGTTTCCATAGCATTTTTTGTAAAGCTGATTTGATGGTGCTGAATTCTCTTCACTTTTGCTTGTCTATAAAGATTTTGTTTTCTCCATCAAATCTGAATGAGCTTCTTGCTGGGTAGAGTACTCTTTTTGTAGGTTTTTTTTCTTTCATCACTTTAAATATATCCAGCCAACCCTTCTAGCCTGCATAGTTTCTGCTGAAAGTCAGTTGATAACCTTACAGGGATTCCCTTGTATGTTATTTGTTGCTTTTTCCTTGTTTCTTGTAATAATTTTTCTTTGAGTTTAATTTTTGTTAGCTTTATTAGTATATGTCTTGCCATGTTTCTCCTTGGGTTTATTCTTTATGGGACTCTGTGCTTCCTGGATTTGTGTGGCAATTTCCTTTCCCATGGACTTCCCTGGTGGCTCAGATGGTAAAGCGTCTGCCTACAAGGTGAGAGACCCGGGTTCGATCCCTGGGTTGGGAAAATCCCCTGGAGAAGGAAATGGCAATCCACTCCAGTGTTCTTGCCTGGAGAATCCCATGGATGGAGGAGCCTGGTGGGCTACAGTCCATGGGGTCACAAAGAGTCGGACACGACTGAGCGACTTCACTTTCACTTCCCTTTCTCATATTAGGGAAGTTTTCAACTGCCATCTTCTCAGATATTTTCTCGGACTCTTTCTCTTTCCCCTCTTCTTCTGGTGCCCCTATAATTCAATGTTCATGTGTTTAGTGTTGTCCCAAAGATCTCTGAGACTGTTCTCCTTTCTTTAAATTCTTTTTTCTTAATTCTTCTCCTTGGCAGTTATTTCTACCATTCTATCCTCAAGCTCACTAATTTGTTCTTCTGCTTCAGTTATTCTGCTATTGATTCCTTCTAGTGTATTTTTCATTTTGTGTTTTTATGACTATTTATTTGTTCTTTATTTCTTGTAGTTCCTTGTTAAACTTTTCTTGTATTTTCTCAATCTGTGCCTCTATTCTATTTCTGATATTCTGAATCATTGTTATCATCAATTCTTTTTCAGATAGGTTGCCTATTTCCTCTTTATTTATTTGGTATTTTAGATTTTTACCTTGCTCCTGTGTCTGTAATATATTTTTTGTCTCTTTATTTTTTTATTTATTTTATGGGCAGGGCTATGTTCCTGTCTTGCTGGTTTTTTGACCTGAGGCATCCAGCACAGGAGCTTGCAGGCAGTTGGTTGGAGCCAGGTCTTGGTGCTGAGATGAGGACCTTGGAGAGAATTCACAGATATTAATATTCTCTGTGGTTTGAGGTTCTCTGTTAGTCTGGTGGTTTGGACTCAGTGCTCCTACCATAAGAGCTAGGCCTGAACCTCAGCCAGTGAACCAAGGGACCATGCAAATTGCATGCCATGGTGAAAAAACAACAACAACAACAACAAAACAGCAATAAAAGAAGCAGAATAACAAAGAAGAAATTATAAAAGAAAAATATAAAAAATAAAAATAAACATGAAATAACCACAAAGCAAAATAGAACCATGATGGCAAAAAAAAAAAAAAAAAAAAAAGAAAGAAAGAAAAAGAAAGAAAGCCAGAAAAGCCTCGGTGGGAGATGGAGGCTCAGCCCCTCTATCTTCCTGACTGGAAGAGTGCCTTGGGGGAGCTTAGGTCCAAATCCCTCATGGCCACAAAAGGCCATGAGGAGGGGGTTTGGGCTCAGGATGTTATGGCCTGAGGGGGTCTCAGAGGACTGAGGTTTGGGCCCAGGATCCCAGGAGACACACCAGAGCCCTCAAGAGCATGGGAAACACTGGCTGTGTTCCCATCCCCTAATCTCCTAAAGGTCTCTTTCTGTGTCTGCTGCTCTCCTCACTGTGAATGGGCCCCTCCAAGTTTTGGAACTCTTTCCCTCCCCCAGCCACCCCTCAGTGGGTGCTGGTTCCATTCTGTCTCCACTTTTCATCCTTCTCTTTCCTCCTCACCTCTTACCCAGTCTTGTAGGGGTTCATCCAGTTCCCTGAGGTGTTCCAGGTCCTCCACCAGAGCCTGGTAGGTGCCCTAGTGGTGAGGAGCCATGAGTTTCCATCTTCCTACTCCACCATCTGGACTCCATCCTTCACATCTTCTTTACCTGTTTACAAATGGGCATGTAAGTTGCTTCCATAACTTGCCCATAGTAAATAGTCCTGCAGTGAACACGAGGATATATGCATCCTTTCAAATTAGTGTTTTCAGTTGTTTTCTGAGAAATGCCTAGAAGTGAAATTTCTATAACATATGGTAGTTCTATTTTTTAATTTTGAGGGAAAGATCCATACTTTTTTCCACATTGACTGCACCAAGTTACATCCAACGAACAGTACACAAAGATTCCTTTTTCTCCAAACCTTCATTGACACTTGTTATTTGTTGTTGTTTTTATAAATAATAGCTGTTCTGGCAGGTGTTAGATCTCTTATTGTGGTTTTGGTTTACATTACCCTGATGATTATTGATATTGAAAATTCTTTAATGGGTCTGTTGGACCCATCTGTATGTCTTCATTGGAAAAATGTGTATTCAGATCCTCTGCCTTTTAAAATCCAACCTTTTATTTTCTGCTATTGTATTCTATAAGCTCTTTATATATTTTGGATTATAAGCCCTTATCAGATATATATGATTTACAAATGTTAATATTTTCACCCATTCAGTAGACTGAAACACTATTAAATCTATATTTATCTTTACTCTCCAACAATCCTATGCTTATCAAGCTTGTCATCTATTAAGAAAAACAAATGAAACAGGAATATTATGTGTTAAGCTATTATAATTAAGTACACTGCCATAGAGTGAGGAAACTATAGAAGTGTATATAACATTTAAACAAAAATATTATCTGTGAAGAACAATAGTTTATATCTTTTTACTCATTTTATTTAGTTCTCTTTTCTTATTCAACTGGACAAGACTTCCAATAAAATGCCAAATGTTGGTGTTGAGAGGAAGCATTTTTTTCTTATTCCCAATGTTAGGGATATGGGAGAGGGGTTTCCAATATTTTAACATTAACTATAAGTTATGATGAAGATATTTTACATTAATCACTTATCACCCGTGGTGGATTCATGTCAATGTATGGCAAAACCAATACAGTATTGTAAAGTAAAATGAAGTAAAAATAAAATTTTAATTAAAAAAAGAATAAATAATTTTAATTCTAAATCTACAACTAGGAGTTTTATTATGAAAGTGTATTTGATTTAATGAAATGCTCTTTCCCTATTTATGGAGATAAATGATTTTTCCTTTCTTAGTCTGGTGATTGATTTCCAGTTGTTAAATCAACCTTGCACTTCAATTATAAAATTAATTTGTTGTTACATATTATTCTTATTATATATTGTTCCACTATCATTATTTTGACTTTGTGTTGATGTTGAGTAAGTGCATATCCTATAAATTTTTTATTTTAGTGCATTTATCTGGTGTTCATATCAAATTTATACCACTTCATAGATAAACTAGGAGATAGAGTTAGCATCAGGTCTGAAACCCACACACTGTACTTTGGAGAAAGAGAAAATAAATAAAGATAAAGATGAGCTTGTCAACCTAGCTTACTGATGCTCTTACCTCTAAAGCATGGTGAGACTAATGCTGCGCCTGTTGGAACAAGTTCACCTTGGGTTCAACTCATGCCATAGGAAGGAACTCTTGCTGTAGTGGCTGTGGTAATGCCCACACAGGCGCAGCTAGCAGAGGGAAAGCCCGGAGAGCAAACGGGAGAGGATCCTTTTCTCCTTTCCTAACATGCAATCTTCCTCTAGCATGCTCTTCAGAGCACAAAATGTAGCCAGATGGGAAAATAAAAATGTGATTTGCGTAGTCCCAGGAGCAGAAAGCAGAGTGTGGAAGCAGAAAGCAGAGTGTAGAAGCAGAAAGCAGAGTTGGGAGTCACTAACTAATGGACAAGAAAATATTTTAATTTTAGATGAAATTTGTTTAATAGACATAGAACCATTAATATGTTTTGCTTAGTAGCTGGTTTTTCTGAGGAAATTTCTAATTTCATATATATTTCAAAATGTATTTGTATAAAGTTTTATATAATATCATGTTGTAATATTTGCACAGACCTTGGCATGTGTAGATATATCTCCCTTTTCATTTCTGGCATTGGTTATTTGTGTCTTTTCTCAATCAATCTTACTGATGTATTGTCATTTTTTTTCCTATTGTACTTTTAAAATAAGCAATTTTAGTTTTGTTGGGATTTTTAGGTTTAATATGTTTATTAATTAATATTTGTTCTTGATATTTCATCCTTACTTTCTATAGTTTAACTTTCTTGACATGAGCACCTGGATCATTGACATGCACACCTGGATCATTGACATGCATCTTCTATTTTCTAAAAATACATGCATGAATAGTAACGTCTCTGCCAGCATGACTGTAACTGCATTCTATATGTTCTTATGTAGATATTGTATTTTTTATTGTTGCTGTTTAATCGCTAAGTCATGTCTGACTCTGAAACCCCATGGACTATATAACCTGACAGGCTCCTCTGCCCATGGCATTTCCCAAAAATACTGGAGTGGGTTGCTATTTCCTTCTCCAGGGGATCTTCTTGACCCAGGAATTGAACCCTCCTGCATTGGCAGGCAGATTCTATGAATTTCTATTATGATTTTTTTTGAAATATGGATTTTATAATCAAATTGTATTCAATTGATAATGAATTACATGAAATTTGTGGGCTTTGAAACTAGGTGGATAGCAGTATCTCAGTTTGTAAGTTTACCAGAACTAATTATTCAAATTAGTAAGGACTCAATCAGGATGAAGTGCCGTTATTATATTCCTTTCCAAGAGGGATGTGAAAGGAAATTACATTCAGGCTTCAAATCACTTATCAATGAATGGTGGCTTCTAGAATTAAAGATTTATATCAGTGAGCACAGCTAAGATATTTTCATCTAAAGAATATTTCAAGAAGCCATTATAGGTCCCCAAATGTGTCTGGACACTGATGTAAGTGATGCTTTCTTGATCATCTGGTTTGGCCAAATGTAAATTTCTGCAATTATTCCTTGGTGTAGTTTGCTTTTTATTTTTTTTCCTTTTATTTTTTTTTCCTTTTATTTTTTATTATTATTTTTTTTTTTAGTTTTTTAGTTTTTTATTTTTTAAATTTTAAAAACTTTAATTCTTACATGGTGTAGTTTGTACTTCTTGTTTTTTTTTAATTTTTTAGGAAATTAATAGCAATAATAGTATGTCTTTTAAAGTCAATTATATTATCATTAGTAGTGTTTTAACTTACTGGTATAAAGATTGATATGTCATGATTGAGTCGATAGTTACTGGTATAGGGATCTGACCCAAGAAATGAACTTTTTTCTTCAGTTCACAGGAATAAAGTAACAATTAATATACTGTAAAGATTTGTTAATATAATTTTATTTGCAAGTGACACATATCAACTAGGGCTATGAAACATGCACTATTACACAGGCAGATTCATTTAAGAAGTCTGTAAGATGCAGACATAACTAGTAAACAACTTACAGTAACACCAAACTGCATTCATTTTCCTTCCAGATATATTTTACTCTCTGAGTATGATACATGTGTCTAAGAACATGTATATTTTGGGGGAAGTTATTGAGTGAAAACTTCCCTAGAAGGCTTATTCCCTAGCAGGCATTTTCCCTAGAATAACAGATATTGGTTAGTTATACAGCCCAGAACCACATGGACTTTGGGTTTGTGTGTGTGTGTTTGTAGAAATCCAAAGAGAAAGCCTTTTGTTTATTGTTTCCTTAACTTTGCATTATACAATATTTTAATTGTAACAAACCAAATAAATATATCATGAAGAACGATGCACAAGTGAAGATGGTATAATGATAAATAGAACATTACCAATCAACATTCAGGTTGTCTGATCTTCTTCTGGAGTCCATCCATCTCCTGGCTGGAACACTGTCTCTGCTCATCTCAACTTGTGGCATCCATTACTGACTACAAGATATCTTTGCCAGGTGTTTTGTGTCACTGGGACAGGGAAAGGAATCCTGAGCTGATGTCTTTAAAATAATGGTTTGAAAGATGCACAAATCACTTCTCACATCTTATTGCCAGAACTTGGTCACTCAGATACAACTGTCTATAGGGAATAGGAAATCTACTGTATAGCTGGGGACTCATGTATCCAGCTAATATTTGAGAGATTAGTAATAGTAAGAATAGGCACTTGGCCACAGGGAACAGTTAGGATACAATTATTGAGATGTAGTTTATACACATGTTCATCTTTACAATACTAATTATTATTCAGAGTACTTAAATCAATTTACACCCACTCACAAGGCATAGCATTTCCTTGAATACACATTCTGAACAATAATTGTTTTTGTTTGGTGTCTTTTTTAATAAATCCAGTTCAGTTCAGTTCAGTTCAGTTCAGTTCAGTTCAGTCGCTCAGTCATGTCTGACTCTTTGCGACCCCATGAATCGCAGCACACCAGGCCTCCCTGTCCATCACCAACTCCCGGAGTTCACTCAGACTCACACCCATCGAGTCAGTGATGCCATCCAGCCATCTCATCCTCTGTCATCCCCTTGTCCTCCTGCTCCCAATCCCTCCCAGCATCAGAGTCTTTTCCAATGAGTCAACTCTTCGCATGAGGTGGCCAAAGTACTGGAGTTCCAGCTTTAGCATCATTCCTTCCAAAGAACACCCAGGGCTGATCTCCTTCAGAATGGACTGGTTGGATCTCCTTGCAGTCCAAGGGACTCTCAAGAGTCTTCTCCAACACCACAGTTCAAAAGCATCAATTCTTCGGTGCTCAGCCTTCTTCACAGTCTCTCTCCATCCATACATGACCACAACTCTCACATCCATACATGACCACAGGAGAAACCATAGCCTTGACTAGACGGACCTTAGTTGGCAAAGTAATGTCTCTGCTTTGAAATATACTATCTAGGTTGGTCATAACTTTCCTTCCAAGGAGTAAGCGTCTTTTAATTTCAAGGCTGCAATCACCATCTGCAGTGATTTTGGAGCCCCCCAAAATAAAGATGTATAATGCCATTTTATCATGATCTTAAATTGCATTGCCCTGATTAATTATGAAATAGTCTTCAGTGAAATAAATACCTGTACACGTTTTGCCCATTATCTCCCCTGTTGAGATGTTTATCTTTTTCATTCATGTGTAGGAGGTATTATGATTTCTGTATGACGTTGTTTCTTTGATTGTTCCCTTTTGCTTTCCTCTCATTACTAAGTTTCTTTTGTTTTGAAGCAACATATCCTTATTATTTCCTGAATGTAAGTAAAAAAATAATGTTTCAAGCAATTTCAAATCCTTCTGCTTGTGTGTTTAAGAAAAAAGATTTTCAAGAAACTGTACCTTTAAATCAATAGTTAAGACTTGAAACCTTGAATTACAGAGATTACACTGTTAAGTAGCGGTATTGTGGTTTGATTCATTTAGATTCTGTTTTTCATGTAGAAGCAGAGCAGGGAAATATATTCCTTAAGCTCTCTAGGTAATTTAGAGTTAGGATAGATAAATCATGTATTTCTAAAAGTGAGATTAATGATATTTAACTCAAAATGATTTATTAGGTAATTCATAGATTAGGTAAAATACTCAGCATGAGATTTGGAATATAGGTAGTGTTTATTAAATTAGGCATGCTTCAGTCATGTCCAAATCTTTGTGACCCTATGGACTGTAGGCTGCCAGGCTGCTCTGTCCATGGGATTCTCCAGGAAAGAATACTGGAGTGGGTTGACATGCCCTTCAGGGAATCTTCCTGACCCAGGGATTGAACCCACACCTCTTGTGGGTTCAATTAGCACCATCCATAGAAATAAATTTTATAATTTTATAATTCTTATTATAATCACCAGGCATTTTTTTACAATACACAAGAATATTTAGACAAATTTTTATTTTCTCCAAGTGGTAAGAATATATGTATTAGCTTTTTGAACATATTTTCTTAATGGAATAAACACAAAAAAATATCTGAGACTTCTGATAACTAACAGATATGAACATTTATAGTTTAGTTAACATGTCAAACTATGCCCAAATTAGGGAGAAAACAGTAGAATTACTGATTACATGAAAGCTTTAAAAATTGTGCTTTGTATTCTTATGCTGAATTATCAGTCGCTTTATTGCATTTTTAATTTCTTTATTTCTCAGTGTGTAAATGGCTGGATTCAAAAGAGGTGTGATTACTGTATAAAACACAGAAAGTACTTTGTCCACCCAAGTGATGCTAAGTGGCCAGAAATAGATGAAAATGCAGGGTCCAAAGAACAGCACCACCACTGTGATGTGGGAAGTACAGGTAGAGAGTGCCTTTGATGACCCATCCTTGGAATGAAGGCGAATAGTTACCAGGATGTAGGTGTAAGAGATTAGCAAGAGAATGAAGCAAGCTACAGCTAAGACACCACTGTCAGCATTTATCAATATTCTCAGAGTATGAGTATCCATGCAGGCTAGTTTGATCACTTCGGGAATATCACAGAAAAAACTGTCCACTATTCTGGGTCCACAGAAAGAAAGATCTAAAATCATAGCTAGTTGACTTATGGCATGTACAAAGCCAATGATCCATGATGTCAGTATTAGCCAGATGCACTTTTGTCTGTCCACAATTCTGGAGTAAGAGTGGCTTGCAGATGGCTACACAACGGTCATAGGCCATTGACACAAGCAGTACCATCTCACCTCCTGCAAGAAAATGTATAAAGAGGATCTGACTCATGCAGCCCCCAAAGGAGATAGTTTTATGATCCTTTAGGAAGTCTGTGATCAGTTTAGGAGTGGTCACTGAGGAAAGGCAGAAGTCAACAAATGAGAGATTGGCTAAGAGGAAGTACATTGCGGAATGGCGATGAGAGTCAGTGATGATTAAGAACACAACGAAAAGTTTGCCCAGGACGGTCATCAGGTAGAGTGCAGAAAATGGCAGTAAGAGGAATTTCTGGAGATTCCCTGGAATCACAGAGTCCACAAAAAATGAACTCAGATACCACGGACTGGTTTGCTTCTTCCATTTATTAAATTTCTAAAGTGACCAGAAGAGATGAACTAAGAACTTCTAGAATGGAGAGAAGAACTAAATGTTCGGGGCTTAGGAGCAGACAAACACTTCTCCTGTGCAAAATTTAAATCCTTGGAAATATGCTCAATTCCAAATTGAAAATAAAGATTAATTGAATCAATCTCGGCTCTCAGGAGCTAATAATGTGTAGAAAGGAAGTTTAAAAACTTCACCCAACAGAGAGAGTTCTTTGGTTATTCAAAATGAATATTCTCATAAAAATAATAATACTAATGCATTTTATAAACAATTTCTCCACTGCTTGAATCTTCCTTTTTGGCAGTAAAAGTGCATAGGTCTATAATATATTTTGAGGTTCTTTATTTTTAACTCTTATCTAGGGCAATAATCTAATGCTACATTTCTCACACAATACTTGACTCTCAGAAACAAATTCATCGCTAAAGTTGATATGTGTGAGCAAACTGAATTGAATCAAAGATTTTTACAAACTGTGAGAAAAAGTTGTTTATCAAATGACTTGAGGAAAGCCCATCTTCTTCCAAAGGAGACCCCAGATGCTGATGGCACATTTCTAATGCTGAATGCTGCTGCTACTGCTAAGTCGCTTCAGTCGTGTCCGACTCTGTGCGACCCCATAGATGGCAGCCCACCAGGCTCCTTTGTCCCTGGGATTCTCCAGGCAAGAACACTGGAGTGGGTTGCCATTTTCTTCTCCAATGCAGGAAAGTGAAAAGTGAAAGTGAAGTCACTCAGTCATGTCTGACTTTTAGCAACCCCATAGACTGTAACCTACCAGGCTCCTCTGTCCATGGGATTCTTCAGGCAAGAGTACTGGAGTGGGTTGCCATTGCCTTCTCCTAATGCTGAATATTTTTACTAATTTTGGATCTCTGTATAAAATTATATATTTCATAGGCTGAGTAACTCCACTTATTAACATTATAGACCAGTTCTATTCCCTCACTTGTAACAGATTTCTTTTTTGAGAGTAGCTTAAATGATAGAGAAATGAAAACTACATTTACTCCTGACTGTTCTCAGAAAAGAATATATAAAATTTAACTTCATTTGTCCTAAACTGTTCACATATACTATATAAATTGAGCTCAGCAAAATATAAATATTTTTCTATATTTTGTAAGCCAAACAGCAAGTTCTTTATTCCTTATTTCCTTTCTTCCATTTGCCCTCATTCTTTATTTATGTTTTTTTCTTTAGTCTCCCTTCTTGTCTGTATTTCTTTATTATCCTACTTTTTTTTTTTTTAGAAAATATAGTTTAGATTATCAAGTACAATAACTGGCACTTATGAACTACCAAGTCCTTGATAAGTATTTTAAAAACATACTTTAAAAACCATATTTTAAAAACCATATTTTTTAAGGTATTCCCACTATAGGACTCAAAGCATTTTGCATTTCCAACACAATGTACAAATCCCTTTTCTTAAAAATATACAATGTGCTGTCTTTATGATGATGAGAAATGGTACTGGGATGTAATTTCAATTATTTTAATTACAAGATTAATTATTTTTTCCATTTATTGGTATTATTTGCCTTTTTTCTTTGAATATGTGCTCCCTTTTTGTTGTACTTTTTTTCCTACTGAGTTTTGCTCTTCATTCTGTTCAGCTTTTTTTCCCTCAGCAAATATAAGACTTTTTAAAAGAATTAAAGATTTTAAAATTTAAAAAATAAAAAACTAAAAAAAAATAAATAAAAAAATTTAAAAAAAAAAGAACATCAGCATTGTTTATGTCTTGTGACTCTTACTACTGAATTCTAACTTCATTATCATTAAATTTTTGTAAAAATACACCATGAGATCTAATCAAGTATATATATATGTACATATTACCTATTTGAAGAATCACAGTTCTTGCGATTTTGCAGAAGAGAAATTTGATTTTTTCCAAGTCTTAAGTTCAAAAATACTAGAACAACAAAATACACGGAAATTTGTCTGACTTTAAATCCTCCAGAATAGCTTTCCTACTAAAAATGACTTCTAAGCATCTTGATTTCGAGACGTCTATAAAAGTAAAAAAAAAAAAAAATTCTGAAATAAGACATTTTGTTTTATAAAGAGGTGACAGACACAAACTATGTAAATAACTAAGCAATAGTAAAGAGGTACAGGTTTACATTAAAATCAATTCACTTTCATTGTTTGTCTTTAAATTGTATGGTACTTTGCTGTATTAATATTTGACTGAGGCTTTTTTCCATTTACTTACTTTTGTCAGTGATAGAACTGAATAATAGAGTTACCGTATGATCTTGCAATTCCACTTCTGGGTCTATATTTGGAGAAAACTCTAATTTGAAAACATACATGCACCCTAATGTTCATAGCAGCACTTTCTATAATAGCCAAGACATGGAAGCAACCTAAGTGTCCATCGATGGAATGGGTAAAGAAGATTTGGTATATATATATATATATATATAGATATAGATATATATACACAATGGAATACTATTCCTCAGCCATTGCAAAAAATAATGCCATTTTCCGCAACATGAATGTACCTAGAGGTTATCATATTAAGTGAAGTTAGTCAACAGAGAAAGACAAATATACAATATCACTTATATGTGGAAAATTTAAAAAATGGTGATATAAATGAGCTTATTTACAGAGCAGAAATAAAGTTGCAGATATAAAGAACAATCTTATGGTTACCAAATGGGGTGGAGGGGAGGGAGATAAATTATTAGTTTGGAATTAACACATGCACACTACTACATATAATAGATAAACAACAAAAAACTACTTTGTAGCACAGAGAGCTATATTCAGTGTCTGATAATAACCCATAATGAAAAATAATATATAATCACATATTTTATATATACATATATATTATATATGTATAATTATATATTATATATATTATAATAATATATATAATTATATAACCGAATCACTTGCTGTATACCTAAATGTACACATTGTAAATTAACCTATGTTTCAATTAAAAATGAAATTTGAGCCATATTTTATGACTATTACTATCACTACAAGCATTCAGCACAAGTGTTGTTATAAACAGTGGTGGAAAATACAGAGGGAAAGAGAGCCAGTCCACCTTACAAAGGAGAGGTCACCTTCCTTCCCCAAGTCACCGTATCTCTCTCAGATTGAGCAGATTTCAAACAGAAAATCATTTTCTGGCCAGTGGCTGAGACAGAGAGTGTCCCCCTTAAAACCTGGTTTTCTTCCCAAACAGTGTCCAAACAGGATTCTGAGATTCCTTTTTCATTTACTGCCTCACTTAACAAATGGCAGGTATTAAAGTTGAAAGAAAAAAAAAAAAAACAGCATGACAATTTGCCAAGATAACTTTGGTCCGATTTAGCTTTGCATTAACTCACAGTCATTGTGCTGCTATCTTAAAATTTCCATGATTCTCTAAAGGTTAAGGAATGTGAACAGGAGAATTAGAGATATCAGTATAAAAAGAAATATTTTATGATAATAATGTTATTTTTGAGAAGAGGGTAAATGATCGTTTCTTCTTTTTCTATGTTCTAGAATTGGGTCAGCAAAGCACAAAATCCCCTAGGACATTAAAGCAGTTATCCAAGCTATATAATTAAGGCTCTTCATATTTGTCACTTGAATATATTATTATTTTAAAATACATAAATTACAAGTTTAAAAATGTCTCAAAAGCCTTAACAATTACATTAAAAATTTCCCTTGAATATCCATAAATACCATATTTTCTTCCCCCAGAATTTGGCATGTATCCTTCCTAAATTTTATTGATAATTCATATATAAACATATCCTTAAAAACAATATTAAATTTTTTCCATAAGTTTGAAACTATGTGTTTTGCCGTTTTATTTCCTATCTATCAATATGATTTGATAATGTCTCTATTAGTATGTGTGTGTGTGTGTGTGTGTGTGTGTATGTGTGTGTGTGTGTGTGTGTGTTAGTTGCTCAGTCATGTCTGACTCTTTGCAACCCCATGGACTGTAGTCCAACAGGCTCCTCTGTCCATGGTGTTCTCCAGGCAAGAATAGTTGAGTGGGTTGCCATTTCTTTCTCCAGGGGATCTTCCTGACTGAGTGATCAAAGCTGGGCCTCTTACATTGCAAACAGGTTCTTTACCAACTGAGTCACCAGGGAAGCCTCTATTATATATAGATCAACCTAATTTCTCTAAACTATGTAATATTCAAAATATGAATGAAACACAACTTATTAACCCTCCTAAAAATGGTAGAACAAATAAAATCCAAAAGGAATTGGAGATATCAGAATAAATGAGAGGGTCTATGAGAACTGATCTCACCCAACGTGGGCAGCTGAAAACTTCTTAGATTGTAGAAAGGCAGTGTTGGTGAACACATCCACTAACCTAGAGGGTGGTACACCCTGACTCCAGAGGCATGGAAGCTGCTGTACTTGAGCCCATCTCAGTCTTTGCCTGTGTATTTCCTCATCTGGATATTTATGTAGCTCCTTTATTATATTTTTAATTAAACATGTAAATGTAGGTAAATATTTCCTAAGATCTGTGAACCACTCTAACAAATTAATGGAAGCTGGGGAGGAGATCCTGGGTACCTCTGATTTGTAGCCAAATTGGACAAAAATTGTGTCTAATCTGGGGACCTATTACTGAGATGGGCAACTGAAATAAAAGAGTCTAGTGGGACTGAGCCCTTAACCCGTGAGCTCTAACACTAGCTTCAAATGCAT
Source organism: Ovis aries (assembly GCF_016772045.2). NCBI lineage: Eukaryota > Metazoa > Chordata > Mammalia > Artiodactyla > Bovidae > Ovis > Ovis aries. The sequence goes on along the minus strand of NC_056060.1, from coordinate 25,940,901 downwards.
AGTGTTGTTAGAATTAAGTTAGGTTATGGGATACCCAGGTGGCGGTGCTAGTGGTAAGGAACTTGCCTGCCAATGCAGGAGACGCAAGTTTGATCCCTGGGTAGGAAAGATCCCCTGCAGGAGGGCATGGTAACCCACTCCAGTACTGTTGCCTGGAAAATCCCATAGACAGAGGCACAGGGTGGCTACAGTCCATAGGGTTGCAAAGAACTGAATATGACTGAAGCAACTTAGGGCATAGGACACCCAGAATTGATTAAGTTGTTGTAGATCATAGCTTGGTATGGGGAGAAACCTCTACATCTGGTGATCAGAAGTGTCAGAGGTGGAATGTTTTATGTGAATAAAAAAGGACACTTATAGGAAAGAAACACACATGAGGTAGACTGAACTGAGTTTTCCCTTTCCAATGTTATATGATTTTTTTTCTAAAGCAGTTACTATAATCTCATTTCCCTTAGTTATGGAGTGTTGTAAGGTAAGCATGTAGTCCAGAATTATTCAATGAGATATAAACCAAGTCAGTTTCTGAGGTCTGCCTTTCTCAAACCAAAGGACACATCTTCATGTGCATATGGACTTTCCTGATCCTTTTTCCCTGCATTTGATGCTAACGTTGTTCCAAAGTTAAAAACACTTAACGTCTATATACAATGAGAGCAAAAGGTTAGAAAGAACCTAGGATCCAAACCGTTTGTTGAGCCACTTAATCAGCACCCATAATGGTCTCCCTTCTTGTGCCTTCTAGTACCAACACGGTCACATCTGTATCTGTAGCTTTATCACCAGTCTTCAGAGAAATCTATCCAGAGTTGTAGATGATATACACAAATGAAAGCCTCACCTCCACCTTCAAGATACCATGTCAAAACTGAATTTAGAATATAATAATCCACCCCAATGCCCTGATAAGTATCATTACCATTCCCCCAGATGCCAAAAATAGATACCTATATGGTTGTCTTGTCCATACTTTCACTTTCTATCTCAGTTGTCCAGTTTTTAGTCTCAAACATGTCTCAATTCACTTCCCTCCTCTTTACTTCTGTTGTCATTATTTTTTGCTTCTAGGCTACATATTTTTCCATATTGACAGTTTAAAAGAGTATCAGTGGATTTCTCTGCTCCATTCTTTCCCAATTCCAACTCATTCTGTAGTCTGATTCCAGCTATGTGTATTGAAAGTCAAATATGATCCACATGGTCTCCTAGTTAAATTTTTAATGTGCCTATGAAGAGAAAATTTCTGAATCCCCACAGAATATCGCATAATACTAAGAGAAATAATGAATAATATTTGGATTTAGAGAAAGTAAAATAAACATTTTAGAAAATGAACTTTCAAACTTTACCAGAAAGTTACTGAATAAATTTCAAAATTGACTCATTTAAAAAACTCTTGGGAAAATAGGAAGTATTAAAAAAATAAATAAATAGGCTTCTCTTGTGGCTCAGACAGTAAAGAATCTGCCTGTAATATAGGAGATCCAGGTTCAATCCCTGGGTCAGGAAGATCCCCTGGAGAAGAGAATGGCAACCTACTCCAGCATTCTTCCCTGGAGAATTCTGTGGAAGAAGAGCCAGGTGGGCTACAGTCTATGGGGTTGCAAAGAGTCTCAAATAGTTGGACTCAGCAGCTAACACTTTCACTTTCAAATAAATAAGTAAACAAGCATAATTAGTGAAAATCAGCCGATATAGAATATTATATTAGTTTGAGGTATACAACTTAGTTATCTGACAATCAAATACATTATGCAAGAATCACCCTTGAAACTCCCATTATCATTCATTACCATACAAAGTTGTTAACAATATCAGTGACTATATTCGCTATGTATACATTGTTGTTATTGTTGTTCAGTCATTCAGTCATGTCTGACTCTTTGTAACCCTGTGGGCTCATCAAATCCCATGAATTATTCCTTTCATAGCTGGAAGTTTGTTCCTCTAATCCCCTTTACTTATTTCATTCATCCCCTTAGCACCCACCCTATCTGGCAACCACCCGTTTGCTCTAAGAGTCTGCTTTTATTTGTTTATTTTGCTTTTTTAGATTCCATGTATAAGTAAAATAATATGGTGTTTGTCTTTCTGTGTCTGACATTTCACTTAGCATGATAGTGTCAAGTTCTTGCAATGGCAAACTTTCTTTTTTTATGGCAGGGTAGTGTTCCTACATATACAATCACATCTTTTTTATTTCATTTTATCAATGGACACTTAGGTTGCTTCCATAACTTGGCTATTGTAAATAGTCCTGCAATGAACATAAGGGTGTATGTATCTTTTCAAATTAGTGCTTTCAATTTTTTTTTCAGATAAATTCTAGGTATTTATTTTGGAACTTGAAATTGCCAGGTCACATGGTAGTCTTTTTTTTTTTTTTAAATTTTTTTGGGGGAAGATCCAGTGTTTTCCACAGTGGTTTCACCAGTTACATCCTACTAATATTGCATGAAGTTTCCCTTTTCTCTAATCCACAATGATGCTTGTTAATACTGCCTTTTTGATAATAGTCATTTGACAGGTGTAAGGTGGGTTTTGGTTTGCATTTCCCTGATGATTAATGATGTTGAACATAGTGTTGTGTTGTCCATCTGTATGTCTTCATTGGAAAAATGTCTATTCAGATTTGACCTTTTTTAACCCAATTGTTTTTTTTTTTTTTTTGCCATTGTGTTGTAGAGTGCTTTATTTGTTTTGAATTATAAGCCCTTATCAGATAGATTTGCAAATATATTCGCCCATTCAGCAGGTTGTCTAAAACACTATTTAATCTATATTCATCTTTACTTTCCAACAATCTTATGATCATCAAGCTTGCCATCTATTGAGGTAAACAAATGAAGAAGGCAATATTATGTGTTAAGCTATTATAATTAAGTAGACTGCCACAGAGTGAGGAAACTGTAGAAATATATGTAATTTTTAAACAAGAATATTGTCTGGGATGAATAATAATTTATTTATATTTTTTTGCTCATTTTATTTAGTTTTCTTCTCTTATTCAGCTGGACAAGGCTTCCAATAAGACACCAAACATTAGTGTTGACAAGAAGCAGTTTTTGTTATTTCCAAACTTAGGGACATGGTAGAGGGATTTCCAATATTTCAGCATCAACTATAAGCTATGATGGAGATGTTTTGCATTAATCACTTATCAGAATGAGTAATTTTATTTCTAAATCTACAGCTAGGAGTTTTATTATGAAAGTGTATTTGTTTTAATGAAATGCTCTTTCTCTATTTATGGAGATGTTTGTATGATTTTTCCTTTCTTAGCCTAGTGATTGATTTCCAATTGTTAAATCAACCATGCACTTCAGGTATAAAATTAATTTGTTGCCATATATTGTTCATGTCAAATTTATACCTGCTTCATAGAAGAATTGGGGAATTCATCTATAAATTCATCTAACCCCTGGTCTGAAACCCTTGCTCTGTACTTTATAAACCTCTTGGAAGAAGAGAAAATGCAGAAGAAATACAGAAATGACCTGATAAGTCCCCCTGAAAGCATGCTAATTGGGCCCCTTGATGATATTTCTATTGAAAAGATAATGGGGTGCTTCATCTATGGAATCCTTTTAAGCAAGATACACTTGTCCTGTCTAGGTTGCTAGTGACAAATCAGCCTATAAATTTATTAGCTAGAATTGAGCTGGAAAATGTCAATGAGCTATGCAATTATCAAATTAAAAGTTGAAGGTGCTTCATGACCAGTATAAGCTCCATTTGTAAATCATGTTCAGTTCAGTTCAGTTCAGTCGCTCAGTCGTGTCCGACTCTGCGACCCCTTGAATCGCAGCACGCCAGGCTGTTCTGTCCATTACCAACTCCCAGAGTTCACTCAGACTCACGTCCATTGAGTCAGTGATGCCATCCAGCCATCTCATCCTCTGTCGTCCCCTTCTTCTCCTGCTGCCAATCCCTCCCAGCATCAGAGTCTTTTCCAACGAGTCAACACTTCGCATGAGGTGGCCAAAGTACTGGAGTTTCAGCTTTAGCATCATTCCTTCCAGAGAAATCCCAGGGTTGATCTCCTTCAGAATGGACTGGTTGGATCTCCTTGCAGTCCAAGGGACTGTCAGGAGTCTTCTCCAACACCACAGTTCAAAAGCATCAATTCTTTGGCGCTCAGCCTTCTTCACAGTCCAACTCGCACATCCATACATGACTACTAGAAAAACCATAGCCTTGACTAGACGGACTTTAGTCAGCAAAGTAATGTCTCTGCTTTTGAATATGCCATCTAGGTTGGTCATAACTTTTCTTCCAAGGAGCAAGCATCTTTTAATTTCATGGCTGCAGTCAACATCTGCAGTGATTTTGGAGCCCAGATAAATAAAGTCAAGCACTGTTTCCACTGTTTCCCCATCTATTTCCCATGAAGTGATGGGACCGGATGCCATGATCTTCATTTTCTGAAAGTTGAGCTTTAAGCCAACTTTTTCACTCTCCTCTTTCACTTTCATCAAGAGGCTTTTTAGTTCCTCTTCACTTTCTGCCATAAGAGTGGTGTCATCTGCATATCTGAGGTTATTATCATGTTATATATGTGTTATTGTTTGATTCTTCATTTGTTTAATCTGCTTCAAGGTGCAACTTAACATTAGTATGAAAAAACCTTGGGGACTTGGGGTCTCAGAATTCTCCCTGCATGACCTTTGACTACAGCTGCCAGCATCCTTTGAATTGTTAATAATCTTGACAGTATTTTGACAATATCAAAATTAATAATTTTATAGTATTCAGACAATCCTATTCTGTTCTTTTACAGGGAAATAAGTGTCCCTTCTCTTTCTCATCTCAGGAGAAGTTTATGTAAAAGATGTTTCCTTTTTCATACTGTGCAGTGTTCATCAGGAAAGTCATTTAGGCTGCACTTTTCTGTGTGGAAAGCTGTTTCAGTCAGGGATCAGTTGGCAAAGAGGAAACAAGATACTTGAACAGAATTTGAGATAAAAAGTAAGCAGGTATAATATTGCCAACTAGAGGTCTGAGAGAGTAAAAAGAAAACTTTATTAACATGAAGATAACAATTGTAGGCAGCAGCTACTGCTCATGGGGTGGGGAACAAAGTTTAAAAATTAAAATGATAGAAATTAAGTGATGTAGGAAAAGATTCCTATGGAGTGAAACTCCCTCTTTGGAGGGATTATACTTACCTCCTATTTTTTCTCTGAACTCAGAAGTGTGGCATGTTAGATTCTGAGTCTCAGATATTTGAAGATAGGGTGCCAGCTTGCTGGTGCTCTTACCTCTGATGGAACAGAATGAGTCTAGTTCTGAACCTGCCAGGAGCCAGGGTGAGGAACGCCACCCATGGCAAAGATCATGAGGAAGGAGGCTTGGCATATGCAAAGGCGTGATCAAGCCTCAGGAAACCACTGTTCCTGAGCATCTACCCCCAAAACCAGGGTCTGCCTACTTTACTGTTTCATGCTCTCACCTATACCTCTGACTTTACAGGAGGCTGAACCCCATTACCTCTCTCAGAGAAGGAGTTAGCTTACAGCTCCAAGTCAATAAAAATTCCTGGGCGTGACAAGAGTGTTTCAACTTACGAACTCCTCTGAAGGTTATCTAGCCTGCCTGTACGGGTTCATCCAGCCCCATGTGATTGTTTACAGCCTCCCAATGGTGAGAGGCATGAGATGTTTTAGACTTACTAAAGGCAGATTCTTTTGGGAAGTTAGAAATTATTAGTATAGTGAGTTGGTTAGGAATTATATTGAAGAGTTTTTTCATTTGTTGTGCCAATCAGTTCAGTTCAGATCAGTTCAGTTCAGTCACTCAGTCATGTTCGACTCTCTGCAACCCCATGAATCACAGCACGCCAGGCCTCCCTGTCCATCACCAACTCCCGGAGTTCACTCAGACTCGCGTCCATCAAGTTAGTGACGCTCTCCAGCCATCTCATCCTTTGTCGTCCCCTTCGTCTCCTGCTGCCAATCCCTCCCAGCATCAGAGTCTTTCCCAATGAGTCAACTCTTCGCATGAAGTGGCCAAGGTACTGGAGTTTCAGCTTTAGCATCATTCCTTCCAAAGAAATCCCAGGGTTGATCTCCTTCAGATGGACTGGTTGGATCTCCTTGCAGTCAAAGGGACTCTCCAGAGTCTTCTCCAACACCACAGTTCAAAAGCATCAATTCTTCGGCACTCAGCCTTCTTCACATCCAACTCTCACATCCATACATGACTACTAGAAAAACCATAGCCCTGACTAGATGGACCTTAGTTGTCAAAGTAATGTCTCTGCTTTTGAATATATGATCTAGGTTGCTCATAACTTTTCTTCCAAGGAGTAAGCGTCTTTTAATTTCATGGCTGCAATCACCATCTGCAATGATTTTGGAGCCCAGATAAATAAAGTCAACCACTATTTCCACTGTTTCCCCATCTATTTCCCATGAAGTGATCGGACTAGATGCCATGATCTTAGTTTTCTGAATGTTGAGCTTTAAGCCAACTTTTTCACTCTCCTCTTTCACTTTCATCAGGAGGCTTTCTAGTTCCTCTTCACTCTCTGCCATAAGGGTGGTGTCATCTGCATATCTGAGGTTATTGATATTTCTCCCGGCAATCTTGATTCCAGCTTCTGTTTCTTCCAGTCCAGTGTTTCTCATGATGTATTCTGCATATAAGTTAAATAAGCAGGGGGACAATATACAGCCTTGAGGTACTCCTTTACCTATTTGGAACCAGTCTGTTGTTCCATGTCCAGTTCTAACTGTTGCTTCCTGACCTGCATACAGATTTCTCAAGAGGCAGGTGGTCTGTTCCCATCTCTTTCAGAATTTTCCACAGTTTATTGTGATCCACACAGTCAAAGGCTTTGGCATAGTCAATAATGCAGAAATAGATGTTTTTCTGGAACTCTCTTGCTTTTTCCATGATCCAGTGGATGTTGGCAATTTGATCTCTGGTTCCTCTGCCTTTTCTAAAACCAGCTTGAATATCAGGAAGTTCACGGTTCACGTATTGCTGAAGCCTGGCTTGGAGAATTTTGAGTATTACTTTACTAGCGTGTGAGATGAGTGCAATTGTGCGGTAGTTTGAGCATTCTTTGGCATTGCCTTTCTTTGGGATTGGAATGAAAACTGACCTTTTCCAGTCCTGTGGCCACTGCTGAGTTTTCCAAATTTGCTGGCATAGTGAGTGCAGCACTTTCACAGCATCATCTTTCAGGATTTGAAAGAGCTCAACTGGAATTCCATCACCTCCACTAGCTTTGTTCATAGTGATGCTTTCTAAGGCCCACGTGACTTCACAGTCCAGGATGTCTGGCTCTAGATGAGTGATCACACAATCAGGATTATCTGGGTTGTGAAGATCCTTTTTGTACAGTTCTTTTTTTTTTTTTTTAATTTTTTATTTTATTTTATTTTATTTTTTTAAATTTTAAAATCTTTAATTCTTACATGCATTCCCAAACATGAACACCCCTCCCACCTCCCTCCCCATAACATCTTTCTGGGTCATCCCCATGCACCAGCCCCACGCATGCTGCATCCTGCGTCAGACATAGACTGGCGATTCAATTCACATGATAGTATACATGTTAGAATGTCATTCTCCTAAATCATCCCACCCTCTCCCTCTCCCTCTGAGTCCAAAAGTCCGTTATACACATCTGTGTCTCTTTCCCTGTCTTGCATACAGGGTCGTCATTGCCATCTTCCTAAATTCCATATATATGTGTTAGTATACTGTATTGGTGTTTTTCTTTCTGGCTTACTTCACTCTGTATAATCGGCTCCAGTTTCATCCATCTCAACAGAACTGATTCAAATGAATTCTTTTTAACGGCTGAGTAATACTCCATTGTGTATATGTACCACAGCTTTCTTATCCATTCATCTGCTGATGGACATCTAGGTTGTTTCCATGTCCTGGCTATTATAAACAGTGCTGCGATGAACATTGGGGTACATGTGTCTCTTTCAATTCTGGTTTCCTCGGTGTGTATGCCCAGAAGTGGGATTGCTGGGTCATAAGGTAGTTCTATTTGCAATTTTTTAAGGAATCTCCACACTGTTCTCCATAGTGACTGTACTAGTTTGCATTCCCACCAACAGTGTAGGAGGGTTCCCTTTTCTCCACACCCTCTCCAGCATTTATTGCTTGCAGATTTTTGGATCGCAGACATTCTGACTGGTGTGAAGTGGTACCTCATTGTGGTTTTGATTTGCATTTCTCTAATAATGAGTGATGTTGAGCATCTTTTCATGTGTTTGTTAGCCATCCGTATGTCTTCTTTGGAGAAATGTCTATTTAGTTCTTTGGCCCATTTTTTGATTGGGTCGTTTATTTTTCTGGAGTTGAGCTGCATAAGTTGCTTGTATATTTTTGAGATTAGTTGTTTGTCAGTTGCTTCATTTGCTATTATTTTCTCCCATTCAGAAGGCTGTCTTTTCACCTTGCTTATATTTTCCTTTGTTGTGCAGAAGCTTTTAATTTTAATTAGATCCCATTTGTTTATTTTTGCTTTTATTTCCAGAATTCTGGGAGGTGGATCATAGAGGATCCTGCTGTGATTTATGTCTGAGAGTGTTTTGCCTATGTTCTCCTCTAGGAGTTTTATAGTTTCTGATCTTACATTTAGATCTTTAATCCATTTTGAGTTTATTTTTGTGTGCGGTGTTAGAAAGTGATTTAGTTTCATTCTTTTAAAAGTGGTTGACCAGTTTTCCCAGCACCACTTGTTAAAGAGATTGTCTTACTCCATTGTATATTCTTGCCTCCTTTGTCAAAGATAAGGTGTCCATATGTGTGTGGATTTATCTCTGGGCTTTCTATTTTGTTCCATTGATCTATATGTCTGTCTTTGTGCCAGTACCATACTGTCTTGATGACTGTGGCTTTGTAGTAGAGCCTGAAGTCAGGCAAGTTGATTCCTCCAGTTCCATTCTGCTTTCTCAGGATTGCTTTGGCTATTCGAGGTTTTTTGTATTTCCATACAAATCTTGATATTATTTGTTCTAGTTCTGTGAAAAATGTGGCTGGTATCTTGATAGGGATTGCATTGAATTTGTAAATTGCTTTGGGTAGTATACTCATTTTCACTATATTGATTCTTCCAATCCATGAACATGGTATATTTCTCCATCTATTAGTGTCCTCTTTGATTTCTTTCATCAGTGTTTTATAGTTTTCTATATATAGGTCTTTAGTTTCTTTAGGAAGACATATTCCTAAGTATTTTATTCTTTTCGTTGCAATGGTGAATGGAATTGTTTCCTTAATTTCTTTTTCTACTTTCTCATTATTCGTGTATAGGAATGCAAGGGATTTCTGTGTGTTGATTTTATATCCTGCAACTTTACTATATTCATTGATGATCTCTAGTAATTTTCTGGTGGAGTCTTTAGGGTTTTCCATGTAGAGGATCATGTCATCTGCAAACAGTGAGAGTTTTACTTCTTCTTTTCCAATTTGGATTCCTTTTATTTCTTTTTCTGCTCTGATTGCTGTGGCCAAAACTTCCAGAACTATGTTGAATAGTAGCGGTGAAAGTGGACACCCTTGTCTTGTTCCTGACTTTAGGGGAAATGCTTTCAATTTTTCACCATTGAGGATAATGTTTGCTGTGGGTTTGTCATAGACAGCTTTTATTATGTTGAGGTATGTTCCTTCTATTCCTGCTTTCTGGAGAGTTTTTATCATAAATGGATGTTGAATTTTGTCAAAGGCCTTCTCTGCATCTATTGAGATAATCATATGGTTTTTATTTTTCAATTTGTTAATGTGGTGAATTACATTGATTGATTTGTGGATATTGAAGAATCCTTGCATCCCTGGGATAAAGCCCACTTGGTCATGGTGTATGATCTTTTTAATGTGTTGTTGGATTCTGATTGCTAGAATTTTGTTGAGGATTTTTGCATCTATGTTCATCAGAGATATTGGCCTGTAGTTTTCTATTTTTGTGACATCTTTGTCAGGTTTTGGTATTAGGGTGATGGTGGCCTCATAGAATGAGTTTGGAAGTTTACCTTCCTCTGCAATTTTCTGGAAGAGTTTGAGTAGGATAGGTGTTAGCTCTTCTCGAAATTTTTGGTAGAATTCAGCTGTGAAGCCGTCTGGACCTGGGCTTTTGTTTGCTGGAAGATTTCTGATTACAGTATCAATTTCCGTGCTTGTGATGGGTCTGTTAAGATTTTCTATTTCTTCCTGGTTCAGTTTTGGAAAATTGTACTTTTCTAAGAATTTGTCCATTTCTTCCACGTTGTCCATTTTTTTGGCATACAACTGCTGATAGTAGTCTCTTATGATCCTTTGTATTTCTGTGTTGTCTGTTGTGATCTCTCCATTTTCATTTCTAATTTTATTGATTTGATTTTTCTCTCTTTGCTTCTTGATGAGTCTGGCTAATGGTTTGTCAATTTTATTTATCCTTTCAAAGAACCAGCTTTTGGCCTTGTTGATTTTTGCTATGGTCTCTTTTGTTTCTTTTGCATTTATTTCTGCCCTAATTTTTAAGATTTCTTTCCTTCTACTAACTCTGGGGTTCTCCAACTCTTCCTTTTCTAGTTGCTTTAGTTGTAGAGTTAGGTTATTTATTTGACTTTTTTCTTGTTTCTGAGGTATGCCTGTATTGCTATGAACTTTCCTCTTAGCACTGCTTTTATAGTGTCCCACAGGTTTTGAGTTGTTGTGTTTTCATTTTCATTAGTTTCTATGCATATTTTGATTTCTTTTTGATTTCTTCTGTGATTTGTTGGTTATTCAGAAGTGTGTTGTTCAACCTCCATATGTTGGAATTTTTAATAGTTTTTCTCCTGTAATTGAGATCTAATCTTAATGCATTATGGTCAGAAAAGATGCTTGGAATGATTTCGATTTTTTTGAATTTATCAAGTTTAGATTTATGGCCCAGGATGTGATCTATCCTGGAGAAGGTTCGATGAGCACTTGAAAAAAAGGTGAAATTCGTTGTTTTGGGGTGAAATGTCCTATAGATATCAATTAGGTCTAACTGATCTAATGTATCATTTAAAGTTTGCGTTTCTTTGTTAATTTTCTGTTTAGTTGATCTGTCCATAGGTGTGAGTGGGGTATTAAAGTCTCCCACTATTATTGTGTTATTGTTGATTTCCCCTTTCATACTTGTTAGCATTTGTCTTACATACTGTGGTGCTCCTATATTGGGTGCATATATATTTATAATTGTTATATCTTCTTCTTGGATTGTTCCTTTGATCATTATGTAGTGGCCTTCTTTGTCTCTTTTCACAGCCTTTGTTTTAAAGTCTATTTTATCGGACATGAGTATTGCCACTCCTGCTTTCTTTTGGTCTCTATTTGCGTGGTATATCTTTTTCCAGCCCTTCACTTTCAGTCTGTATGTGTCCCTTGTTTTGAGGTGGGTCTCTTGTAAGCAGCATATAGAGGGGTCTTGTTTTTGTATCCATTCAGTCAGTCTTTGTCTTTTGGTTGGGGCGTTCAACCCATTTACGTTTAAGGTAATTATTGATAGGTATGATCCCGTTGCCATTTACTTTATTGTTTTGGGTTCGGGTTTATACACCCTTTTCGTGTTTCCTGTCTAGAGGATAGCCTTTAGAATTTGTTGGAGAGCTGGTTTGGTGGTGCTGAATTCTCTCAGCTTTTGCTTGTCTGTAAAGCTTTTGATTTCTCCTTCGTATTTGAATGAGATCCTTGCTGGGTACAGTAATCTGGGCTGTAGGTTATTGTCTTTCATCACTTTAAGTATGTCTTGCCATTCCTTCCTGGCCTGAAGAGTTTCTATGGAAAGATCAGCTGTTATCCTTATGGGAATCCCCTTGTGTGTTATTTGTTGTTTTTCCCTTGCTGCTTTTAATATTTGTTCTTTGTGTTTGATCTTTGTTAATTTGATTAATATGTGTCTTGGGGTGTTTCGCCTTGGGTTTATCCTATTTGGGACTCTCTGTGTTTCTTGGACTTGGGTGATTATTCCTTCCCCATTTTGGGGAAGTTTTCAACTATTATCTCCTCAAGGATTTTCTCATGATCTTTCTTTCTGTCTTCTTCTTCTGGGACTCCTATAATTCGAATGTTGGAGCGTTTCATATTGTCCTGGAGGTCTCTGAGATTGTCCTCGTTTCTTTTAATTCGTTTTTCTTGTTTCCTCTCTGATTCATTTATTTCTACCATTCTATCTTCTATTTCACTAATCCTATCTTCTGCCTCTGTTATTCTACTATTTGTTGCCTCCAGAGTGTTTCTGATCTCATTTATTGTGTTATTCATTATATTTTGACTCTTTTTTATTTCTTCTAGGTCCTTGTTAAACCTTTCTTGCATCTTCTCAATCCTTGTCTCTAGGCTATTTATCTGTGTTTCCATTTTGATTTCAAGATTTTGGATCATTTTCACTATCAATATTCGGAATTCCTTCTCCGGTAGATTCCCTACTTCTTCCTCTTTTGTTTGGTTTGGTGAGCAACTCTCCTGTTCCTTTACCTGCTGAGTATTCCTCTGTCTCTTCATCTTGGTTATATTGCTGCGTTTGGGGTGGCCTTTTTATATTCTGATAATCTGTGGAGTTCTCTTTATTATGGAGCTTCCTCACTTTGGGTGGGGTTCTATCAGTGGTATGTCAAGGTTTCCTGGTTAGGGAGGCTTGTGTTGGAGTTTTGGTGGGTGGAGCTGGGTTTCTTCTCTCTGGAGTGCAGTGGAGTGACCCGTAATGGGTTATGAGACATCAAAGGTTTTGGGATAATTTTGAGCTGCCAGTATATTGAGGCTCAGGGGAGTGTTCCTGTGTTGCTGGAGAATTTGGGTGGTATGTTTTGTTTTGGAACTTGTTGGCCCTTGGGTGGAGCTTGGTTTCAGTGTAGGTATGAAGGCATTTGATGAGCTTCTATTGCTTAATGTTCCCTGAATTCAAGAGTTCTCTAATGTTTTCAGGCTTTGGGTTTAAGCTTCCTGCTTCTGGTTTTCAGTTTTATTTTTACAGTAGCCTCTAGACTTCTCCATCTATACAGCACTGATGATAAAACATCTAGGTTAAAGATGAAAAGTTTCTCCACATTGAGGGACACTCAGAGAGGTTCACTGAGTTACAAGTAGAAGAGAAAATGGAGGGGGTAGTTAGAGGTAACTGGAATGAGATGCGGTGAGATCAAGAGAGGAGAGAGCAAGCTAGCCAGTAGTCACTTCCTTATGTGCGCTCTATAGTCTGGACCGCTCAGAGTTATTTACAGAGTTATACGGGGAAGAGGAGAGGGAGGAAGTAGACAGAGGTGACCAGGAGGATAAGAGAGAGGAATGAGTAGGAGAGAGACAAATCCTGCCAGTAACCAGTTCCTTAGGTGTTCTCTACCGTCTGGAACACACAGAGATTCACAGAGTTGGATAGAGAAGAGATGGGGGAGAAAAGAGACAGAGGCCACCTGGTGGAGAAAAAGGAGAGGCCAGAGGAGGTGAGAGTGGTCAAGCCAGTAATCTCGCTCTCAGGTAAACTTGGGTAGTGAAGTTTGGGTTTTTAAATGTACAAAATTGGCAACAAAAACCTAAGAGCAAAGATTAAAAATCTGTTTTTGAAGACAATGGTCTGCTTTTCTGGTTGCCTGATGTCCTCTGCCAGCCTACAGAAGTTGTTTTGTGGAGTTTGCTCGGTGTTGAAATGTTCTTTTGAGGAATTTGTGAGGGAGAACATGATCTTCCCATCCTATTCCTCCGCCATCTTTGCATAGGCTCTTTGTACAGTTCTTCTGTGTATTCTTGCCATCTCTTCTTAATATCTTCTGCTTCTGTTAGGTCCATACCGTTTCTGTCCTTTATCGAGCCCATCTTTGCATGAACTGTTCCCTTGGTATCTCTAATTTTCTTGAAGAGATCTCTAGTGTTTCCCATTCTATTGTTTTCCTCTATTTCTTTGCATTGATTGCTGAAGAAGGCTTTCTTATCTCTTCTTGCTATTCTTTGGAACTCTGCATTCAGATGCTTATATCGCTGCTAATTCCCTGCCCTGGGTGTGACAAGGGTGTCTCAGGTCAAACCTCTCTGCTGACAGACTAGCTTGTGTGAGAGGACTATCCATACTCCAGGATTATCCATACTCCCATACACATGATTGTTTACTACCTCTCAACCATAAACAGCACAGAGAGTTTGGAGTATTTTGAGAATCTTAATTAGCATAGGGCTTTTCTCATTGTTGAGTCAATGATTGCCGCCAGGCCTCCATATCCTTAGGCACCTGGGAAATATTAATCAATGTATTTGGAATATAGAAAAGGAAATATAGTAGTTTTTGATGTTAACAATACTAGACTTTTTGAGTTAATGAATTTTCTCTTTTGTAATAGATCACTGTACTTTGTTATAAGTCACTGTGTTCTTGCTATGCAAAAATGTAACTTTATCACTATCTTAAGACTAAATAGATCTTAAGGGGAACATTGGTGAAGGGTTTTCATTTGTTGGGCTGATGTTTGCTACTAAATCTCCATATTCCCTGCTCTTATAATGAATATAACTAGTATATAGGAGAGATAAGTATTAACCCTTAAGATTAATCATGTTAACCTTTGGTTAAATAAATTCCTTTCTTGATTGTAACTCACTACACCCTCACCCTATAGGAATGAAACTTTATTTGGAGGGTGGTGTCTGGTTTCAGAAAAAACACCCTTGAAAGAAATGTTTTTTGGTTATCAGAAAGAAAGGATCATAAAATGTCAGCAGGCCTCATGGCCAGAAGATGATGTAGAACCATAAGACCTTTTTTTTTAATACATTTATATGAAGCACCTGATCTTGATAAAGGTCAGGACTGCTGACCCCGCGTGACTCTGTATTCATCCCTATGTGTAACAAAAGGTATATAAGCAAACCTAAAAAATAAAGAAATGGGATCAGTTTCTGGAAAGACTGATTCCCCCATGTTGTTCTTTCTTGCTCCCTGTTTTTCTGGCTGAATTCCCATCTGGAATGTGGGGCCTCACCAAGCCTACTAATTTTGCCTGGGCTTCTAAGATCGGACCAGGGGGGCCTCAGTGCCTCCTCTCCTTTGGGAGAACGGAAAGACACCTGCGGCCTACGTAGGTGGTGATTGGTATTCCATGTAAACCAAGTTATTCAGCTTCTTTTTCTCTGCTAATTTTCTAATCCCTCTCTATCTGTAATTAAATAAGTTATTTCCAAGGACGCTGACTCCGTCCCCACCTTCGAATCACCCTGGATCCACCGGGGCTGGACCCCGGCATAAACCTGTAAGAAAAGCTGCACCCTGGGTTCAGCTCATGCTATAGGAAAGAACTATTGGTATAGCGACTATGGTAATGCTCACAAGCAGACGGAAAGCCCAAAAGAGCAAACAGGAAGGAGTCCTTTTATCCTTTTCTAAGAATACACAGAAGAACTGTACAAAAAAGAGCTTCATGACCCAGATAATAATCACGATGGAGTGATCACTCACCTAGAGCCAGACATCCTGGAATGTGAAGTCAAGTGGGCCTTAGAAAGCATCACTATGTACAAAGCTAGTGGAGGTGATGGAGTTCCAGTGGAGCTATTTCAAATCCTGAAAGACAATGCTGTGAAAGTGCTGCACTCACTATGCCCACAAATTTGGAGAACTCAGCAGTGGCCACAAGATTGAAAAAGTTCAGTTCTCATCCCAACCCCAAAGAAAGACAATGCCAAAGAATGCTCAAACTACCGCACAATTGCACTCATCTCACACGCTAGTAAAGCAATGCTCAAAATTCTCCAAGCCAGGCTTCAGCATTACATGAAGAGTGAACTTCCAGATATTCAAGCTGGTTTTAGAAAAGGCAGAGGAACCAGAGATCAAATTGCCAACATCTACTGGATCATTGAAAAAGTAACAGAGTTCCAGAAAAACATCCATGTCTGCTTTATTGACTATGCCAAAGCCTTAGACTGTGTGGATCACAAGAAACTGTGGAAAATTCTGAAAGAGATGGGAATATCAGACCACTTGACCTGCCTCTTGAGAAATCTGTATGCAGGTCAGGAAGCAACAGTTAGAACTGGAAATGGAATGGCAGACTGGTTCCAAATAGGAAAAGGAGTGCTTCAAAGCTGTATATTGTCACCCTGCTTATTTAACTTCTATGCAGAGTACATCATGAGAAACGCTGGGCTGGAAGAAGCACAAGCTGTAATCAAGATTGCAGGGAGAAATATCAATAACCTCAGATATGCAGATGATACCACCCTTATGGCAGAGAGTGAAGAGGAACTAAACAGCCTCCTGATGAAAGTGAAAGAGGAGAGTGAAAAAGCTGCCTTAAAGCTCAACATTCAGAAAACTAAGATAATGGCAGCTGGTCCCATCATTTCATGGGAAATGGATGGGGAAACAGTGGAAATAGTGTCAGACTTCAAATTTTAGGCTCCAAAATCACTGCAGATGGTGATTGCAGCCATGAAATTAAAAGACACTTACTCCATGGAAGGAAAGTTATGACCAACCTAGATAGCATATTAAAAAGCAGAAATATTACTCTGCCAACAAATGTCCATCTAGTCAAGGCTATGATTTTTCCAGTGGTCATGTATGGATGTGAGAGTTGGACTGTGAAGAAAGCTGAGCGCTGAAGAATTGATTCTTTTGAACTGTGCTGTTGGAGAAGACTCTTGAGAGTCCCTTTGACTGCAAGGAGATCCAACCAGTCCATTCTGAAGGAGATCAACCCTGGGATTTCTTTGGAAGGAATGATGCTAAAGCTGAAACTCCAGTACTTTGGCCACCTCATGAGAAGAGTTGACTCATTGGAAAAGACTCTGATGCTGGGAGGGATTGGGGGCAGGAGAAGAAGGGGACGACCGAGGATGAGATGGCTGGATGGCATCACGGACTCGATGGACATGAGTCTGAGTGATCTCCGGGAGACGGTGATAGACAGGAAGGCCTGGCGTGCTGTGATTCATGGTGTCGCAAAGAGTCAGACACAACTGAGCGACTGAACTGAACTGAACTGATGTATTAATATGATACATGTGTCCATATATGTATAGATTTTGCAGGGGCTGTCATGTAAAACCTTCCCTAGAAACCTACAGTGAGTGAATGAGTAATTGTATTGTGTATGTTTTGTTTTAGTTTTTTGTAAAAGGCCATAGAGATTTTCCTTTAGTTTACCCTTAACTTTGCATTATACGATATTCAAAGTGTAGCTATCAAATTAAATGTTATTTAAAAAAATGCACAAATGAGCAGTGGTAAGTGCTAAATAGAACATTATCAATACTATTCAAGTTGTCTGGTCTTCTTCCAGAGTCCATCCATCTGCTAGCTGGAGCATTTGGCTTTGATCCTCTCAACTTGTAGCTTCCGTATAGATTCCAGTGCATCTGCTCCAGGTGTTCTGTATCTTAGCCACTGGGTCAGAGAATTGAATCCTGAGCTGACATCTTTTTTTTTATATACATTTATTTTAATTGGAGGTTAATTACTTTACAATATTGTATTGGTTTTGCCATATATCAACATGAATCTGCCATGGATGTACACGTGTTCCCCATCCTGAACCCCCTCTCCCTCCTCCCTCCCCATACCATCCCTCTGGGTCATCCCAGTGCACCAGCCCCAAGCATCCAGTATCGTGTATTGAACCTGGACTGGTGATTCATTTCATATATGATATTACACATGTTTCAATGCCATTCTCCCAAATCATCCCACCCTCTCCCTCTCCCACAAGTCCAAAAGGCTGTTCTATACATCTGTGTCTCTTTTTCTGTCTCACATACAGGGTTATCATTATCATCTTTCTAAATTCCATATATATGCGTTAGTATACTGTATTGGTGTTTTTCTTTCTGGCTTACTTCACTCTGTATAATAGGATCCAGTTTCATCCACCTCATTAGAACTGATTTAAATGTATTCTTTTTAATGGCTGAGTAATACTCCATTGTGTATATATACCACAGCTTTCTTATCCATTCATCTGCTGATGGACATCTAGGTTGCTTCCATGTCCTGGCTATTATAAACAGTGCTGTGATGAACATTGGGGTACACGTGTCTCTTTCCATTCTGGTTTCCTCAGTGTGTATGCCCAGCAGTGGGATTGCTGGGTCATATGGCAGTTCTACTTCCAGTTTTTTAAGGAATCTCCACACTGTTCTCCATAGTGGCTGTACTAGTTTGCATTCCCACCAACAGTGTAAGAGGGTTCCCTTTTCTCCACACCCCCTCTAACATTTATTGCTTGTAGACTTTTGGAGTGCAGCCATTCTGACTGGTGTGAAATGGTACCTCATTGTGGTTTGATTTGCATTTCTCTAATAATAAGTGATGTTGAGCATCTTCTCATGTGTTTGTTAGCCATCTGTATGTCTTCTTTGGAGAAATGTCTATTTAGTTCTTTGGCCCATTTTTTGATTGGGTCATTTATTTTTCTGGAATTGAGCTGCATATGTTGCTTGTATATTTGTGAGATTAGTTGTTTGTCAGTTGCTTCATTTGCTATTATTTTCTCCCATTCTGAAGGCTGTCTTTTCACCTTGCTTATAGTTTCCTTTGTTGTGCAGAAGCTTTTTATTTTAATTAGGTTCCATTTGTTTATTTTTGCTTTTATTTCCAGTATTCTGGGAGGTGGGTCATAGGGGATCCTGCTATGATTTATGTCGGAGAGTGTTTTGCCTATGTTCTCTTCTAGGAGTTTTATAGTTTCTGGTCTTATGTTTAGAGCTTTTATCCATTTTGAGTTTATTTTTGTGTATGGTGTTAGAAAGTGTTCTAGTTTCATTCTTTTACAAGTGGTTGACCAGTTTTCCCAGCACCACTTGTTAAAGAGATTGTCTTTAATCCATTGTATATTCTTGCTTCCTTTGTCGAAGATAAGGTGTCCATAGGTTTGTGGATTTATCTTTGGGCTTTCTATTTTGTTCAATTGATCTATATTTCTGTCTTTGTGCCAGTACCATACTGTCTTGATAACTGTGGCTTTGTAGTAGAGGCTGAAGTCAGGCAGGTTGATTCCTCCAGTTACATTCTTCTTTCTCAAGATTGCTTTAGCTATTCGAGGTTTTTTGTATTTCCATGCAAATTGTGAAATTATTTGTTCTAGCTCTGTGAAAAATACCATTGGTAGGTTGATAGGGATTGCATTGAATCTATGGATTGCTTTGGGGAGTATACTCATTTTCACTATATTGATTCTTCTAATCCATGAACATGGTATATTTCTCCATCTATTAGTGTCCTCTTTGATTTCTTTTACCAGTGTTTTATAGTTTTCTATATATAGGTTTTTTGTTTCTTTAGGTAGATATATTCCTAAGTATTTTATTCTTTTCATTGCAATTTAAGATTTTATATAGTGTTTAGTTGCATTGTGTAGCTCACCTGCATGCAACATATTCTGATAAATTCTCTTTTTGTTTTTATTCTATTAAATATTTTCTAATTTTCCTTGTTATGGTGTCTTAGATATACATCATTAAAAGTGGATATTTAACTTCCAGATACATGGAGTTTTTAAAGATAGTTAATATTAATTTTTCATTTTGATATTAATTTCTCATTTAAATGCTTTCTTCTCTGCAATAACCCTCTGGGTTTCTTCAGTATTTTAATTTAATTGAGGTTTTCAATGGCTAAGTCAAGGATCTCTCTTAGTAAATGTCACATTACACTTGAAAGTATGTGGGTTATTTTCAAATATCTTTTGATATTGATTTCTAACATAATTCCACAGTAATAAGAGTACAGACTTGGTATGATTTAAACACCTTGAGTCTATGGAATTTTTGCAGCTTGTTTTATGTTCCTGGTTATGTTCCTGTATCTCCTGGTTTATAGTCTATGGTAACTTGAATAGAATTTTTATCTTGCTGTTGTGTGAAAATTGTACAAATTTTAATTATGATGAATTGTTTTGTGTGCTTTTCAGGTCTACTATATCATTCTACTTTCTATTTATTCTGTTAATTTTTGAGAGTTTTATATTGAAACTCCAGCTAAAAATCTTAATTTACTTAATAATAACTGTAATATATAGTAGAACTATATGTAAATTTGTCCTCTATTTTCCAAGTCTCCTGTAAATGTGTTATCATATTTTTATAATTAAAAAAATAAACCCTCAGTGGAAGCTAAGAAAAAAATTGTTTTTACTGTTATCATTAGATATCTTTCCCACTTAATAGAGAATGATGGTATTTCATAATGATCTTAATTTGCATTTCTCAGCTAACTAAAGGGGCTGAGTGTGTAGTCAGTGAAATAAATACTTGTTCAAACTGTTTGCCTATTCTCTAAACCCCATTGGCTTCTTTATCTTTTTCATTTATGTGTATGAGATTTTCATATTTTTGTATAAATTTATTTTGGGGGCATTTTTCTCATCTTACATAATCTTTGCTTTGAAGCAATAAATTATTAGTTCTTTAATGTAAGAAAAACAATAATCATAAAAGTCATTTATTAACATAAGAAATAATGTATTGTAAACACTTCTCCATGTGTAATTTAAGAGGAAAATTTTGAGGGAAACCTCTACCTTTAAACCAAGAGTTAACACTTGAAGACTGAAACTTTAAGAATTATGATGTGGAATGCAAGTGCAATGTATTATAGTTTGAATCATTTATTTGTTTTTCTCAGTGGAAGCAGATCACTCAAATATCTTTAGTATATTCTCAAGCTAAGTGAGAGTGGATAAATCATGTGTTTTTAGAAATCAGAATGATAAACTACTGAAAGTGGTTTAATAATATACAAAGTGCTTAGAATGGTTTGGGGAACATAGGTAATATTTAGTAAATTCTTAAAATTATTATTATTTTAAAACTATCCTTATCATTATTGTTATCACTGGGTAAATTTTTATCCTATACAAAGAATTACTTAGGAAACATTTTATTTCCTCCAAATGGTAAGAATTTTAATGTTGTATTTTAATATATTTTCTTAGTGGAATAAATCACAGCATACATTTGGGAATATTTACAACATATTTCCAGTTCAGTTTATAGGTCAGAATATGTCCAAATTGGGGAGCACAAGGTGGAATTGCTGATTACATGAAAGATCTAAAAATTACACCTTGAATCCATATACTAACTTATCAGTCTCTTTATGGCATTCTTAATCTCTTTATTTCTCAGTGTATAAATGGCTGGATTCAAGAGAGGTGTGATTACTGTGTAAAATACAGCAAGAAACTTGTCCACCCAAGTGATGCTAGGTGGCCACAGATAGATGAAGATGCAGGGTCCAAAGAACAGCACCACCACTGTGATGTGGGAAGTACAGGTAGAGAGTGCCTTTGATGCCCCATGCTTGGAGCTAAGACGGACAGTCACCAGGATGTAGGTGTAAGAGATCAGCAAGAGAATGAAGCAAGTTGTAGCCAAGACTGCACTGTCAGCATTTATCAACAGTCTCAGAGTATGAGTATCCATGCAGGCTAGTTTGATCACCAGAGGAATATCACAGAAAAAGCTGTCCACTATTCTGGGTCCACAGAAGGGAAGATCTAAAATCATAGCTAGTTGACTTGTGGCATGCACAAAGCCAATGATCCATGATGTCAATACTAGCCAGATGCACTTCTGTCTGTTCATGATGCTGGAGTAATGGAGTGGCTTGCAGATGGCTACATAACGGTCATAGGCCATTGACACAAGCAGTACCATCTCACCCCCTCCAAAGAAATGCACACAGAGGATTTGGCTCATGCAACCCTCAAAGGAGATGGTTTCATTATCGTTTAGGAAGTCTGTGGTCAGTTTAGGAGTGGTCACTGAGGAAAGGCAGAAGTCAACAAATGAGAGATTGGCTAAGAGGAAGTACATTGGGGAATGGAAATGAGAGTCAGTGATGATTAAGAACACAACGAAAAGGTTGCCCAGGACGGTCATCAGGTAGAGTGCAGAAAATGGCAGTGAGAGGAATTTCTGGAGATTCCCTGAATCACAGAGTCCATGAAAAATGAACTCAGATACCACAGACTGGTTTGCTTCTTCCATTTAGTTCATTTCTAATGTGACCCGAAAAAGAAATGAATTAGGAACTTCTAGAAAGAAGAACTTAAGGTTTAGGTGTAAGAGAGCAGAGAAATTCTTCTTAGGTGCAGTCTTAGCATTATCCTGAGCTCAAAATTGAAAATAACATTTTATGAATTTATGGAAGGGCACAATCCTCTGACTAAATAAAGAAGCTAATTAAATGTAGAAGGACAGGTCAAAAACTTTATCCATCAGAAGTACAGTTCTTAGGGGTTATTAAAAACAAATATTCTGATTAAAAAGTTTAGTAGTAATGTATTTTATGAACAATTTCTCCAAGGCTTGAATATACCTTTTCTGCAGGGAGAATGCATTGTTCTAAAATCTATTTAGAGGTTTTTTTATTTTTCAGAATCTATCTTGGGCAATGATCTAATGTTATACTTCTCATTATATTATATACTTTTTAGAAACAAAACAATTTCTAAGTTGATATGTATAGCAGATTGAATTAAACCAAGGTCTTCTACATACTCAGGGAGAAACTGTTCATCAAATGACTTCAGAAAAGATGTTTGTGTTCCAAAAGAACCCCTAGATGCTGACTACACTTTTATAGTGCAAAATATTTTCATGCATTTTGATCTCTCCATGAGAGGAGACATCCTTAATATTACATATTCCTTAGCCTAACTCCACTTATTAATGCACATCGGCTGGTCCTTTGCCTTCACTGGCAACAGAAATTTCTTATTTCAGGGTAGCCTAAAGGACAGGCCAATTTAAACTACTTTTACTCCTGACTGCCCCTGTGGGGGAAAATATATTAATAAATTCTAACTTCATTTGTACTTACACTATTCCTTTGCATAATTTAAATTGACCTCTGTGAACTGTGGACACATATATTTTCTATTTTCTATAAGCCTGAAAGCAAAGCCTTTATTTCCTTCCTTCTCCCCCTCTCTCTGTCCATCTGTCTCTCCCCACGTCCTTCCTTCCTCCTTCTTTATTTCTATTTCCCCTTCTTTAACGTCTCTTCATTTCTCTCTATATATTGTCCTGTTGTTATCTTCAGTCTAGCTACTAATGTTGACTCACTAGCACTTACTATTTACCAGGTAAGCGCTTTAGAAACCTGTCTATTTTGTTAGTTATTCCTTCTATAGGACTTCAAACATTTTATATTTCAACTAGCCGTGTACAAAATTGCCTGGTTTTTTTTTTTTTTTCACTTGTTGCCAATAGAATATTTTCTCAGTGGTAACGAGAAATGACATCTAAATGTAGATTTCATTTCTTACTGTGAGATTAAGCATCTCTCTCCATCAACACACACCATTTTAAAGGACTATTTGTCTTTCTTTTTGTTTTAACCTCCTGCTACTCTTCTGGGCACATTTTTACTTTGGACTTTGCTTTTCTTTCCTCAGAAAAAGTATGACTATTTTTAAAAATGAAAATCAGCATATGGATTATGGACTGTCACCATCTCAGTATTGAGTTTAAAATTATTTTACTTTGTTATTTCGGTAAGAACACAACATAAGATCTATGTTATTTTGGTGGGAACACAACATGAGGTCTAAGAAACTATGTATGTACATGTGTGCTCAGTTGCTCAATCATGTCGGAGTCTTTGTGACCTCATGGACTGTAGCTACTAAACTCATCAGTCCAGCGTACTTTTCAGACAAAAATACTGGAGTAGGTTTCCAGACGTTGAAACCAGATCTCTGCATTTCCTGCATTGGCAGGCAGATTTTATACTGCTGTGCCATCTGGGAAGCCCAAGAAACTATGTACACACATTATTTTAGCAATCGTGTTTCTTGCCCTTTTGTAGATGTGAAATTTGATTTTCCTACCTTAAGTTCGAAAGTTCTAAAACTAGAAAATAAACAGGTTTGTCTGACTCCAAAGCTTCCGGGATAGCTTCCCTACCAAAAATGGTTTCTATAGGAATCTTGAATTTGAGAAGACTAAGGAAAGTAAAAAAGAATTCTGAAATAAGATATTTAGTTCTTTAAAGAAGTGACTGAGACACCAGCAAATGTATATAGCCAATAATAATAGGAAAAGAAGTAAAGGTTTACATTAATATAAATTCAGTTTTGTTTGTCTTTAAATCGTAGAGTACTTTGCTCTATTGATATTTGACTGAGGCTTTTTTCCATTTACTACTTTGATCAATGGTAGAGCAAATAAAATATAAAAGGAATTAGAAAATGTTAATATAAGTTGGGGGCTTCCCTGGTAGCTCAGATGTTAAAGAACCTGCCTGCAATGCGGGAGATCTGGGTTGGGAAGTTGGAGAATCTGTGGGAACTGATCTCACTAACTTGGGCCTCTAGGAACTTTTAAGATTGTAGAAAGGCAGTGTTTTTTGTTAGTTTGTGAAAGTGTTGTTAGGAATCCCAAAGTCCCAGGATTGATTGAGAAAACCTATAGTCCTTACTATAGGCACATTAACTAAATAACATCTTTAGAACAGTAAGCTTCATAGATAGGTATGAAAAAATGCTAAAGGGGGGGGCGGACATCAAGTCAGAATAGAGGAGAAACATTGAATGCGAAAGTTCAAAAATCAGGTAGATTGGGATATACTTACCTTATACAGATCACCTCTGAAACCAAATCCTTTTCCTAACTGAGAAGGCTTACTCTAGATTTTTCTTTTAGTCTGAAATGAAATCCAAGTAATTTTCTGCCATTTCGCACAGCATTGGTGAGAGTGCATCCTCAATGTGGCAAATGTACACTCTAAAGAGTAGCCTCTGAGTTTGGAAACTTTCCATATCTGTGTTTCAATAAAGCCAAATATTTGAAAAGTCTCTCCCTGTCATGATCCTTGGGGATCCTTAGTCTTCAACTTTCCCTGAGGAAAAGTTGGGCTTTGCGTGCATAATAAAATAATGCACCCTTATAAAAGCTAAAGTTAGTTCAGTTAATTACACCTAAAATTGTAAAAGAAGGAAGTTTAACAGATTCAAATATTCTGATTTTAGGAGGATATAACTTCTTTCCTTTTGTTCTGCATCTACCCTGTCATGAAGAGAACTAAGATGCCAAAATCTGCCAGTCCCAGCAGAAGATAGATGACTTAGGGGAATGGGCAGATGACAGGCAGCTCACCCTCACCTCATCATTTTGCAACTATGCTCATGACTTAGGGGCCTACTTAAACTTCTGCTTTCTGGGACTTGAGAAGAATAGTAGGTCTCAATGTTCTCAATGCTACCTTGAGCAAAGTTCTGAATGTTAATGGTTTGTGTGTTAACCATGTTATAAGCATTTCTGTATGTGATGAGAGTGTTATTGAATGTGCAAGACCCTCTGCCTGCACATTGAGGCCCATCAATACTAAACATTAGAATTCCGAACAGAGAAAGGTTTATTACAGATTCATACAAAGAGATGGGTGGCTTATGCCCTAAGAACCCCAAAGTTACCAAAAGCTTTCAGCAAGCCCCTTTAAAAACAAAAGGTGAGGGACAGGTGTGGTTAGCTGTTGCAGACTTCTTGGGGTCAGATCCTTTGTCCTTGAGGTCAGCTCATGGTCAGGTAATGATGTTCCTGTAAATTTTCATCTCTACCAGAAGAATGTTATTCTCTGTCCTGACCAGAAAGGGCAAAGTCCTAAGGCACAACCTTCACCCTCCAAGGTCTAGGTCCTGACTAAGAGGAGGGAGAGCTCAGTTGGCAGCTCCTTCAGGGCCAGGTTCCCACATCCTGCCCAGCTGTCATCCCTAAGGGAGCCAGGCACCCAACCCATCTGGCCCTCAGTCTCCTCAGGCTGCACAAATGGGGAGACCAGGTTTCACAGACTGCAACTTACACAGATGGCTGTGCAAGTTGGAGAGACAGGGATGAGGATGAGGTTCACTGCTGCCTCAAGGCTTGGGCCAAGCTAGTGGAGGGTCTGTGAGAAGGCAATGGCAACCCACTCCAGTACTCTTGCCTGGCAAATCCCATGGACGGAGGAGCCTGGTAGGCTGCAGTCCATGGGGTCGCTCGGAGTGGGACACTACTGAGCGACTTCACTTTCACTTTTCACATTCATGCACTGGAGAAGGAAATGGCAACCCACTCCAGTGTTCTTGCCTGGAGAACTCCAGGGCCGGGGGAGCCTGGTGGGCTGCCATCTCTGGGGTCGCACAGAGTTGGACATGGCTGAAGTGACTTAGCAGTGGAGGGTCTTAATGAGGGCTCTGGAGCTCCATGGAATGTAGTCCCTAGTCTGTTCCTTGGATCCGCCAGCTCACCTGCTGGCCCAAGGCTGGATAAGCTGGAGGGCCTTCCTGGAGAAGGCCTGAATCTGCCTCTTATCTCACTGTCCAGCTGATGACCACCACACCACTGACCCTTGACTGCATTATTTCCCCAGTGGTCCCTCATTGACAGTTAGCTATGAGCAGGGCCCACTGCAGTGCTGACCAATAGCTGAGCAGGACAACTAACAGTGGCTCATAAGACAGTTGGTTGCTTGTGGCTGGGGCCACTTAGGCACCCAGCAAGGTCTGAGCAAGACCTGTTGCCTAGTAACAGGTGCAGAGTAAAGAGACACAGCAATGGCTACCTACTAAGGGCTGTGCTCATCCAACTCTGTTACAAGAAGACTGCAGATGCTTTTTAATTTACTACTTTATTAAAGATATACAGATACAGCATTACTTATAAGCGTCGAGCTATTAATGATATATGTTCATGTATATCATTAAGCAGTTATTAAAGTACCACTTCTGGAGAAGGCAATGGCACCTTACTCCAGTACTCTTGCCTGGAAAATCCCATGGACAGAGGAGCCTGGTGGGCTGCAGTCCATGGGGTCGCTAAGAGTCAGACACGACTGAACAACTTCACTTTCACTTTTCACGTTCATGCTTTGGAGAAGGAAATGGCAACCCACTCCAGTGTTCTTGCCTGGAGAATCCCAGGGCTGGGGGAGCCTGGTGGGCTGCCGTCCATGGGGTTGGACAGAGTCGGACACGACTGAAGCGACTTAGCGGCAGCAGCAGCAAAGTCCCACTTCATCTGTCCCCTCCAAATCTCATCCACTCTCAGAGGTCACAAATATCAGTCTTGTAGTGCATCCTTCTGTTCCTATTCCTATCAATAGTGATAGATGTACATATCAATGAATGCCATTAGAGATATTTTTCTTTATCTTTTTTGGTTGGAAGTTTTGATTTTAAATAAATTAAAAGTCAAAGACCATTTTACTAAATCCCAATTTATTTCCTTTCCCTTATTGTCCCTACCTTTCTCCTCCTTATTTACTGTCTCAATTTCTCCCTCTCAAAGTTTTATCTCTTTCATTTTTAGATCTCAAAGCATTTAAATGAATATATTTGGCTTACCACCCATTTTGTGCCCTGAGGTCTAGAATCCATAACCATCCCAGTTTTTGAGAACACATAGAGTCAACACTAATTCAGTTGCTTGGGTACTACCACACACTTTTTAGGTATCATCTCACTAACTATGATGACATATAGAGCTGTTTACAAAGGAGAAAACAGGCAAAAAAGGCTAACTGACGTTCCTAGGTCTTATTAAGTGAAAGACCAATGAGAGTTTTGTAGTTACACGTATATTGGGTAACCATTGCACCATGATGCATTATAGTCTCATTTCACATCATATTCTCCTGTGTCTCTTTTACTCAACCACACACAAAATCGCTGTCTATGAAACTATTGGTTTCTTTTCTGTCTCTGTATTTTCCTTTTTCCAAAATAGCATAAAATTGGAATTGTGCAATTTGTTCTCTTTTGCATTTGGCTTTTCTTACTCTGTTCTTGAGATTCATCCATTTGATGCATATATTAGTCATTCATTTTCACTGATAAATAGTGTTGCATTGTATGGATATCCCCAGTTTAGTATATTAAGAGTTGGCTCCAATTTTTCATGATTAAGAGTAAATATTCTTTCATAGATTTATATATTTAACTATTCTATTTCACTTCAGTAAATACCAAATAGTGGGATTTGGGGGTCATCTGGTTAGTTGTTCATTTAATAATGCAACTCTTCCTAAGAATCCTACTTAAAAAGGTGAAATGGCCAGTATCCATATGAAAAAAATATTATATAACTGTATTTATCATTACAACCTGTTTAAAAGTTTTTTCTAATTTAGTCTTTGTTCACTCTCATAGTATGTAAAAAAGTAGTTTTCTGCCTTCAATGTTGCCAGCAGATGGCAAAGTTTGAAAAGTGAGACTGGAATTAGAAAATATTGGAAGTCAAATACTCTAATTTTCTCTTGTGAAGTCAAAAGGATATATTGGATGTTTTCATAGATTATAGTCTACTCACTCCTGGACACTTCAGATGAAAGAGATCCTGCTGCTGCTGCTGCTGCTGCTAAGTCGCTTCAGTCGTGTACGACTGTGCTACCCGAGACAGCAGCCCACCAGGCTCCCCCGTCCCTGGGATCCTCCAGGCAAGAACACTGGAGCGGGTTGCCTGAGTGCTGTGGATTACACCAAACCCCATGCCTGCTTTATTTTCTCAACGCTTTCCTTGAAAGGTGTTATGTGATTCACAAATCACAGAGTATTAATAATACCATAAAATTAATTCATGTTAGTAGACAGATAAAGATTACTTCCACACTTCAAAGAATACTGTAGCAATTCATTTTTTAAAGGACAGGATTTTTCAGGTTGGAGAAATAAAGCTTCCAAGAGTTTATATTTTTATCTTCAAATATGCAAGATAGAACTCTCCCTAAAGAAGTGTAAAATATGTGGAAAGCAAAAGAAAAATCAGGCAAAGAGAACCTGACTGTATTTTACATGCCAAGAGCTCCCTTTCAAATTTCATGATCTAGTCTTCATAATAACCCCATTAAAATGGATCTTATGTCAAAAGGTTATATCTCAGAATGTCTTGCAAGAAGTCACAGGGTTGAGAAATCACATGACTGGGGTGGGCATCTAAGCTCCTCTGATTCCTCCTTCAGTGGTGCCATTCTGATATTGTCAATTCTAAAAGCTTAATTCTGTTTCCATGAAAACCTTAAAAGGTTTTCATAACTTCTGAGGCTTCCCTCTATATTCCTGAAAAAAACTATTAGCAAACAATATCATTGGTAATCAATTCCCAGTTTGGAAATTTCTGGGAATTAACATTTTATATCTCTGTCCAGGATCATCTCCTGTTATAGAATTGTGAATTCTTCCTGAATCTCAATATCTAGCTCTTGGACTGTAGAGAAGGCATACCTTTTGGTGCAGGAAGGACATTTGCTCTAGGGAGTCAAAAAGTTCCAGAACATAGCTGAGAAGAACCCCTTAATGTTTCTGATAACTTGAAAAAACTTCCAGAAAATGCAAGTTAGTATATATGGAAAGTTGATATTGACATAGTAAGAAAGCTGGTTTAACTGTGAGGGAGGAAGAAAGGCAAGGAGGAGGTTAAGAGATTGTTGTAGAGCATAAGATATATAACATTTGGAAACGTAATTATTTGGGATCAGATTCTTCATGGATAAAACTGATTTAAAGTTCTATTTAGGACCTGAAATACAGTCAGCTTGCAGGAATACAAACAATACATTGTCTCCTTTGAGAAATATTTATGGGACAGTGTTACTCTTAATGTGAATTATACTTATGGTGGAGAATAGCTTCCAGAGCTCTGTGAGTAGGTAGAGCAAGGGGATTTTACATTTCTATGTTTCTCTAAATTGAAAGCATTATCTGATAGCTTACCTTTTGTATCACATTCAGAGTCAAAATTTCGAAGTGAATTTAATTGTAACAATTCTAGTAAGGGAAGTAAAGTAGAATTTTAAAATGTTCTTTGGTTCATTTGAATTTTCTGTAGGTATGATAAAATTCTTTAGCTGTAGTCTGTGCAAGCTTATTGTGGTCTATAGCTACAGTTTTTGTATTGAAACTATTTCACTTCCTTTCTTGAAGAAATAAGTTGGCTTTTGTGGGTAGCAGGTGGTGGTCATCTCTAGGGACTGATCTCAAAATCTGGTCATGGCTTGCAGAACCATGCCCATGGCTGAATGGTCCACTTCTAACTCTGTTTATGGGAATTGTAGAAAGCAGAGAAATATTTTATATCACTGATTCTCTGTGCCCAATTACTAGTTTGGGGTCTATTGCAATAAAAACTTTAATTACCACTTATCTAAGTAACAAAGCATTAATGGGAGGCTGCTTTTAAGTTTGCTTTTATTGGAGATAGTTCTTTACTGTCAGTACCAGAAAGCCTATTTCACATCTTTTCTCTGGTTACCCAGATACACAATATTCGCTATAGGGTATTCTTGGGATGCCAACAAATTAATACATCCTCTAATCATGAACAAATACTCCAAATACATTGTCCTTCAGCTGGGAGAATTCTAAGTCATAGAACCTATAGGGTCTCCTGGAGGACCACAATAAGCTTGCACAGTTATGTTAACATATAAGCATCCTTCCCTTTTCAGTATCATTTCTTCAGCCCTTCACTGGTGCTTCCAAAAATCAGATCCCAAATAAACTACTGTGATTAAATTTTGTCTTTGAGTCTTCTGAGGGACAGCAGCCTAAGTAACTAAGTAGAGTTACACAAAATATATAACCATTCAATGTGATGGTTCCCGACATTTCCCAAACCAAGCTAATTTACTTACAAATTTTATAAGAAGATGAAGAGATTTTATTATGTTTGTTATTGTCAAAATAGTCACACTTTCAATTCAAAATGTTATTTAGTAGATATTCATGCTATTTCGGAGGAGGCGATGACACCCCACTCCAGTACTCTTGCCTGGAAAATCCCATGGGCAGAGGAGCCTGGTAGGCTGCAGTCCATGGGGTTGCTAAGAGATGAACATGACT
Source organism: Ovis aries (assembly GCF_016772045.2). Lineage (NCBI taxonomy): Eukaryota > Metazoa > Chordata > Mammalia > Artiodactyla > Bovidae > Ovis > Ovis aries. The sequence goes on along the minus strand of NC_056060.1, from coordinate 25,910,122 downwards.
GAGCAACTTCACTTTCACTTTCATGCATTGGAGAAGGAAATGGCAACCCACTCCAGTGTTCTTGCCTGGAGAATCCCAGGGCCGGGGGAGCCTGGTGGGCTGCCATCTATGGGGTCGCACAGAGTCAGATACGACTGAAGCGACTTGGCAGCAGCAGCAGCAGCAGCAGCATGCTATTTTAAAAATAATAAAATAATTACCTTATGTGGTAGATGGATATTTTCCATGGTAGCAAATGTAATGAATAAATACCACACAGATGTAGCAGAATTTTGTTCAGTGAGGTAGATGATACATCCAGTTTTGTCTATTTTAGGTGCTAGGTACCTAAGTAGAGGTGGCACTAGTGGTAAAGAACCTGCCTGCCAGTGCAGACGTAAGAGATACGTGTTCAATTCCTGGGTCAGGAAGATCCCCTGGAGGAGGGCATGGCAACCCCTTCCAATATTCTTGCCTGGAGAATCTTCATGGACAGAGGAGCCTGGAGGGCTACAGTCCATAGGGTTGCAGAGTCAGACACGACTGGAACAACTTAGCTTGACTCGCTTGCCTGAGTAGAGAAGTCGAAAAGACAGATGGATTATAGTCTTCAAGCTCCAAAGTCATATCTGATCAGCAAAATTTGACATGTCTTTTGATCAATCTTTTTATGGCTACCTTTATCTCTTTGTTCCGTAATGTATATATAATGGGATTTAAGACAGGGGTGAGAGCAAAGTCAGCAATGAAGAGGTATTTATCAATTGATGATCTGGGGAAAGGCCAAACATATAGAAACATGCATGGAGTGAAAAAAAGAACCACCGCAGTGATGTGAGCTGACAAAGTGACAAATGCCTTGGATAAGTCTCCTGAAGAACGTTTCCAGACAGTGACCAAAATGAAGATGTAGGAGAGGATTAGCAGGAAGAAGGTGCCCATGCTCATGAAGCCACTGTTGGCAGCAACAATAAACTCAAATTTCACTCCATCTGTGCATGCAAGTTTTATGATCCTGGGAAAGTCACAATAAAAGCTGTCTACTTTGTTAGGACCACAAAAAGGCAAGTTTATAATGAAAGCAAATTGAGACATAGCATGAATCACCCCAATTACCCAGCCAGTGATTACAAATGAAACACATATTTTAGAGTTCATGATGTTCAAATAGTATAGAGGCTTGCAGATTGCTGTGTACCTGTCAAATGCCATGGCTATGAGTAACACCATTTCCACTCCTCCCATTATGTGGATGAAGCATATTTGTACCATACAACCTTGGAAAGAAATTATCTTGTATTCATTTAAGAGGTCTGTAATCATCTTGGGGACTGTGGTAGAAGCAACCCCCACATCAATGAAGGACAAGTTTGCTAATAAGAAGTACATAGGAGAATGTAAGTGATAATCAAAAATTACTAAAAGCAAAATGAAGAGATTTCCCAGGATGATCCCTAAATAAATCAAGGAGAATATCAACGTGAGAAAAACTTTCATTTCATAAGAACCAGAGAGTCCAAGCAACACAAACTCAGAAACCACAGAATCATTTGGTCTATCCATTGACTTGGGCAGAAGAGCTGATTACCAAATCACCTGGGGATAGAAAATGAAAAGTCATAATTAATAGTACAAAAGTAGACTTCTTATTCATCCTACTCATTTGTATTTTAATAAATCATTTAACTAGAAAAAAAAGAATATGGAAACATTATAAGAAGAATGATTACATCAAAATTTATGAAAATTTGAATGAAAGTAAGTGTGGTTACTTCTCTTCTTATTCCATTTTCAGATGCATAAAATTTTTTTTGCTTCTCAGGTTTTGGACATTTTCCATGATCATCTACCTAGGTGTGCTCTCATGTGAATAAATTTAGTCATTTCTGACACTTTTATATCAATGTTCTCACACAAAATTGCAAGGTACCCTTAGCTGAATTTATTTCACTGGTTAAATAGGAATCTTCAGATTGAAATTGTTTAATGTGTGTTACCTTGCTTCACCTGTGTATGTGTGTGTGTTTTGTTTTTTTCTTTTTGGCACAATTTATCAAGGAAGTAAGGTGTCCAGATAGTGATTTTTCATATTTGATTCATGAAACATTATCATAGTGCATATAGACCTCTATAATTCAATAAAAATATTGATTACAAAATACCTATTAGTAGAAAATGTTAAACAAATTAACAGATGACATTTATCAATATATCCTCTATACAAAGCTTTGCACTAAGCTCATTATCTCATTTAAACCTCATAGAATTCCATATAGAAATGCAGTTTTATTAGACTAATTTTACTAATGAAGTCTGCAGTGGACCAAGTGTCAGAGCCAGGACTTTTATCCAGAGCTATAGGATAACCATGGAAGTATGCACTTCAAGGCTAAAACCTTCCCTAGATCTTCCCCAGGTCTTCCCCATCATTCATTGTCATTGTCATTGCTCAGTTGCTAAATCATGTCTGACTCTTTGTAGCCTGCCAGGCTCCTCTGTTCATGGAATTTTCCAGGTAAGAATACCAGAATGGTTTCCATTTCTTTCTCCAGGGGATCTTCCTGACCTAGGGATGGAATTCACATCTTCTGCGTCTCCTGCATTGGCAGGTGAATTCTTTACCACTGAACAACCTGGGATGCCCCAAGGACCCATCAATTAAACTTAATTAAAAGTTTGTTTCCTTCTACCTACTAACGTAGTTCACAACTTAAAAAATATCAGATCAAATCTCTAATCTAGTGTCCCTTTCTAATCATTCTTTCCCTAACTCGTCTTTGGCTCTTTTGTTCATCAGTAAGTCGAAACAATTCAGTTTCCAAGATCCCTTATCTATAGAAAAACCCCTGGGATATGAATGCATTGCCTATTAATCAATTTTCAGTCACCATTTTCCTTGATCTCCTTGCAGGATGCGATACTGTTTATCACAAACTTGTTTATGTAACTCCCTCTACTGTTGGCTTCTTGGCTTTTGTAAAGCTAACCCTCTGCCATTTATTGCCAGCAGAAATTCCATTTGCTTAAGTATTGGACTGAAGTCTAAATTTTAGAACAGAATAGCCCTATCCCAAATTGTGAGCATAATATATGATTTTTCTAAACTAGTCACTATATTTTTCTAAACCAGTTACTGTGGCCATGAATTAGACTAAGATGGCACACATGACCTAGAGCTAACTGTTCAATGAGATATAAATAAATGGGTGTTCGGAGGGCTTTCTTTCCCCAATGAAATGACAAATGTTCACGCAGAAAAAGTCCTTATGGTCTATTTTTTCCCCTCTGCATTTAACTCAAAGGACATGACTAAAGGCGCAGCAACTGCAAAGTTCTAAAGCCTGTAAAATGCAAATAATATAGTAAAAATTAAGGGAGAATCTGGCAACCAAAGGGCATATTGAATCACTTAAAGCCAGCAACAGTCTCCTTTCAGATTTATTTTTGTAATGTGATAGAAATAAATTCCAAGTTGTTTGATCCTTTATAAATCAGGTTTTCTGTTAATTTGTTGAACACAATCACGCTGTGTCCATGACAGTCCTCCCATAATTATTCACTTAATTTTCTGATTTCTTTATGCCTCTCACTAACTCAGTGATCACTTCTCCTCTGCTCATTCTTAATTTCTGGTGTGACTCAAAGTTTTTTAATAAGCATTTTTTAAATTCAATATCAGTTTACTCATTTTAACAAGTACCTGTATTTTGAATTCTGAGTCTATAGCTTCAATTATACTCCAGAGTAATTTATCCAAAACTGTATATACAAATGAAAGCCGCACCTCCATCTTTGAGTTGACATGTCAAAACTGAATTAATAATGTTGTCATTTACTCCAACACCTTTATAATATTGTTACTGTTCTTCCAGGTGCCTCATTGAAATGCCTGTGTGTCACTCTCCTCTGTCCTTTTATTTCCATCTCCACTTGCATAATTTTTATTCTCAAGTATTTTTAAACTACTTTCTCATTTCTGTTGTCATTTTTCCTTTTGTTTCTAGTCTACACATTTTCCCATCTTGATATTTGAAAAGGCTACTGAATGATCTCTCTGATTTGTTGTCCCCAAGACTATCTCTTTCTATAGTCTATTTTCAGAGCTCATTTATCTAGAGATCAAGTATTATCACTTAGATTTTCTACTTAAAGCTTTTGGTGAGACTATCAAGAAAAAAAATGATTGATCCCACAACATAACACCTAAAGCCCTGAGAGATGAGAAAAATTTTATTTGAGAGTATTTTTATTGAAATTTTAGGAAAGTGAATGTACTACTTACTGAATAAATTTTAAAAATGATTTACATAAAAACTCAGTAAATTAGGAAGAATTAATTATTTTGAACAAACTGCTTTTAATATAATTTTTAAACCAACAATCAGCATAGGCATGAAACATTAAAATCAGGAACACAAAGAAGGAAGGCCGCAATAACATGTTTCATGTACCATAGATGAGATTAAATCAAATAATACTATTGAAAGATAAGTATCAAAATTGCAATTATTTGCAAGTTACACAATTGTCCATCTCAAAAACCTAAGACAATTGAATAGAAACTATTAAATGTAGTAAAATATTTGAATAAAAGTGATGCTAATAACTTGATAAAATATGATAACAGAAGACATCATTTATGAGGGAAACAAATAAGCAATTTATACATTTTACTGAGAAACAAACCATTCTGGAATACTTGAAGCCTTGACTTAAATGGAAGCTAAAAATAATGCTAACTTATAAAAAGACTCAAAATTATAAAAATATCAATTATTACTAAATTATTCTGAGCAATAACTGCAGTGCTCATTAAAAGTTCAGTGGAAATCTGGAACATAACAAAGTGCACCAAACTCCATTTAAAAAGCCCAGGGAAATGTTGAAGAGGGAACAGAATTGGAGTTAGAGGAGAAAAAAGAATGCTATCTGGAAAATATATTGGAACATATTATAAACCTCTACTAATTAAATGACGATCAGTTTGAGTAAAATTGAACAGATAAATGAACAAAACACAGTTAAGAATGATATACAAGTTAGGGAATTTAGTATAAAGGAAGAGGACATTACAGTTATGCAGGAGAATAAAAGTTTACTCAATAAATTCAGAGTACTCAATGGTTGTTAAACATGTAGCTCAACATTGGAAATGTAAAAGTGTATTTTACTATATATGTTACCTAAAAGTAAGTTGTGAATGAAGAACTTAAATGTAAGGCTTAAACGCAGTAGCAAAAGGATTACATTTTAATAAAGTATGTCATAGTTAATTTTTAAACTTGAAGTTGAAGAAATTTTTATGTTTCCTAAAAATTCAGAAAGCAGATTCCAATTTTGTACTTTTTTTCCTCAAGAGAATAAATAAACTTGTTGCTATGGGATTCAGAAAGCAGTATGTTTTATTCTCAGCTGTTGGAAATGTGAAGTGGTATAAGCAATCTAGAGGGCAATGGAGTAACAGGGTAAAAAAATGTATATATTTGTAGTGTGACTCAGTAATCCTATGTCTTTGAATGAATTAAAATAAATGAACAAATGGGCTTCCCAGGTGATGCTGGTGGTAAAGAACCTGCCTGCCAGTGCAGGAGGGTGTAAGAGACATGAGTTCAATCCCTTGGTCAGGAAGATCCCCTGGAGGAGAGCATGGCAACCCACTTCAGTATTGTTACCTGGAGAATCCCATGCTCAGAGGATCCTAGCAGCTATAGTCCAAGGGTCGCAAAGTCGCACAAGACTGAAGCGACTTAGCATCAGTTCAGTTCAGTTCAGTTGCTCAGTTGTGTCCGACTCTTTGTGACCCCATGAATCGCAGCATGCCAGGCCTCCCTGTCCATCACCAACTCCAGGAGTTCACTTAGACGTCCATTGAGTCGGTGATGCCATCCAGCCATCTCATCCTCGGTCGTCCCCTTCTCCTCCTACCCCCAGTCCGTCCCAGCATCAGAGTCTTTTCCAATGAGTCAACTCTTCGCATGAGGTGGCCAAAGTATTGGAGTTTCAGCTTTAGCATCATTCCTTCCAAAGAACACCCATGCACACATGCAAACATACAAATAGCTGAAATATGTATTTTACTTAACAGCATTTCTTACAATACAAACTTTTTTAGAACAAGGTTTTAAGTGGATACATTTACACAATAGAGGTTTTTAAAAAAGATTAGTGTACACTAAGTTAGGTGTGACTTCCCTCATGGCTCAGACGGTAAAGCGACTTACTTACAATGCGGGAGACCTGGGTTCGATCCCTGGGTCGGGAAGATCCTCTGGAGAAGGAAATGGCAACCCACTCCAGTACTCTTTCTTGGAAAATCCCATGGACAGAAGAGCATGGTAGGCTACAGTCCACGGGGTTGCAAAGGTATACATTAACTAACATATAAAGATATATTGATAAGAAAGCATTTATAGAGAAAACAAATCTTTTTATTTTCTGCTCATTCAGTCATTTCCTACTCCTTGAGGCCTCATGGACTGGGGCCCACCAGGCTCCTCTGTTCATGGAATTTTCAGGCAAGAATATTCCTGGAAGTGGGTAGCCATTTCCTTCTCCAGTGGATCTTCTCAACCAAGGGATCGAACCCACGTCTCTTGCATCTCCTGCATTTGCAGGTGGATCCTTTACCATTGTGCCACCTGGGAAGCCCATTTTTATTTTGGGGGATATGCAGATGGCATTTTGCATTAGTATCTGCTCCCCAAATTCTAAAGGTGGTGGGATTTTAAATCAATTTAGGCTTGTTTCCTTATCCCCAGCTTGTTTGGTATATTTTTAGAGATAATCTTTTTTCGTTTTCCTAATATAAAAGCCAACGTATCAAAATTAGTTGAGGGATAGGAATATTTATATTGGAGCCATTTCCAACACACAGTATAATGTGGATTTAGGAGCAAACTGTCTGTATCCCTAGATCCTCCATTTACTAGCTGTTCTAGGGTGAGATACTGAACTTTCTAATGTGTTAATTTTTTCCTGTTACAGACAGAAACTGAAAGTCACTAACTTATTTTTGAGGACTATATGAGTTGAAACAAAGCAAAATCAGACAATGCTATGACATATGTTGTTTAGTTGCTAAGTCACGTCTGATACTTTTGCAACCCTATGGACTGTAGCTCACCAGGCTCCTCGGACCATGGGATTCTCTAGGTAAGAATACTAGAGTGAGTTGCCATTGCCTTCTCCAGCTATGATATACAGTCAGTGCTAAATAAGTATTATTTGTTATAGTGTATTTGTAGGTGTGTGCTGTCGCTTCTGGAGAAGGCTATGGTTACCCCCTCCAGCACTCTTGCCTGGAAAATCCCATGGGTGGAGGAGCCTGGTAGGCTGCAGTCCATGCGGTCACTAAAAGTTGGACATGACTGAGTGAGTTCACTTTCACTTTTCACTGTCATGCATTGGAGATGGAAATGGCAACCCACTTCAGTGTTCTTGCCTGGAGAATCCCAGGGCCGAGGGAGCCTGGTGGGCTGCCGTCTATGGGGTCGTACAGAGTCGCACACGACTGAAGTGACTTAGCCTCAGCAGCAGCAGCTAAGTTGCTTCAGTTGTGTCCGACTCTTTGTGACCCTATGGACTGTAGCCCACCTGGCTCCTCTGTCCATGGGATTCTACAGTCATGAACACTGGAGTGGGTTGCTATGCCCTCCTCCAGGGGGGATCTTCTTGGCCCAGGAATCGAACCTGTGCCTCTTCTGTCTCCTGCATTGGCAAGTGGGTTATTTACCTCTAGTGCCACCTGGGAAGCCCGTTATATTGTATAGCAAGTGCTAGGTAATTTAGATAATTTTCAGAAAACCATAGGAATAATGATTGAATTCCTCTGGTAAAAATAAAGGTAGTATCCTTTTTTATATTGTGTCAGTAGAAATAGAATAGCCATTTTATTTTTCTGATCCTAATGTTCAGAGAGAAAAAGGATGAAAATTCAAGATATTTCACATACCACTCCAATAAAGAACCGTAGCATTTTGAATAATATTTTACATTCATCTTATAATGTATTTTTAACTATGAGAATAATACCAAAAGGATACAAACAAAATGAGTAAAAATCACTCAGATAAAATGAGTCAACAAAGAAAAAAAGGACAGAGGGAGAAATCGATTGTGGAGAGTAAAGAAAAAGATACATAATTATGAAATCAGATTCTGTAGTTATAAAAAGTAGGTCCACTGACCTGCCCAAGCTCAAATTTCACCCTCCGCAGATTCAAGGGATTGAGAAACACTGAGAGATTGTCTCCTTTTCAGATTCATCATCATTGCTTAAGATAAATAGCTATAAGTGACTCTTACCATCAATACTGAATCTATTAGCACGACTGGGAATTAATTACCAATTTCTGCTTCGTGTATTACTGCCCTTTCCCTTTCAGTAGCAAAGGGGTTTCTTTTTTGTGACTGTCTTATACGATAGACATGTGAAAGCTCCTTCCACTCTTGATTGTCCTTGATGGGAGAAAATGTAAACTCAAAGTTCATTTGGTCATGAACTATTAATCTGTATTACTTTTAATGATTTCTGTGGAAAACATTTTTTTCTCTATGCCGGAGAGTTAAGTACTTCCTTCTTACTTTTCTTCCTTCCTTCTTTCCCTCCCTCCTTCTTTCGTTCTGCCTCCTTAACCCTCTTTCTTTTCCTTCTTTTCTTCATTCCCTTTCCCTCCTTTTCTTTCTTCATCTCTCTTAATACCTTCATCTCTCTCTTTTTCCTTTACCTTTTTCAAGCCTGGAACTGGATGATTATGATGTTGACTAACTAGTACTTGCTATGTACTACTCGCTGTGCTTAATACCAATATTATTCTTTTCAATAAGCACAGCACTTAACTGCAATTTCATAGATGAGAAAGCTTGATTTTTCCATTTCATAATCTAGAAAGTGACAGAACTGGAGTATAAATGGAGGTCTGTCTAACTCCAATGTAACTTCTTTATTAGAAATGGCTTCCAATTTCTAAAGACTAAGAAAATAACGATTTCTGAAATAAGACATTTTGCCCTTTGAATAAGTAACCCAGACACAGACATATGTAAAGGCCAATAACAGTAACAAAAGTTGTTCACATTTATAGTAAAATAATTTTAACTTCATCATTTATCTTCACTGGACTGTACTTAGGCCCCTATTAGTGGTAAGGACTGAGGTTTTTCTGTATTTATCACACTGATCAAATGGTTGAACAAAGAAAATGCAAAAACAATCAGATGACATCAGGATAATTTGGAGAGTCTGTAAGAACAGATGTTTCTCAACCAGGGTAGCTGGGAACTGCTAAGATTGTAAAAAGCAGAGCTGTTTTTTAGTATGTGTTAACCGCTGTTGGTAATCCAGAAGTCCCAGGGATTAGTTAGGAGAAAATGCAAAATACCCCTAAGCACATTAACTGCATCACACATTTAAAACTAAGTTCTGTAAGGATGTGTGAAAACATACTTAAGAAAAAACAAAGAATTTAGTCTTAAAATAAGGGAGAGGCATTAGTGAAATTTCAAAAATCAGTTAACTGGGATATACTTACTCTGTAGAGATCACATCAGAAACCAGATTCTTGTCTCTGTCTGAGAAGGTTTTCTCTATGTTCTAGCATGAGTCTGAAATGAAGTCCAATTAATTTTCTGTCATGACCAGTGCTGGTGGGAGAGCACGCTCTCAGTGTGGCAAGTTTACACTATAAAGTGTAGCCTCTGGGCTTAGAAACTTCCCGTGTCTGTTTAAATAGAGCCAAGTATTTGGAAAGACTTTTCCTACCTGCTCCTCGGGGATCTTTTGCTTCCTGCTTTCTCTGAATTGAGTGTATCATGTAGTTATGCACTCTTTTTCAAGTTACATCAGTTAAAATACTGCTAAAAGGTTATTGCATGTAAAAAAAGGAAGTTTAAAATATGTCTATTCTGTTTTTTCTTTTGCCCTGTATCTACCACGTCATGAACTAGAATAAGATATAAGCTCTGGCTCCAGCAGAAGTTAGATGAGTTATGTACATGGGCAGGTGACAGGGAGCTCATCAGTAAAATGTGCAACTGTGCTCATGACTTAAGGACTGCTATGGACCTCTACTTCTTGGTCCTGCAGAGGAATAAGTCTCAACAGTCTCAGTGCTTCCTTGACACTGAAAATGTCCATTATTGGCCCTTTGTTTCTTCTCCCTCTTTACTGTCTGGCTTTTCTCCCTCTCCAAGTTTTATCTCCTTAATTTCTAGAGCTCCTGAAATACGAACACACTTATTTTGCTTTACCAGACATTTTGTGCCTTGACCATCTCAGTCTGAGAACATTAAGACTCAACACTTATTCACTTGTTTGGGTGTTAAACACAATTTTCAGGCGTCATCTAATTATAAAGACACTTAGATACATGAACAGAGGAGAATACAGGCAAAAAGAGGATAAATGATTTTCCCTAGTCTTAGACTCTTAATAACAAAAGACTAGTGAGTGCTAGTACTGAGGATAGGATGCTGGTTTAGAGCAGAGTTCGGAGTATGACTTGTCTGGAACTTGAAAAAACTTTGTAATGCAATACAGTATTTCTGAAAAGCTGGTAATGTTTTATTTATTTTCTTGGGTGTTAGTTGCTTGACCATTTTCATTTATGAAAATTCACATTGTACATTTACAATTTCCTTGCTTCCTACTTTTCCAGCTTATCATTGTCTATTATTTCTGCCACTGTCTGTCTCAGAAGTAACAAGCTCATTCTAGAATGAATAGCAATCTGAAATGAGCCAGTTTGAGACTATGTAAGAACTATAGGTTCATAAAGCAAAAGGAAGTGATGACCTTGTAATTTGTCACCACACAATTTTGAAATTACAGCAAAAACATGCTATAGGAGACTTCTGATCTCTCTCTGACAGATAAAGAGCTTGTAATATGTCACTCATATTTTTAAATTATGAAAAATACTGGACACTGAAAATCAATGACTTTTTTGTTTCTATAACTGATACAAAAAAAGTCCTAAGACAAACTGGCCCCTGATGCCTGAAGAGAGAGACATATTCAGGGAAACATAGCTGAGGACAACCTAACTAGAGGAGAAGCCACAGGGACCATAAACTGATAGGGAGACTTGAATGATGATTTTCATGATTTGTTATAGGTTGAGTCTGGACTGCCATGAGAAACTCATGAGGGCCATGTTACTGGGGTGGGACACATTTTTGTGAGCTTTACCTCCAGGAACCCCACCGGGTTCTCAGTGTAAAGATTTGAGAAAGATCTTTCCCCAGTGGTTATGACCGGGGAAGGGAAAAGTTAAACATTGTGAAGAATACCCAGAGCCTTCTCCATAATGAAGGGCAGGTAAAGGACTTTGTCCGAACACAATTTAAAAATTTTTCCAAGCTAGGTAAGGAAATCATTCCCATGCCAACCCTCTGCAGTTTTCCCGTATCAGCTAAGAAAACAAACTGCAACATAGTTAAGAAAAAATAAAAAAAGCAAGAGAGTTCCAGAAAAACATCTATTTCTGCTTTATTGACTATGCCAAAGTCTTTGACTGTGTGGATCACCATAAACTGTGGAAAATTCTGAAAGAGATGGCAATACCAGACCACCTGACCTGCCTCTTGAGAAACCTATATGCAGGTCAGGAAGCAACAGTTTTAGAACTGGACATGGAATGACAGATGGGTTCCAAAGAGGGGAAAAGGAGTACGTCAAGGCTGTGTATTGTCACCCTGTTTATTTAACTTCTATGCAGAGTACATCATGAGAAATGCAGGGCTGGAGGAAGCACAAGCTGGAATCAAGATTGCTGGGAGAAATATCAATAACCTCTGATATGCAGATGACACCACCCTTATGGCAGAAAGTGAAGAGGAACTAAAAAGCCTCTTGATGAAAGTGAAAGAGGAGAGTGAAGAAGGTGGCTTAAAGCTTAACATTCAGAAAACGAAGATCATGGCATCTGGTCTCATCACTTCATGGCAAATAGATGGGGAAACAGTGGTTGACTTTATTTTTCTGGGGCTCCAAAATCACTGCAGATGGTGATTGTAGCCATGAAATTAAAAGACGCTTACTCCTTGGAAGGAAAGTTATGACCAACCTAGACAGCATATTGAAAAGCAGAGACATTACTTTGCTGACAAAGGTCCATCTATTCAAGGCTATGGTTTTCCAGTGGTCATGTATGGATGTGAGAGTTGGACTATAAAGAAAGCTGAGCACCAAAGAATTGATGCTTTTGAATTGTGGTGCTGGAGAAGACTTTGAGAGTCCCTTGGACTTCAAGGAGATGCAACTAGTCCATCCTAAAGGAGATCATTCCTGGGTGTTCATTGGAAGGACTGATGTTGAAGCTGAAACTCCAATACTTTGGCCACCTGATGTGAAGAGCTGACTCATTTGAAAAGGCCCTGATGCTGGGAAAGATTGAGGGCAGGAGGAGAAGGTGATGACAGAGGATGAGATGGTTGGATGGCATCACTGACTCAATGGACATGAGTTTGGGTAAACCCCTGGAGTTGATGATGGGCAGGGAGTGATGGCATGCTGTGGTTCATGAGGTTGCAAAGAGTTGGACAGGGCTGAGTGACTGAACTGAATTGAACTGAGGCCTCAAGAAAATAGATTGGGAATGTTGTTTTCAGGGAAGGAAACAGAGACAGACAGAAGAGTTAAACACATTGAAGAAACATTTACAAACCTTCATCTCTAAATCACAGACCCCCTATAAGATAGATATCTAATCTTAGAAAATATAGAGTGCTTCTGTTCCTTCACAAATTACCACCATAACAACAGGGATCCAGTATAGTAATAGTAGATTACAGCTGAAAGGAGTGAACTGCACAGATTCTTTCTGAGGAGGAATACTTAGGGAAATTCAGAGTCAAGGGAGGAGGGTAAAACAAGGACAGTAGAGATATTTGGTCTCAATGAGTTCAAGGGAAAAACAATATGCTTGATGATACCCAAACTGAAATGCAAAGAGAAAGAAAAAGAAATCAGAAGAGAACAGCTAAAATTGTGGGGCAAAGAAAAGAGACATAGTCAAAGCTATGGTTTTTCCAGCAGTCATGTATGGATGTGAGAGTTAGACTATAAAGAAAGCTGAGTGCTGAAGAATTGATGCTTTTCAAGTGTGGTGTTGGAGAAGACTCTTGAGAGTCCCTTGGACTGCAAGGAGATGCAACCTTATATGCTGACTCTGCATATAAGTTAAATAAGCAGGGTGACAATATACCGCCTTGACGTACTCCTTTCCCAATTTTGAATCAGTCCATTGTTGCATGTCTGGTTCTAACTGTTGCTTCTTGACCTGCATACAAGTTTCATAGGAGGCAGGTAAGGTGGTCTGGTATTCCCATCTCTTTAAGAATTTTTCAGTTTGTTGTAATCCACACAGTCAAGGCTTTAGCATAGTTAGTGAAGCAGAAGTTATGTTTTTCTTGAATGCCTTTGCTTTCTCTATGATCCATCAGATGTTGGCAATTTGATCTCTGGCTCCTCTGCCCTTTCTAAATCCAGCTTGTACACCTGGAAGTTCTCAGTTCACATACTGTTAAACTCTAACTTGAAGGATGTTGAGCATTACCTTGGGAGCCTGTGAAATGAGCACAATTGTACGGTAGTTTGAACATTCTTTGGCATTGCTCTTCTTCAGGACTGGATTGAAAACTGACCTTTTTTAGTCCTGTGGGCAGTGCTTTGTTTCCCAAATTTGCCGGCATATTGAATGTAACCCTTTAACAGCATCATCTTTTGGTATTTTAAATAGCTCATCCATAGCTGCTTATGAGTGTTTGGGGGTCTCCTGGAGAGACTTGGGTTGACAGTGACCTGCCGTGGGGTCTTTGTTGATCTGCTGGCAGCAGCAGTCCTGGGAGATGTGGACTGTTGGCATAAGTCCTCTTGGAAGAGGTTGCCATTAGCCCTACCACAGAGCCTCTAACCCTATCATAGAGATTTCAGATTCCAGGACTGGGCTGCCTTAGGCCAAACAACTAACAGTGGGGGTGCACAGCCCCACTCATCAGCAAGAAATTGGATTAAAGATTTACTTAGCATGGCCCTGCTCACCAGAGCAAGGCCCAATTTTCCCCACAGCACAGCATGGCATGACCACATAAAAGAAAAAGGTCAGTTTCAGCTGGAAGAAAGGGAGTTTTGCATGGACTGTACTTACAGGTGAGAAGCAGTCCACAGAACTAAGAGCATGCACTTGTCCATTCAGTCTTAAGCAAGCAAGAGGACTAGCATTAACAAAATGGGGCTTATCCAAGCAGTTCCAGAAAGTTGGAGTGTACTCTGTAGGGGTAAGGGAGAATGAGCTGTGAGACTGGAGATAGAGGATGTGTGTGTGTGTTAATCACTTCAGTCATGCCTGACTCTTTGTGACCTTATGGACTGTAGGCTCTTCTGTCCATGGGATTTTCCAGGCAAGAATACTGGAGTGGGTTGCCATTTCCTGCTCCAGGGGATCTTCCTGACCGAGGGATTGAACCCACATCTCTTATGTCTCCTGCACTGGCAAGTGGGTTCTTTACCTCTAGTACCTCCTGAGAAGACAGAGTATAGATCAGCTATATGAAGGAATCTGAACTTTTGAAAAGGAGTAAAGTTATTGAAAGAGTTTAGGCAGGACTATAAGCAATCAGAAAACTCTTAGATTGCTTTCTATCTTTTCTTTTACTCTCAATAGCTTACCTATTTTTCCTGTTTATTCTCCTTTAAAAAAAAAACCCATCTCAATTCTTAATCAATCAAGAAATACATCAATACACATGCACACACATGCTTCCAGAAAAGATGGTTTTTAAAACATAAAAATGCAAAGGTTACACCTCAAGATGGACCCCTTGCTTAGAATTTTTGTTATACTGATACTTTTGATTCAGAAAAGAGTTGATCATCTCTCTGTAAAGTTTCATCTCATTTTTTTCAATATTTGTGTTATATTTTTTCATTTAATATGCTCAGCATCTTGAATTTTTATTTCTATTTTATAAAATTTATGGTTTTTATTACAAATGTTAATTCTTTGTAAAAGTTATCTAAAATGCAGATGTAAGGATTTTAGGAAGTTCAAGTCACATATACTCATTCACAGTTTACTATAGTAATATTTCTTAAAGGTTAAACATTTATTCTTTAAGGTGTTTTTACATGCATACAAATAGAATCATGCTATTCATTTTGTTCTACAAGACTTCACTTTAGGCCTCTGTAATATAGAATTATATCACTGCTTTTACTATACTATATCAATATCAGTAACCTCAGTGATTGTCCCATTTCTTCTGTTCAATTCTACTCTGATTTACCCAGTTATTGTCTGTACAATTCTAAATCTAGTGCCCTTTTGTCAGGGTCTGCTAGTATCACCCTTGTCATGTTTTATTTTGGCTACAATTCCTGTTCCATCTCCATAACCCTCAGGAAGCTCATTTCTGCCTGGCCTGGCTGCCCTCAAATCTGTTATTGGCTATAGTGTTTCCATGGTGGTGCTCCTACTCGCCTATGTGGTACAGGCTGTGCCCAGACTGGAAACTGGGCATGATGCACAGTGGCATAAGGAGAAGTGATGACCTGGGAAAGAATATGTGTTAGTGGTGAAGACCTGGAAGAAAGCTTGATGGCGGTAGTACAAGTGGGGGACACATGATATTCAATTCGGATGTGGACTAAGCATTAATAATGTTTGGTTATAAAAAGGAAAGGTAGTTTAGAAAACCTTATAAGGTAAAAAATAAATTAATATTTTAGTTAGAACCCTTTAAAATTGGTATTTTAGTTTTTTAATCTAGTGAAACACCAATTTCATATGTTTCAAACTGATAGTTACACACACACACACACACACACACACACACGCGTGTGCGCGCTGAGATCAACATTCTTTTGCTTATCCTTTATGTCTATTTTCCAGGCTTAAGTTTTTGAAATTGTGTTTTCTATAATTTTATTTTGTATGCTGCTTTTTAAAATTTAAGGTTCATTATAAATTTTTTCATGATGTTTTTCTACTTATTAGGTTGAGTGGTTTTCCCATTTGAATGCACTATTGTATTGAAATATAGTTTCTTATTGTTTTGAATTTAGGTTATATACAACTTTAATTTTTCTCATGTTGTGTAACATTTGCCACAATAGCTAAGTATTTTATCTCATCTGTTATTATTACCTTAAGAAAAATTTTTTGTAATGGGAGTCTTAAATATAAGGCAATTTTAAAATATTTGAAATAGATTTTGAAATTGTATTCTGGAGAAGGTATATGAATTTGTACTCTTGAATTATACAGTATGAAAGAGTCTGTGTTCTCACAGCCTCAGGATTTTTTAACTCTGAAATTTTTCTGCAAACATAATAACAAGTCCATAGTGTTTTGGTTTGTCATTGTTTTAATGACTATTTCCCCACATTTATTTTTTAAACTTATATAGATACTTTAGATTTTGAATCTTAAACTGTAATTTTTTTTTCTGCATGATTTGCACATGTGGACATATGTTTAGAAAGAGATTTGGTATATAAAGTATTATCTAAAAATAAGCCTCCATTTTCATGTATGTTTCTTTTATTTTTTAAATTATTAATTTTAGCTGCAGTTGTAAGATAAGATATTCAGTTTATTTTTGACAAGTTTGGTAAGCTGTATCAATACCCATTTATGGGCAAATTTATTATTTCTATACTGATTTGATAATGGCCCTTAGACTTCTAATCTGTCTCTCTCCCTTCCCTCTAATGTATTCTACTACATTCTTTTTTGTAAAAATTGATTTTTACTGGAATATAGTTGTTTTACAATGTTCTTTTAGTTTCTACTGTACAACAAAATGAATCAGTCATATGTATGTATATAAGCATATATATATCCCCTACCATTTGGACTTCCTTTCAATTCAGATCATCACATTGCATTAAGTAGAATTCTCTGTACTATAAAGTATGTTCTCATTTGTTATCTCTTCTATACATAGTACCATATATATGTGTCAATCCCAATCTCCCAGTTCCTCCCACCTCTCTATTTCCCCCTTGATATCATATATTTCTTCTCTATGTCTATGTCCTTATTTCTGCTTTTCAAGTAAAATCATCAATAATGTTTTTCTAGAATCAACATATATGCATTAATATATGGCACTTGTTTTTCTCTGGCTTTCTTCATACTGTGTGACAGACTCTAGGTCCATCCACATCTCTGCAAATGACCCATGTTCCTTCCTTTTTATGACTGAGTAACATTCCACTGTATATATGTACCGTGTCTTTATCCATTCCTCTGTTGGTGGGCATTTAGGTTGCTTCCATATTCTGGCTATCGTAAATAGTGCTGTTGTGAATATCAGGGTGTGTGTATTTTTCTGAATTATGGTTTTCTTTGGGTATACATCCATTAGTGGGATTGCTGGGTCCTACTGTAGTTCTATTTTTAGTTTTTTTAAGAGTCTCCATACTGTTTTCCATAGTGTCTGTATCAATTTGCACTCCCACCAACAGTACATGAGGGTTCCCTTTTCTCCACACCCTTTCCAGCATTTATTATTTGTAGATTTTTTGATGATGGCCATTCTGATTGGTGTAAGGTGATACCTCATTGTAGTTTTGATTTTCATATCTCTGATAATTATTGATGTTCATGAGTTTGTTGGCAATTTGTTTGTCTTCATTGGAGAAATGTTTAGATCTTCTGCCAAGTTTTTGATTGATTTTTTTTTTTATATTGAGCTGCATGAGCTTCTTGTGTATTTTGGAGATTAATCCTTTGTCTGTTGCTTCGTCTGCAAATATTTTCTTCTATTCTGAAGGTTGTGTTTTCATCTTGTTTATGATTTCCTTTGCTGTGCAAAAAGATTTAAAGTTTAATTAGTTTATTAAATTCTTTACTTTGCAGATACTCTAAATTTTTTAAAGCACAAATATGATATGTCACTATTCTGCCTCAGTGGGTTTCTATCACTTCTGAAATATGGATCAAATTCTTAGCACACCTGTGGAATTTTACCTTGATCAGATCTGTACTGGTTGTCTTTTATTTATTGCAAATTGTTGTTTCTTCATGTTTCACAACAGTTTCCATACCTTTCCTCTGGATAGATCACTTTTCCTATTTTTCCTCATTTACTTAACTCCATTCCTCACATAGATATTACCATGAACATCTTCCAGGTCAGGGTAGATGACATGACTATGAGCTTTTATAGTCCTCTAAGCACTTTTTTTTTTTTTTTCAAATATCATAGCAGCTTTTATTCATCTGGTTATGTAAGTGGTTACTTAATGCCTAGCTTCACAACTAGTTTAATGACAGACTGCATTTTATCCCTAAATGTGGCACAGTGCCAAGAACATGTGAGGTCTTCATGGTAGCTTCTTGATGAGTATTTGATAATGAATAAACTCTTGTATGAATTTTAAAAAGACATTTTGTGATCCAGAGTGAAGAGTTTCTTTAATATCAGAAATTAAAGCACAGTGATATCTATCAGTATCTCTGGCGTGTTCCTTTGTAACTAATTTTATTTGTTCCTTTCAGGTAAAAGTCATTCACAAAGTCAATGAGTAAAGCAAATTATTCTGTATCTGAATTTGTGTTCCTGGGGCTTTCTACCTCATTATCAGTGCAGCATTTCCTCCTTGCCTTCTCTACAGTGTTTTATGTAACAATTGTTCTAGGGAACTTTCTTGTTGTGCTAACAGTGACCTTTGACCCTCATCTACATTCCCCCATGTACTTCCTTTTAGCCAATCTCTCATTTATTGATTTGTGTTTTTCTACTTTAACAGTTCCTAAGATGATCTCTGACCTGTACTCTGGGCACAAAACCATATCCTTCCAGGGGTGTGCCACCCAGATATTTGTCCTTCACACCCTGGGTGGATCTGAGATGGTGCTGCTCACTGCCATGGCCTTAGACCGCTATGTGGCCATATGTAAGCCCCTGCACTACCTGACCATCATGAACCCTCGGGTGTGCCTTTTGCTTCTGTGTGGTGCTTGGGCTACTGGCCTCATTCACTCAGTGGTCCAGTTAGCTTTTGTGATCCATTTGCCTTTCTGTGGTCCTAATGAAATCGACAGTTTTTACTGTGACCTTCCTTGGTTTATCAAACTTGCCTGCATAGATTCCTACAGAATGGAATTCATGGTCACTGCCAACAGTGGGTTCATATCCATGGGCACTTTCTTCTTGTTGATCATCTCCTATGTTTTCATTCTGGTCACCGTATGGAAACGCTCTTCATGTGGTTTGCACAAGGCCCTCTCTACTCTGTCAGCACACATCACTGTGGTGGTTTTGTTCTTTGGACCCTGCGTCTTTGTTTACATGTGGCCATTTCCTGTAGTGACAGTGGATAAGTTTCTTGCCATTTTAGACTTTTTGGTTACACCCATCCTGAATCCTGCCATTTACACGCTGAGAAACAAGGATGTGAAGACAGCAATGAGCAGACTAAGTAATCAGCTCCTGAGTTTGAGGAAGGTCTCCTAAGTAACTCATGAGAGTGCAAATTACTTCAAACAACTTCATGTAATACAAATGTTTAAATAAATATATAAAAATTGGGGATTTTTGTTTTTAAAGACAGTCACCATTTTATAGTATTCAGACTAGACCATTGATTATGAGATTACATTGAATTCTCTGGGTAACAGGTTGTTTGTCAGCCAAATTAAAACCCTGGGAAATGTTTGGTGGAAGATTTTGAAAAAGCATCAGTTGCAGACTTTGAATCTTCTGAGTGTACAGCCTTACACATTAGAATACCTGAATTCAGTTATCCAATTAAATTTGAGCAATTGATTAACATAACTAATATTATCAAACTTTGTGGGAACTATGAAACGTCTAATTGTCCTTTAATTTTAACCTATGATAAGAAAAATTTATATTTTTTCTGAAAGACAAAAAAATATGTAAGGGAGGATTTAAAACCTGTGGCAATAAAATGGTGTAAGAAAAGTAGCAGACAGAAGTGATAAGGTAAATCCCACTTCTGGGCATACACACCGAGGAAACCAGAATTGAAAGAGACACATGTACCCCAATGTTCATCGCAGCACTGTTTATAATAGCCAGGACATGGAAACAACCTAGATGTCCATCAGCAGATGAATGGATAAGAAAGCTGTGGTACATATACACAATGGAGTATTACTCAGCAGTTAAAAAGAATTCATTTGAATCAGTTCTGATGAGATGGATGAAACTGGAGCCGATTATACAGAGTGAAGTAAGCCAGAAAGAAAAACACCAATACAGTATACTAACACATATATATGGAATTTAGGAAGATGGCAATGACGACCCTGTATGCAAGACAGGGAAAGAGACACAGATGTGTATAACGGACTTTTGGACTCAGAGGGAGAGGGAGAGGGTGGGATGATTTGGGAGAATGACATTCTAACATGTATACTATCATGTGAGTTGAATCGCCAGTCTATGTCTGACGCAGGATGCAGCATGCTTGGGGCTGGTGCATGGGGATGACCCAGAAAGATGTTATGGGGAGGGGAGGTGGGAGGGGGGTTCATGGTTGGGAATGCATGTAAGAATTAAAGATTTTAAAATTTAAAAAATAAAAAACTAAAATAAAAAAAAATAAATAAAAAATAAATAAAGAATTTATAGAGACTAAAAAAAAAAAGTGATAAGGTAGTATAATCAGGGGAGATTGACAGATGTCAGGAGGAAAAGCATCAGAGAAAGACTCAGAAATATTATGTTTCACGAATTGGAAACTATGCTCCAATTGTTTGCCTCAATTTCAATGGACTCAACTCATCTCCATTTGGCCTAGGGCAGGGAAATTTATGTATACATTGCTGTTTCATGCTGTTTGAAATTGTGACTTAATCCATCAATGAATATTCCTCAAACATCGGAACATATTGACTTGATCATATCCTGGCTGGTATTATTGTTATCCAACAACTGCTCTATCCAAATTGTTTGCTGACTATTTTTCTCAGGTAACTTATCTTTTATACTCCTTTTTGCCTCAAAACATGATATCAAATATGTGTTAGTGTGTATAATCTGTATAAATTACAAAACTGATTTAATTTATAGTTTGCTTTGTTAACTAGAAGACTGAGCCAAATTCCCTGCAAAACTATGTTTGAGTGTTTGTGATCTGAGATTCTTTTAGGGTTATACAATCAGTTGTGTATTTTATATTTTTCCTGTTTGTTGCTTTTATTTCTATTTTTAGTGGATGCTTCTTAGGTACATTAATTAAAAAGAACAGTGTAAACCCAGATTTCTATTTGAACAATTTATCTTACTTTTGAAACTAGCAAGAGAAGGGAAAAGACTGAAGTTGTAAGCACAAAAGTTC
The DNA here is from genome assembly GCF_016772045.2 of Ovis aries. Classification (NCBI taxonomy): domain Eukaryota; kingdom Metazoa; phylum Chordata; class Mammalia; order Artiodactyla; family Bovidae; genus Ovis; species Ovis aries. The sequence continues at coordinate 25,888,827 of NC_056060.1, read as the reverse complement.
TGAAGGGCAAAACTGAATCACCTGAACTCTTCAGAGTGAGGAGACAAAGATCTTTTAAAATCATAATCCAAATTTGGAAAGAATATATTCATGGCACAAGAACAAACTGGAGTGTATCAAGTCTTATAAAAACTGCATTCAGATTCAAATAGGCTCAGTACTCGATTGGATTGAAGTGATCATACCTTAACCTTTTTTGCCTCATAGAGGAGACAGTAGATAGGTTGTTGAGGAATATTATGTCAGAACTGCATGATCTTTTATGTACAATGTGTAAAATACAAAAAATAATTTTTTTATAATGATTATGGGATATGCAAGAAGAAGGGATATATGACTGAAAATTAAGAGGAAAACAGACAGACCACAAATACTCAATTGTTGAAATTAGCAAAGAGTGTAAAATAACTTATAAAATCAAGAGCGACATTAGGAAGTTGAAAAACTGAATGTTAAATTACAGACAGAAACAGTATCTAACAAAGAACCAAGTTATATTTTAGAAGTGAAAAAGAAATATTCCTAACAAGATAGTGGAGGAGTAGTTGGAGGTAGAGTACATGTCTTTCCACAGATACATCAGGAATGCAGCTTCAGACACAGAAGTGCATGCACACCAGCTGAGAGTGGACAGGAGTACCTGACCAGAGGAAAAGAATATATAGACCCACACAAAACTCTGTAGGATGAAGGAACTAGGGGGAGAAACAGGAGAGTTAGTAGGACTGCCTGTCCTCGGCGAGTGGGGAAACTGAAGCGGGGATCCGATCCCCACATAGGGGCAATTGTCTGAGTCAGAGGAGAAACATTTAAGGCTGAGAGTGAAACAGCTGATCTGTGACAGCCTAAATTGAATCAGACAGTCCTTGCCACAGCCATACATACCCGAGACACGGATGCAGGTCTCCTCGAAGGCGCAGTGTCTGGGAGCTGGAGTTTAGGAATTGTGGAGCAATCCCAGGGAGAGGGCTGCTGTTGACTGAGGAGAGATGGATCGAGGGGATGTGAGGGAGGAGACTGTGGTGGGAAATGCCTGTGGAGGAAAGCCAGGCAGCCACAGAAGCAAGGCAATACTGCTGAGTCTTGCATTAGGGGATGCAGCCATCACCATAGCCTCTTTCTCCCCAGACACAGCATCAGCAGCTGAACAGAGAGGCTGGCCCATCAAATCCCTGACCACTGAACTAAAGAGCAGGATCCCACCCAGGGTGCACCTTTAAGTGCCTGACATGCTGATCTACAGAGTAGGACCCCAGCCAGGGGGGCCCTCTATGTGTCTGACCTTCCAAACAACAGAGAAGGACCCCAGGCAAGGGAGCCCTCTAAGTACCTGAACGGGGTTGAGCGGGGGGAAGCTATGGAGAAAGACTGGCCAAAGAGGCCTTCTGATCCCTAGCTACAAGGGGCTCAAAAAAAGACTCTGACAGGGCCATAGCTCCTGTGGCAGAGGTTTTCCATGTCCCTGCACACCAGGTGCCACCTGGGTCCCTACAAGCCAAGCAACATCACCACCTTCACGATCAACTCTCCCTGGGGCAGAGCGGCGACCAGCAAAAGGAGGCTGTGTCTCTGTGCGCAGGCTTGCTTCACTAGTGTCCAAATCTGTGACCCTGTAGACTGTGGCCTGCCAGTCTTCTCTGTCAGGGGAGGGGGTTCTCCAGGCGAGAATACTGGCGTGTATTGGCCAATACTGGTTGCCATACCCTTTTAGAGCACTGTATTTCCTGCTGCCCTAGCCACAAACTCCCCTGAGTACCTGGTGCTGCTTGAACCCCTGCGACCCAAGAAGCTGCACCACCTCCACACCTGGCCCTCACAGGGGCAAACCCAAGTCCTCCAGGGCAGCCTCAGGAGCAAACCCCAGTGGATGACCCACATACAGAAGTGAAAATAAAACCACAGCTGAAACCCAGGGTTACTGTGGCTAAGGAAGAAGACCCCAAACCTTCCCACTAGTTGTGCAAGCTGAAGATTAAATCCACACGATCAACTAGGCAGATTCTGCCTATGGAATATATATAAGGTCATTGAGAGCTCCCACAAAAGAAAAAGCACTAGTTCTGATACCTGTGGACATTGTAGGCAAGAACACAGAGAAATATGGCCTGATTAGAATCTGAGTTACCCCCATAGCATGTCCAGAGATCAGCATAGTGTTGGAGGGCATCGTAGGAAGATGAGATGGACTGTGACTTCCCAGCGAGGGAAAGGACTCTGACAGCAGTGACTCAACAAAAAGTGACTCAAACACTTACTATTCTCATGTTTTGACTTGATCTGTAGATTCTTTTGGATTTTTTCTTTTTCTTTTTCCTTTCTATCCCCTTCTGTTGTAGTTGTTGATTTTATTGGCATTATAAAATCTAATTAAGTTTCGAGCTTTTTTTTCCTCTGTCAAATTTTTTTTATTGTTGATATAAACCTCTGCTTCTACTTGGGCTTTTGCAGTTCTGTGGAGTTTTCCTTTTCTTTTCTCTTTTTGTAATTTTAATTTTTTAAGCCTAATATTTTTCCTAAATTTATTCCTTTGTTTGCTTTTCCTACTGTTCCTTTCCCCTTGCAGTTAATCTTTAATGTATATAAATCTTCTTCATCTACCTGTATTTAACTTTGCATATCTAGTCTTTCTTTTCTTTCTTTGATTTCCTCTCAACATATTTGTTAGTTTTATTTTCATTGCTTTATTCCCAACTTGGCACTTTGCTTTAGTTTTGTTTTCCAGTTTGTGCTTTAGTTAGTTAGTTTTGTTCTGGTAGATATAATTTTTGGTTTCCTTTGCTCACAGGGTCAATCTATTGTACTTTATTTTTGTTGGACTGTTTTGATTTTGTTTATGGGTATATATGTATATGTGTATATTCAGTTACAATCTGTGGAGTTTTCCTTTTTTGTTTCTCGTCCATTTTTTTTCTCTTTTTTTATAACTTTAATTTTTAAAAACCTATTTTTTGGGGCATTTATTCCTTTGCCTTTACTACTGTTCTTTCCCCCTGGCAGTTAATCTTTAATGTATACAAATCTTCTTCATCTACCTATATTTAACTTTGCATATCTATTCTTTCTTTCCTTTCCTCTCAACATATTTGTTAATTTTGTTTTCATTGCTTTATTCCCCACTTGGTACCTTGTTTTAGTTTTGTTTTCCCGTTTGTGCTTTAGTTAGTTTTGTTAACTGATAAGTATGAATATTGATTTACATTGTTCACCTGGTCAATCTACTGTACTTTATTTTTTTGGACTGTTTTGACTTTGCTCATGGGTGCATATGTATATGTGTATATTCCATTATTTTAATTATTATTTGCCTGATTTTCTTACTGCCATTTGTCTGAGGTTCATCTTTGGTTTCTCGCTTTTGGATATTTGTTTTAATCTCACTTAATGCCATAACAAAACACTTATGGAATCTTCATTTCTGACCAGAGATAAAGCCCCGCGTCTTTAGAGTGGGAGCACTGACTCCAAGACCCTGGACTATCAGAGAACCAACCCTGAAAGTGAAAGTGAAGTCACTCAGTTGTGTCCGACTCTTCATGACCCCATGGACTGTAGCCTACCAGGCTCCTCCATCCATGGGATTTTCCAGGCAAGAGTAGTAGAATGAGTTGCCATTTCCTTCTCCAGGAGATCTTCCCAACCCAGGGATTGAACCCGGGTCTCCTGCATTGTAGACAGATGCTTTACTCTCGGAGCCACCAAAAGTGAGAACTCACACAAAGGAAACCACTTGAAAAGAAGACCTGGTATCACCCAACCACCAGTAGCACCCTGTGCAGGATGCCTCATCTAAACAACAAACAAAACAAAAATAAAAACCCAATCATCAGCAGACAAGATTACCAGCTCACTCAGCCTTGCCCATCAGAGGAAAAACAAACAAACAAAACTCAGCACAAATCTCACCCTATAGGAAGCTTACACAAACCCCTGGACCAACCTTAGGGGGACAGAAACCAAAAGGAGGAAAGAATTCAACCTTGAATCCTGGGAAAACGAGACCTCAAGCACAGTAAGTTAAAAAAAATAATAATAATGAAAAGGCAGAGAAATACTACACAAATGAAGGGACAAACTAGAAACACAGAAGTCCAAATAAATTAAAATGAAATAGGCAAACTACCTGAAAAAGAATTCAGAATAATGATAGTAAAAATGATGAAAAACCTTGAAAACAAATGGAGAAAATGGAAGAATAAATTAACAAATACGTAGAAGAATTAAAGAATAAACATACAGAGACAAACAAAACAATAACTGAAATTAAAAATACTCTAGAAATAATCAATAGCAATGTTATGCCCAGAGTCCGAGTCCCCAAAACTGAGAGAATAAGACGTCCACAGCAATGCAAAAGCATGAAGAGGTTTTATTTCCAGCTCAAGCTAGGGCTCTCACCACATCCAGCGCAGTGGAGTGGAGCAAGGAGCCCTGAGCCCAGATTTACAGCAGTATTTATAGGTTTTAGAACAGAGAGTTGGCAAGGGCTGATTGGCTGCAGGAGTTTCCTAGTATTTACTAATTGGCTAAACTTTATTGGCTGCAGGGGTTTCCTGGTATTTACTAATTGGCTATTGGCTGCAGGGGGATGTCTTTCACATCCTGATAAACTCAAACCAGGTTATGGGGAGTATGCTGATTAGACAAGTCCTGGCATCCGCGGGGATGACCTCACTGGGCAATGACTCAGCCTTTCCCATGAGTCCTATCTTAGTCCCTGAAGCCTATCATGGCATTTGTTAGGTCCCAACAAGCAAAATATCTGAAGTAGAAGAACGAATCAGTGAGTTGGAAGATAAAATGTTGGTTATAACTTTTGAAGAGCAGAATAAAGTAAAAATAATGCAAAAAACTGAGGATAGTCTCAGAGACCTCTGGGACAATATCAAATGCACCAATATTTGAATTACAGGGGTCTGAGAAAAAGAAGAGAAAAAGAAAGGTTATGAGAAAATTTTTGAAGAGATTATAGTTGAAAATTTCCCCAACATGGAAAAGGAAATTGTCAATCAAGTCCAAGAGGCACAAAGTGTCCCATACAGGATAAACCCAAGGCAAAACACGTCAAGACACATACTAATCAAACTAACGAAGACTAAACACAAAGAAAGAATATTAATAGCAACAAGGGAGAAGCAACAAGTACCATACAAGAGAAACCCTATTCGCTTAACAGCTGATCTTTCAGCAGAAACTCTGCAGGCCAGAAGGGAATGACAGGATATATTTAAAGTACTGAAAATCTACAGCCAAGATTACTGTACCTGGCAAGGATCTCATTCAAATTGATGGAGGGAAAAAAATCTTTCCAGACAAGCAAAAGTTAAGAGAATTCAGTACCATTAAACCAGGTTCACAACAAATGTTAAACGGACTTGAATAGTCAAGAGATACAAGGGAAGGAAAAAAAATATCTACAAAATCACCCTCAAGCAATTAAGAAAGTGGCAATAGGAACATAATATCAATAATTAAATGTAAATGGATTAAATGCTCCAACAAAAAGACACAGACTGGCTGAATGGATTCAAAAACAAGTCCCATATATATGCTGTCTACAAGAAACTCACTTCAGACCTCAAGACACACGTAGACTGAAAGTGAGAGGATGGACAAATATATTCCATGCAAATGGGAAGCAAAAGAAAGCTGGAGTAGCAATCCTCATATCAGACAAAATAGACCTTAAAGAAGATTACAAGAAATAAAGAAGGACACCAATACAGTGTACTAATGCATATATATTGGATTTAGAAAGATGGTAATGATAACCCTGTATGTGAGACAGCAAAAGAGACACAGATGTATAGAACAGTATTTTGGACTCTGTGGGAGAAGGAGAGGGTGGGATGATTTGGGAGAATGACATTGAAACATGTATAATATCATATAAGAGACGAACTGCCAGTCCAGGTTTGATGCATGATACAGGATGCTTGGGGCTGAGGCACTGGGATGACCCAGAGGGATGGTACAGAGAGGGAGGTGGGAGGGGGGTTCAGGATGGGGAACACGTGTACACACCCATGGTGGATTCATGTTGATGTATGGCAAAACCAATACAATATTGTAAGGTAATTAGCCTCCAATTAAAATAAATAAATTTAAAGTAAAAAAAAGAAGGACCCTACACAGTAATCAAGGAATCAGTCCAAGAAGAAGACATAACAATTGTAAATATCTATGCACTCAACATAGGAGCATCTCAATACATAAGACAAACACTAACAGGCATAAAAGGAGAAATTGATAGTAACACAATAATAGCAGGAGACTTTAACACCCCACTCACACTAATGGACAGATCATCAAAACAGAAAATTAATAAACACAAATCTTAAATGTTACATTAGATGAGGTGGATTTCATTGATATCTTCAGGACATTCCATCCAAATGCAGAAGAATGCACCTTCTTCTCAAGTGCACATGGAACATTCTCCAGGATAGACTACATCTCGGGTCACAAATCAAACCTCAGTAAATTTAAGAAACTTGAAATTGCATCAAGCATCTTCTCCAAACACAATGCTATGAGACTAGATATCAATTACAAGAAAACAACTGTAAGAAACACAGACACATGAAGATTAAGCAACACATTTCTAAATACCAACAAGTTAGTGAAGAAATAAAAAAATTTCTAGAAACAAATGGAAATGAAAACATGACAACTCAAAACCTATGGGAGGCAGTGAAAGCAGTCCTAAGAGGGAAGTTTATAGCAATACAATCCTACCTTAAGAAACAAGAAAAAGATCAAATAGACAACCTAATGTTGCATGTAAAACAACTGGAAAAACAAGAACAAAAAAACCCCCAAAATTAGTAGAAGGAAAGAAATCATAAAGATCTGAGCAGAAATACATAAAAAAGAAATGAAAGGAACAATGGTAAAGATTAATAAAACTAAAAGCTGGTTCTTTGAGAAGATAAACAAAATTGACAAGCCTTTAGCCAGACTCATCAAGAAAAAGAAAGCAAATCAAGTCAACAAAATTAGAAATTAAAAAGGAGAGGTTACAACAAACAATGCAGAATACAAAGGATTATAAGAGACTATTATGAACAACTATATGGCAATAAAATGGATAACCTGGAAGAAATGGACAGATTCTTAGAAAAGTTCAATCTTTAAATACTAAACCAGGAAGAAATAGAAATTATGAACAACCCAATTACAAGCATTGAGATTGAAACTGTGATCAAAAATCTCCCAAAAACAAAAGCCCAGGACCAGATGGCTTCACAGGATAATTCTATCAAATATTTAGAGAAGAGCTAACTCCTATCCTTCTAAAACTCTTTCAAAAAATTGCAGAGAAAGGAACACTTTCAAACTCATTCTTCAAGGCCACCATCACCCTGATACCAAAACCAGACAAAGACAACACAAAAAAGAAAACTACAGGCCAGTATCACAGATGAACATAGACTAAATAATCCTCAAAAAAATTTTTAGCAAACAGAATTCAGCAGCATATTAACAAGTTCATACATCATGATCAAGTTGGGTTTATTCCAGGAATGCAAGGAGTCTTCAATATACATAAATCAATCAATGTGATACTCCATATTCACAAATTGAAAGATAAAAACCACATGATAATTTCAATAGATGCAGAAAAAGCCTTTGACAAAATTCAGCACCCATTTATGATTAAAACGCTTCAAAAAATGGGCATACTTCCAAATAGTAAAGGACATATTTGAAAAGCCTACAGCAAACATTATTCTCAATGGTGAAAAACTGAAAACATTCCCCCTTAGTTCAGGAACAAAATTAATGTTTCATCAGTGTTAGTCAACATAGTTCTGAAAGTCCTAGCTACAGCAGAGAAGAAAAAGAAATAAAAGGTATCCAGATCGGAAAAGAAGAAGTAAAGCTCTCACTGTCTGCAGATGACATGATACTGTACACAGAAAACCTTAAGATAGTATGGAAAAATTGCTAGAGCTAATCAGTGAATTTAGCAAAGTTGCAAGATACAAAATCAATACAGAGTTGCATTTCTATATATTAACAATGAACAATCAGAAAAAGAAATTAAGGAATCAATCCCATTCACCATTGCAACAAAAAGAATTAAATATCTAGGAATAAACTTACCTACGGAGACAAAAGAACTGTACACAAAAAATTATAAGACACTGATGAAAGAAATCAAAGAGGACATAAACAGATAGGAAGATATTCCATGTTCCTGGATGGGAACAATCAATATTGTGAAAATGACTACTACCAAATGTAATCTACAGATTCAATGCAATCCCTATCAAATTACCAATGGCATTTTTCACAGAACTAGAGCAAAAAATTTCACAATTTGTATGGAAACACAAAAGACCCTGAATAGCCAAAGCAGTCTTGAGAAAGAAGAATGGAGCTGGAGGAATCAACCTTCCTGACTTCAGGTTATATTACAAAGCTACAATCATCAAGAGAGTATGGCACTGGTAAAAAAACAGAAATATACATCAGTGGAACAAGATGGAAAGCCAAGAAATAAACCCACGTGCCTATAAGTACCTTATTTTTGACAAAGGAGGCAAGAATATACACTGGGACAAAGACAGCCTCTTCAATAAATGGTGCTGGGAAAACTGGACAGCTACATGCAAAAGAATGAAATTAGAACACTTCCCAACAACATACACAGAGATAAACTCAAAATGGATTAGAGAGCTAAATGTAAGACCAGAAACTATAAAACTCTTAGAGGAAAACATAGATAGAACCCTTGATGACATAAATCAAAGCAAGATCCTCTATGACCCACCTCTTAGAGTGATGGAAATAAAAACAAAAGTTAATAAGTGGGACCTGATTGAACTTAAAAGCTTTTGCGCAGCCAAGGAAACTATAAGCAAGGTGAAAAGACATCCCTCAGATGGGAGAAAATAATAGCAAATGAAACAACTGACAAAGGATTAATTTCCAAAATATACAAGCAACTCATACAACTCAATGCCAGAATAACAAACAACCCAATCAAAAAATGGGTAAAACATCAAAACAGACATTTCTCCAAAGAAGACATACAGATGGCTAACAAATATGAAAAGATGCTCAATGTTGCTCATTATTAGAGAAATGCAAATCAAAACTACAAGGAGATATCACCTCATACCAGTCAGAATGGCCATCATCAGAAAGTCTACAAACAATAAATGCTGGAGAGGGTGTGGAGAAGAGGGAGCACTCTTTCACTGTTGATGGGAATGTTGATACAGCCACTATGGAAGACAGTACAGAGATTCCTTAAAAAACTAGGAATAAAACCACCATATGTCCCAGCAATCTCACTCCTAGGCATATACCCTGAAGAAACCAAAGCTGAAAAAGACACATGTAACTCATTGTTCATTGCAGCTATTCACAATAGCTAGAACATGGAAGCCACCTAGATGTCCATTGACAGATGAATGGATAAAGAAGTAGTGGTACATATACTCAATAAAATATTACTAAGCCATGAAAATGAATGCATTTGAGTCAGTTCTGATGAGGTGGATGAACCTAGAACCTATTGTGCAGAGTAAAGTGAGTCAGAAAGGGAAAGATAAATATTGTATTCTAACACATATAAACAGAATCTAGAAAAATGGTACTGAAGAATTTAATTACAGGGCAGCAGTGGAGAAACAGATATAGAGAACAGACTTATGGACATGGGGAGAGAGGAGGAGAGGGTGAGATGTATGGAAAGAGTAACATGGAAACTTACATTACTATATGTAAAATAGATAGCCAACGGGAATTTGTTGTATGCCTCAGGAAACTCAAACAGAGGCTCTGTATCAACCTAGAGGGGTGAGATGGGGCAGGAGATGGGAGGGAGTTTCAAAAGGAAGGGTAGATATATACACCTATGGCTGATTCCTGTTGAGGTTTGACAGAAAACAAAAAAATTCTGTAAAGTAATTATCCTTCAATAAAAAGAAAATGAGAAGAAATGTGAAATTATGAATTTTTTTTTTTTAAGTCATACAGTCGTGTCCGACTCTTTGTGATCCCATGGACTGTAGTCCGCTAGGCAACTCTGTCCATGGGATTTCTCAGGCAAAAATACTGGAGTGGCTTTAAAACAGAATGTTCAAAGCATAAGAAAAAAAATCAATGTTATTGAAGACAAGTTAATAGATAGTATACAAACTAAGTATGCAGATGCAGAAAAATTTAGAAAAATCAGAGTACATATCATATCATATACACATACACACATAAAAATGGCAGTTATTTTATTTAAGGGTTTATTCCTGAGATTCTCTATTGGAAATGTTACAAAATACACAAGATCATGTCATCTTTAAAAAGTAATGTGAAATTTGAAGTATATCTAGATCTATTGATTTCAGATAAATGGATATAAATTTTTATAAAATTTTGAGGCCCAGAGTAGCATGATTTCTGAAAAAAGTGTTTTTTTTTGTTATAGGTAGTAATGAATAATTCACAAACTCTGTACATAATCTAGTTTTTAAAGATTATGTGAACACTTCAGTGAATTAAATGGATAGTTTATTCCAAAACTAGATATTTTGACTCACCTGTGTAATGAACTGCCTAACCCACTTATGAATAGGAAGGGAAAAAGCAAAATCTCCAAAAGTTGTTAATACAGCCATCTTTGTATTAAATATGTATCTCTTAAAGACACTCTTTCAGAAATGACTGAGACATGATGTTGGAGGCACAACGCTCTCTCTAGATTATGATTATGACTCAAATTTCTTTCTGAATATGATTAGGAATACTTAATGATTCCCTCTTAGCTACCTCTCCAGAAGGTAACTAGGATGTTAACTAATCAATAGACTAACTTATCAATTTGTAAAATAAAGATAGCAGTATTCAGTGCACTGGCTCAGTGGTACAGAATCTGCTTGCCAATGCAGGAGATGCAGGAGACGTGGGTTTGATCCCTGAGTAGGGAAAATCTGTTGTAGGAAACGGCAACCCACTCCAGTATTCTTGCCTGGAAAATTCCATAGGCAGAGGAGCCTGATGGGCTACAGTCTGTGGCATCACAGAGTCAGACATGACTGAGCATTCACAAACCCCTGCATTCAGTGTATAAACTTATTTAAAAAAGAGAGAGAGAAGATCCAAATGAAATGCTTTGCTAAAAGAAATGCATAACAGATTAGAAAATTTCCAGGTGTGGTGGTCTGTGTTGAAGTAGCAGTACAGTTAGTAATAATTAACATTAACATTGTTGTTAATTCTAAATCATTCTTGAGAACAACGAAAATCATTGCTCTAAAGACTGGCCAAATTTCCCAAACAGGGACTCATTTTGATAATTCTGGAATGCTATAGAATTGACACAAAACTTTAGCCAATAGATACACATGGTTTCCATACGTGAATTGGGAATTATCACATTCTTATAATGCGAGATCATGAAATACCAACAGAAATCCATAAGCTTATCATCATAGTCTCTTAATGGCAATTTTAATGTCTTTGTTTCTTAAAGTGTAAATGACTGGATTTAGTAGTGGTGTGATGGCTGCATAAAATACAGCAAGAAACTTGTCCACCCAAGTGATGTTGAGTGGAAACAGGTAGATGAAGATACAGGGCCCAAAGAATAACACGACTACTGTGATGTGGGCAGTGCAAGTGGAGAGCGCCTTGGATGCCCCATCCTTCGACTGATGGCAGAGAGTAAGCAGAATATAAGAGTAAGAGATCAGCAGTAGAATGAAGCAGATGGTGGCAAGTACCCCACTGTCAGCATTTATCAACATTTCTAAAACATAAGTGTCCATGCAAGCGAGCTTGATCACCAGTGGAATATCACAGAAAAAGCTATCCAATTCTCTGGGTCCACAGAAAGGCAATTGTACAATTATAGCTAGTTGACTTATTGAATGCACAAAGCCAATGATCCATGATGTCATTATTAGCCGAATGCACGTTTGTGTGTTCATAATGCTAGAGTAATGGAGTGGCTTGCAGATGGCCACGTAACGGTCATAGGCCATTGACACAAGCAACACCATCTCACCCCCTCCAAAAAAATGTCCAAAAAAAATCTGACACATGCAGCTTCCAAAAGAGATGGTCTTGTTTGCCTTGAGAAAGTCTGTGATCATTTTAGGAGTGGTTACTGATGAAAGGCATAAGTCAATGCACGAAAGATTGGCTAACAGGAAGTACATAGGGCAGTGGAGATGAAGATCAGCAGTAATTAGGAGAACAATGAAGATGTTGCCTAAAATGGTGATTAAATAAAGTGAAGAAAATATCACTAGGAGGAAGGCCTGGAGCTCCCATGAATCACACAGCCCAAGAAAAATAAATTCAGACACTACAGACTGGTTACTTCTTCCATTTAGTTCAGTTTCTTCTAATTTTATCTGAAGGAAAGAAATGAAAATATATTTTCTGAATAAAGCAGGTTTTTTATTTATTGCTGATGAAAGCATGTCCTTACATAGGTACTTTGGAAAAAAAAATTGTGCTTTTCTTATAAAGCTCAATACTAACACATGCTATGGTCCAGCAATTTCAGTCTCATTTTCATGCTCAAGATAAATTCTTACAACTATGTATATGGAGATATTTATAATTATGTACATAAACAGACAATGGAATATTCAGAAACATAACAAATAAGGTATAACCATATAAAATGACAGATATATAGCTTTTTGAGACATCATAATGAAGAAAAAAGAGATTAGCATAATTTTTATAAAATGAATAGCAATAGAAAATGCTGTATTTTGTAGGAACTTCTATATATAACTATGTATTAAAAAATGATGTAAGTAACTCCAACTCTGGGCAGCTAAGGATCAGGATGAGGATACACATATTATCAGCTATATGATATTATAATTATTTAATATAATAGTTATAATATCAACCCACTCCAGTACTCTTGCCTAGAAAATCCCATGGACGGAGGAGCCTGGTGCTGCAGTCTGGGGTCGCTAAGAGTCGGACAGGACTGAATGACTACTTTCGCTTTTCACTTTCATGCACTGGAGAAGGAAATGGCAACCCACTCCAGTGTTCTTGCCTGGAGAATCCCAGGGACGGGGGAGCCTGGGGCTGCCATCTATGGGGTCGCACAGAGTCGGACATGACTGAAGCGACTTAGAGCAGCAGCAGCAGCATAGTTATAGTTTTATTATTAAATAAACAAGCAAATCTAAGATTGCCATTAGAAATGGTGTGAATATACTATGAATCAAGAATTATGATCAATTCAATGCTGTGGACCTGAGGTTTAATCTGGGTTTACGCTCCCTGTTGTCTGTAACTGAAGCTATTGATGATACTGTTTTTGTTTGGCTCCATGGAGTTATCAGGTACAAGTATGAAAATAAAAATAGAATTAGAAAGCTATAGATGTAGGAGGGGGTTTTAATTTTTTCCAGTGTGGTAAACAGGAATTTATTGAATATTTTCTTACTATGAACTGTGATCACTTTTGCATACTTCGGTGAAAAAGAAATAGATTGTAGGTGGTGTATGTTATATCAAAGAATAAAAGCTTATGCCAGCTTTTTCACTTAATATTAACTTAATGGGCTTTTAATATTACTTTAGTTAAATTAGAAAGGGCAAAATATTGCTACTAGGATAATTATATTAAAAACTATATTAACAACATGTTAAAATTACTTATATAAATTAGCATGTAATTTTCAACTTTACCTTAAGTAGAAGTAACTGTAAAGATTCTAAGAGTATAATTATAAAATCAAATGAATCAGGGCAGAACTCACAAAAAAACTCAAGAAAAATTAAAAAGTAAAAATTTTTAAAATGGACAACTTTAATTGTCATTTTTGAGCTGGTAATTTCAGGGTCATGGGAAAATTAAACATTTCTGTTTCTTTCTATCTCCCTGTTACTCTCTCTGAATACCTCTTATTATGCTAGAAATTTCACCCACATTGTCTATAAAGTAATCATCACATTAACCAAATAAAATAAAATGAACGAAATATATCGTACTATTCTGAGTCTAGGTCTTAGTGTAACCTGTTACAGTTTCAGAGCTGGGAAATAGCATGACTGGAATGCAATCCCAATGCTCTCTGATAACAGTCCTGCATCTGTGCTGTCTTTCTGAATCTCCTGTTCAGTTCCAAGAGCATAATTCCATTTCCAAGGTAACTATTGACTATTGTAGGCTTTGAGAGATTTCTTTCCATAATCTCTATCAGGTTCCTTCCTGAGTTAAACTAGTAACCACCACTTTTCTCAATATTTGGAAATTTCTGTTAATTATAATTATGTATCTGTGCCTAGAATACAGTTTTTCTTAACTCAAGAAAACTGTAGACCCTGATGATTGTGGATCTGTGAAGACCTGAATACTACCTCAAAGAGGGCACCTATGGAGCTGTAAGACTGTGTAGAAGTTACTCGTTTTGATGATGTAGAGAGTCCAGAACTTCCAAAATGTACCTTGGAGAAGAAACCCTTGATATTTCTGAAAGCTAAGCATAATTCCAAACCATTCTAATTAGTGTGCATGGAAATATAGTATTAAAACATTTTCTTAAATAGGACAGAGGAAGGGAACTAAGGGAGAAGTTAAGAAATTGACAGAGTGTAGAGTATATCTTCTTACCAGAGAGACACCATATTTGACCACATTTTTTCCCCAGGATAAAGCATTCTCCATATTCTAAATAGAATCTGAAATAGAATCATATTTCATCAAAGCAAAGTATCCACCTTCTGTTGTGACCAGCATTTATGGGGGAGTGTGAGGCATATATTTAGTGTAGAGAGTGGCCTCTGGAGTAGGAAACTCTCAAACTACCCATGTTATGTTCCTTTGAGACCACTTTATTCCTGTCTCTCTAAATTGAGAATGTCATCTTGCCTTTTGTCAAGGTCAGGGTAAGGACAATAATAAAGTTCTAATGGTGGAGTTAAGCACAGTTTTAAAACATTTCTTTGATTAACTTTTTTAAAAAGAAAAGCAGTATTCCAGAACTAAGTTGCCATTTCTAGTCCCAGATGACTTGGGTGAGTGGACATGGGCTGACTAGCAGAGAGAGATGAACTAGTTAGTGTGTGCATGCTCAGTTGCTCACTCAGTAACGTACACCAAGTATGCCCATTGTAGAGCAGTCAGCCTTGGACTGCTTGTTTTACGGGGTTTTAATGAATAGAGCACACACACAATGAAGAATAGAGAGACAAGTTAAAGTGTCAAAATTTCTTTGATTATTTGAGCAATGATCCTGATTTAAGATTGAGTTCAAGGCAATATTGGGACTTCCCAGGTGGCTCAGTAGTAAAGATTTCTCTGGCCAATGTAGGAGATGCAAAAGACACAGGTACAATCCCTGGAAGGAGAAGATCCCCTAGAATAGGAAATTACAACCTACTCCAGAATTCTTGCTGGCACAGTCTTTTGGGCACAGAAACCTGGTGGGCTATAGTCCATCGGGTAACAAAAAGTCAGACACAACTGAGCACGCACTTATGCAAAAAGCAATATTATCAATATTCTTCAAAATAACAAAACAGTAAGGGAAGCCTACCTTTATTTAGTTTTAAAAAATATTATATAATTTTAGCCTTATGGACAAGAATCCAACACTTTAGACATCTGAGAAGGAAATATGTCTCTATCTGCCCATTGCCGCTAATTGTTTTTCATCAGAAGCATAAGTTTGTTCACATTTTGGTGGTTATATTTCACTTTTTTTTGATGCTGTTACATACTTACATGTGGACATGTCAGTATATACATATGGAGGAGTCTTTTTCTTTGGAAGATATATAGAGAATGGAAGGACATTTTAAATTCTATTTATTTAAAATAATATTACACATAAATATATTCCATTGTACTGATTGTTTCAAAGTAAATGTTTGTTTTTAGAGAAATAAATATGCTAAAGTAATAGTACTGCTAGGTATTTACCAAACTTAGTTAAAAATTCTGTTCATACAAATGCTGTGTTTGAATGTTTGTGACAGATTTACTCATAATTACAAAAAACTAGAGACATCCAAGATGTCCTTCAATCTGTTAATGGTTAAATAAAGTACTTGTACAATGGGATGCTGCTGCTGCTGCTAAGTCACTTCAGTCATGTCTGATTCTGTGCGACCCCATAGATGGCAGCCCACCAGGCTCCCCCTTCCCTGGGATTCTCCAGGTAAGAACGCTGGAGTGGGTTGCCATTTCTTTCTCCAATGCATGAAAGTGAAAAGTGAAAGTGAAGTCGCTCAGTTGTGTCTGACTCCTGGTGACCCCATGGACTGCAGCCTGCCAGGTTCCTCTATCCATGGGATTTTCTAGGCAAGAGTAATGGGTGGATTGCCATTGCCTTCTCCAGCAATGGGATATTACCCATAATAAAAAGAAATGATCTATCAAGTCATGAAAAGATATAGAGGATACTTAAGTGTCTATTGCTACATGAAGGAAGCCAATCTCAAAAATCTGTATATAGTATGATCCCACTTTTATGATATTCTGGAAGATGCAAAACTATGGAGACAGTGAAAAGTTAGGTGCTTGTCAAGGGCTCATGAGTTCATGGGAATGAATGAATACGTGAAGCACAGGAGGTTTTAGTACAGTGAAATTTTTTATGGTACTGTATTTTTGACTATATTGTCTTGGGCTTTTGCCATGTTATCTGTGAGGGACTAAATACAATGAAACCATAGAAACAATAAGCATGTGTATATTTCTAATACCATTATCCAGTAAAAGGAACCAGGGATTTTTGGAGATATGGCTATTATGGGAATAGGAAATTAAGATACAAGATAAACCAGGAGCATCTTTTAGTCCTAGGAAATAAGGAAATGCTCAAACATACATAAACTTAGAAAATTTGATGTGGATATATATCAAAGAGGCTTAAGAGCCAAATGAAAATGTTCCCAATAGCAGTATTTGACTATAATCCAGATTATAAAATAAATATCCATGATTTCATACTAATATAAATGATTGAATAAATTAGTCCATGGAATAGAAAAGTAATCACCTATTCAGGAGAATTAGAGATAAATTGTGTAGCACTCTACCCTGATCAAGAAGAAAATAACTCCTCATTACTTAAGCATGGGCTGAGTGTAGTGACATTTCTCAAAATACAGTGTGAATAGCAGGGAAAGTAAATCTACACTGAGGCAACCTGAAATTTCAGTCATTGATCAAAGTCAAAATCACAGACATAAATCATGGTATAGACACTCAATGGGAGATGTCAAAAATGGCAGATCACCTGTGGTGTGCTTCCCCTGAACCGATCAGTTAACTTCAGTCAATCAGCCTTGTCTGACTCTTTGCAACGCCATGGACTGCAGCATGCCAGGCCTCCCTGTTCATCAACAACTCCTGGAGTTTACCCAAACTCATGTCTGTTGAGTCAGTGATGCCATGCAACCATCTCATCCTCTGCGTTCCCCTTCTTCTCCTGCCCTCAATCTTTCTCAGCATCAGGGTCTTTTCAAATGAGTCAGCTCTTTGCTTCAGGTAGCCAAAGTATTGAAGTTTCAGCTTCAGCATCAGTCCTTCCAATGAATAGTCAGGACTGATTTCCTTTAGGATGGACTGGTTGGATCTCCTTGCAGTCCAAGGGACTCTCAAGAGTCTTCTTCAATACCACAGTTCAAAAGCATCAGTTCTTTGGCATTCAGCTTTCTTTATAGTCCAACTCAGACACGCATACATGACTACTGGAAAAACCATAGTTTTGACTAAATGGACCTTTGTTGGCAAAGTAATGTCTCTGCTTTTTAATGCTGTCTAGGTTGGTCATAACTGTTCTTCCAAGGAGCAAACATCTTTCAATTTCATAGCTGCTGTCACCAACTGCAATGATTTTGGAGCCTCCCAAAATAAAATTACCCACTGTTTCCACTGTTTCCCCATCTATTTGCCATGAAGTGATGGGACCAGATGCCATGATCTTAGTTTTTGTATGTTGAGCTTTAAGCCAACTTTTTTCACTCTCCTCTTTATTTTCATCAAGAGGCTCTTTAGTTCCTCTTCATTTTCTGCCGTAAGGATGGTGTCATCAGCATATCTAAGGTTATTGGTATTTCTCTGGGCAATCTTGATTCCAGCTTGTGCTTCCTCCAGCCGGTGTTTCTCGTGATGTGCTCTGCATAGAAGTTAAATAAGCAGGGTGACACTATACAGCCTTGATGTACTCCTTTTCCTATTTGGAACCAGTCTGTTGTTTCATGTCCAGTTCTAACTGTTGCTTCCTGTCCTGCACACAGGTTTCTCAAGAGGCAGGTCAGGTGGTTTGGTATTCCCACCTCTTTAAGAACCTGAACCCATAACTCTTGTGAAATTATGAGAAAAATATCAAATAAATTTCAGTGCAGTGATACCCTTCATACTTCACAGTTCCTCAAAAAGTTAAACAGAATTGTCATAAAACTCATCAATTCTGCTCCTTGTCTTTAACCCCAAAGAATTAAAAACAGGTATTAAAAAAAAATCTTGTACCTGAATATATAGAACTATATATATGGGCAAAAGTGTTCATCCAAATGTTCATCTGCTGATGAATGGATTGATAAATGTGGTAATCCATACAGAGAAACATCATTCAGCCGCAAATGTGTTTAAAATACACGTTTCAATATGGGTGGAAATAGTTTGGAACTAGGTCGAAGTGATGATCCCACAATATAATGAATGCTTAAATTCCATTGGTTTGTAGCTCTCAAATGGTTGATTTTACATAATGTTAATTTATCTTGATAACATAAAATATAACACTAAAAAGATAAATGAGCAAGTATTATCTTCCATTACTATTAAGACTTTGGTTATTAACTTTTCCTTAGCTCATTTTTTGTTCATAACCACTCTTGGCTAGTATGTACTTTTGATGTAAAAGAGAATGGTACAGTTCCAGCACTAAGTTTTGCTCATTTCTTTCTAGGCTGAATGTTACACAGAAATCAGTCTAAATTTTTGTAAAATGAGAATAATAGCATTTAACAAAAGGAATTTTAGTAATATGTGTTGAAATGTAGGTCTTATAATAATGCTAAATTTTATATGAATGGTGATATTTGATCTTCTGTGTGTACACATTGCTTTTCAGAGCAGTATTATAGAGTTAGAGATATTAAGTATGTCCAGACTTTGTTAACAAATAAAAAAAATCACCCTGAATGCCAGGGTACACAAATTATTTCCCCTTTTCTAGTATTAACTGAGAGGTCACAGTCTTATTTCTCATCAGGTGTAGAAGAATATTAGATTTCCATCTCACCGTTTGATTAGACATAATAAATGAGATCACATAGGTATCATACTCAGAAAAGTGAAAAGCTTAATAGGCATGTGAGCTCCTTTTTAACACGTCATGGCATTGATCTGAAAAGAGGCTGCATAGCACAGAGATTAAATTCATGGACTTTGAAATCAGAAAATAATTTCACTTGAAGGTTTTAACTTTAGCCTTCTGACTTTTGCCAACATATTTAATATCTGTTTTTAAGATATTATCATGACCAAAATGGGTTTGGTAATTATATAAATGAGGTAAAAAAAAAAAAAAAGCAGGGATAGGGATGCTGGGAATACATTGCATGAATATGCTTCTAATAGAATTCTAAAATAGTTTTTACTAATTGTGTTAATAGGCATTCCTTTTTCACTAGTATTGGTCTAAATGATATTTATCAATATGTATTAAAATGTTAGGACATCCTGACTTTCCTTGAAGATAATGCTGTCATAGTTTATTAATCACAGCTTCGTTTCACCTTTACTTTTTAAATCAAGCTTCTAATATTTTTTCTTCTCTTAATGGCATGGGAATTCAAGGTAGAGATCTCATAATAAACGGCCTGGGGACTCTGGTCACTGAGTCATCAAAGGGCCACCCAAAAGTGTTGTTAGAGCTGGAGAAGTTGTAAGGAGTACTAACCACAGAGATCAAAGAGGGAAACACTTCTTAAGAGGTTCATTTATAGTGAAAATATTGTTTTCTGGGGCTTTTTTTGGGGAGTGAGGTCAGGTAAGTGGGGACAGTATAATTTAAGTGAATAGCCTGTTAAAATTACCAGCTGTTTTCCCTCTATGGGCAAAGTACAGCAACTCTGCTACATTTCAAAAACTCTCCCCCCTCCACCCCACCTCTTTGCCTCCCACTCTTTCTTATCTCTATTTCTGTTTTTCAATTCAACATACATTTGTTGAACCTTGTTGAACCTATACAAGTGCCAGTCTTTCCAAGGGGAAGTTTTACTTTTCACATTGCAAGGAGCTCTTCATGTGCCTGGATTGTATCTGAATTTACAGGGAAATGTTAAGATCTGGATTATATTTCACTTAAACTAGGAAGGACCTTGAGGATGACACCCTACTCCAGTACTCTTGTCTGGAAAATCCCCTGCATGGAGGAGCCTGGTAGGCTGCAGTCCATGGGGTCACAAAGAGTTGGACACTACTGGAGTGACTTAGCAGCAGCAGCAGCAGCAGGAAGGACCTTTGGAATTGGTTTTGATGTGAATCATCTTTGACCTGTCATTTTTTTCATGGCAATTTCTGGAATGAAAATTGCTTTTTAATTCTACTGGCATTAGTTTTCAATGAGAATAATATAAAAAAACCAGTGTGTTTACCAAGAAATTATTATCAGTTTTCAAGGTATATGCACATGTGTGCCCACGGCCATCCAACCCCTTGTCTTCTCTCTCACATTCACACGATTTCGTATGGTCAGAATTTCTGACTAAGACATAGTCCCTGCTCTCAAGAAGCTCATACCTTTGCAGAGGAGACAGAGAAACTAGTCAATTGTAAATTATACTGTCATGAAAAAGTTATCATGAGAACCTCACAAATAAGATGTGATAGCAGGGTGGAAGAATATCTCATGAAGACTGGAGGAGAGAGGGAGCCATCACTGAGTAATAATTGACCGAATTTTTAGAAGAAGTAATCGGCCACATAGAAAAGGCCAGGGAAAACTATAGGGCAGAACAAAAGTATGGATAACCCTGATATTAATGAAAGAGCAATAGTCCTCCTAGTTCAAGAGATTTGTGATTGGAGAGGTGAGATCAGAGGGAAATGGGTTGTAGACTGTTGCATTATGTGCCTTGCTGAGGCATTATGAAGAGAGAAGTTACTGAGAGTTTGTAATTGGTGAGCAGGCAAAAAAGACTCAGGAACCACTCCTAAGGTATGCTGTTCTAACTGCTCCCTTTTTAACTGTTTGGTATTCCTTCTTGCCTGCTTCTATTCTTTCCTATTTCTTTTCTCTATGGTCCCTGTCTCTTCTGTCTTCTCTCTCTCCTTCCTTTTCATCTTCTTTCTTACTAGTATCAATCAGCTAAGTGATAGATATATTTTATAATCCCTAGCAGTAGACTGCCACAAAGAGAAGATTTTTTTTTCTTGGCCATTGATTTCTTATGGACAACACTTACTGTTAAGGAGCTATTGTGATTTTCTATGAGTAAACAGTTGTTGACACACTTATAAAACTTTATTTCAGTTTTTTAATGCTTGATTAAGTGGTACTACCATCACTACAATCTGAATTTGAAGGGTTATACATCTGGGACTCTTATTCTATATTTTCACACTAAATTTCATTTTTAAGTCAAAAGCCAATACCAGGTTGAACCATTTGAATAATACAGAAAGATAGTCCTTAGGAGATTAAAGCCACATGTATCCTAATTTGAGGATCCACTATTTGTAATAGTTGGTGTGCAGTTTTGGAAATTTTTTTCAAGTACAAACATAGTTTCATAAAAAGAATTCTGTTCTTGCCATTAGAGGCTCTTGCTTTAATCCAGTATTTGGATGGTTGCTTTAGTTGTTTCTAGTTATTTAAATACATATAAGAAACTGCC
Source organism: Ovis aries (assembly GCF_016772045.2). Classification (NCBI taxonomy): domain Eukaryota; kingdom Metazoa; phylum Chordata; class Mammalia; order Artiodactyla; family Bovidae; genus Ovis; species Ovis aries. The sequence continues at coordinate 25,866,984 of NC_056060.1, read as the reverse complement.
ATCAGCATTTTACCAATTTAAGACATAGTATTGATCATCATGTAACAATTTTTGCAGGAATTAATACTTGGCTATGGAAATACATACACAAATATCTTACTCTAATACTTTTGACTTCACATCTAAATGATGACAACCTTATGATTACTTATGAGAACAGATCCTGAATTTTCATGTACCATCAAATTTAACTAGGTTTCTGAATTGCAATGATATCTATCTCATGTATAATAGCATGCAGAGTTTTGCTTTCTGTGACTGGCTTATCTCACTTTTCCATGTTTAATCACAAGTTACTCTTGTGCTTGTTGCAAATGGCAGGAATTTTTTTTTTTAGGCCAAATATTATTTTGGTGTGTGTGTGTGGTATGTATGTGTATCACATTTGCTTTATCCTTTTATTAATCATCAGAAAATTCATTTGTTTCCAGATTTGATTAATGTGAGTAGTGCTGCAATGAACACAGCATTGTCAATATCTCTTCAATATACTGATTTCATTTCCTTTGCATATGAAAGTACTGAAAAGTCTACATGAAAAGGTAGTTATAATTTAATTTTTTGAGAACCTCAACACTTTTTCCACAATGACAGGCAGAATATTATTTTTATGTACTTTTTTTTGTCCCTTAAATTGAAAATCTTTCTAAATCTGTATATATAAAACTGTTTAATTTTTATAGCTTCATAGTATAACACTATATATATATATATATATTCTGCAGTGTGATTAATGCATTCTCTATTGATTGTCATGTATCAATAGCATTCTATTATATATATATGTGTGTACATGTATATATAAACATATACACATTTTATATAAATATAAGTGGTACATCAGCATAATAGTTGCTCTTGTACAGCTATGTCAAGAAGTAGATTTGTGGAATGCATGTAAGAATTAAAGATTTTAAAATTAAAAGAAAAATAAAATAAAATAAAATAAATAAATAAATAAATAAATAAAAAGAAAAAAAAAAAACTCTAGTAAACATTGTCAACTGGTAATTCCATCAACAATGTATAATGTAGCTTTTATATTGAAATCCCCGTAATATTGGTAATATTTTTCATTCTCACCTGTCTCTACTCTTTCTCTTTCTTTTTCCCTGTCAGTCGGTGAAGCAGAAAACTGTGTTTCCTAGTCACTGCTCATGATAAGGCTGGGCATCTGCCATTAGGTTCACTGGTCACTTGTACATGTTGTAATTGTTTCTATTGTGGGTGCCTGTGGGTGTATCCCCACTTTTTAAAGTTTCATCTCCTCCTTGTGCAGTTACTATATTGACCTTTCTATCAAAAGCAACATTTTATTTGACTAATGCCAATATTTCCTCTTCTTATTGAACTATATCAAATGAAGAGACATGTATTAATAATGCATTTTTAACATTAGAAGTTTAGAAAAGAGAAAAACAGGAGAAAATAATCACCTAATTTCCTACTACTAGTAAAAATTTTAATTAATACTCTTTTAAAAACTGAACTTTCTTTTGATCTTTGAAACCAAATTTGAAAATTTTTCTATGTATTATGTTACATTTGGAAACAAAGTGAATAAACATTGTTTTGTATACCAGACTATGTATATTTTAAAATCTGCATATTGCATGATCAAAGCTTTTAGATAAGAGACTTGATTATAGCTTCTTTGAAATGTCACACCCACTGCAGTTAACTCTGATGATTGTCCTATTCATTCTCCCTTGTTCTGTCCAAGTCTACTTTTTTCCCAGTTATTGGCTATAAAATTCTCCATTCATTGCCCCTGTATCAGGGCCTCCTGGCACCACACCTGCAGTGTTCTCTTTTGGCTACAGGACCCGCTTCACATCAATCAATTACCCTCACAATGTCCTTCCTCACTGGCCTGGCTGCCTGCATGTCTATTCTTGGCTATAAAAGCTTCAAGGGGCTCCAATAGACTTAAGTTGCTTTCTCTCCGAGGCAATGAGGATTGTGCCCACAGGAGGGCCCAGGCATGGTTTGGAGTGCCAAGGGAGGAGTGACAAGAGAGAGCATGGTTGTTAGTGGTGTGGGGCCTGGAGGAAAGCTTAGTGGTGGCAGTGCAAGTGGGGGACTCCTGGTATTTAATTCAGATGTGGAACAAGCATCAGCAATTTGGTTTGTTTGTTTCAAGATACAGTAGTTTAACAGTATGTCTAAAAAAATAACATGTATTAGGTTGAACTCTATAAAACTGACATTTGACCAAAAGTGAACTGACTGAAAGAACAATTTCTTATGACTCAAACTAATAAATGCATATAAGCCTGGAGAGGAACAATTTAGTGATAAGAATGAAAGATTTTCTATTTTTTATCTAGGCATACAAGTTTTAAAAATGGATTCCCTATATATCTTTCTTGTAAACTTCTCATTTTTAAAATGTCTATTATTCATACATTTCATATCAGGGAATTATGTTCCTATATATGAGTAATAGGGCTTCTCTGGTGGCTCTGCTGGTAAAGAATACACCTGAAATATGGGAGACCTGGGTTCAATACCTGGATTGGGAAGATCTGGAGAAGAGAAAGGCTACCCACTCCAGTATTCTGGCCTGGAGAATTCCATGGCCTGTATAGTCCATGGGGTCACAAAGAAGGGGACGACAGAGGATGAGATGGCTGGATGGCATCACTGACTTGATGGACGTGAATCTGAGTGAACTCCGGGAGTTGGTGATGGACAGGGAGGCCTGGCGTGCTGCAATTCATGGGGTCGCAAAGAGTCGGACATGACTGAATGACTGAACTGAAACAAATTGAATTTCTTTTCTCTTTATCAGTGTATGAATATAACTTTTTCTTCATAGCCTCATCCATGATTTCATCAATTTTTAAACTTTTGAAATTAGTTAGTACAGAATAGCACTCAATACAATCTTAGTAACATTTCTTTGATTACTAGTGAGAATTTTGCTTTTTTAGGACTATCAGCTGTTAGGACATCTTCTGTGTCAGTGGTCTTATATTTTTTTCTCATTTTAAAATTGGTATACCACACTTCTTTTCTTTATCTATCTGGAGGAACTAATTTCATAATAGAAATATTAGTCATCTGTCTGATATTTTATAATGTATTTTTCAGTGTGCGTTCAGTTTTTATTTTATTGTGCTTATATTTCAATATAAGAGATCCCTATGTAGAAAGTGAAAGTGAAGTCGCATAGTTGTGTCTGACTCTTTGCAACCCTGTGGACTGTAGCCACCAGGTTCCTCCATCCGTGAGATTTTCCAGGCAAGAATATTGGAGTCTGTTGCCATTTCCTTCTCCAGGGGATCTTCCTGACTCAGGGATGGAACTTGGGTCTCCCGATTTGCAGGCAGACTCTTTACCATCTGAGCCATCAGGGAATCTCCATCTACATGTAGATATTTATACAAAACTAGGTATATATCTGTATCTAAGTATATAAGAACAGAATATTGTGAATATATATTTCCTTCCTCATTTGTTAATTAGAGATATTCTTTGAATGAATTTTCTACCTTAAACGTTTGCTTAAATATTGTTTTTCACTCTTTTAGTTTGTTGCCCTTTTAGATGTTTAAATATCCTTTTGAAACTTTCTTGAGTTTATGATGAGAGGCAATAATCTATGTATTTACAAGTTTATCTGTTGTACCAACACCATTGACTGACTAATTCACCCTCTCCACATTGATGTGATTTGATTCTTAATAGTCTCTTGAGGTCACTCTAAGTTTATTCTGGCCCTCTCCTTCCATTCTTTACCTTTAGGCTTTTATAATTGTCTGAAAGCAGAAATATGATAAGCTGGAGCTGAATATTCCCCCAGATTTTCTACTGCTCTTGGTTAAAAAGCAAAATTCTTATCATGGATCCAAGATTTCATCCTGTTTGGCCTATTTCTCCAGCTTGATCTCAGTCATTCACAGTCTTGCTTTTGCATCTCAGGGCCTTTGCATATGGCCTTTCCAAAGCGGTAACTCCTATTTTGCAAAGTCTGAATAAGCATGATGGTAATGTGTCATATTGTTATCATAGCCCTCTGATATTTCCTTCAAATTAGTTGTCAGAGATGTACCTATAATTAAAGTTACTTAATACCAATATCTACTTGTATCTACCCATCTAGATCTAGCCTGTAAAGTTTCAAAAGTCAGAATTACTGTTTCACCTCAGAACTTGACATTGGACTTAGAATATAGTGGATACTCATTAGGATATCAGTTATACTCATTAGTTGTGTTACTTGAAAAAATAAATGCATGATATTTTCATAACATATTAATGGCTGTTTGTGAAGATTTTTTTTCCTTCATAAAAGTGAATTTGATAAAACCTTAAATCTGTTTCTTTAAATATTAACATTTGATAAATTCTTTGGTTATTTTGTTTCTGGATTTTAGGTATCATCAGAAAAAGCCAATGTATGAAAGAAATGACTCTTTGGTGTCTGAATTTGTTTTCCTGGGACTTTCTACCTCTAGACCAGTGCAGCATTTCCTCCTTGCCTTCTCTACAGTGTTTTATGTAACAATTGTTCTAGGGAATCTCCTTGTTGTGTTTGCAGTGACCTTTGACCCTCATCTACATTCCCCCATGTACTTCCTTTTAGCCAACCTCTCATTTATTGATTTGTGTCTTTCTACCTTAACAGTGCCTAAGATGATCTCTGACCTGCACTCTGGGCACAAAACCATATCCTTCCAGGGGTGTGTCACCCAGATATTTATCCTTCACACCCTGGGTGGATCTGAGATGGTGCTGCTCACTGCCATGGCCTTAGACCGCTATGTGGCCATATGTAAGCCCCTGCACTACCTGACCATCATGAGCCCACGGGTGTGCCTTTTGCTTCTGTGTGGTGCCTGGGCTATTGGCCTCATTCACTCAGTGGTCCAGTTAGCTTTTGTGATCCATTTGCCTTTCTGTGGTCCTAATGAAATCGACAGCTTTTACTGTGACCTTCCTTGGTTTATCAAACTTGCCTGCATAGATTCCTACAGAATGGAATTCATGGTCACTGCCAACAGTGGGTTCATATCCATGGGCACTTTCTTCTTGTTGATCATCTCCTATGTTTTCATTCTGGTCACCGTATGGAAACGCTCTTCATGTGGTTTGCGCAAGGCCCTCTCTACTCTGTCAGCACACATCACTGTGGTGGTTTTGTTCTTTGGACCCTGCATCTTTGTTTACATGTGGCCATTTCCCACGGTGCCAGTGGATAAGTTTCTTGCCATTTTAGACTTTTTGGTTACACCCATCCTGAATCCTGCCATTTACACACTGAGGAACAAAGACATGAAGATGGCTATGAAGAGACTGAGTTGTCAGCTTTTGAGTTTGAAGATCTCTTAAGTAACTCATGGGTGCACAAGTTACTTCAGACAACTTCATGTAATACAAATGGTTAAATAAATATATAAAATTTGGGGCTCTTTTTTTCTGAAGTTAAGCTGGATTAAAACTTAGCATTCAAAAGACTATGATCATGACATCTGGTCCCATCACTTCATGGTGAAAAGATGAAACAATGCAAACAGTGACAGACTTTATTTTCTTGGGCCCCAAAATTACTGTGGATGGTGACTGCAGCCATGAAAGACATTTGCACCTTGGAAGAAAACCAATGTCCAACCAAGACAACATATAAAAGCAGAGCCACTTTGCCGACAGCGGTCCATCTAGTCAAAGCTCTTGTTTTTCCAGTAATCATGTATGGATAAGTCATGTATTAGACCATAAAGAAAGCTGAATGCCAAAGAATCGATGCTTTTGAACTGTGATGTTGGAGAAGACCCTTGAGAGTCCCTTGGACTGCAAGGAGATCAAACCAGCCAGTCCTAAAGTAAATCAGTCTCCTGAATATTCATTTGAAGGATTGATGCTGAAGCTGAAGTTACAATACTTTGGCCACCTGATGTGAAGAACTGACTAATTGAAAAAGACCCTGATACTGGAAAAGATTGAAGACAGGAGGAGAAGGGGATGACAGAGGATGAGATGGTTGGAAGGCAACACTAACTCTATGGGCATGATTTTGAGCATTCTCTGGGAGCTAGTGATGGACAGGGAAGCCTGGCATGCTGCAGTCCATGTGGTCGCGGAGTCAGCCATGACAGAGCGACTGAACTTAACTGAACTGACCATTTTATAATATTTAGACTAGACCGTTGGTTATGAGGTTACGTTCAATTATCTTGTTAAGTCTCTAGATAATGATTTGTTTGTCAGCCAAATTGAAGTCCCAGGAAATATTTGGACAGTTTTAGAAAAGCAGTGATTATAGACTTAGTGTCTATTGAAAGTATGGCCTTATGCATCAGACTGCCTGTATTCAATTAATCAACTGAATTTTATTAATTCAATGAATTAATTAATATAGAACTAATATATGCAAACTTTTCAGAAAACTATGAAATATCTAACTCTCTTTAAGGTGCTAGATATGAATAACTACATTTATCTTTCTGAAAGACAAAAATATGTACGAGGGAGTATTTTTGGCCTGGAAATAAAAACAGACTGTGAGAAGTGGAGTAGAAGGAAAACAGAACAGATACTATAATAGAGATTGACAGTAGGAAGGAAAACAAAAAGGATAGCCTCATAAACAGTATATTTTATGAGTCTGAAATACACTTTCCTTGTTTGTCTCAATTCCAGTGGACTCAAATCATTCTCCAATTGACTTAGGACAGGGAAATTTATGTATGTGTTGGTATTTCACAGTTTCTGAAACTGTGACTTAATTCATCAATGAATATTCCTCAAACATCAAAATGTGTTGATATGATCATGGCCTAGATGTTATTATTAATATACAACAACTATTCTTCCCAAATTGTTGCTGACTATTTTCTATAGTAACTCATCTTATCTAACTCTACCGTGTCTCAAAACATGGGTGTCAATATGTGTTAGTGTGTATGGTCTGTGTAAATTATAAAACTTATTTAATTTATAGCTGGCTTTGACAACTAGAAGACTGAGCCAGTTCACTGTGAAGCTATGAAAGGACACTATGTCCTGAGTATTTGTGATCCACAGTTCTTTCAGGATTATGCAATCAGTTTGTAATTTTATATTTTTCCTGTTCACAATTATTTCATTGCTTTGATTTATACTTTCAGTGGATTCTTGTTAGCTACATTAAATTAGGAAGTACAATATAAAGCCAGAACTCTGAGGAATTTGCCAACAGTATTTGAAAGTAGCAGGAGAATGGAGAAGACAAGTTCTAACCTCAAAAGTTCTGAAAGGCAATACTGAATTACCTGAATCTGTCAGGCTGAGGAGCTAAAGGTCTATTAGAATCATAAGCCAAACATGGAAGGGTTATATCCATGGCACAGGATCAAATCTGAAGTGTACCAAGTCTTCTAAAAACTACAATGCAGATTTGAATAAGGTCAGTACTTGATCAGATTGAAGGGATCATGCCTTAACATTTTATACCTCATAGAGGAAAGAGTAGATTATTTCTGAAGGAATTTATTACATCAGAGGTACATGATCTTTTATATACAATGTGTCAAATAGAAAAAAGTAACTATGGAATATGCAAGAAGTGGGAACATGTGATTGATAATTAGAAGGAAGTGAGTAAAGAGAAGCAGACCAAATATGGCTCAATTTGTGAAATCAGAAAAGAGCATAAAATAATTGATATAGTTAAAGAGAGAGACATTAAGGAGCTGAAAAACTGAAAAAAAATATACAGAGAAACAGAATATCTAAGAAAGAACCAATTGATTTTAGAAATGAAAAAGAAATGTATAATATTATGAATTTAAGAAGGCTTAAAAATGGACTGGACACAGCAGAAGAAAAAAATCAGTCGATTCAAGACAAATCCATAGATATTATCCAAAGTGAGTACAAATATATAAAAGAATAAGAATATAAGAATATATGTGCATATATACATACACATATGAAAATAGCAGTTATTTTATTTAAGATTTATCCCTGAGATTCTCTATTGGAAATGTTACAAACTACACAGGACCATGTCATCTTTAGAAAGTAATATGTAATTGGTAGTGTATCTAGATCCATGGATTTCATGTAAATGGATGTAAACTTGTATAACATTTTGAGGAAGATTTCTGAAGAAAAGTTTTGTTTTGTTTAATGTAGTAATGAATAATTTACAAACTTTGAACATAATATAGTTCTTAAAGGCTATTTGAATACTTCAGGGAATTAAAGGATCGCTGATTCCAAAGTTTCTTTTTGACCTACCTGTATGATGAACTGCCTAACCCATTTATGAATAGGAAGGGAAAAGCAAATTCTCCAAAGGTTGTTAATATAGACATCTTTGTGTTTAATATGTATCTTTTAAAGAATTTACATTATCACAAATGACTAAAACATGATATTGAGGGAACAAATCTCTCTCCAGATTATGATTATGATTCAACTTTCTTTCTGAATATGATTAGGAATACTTAATGATTACTTTTATAGATATGACTACAGAAGGTAATAGAATGTTAACTAATTAATAGAATAATTTATCATTTTTTATAGATAAATATAGCAATATAATGCACTATCTTATTAAACTTTAGAGAAGTTCTATGTGAAATGCTCTTCTAAAAGAAATGCATAGAATGACAAAAAATTTTCAGATATGGTGTCAGTGTTGAAGTAACAAAAGAAGAGTAATAATTAATGTTAAAATTCTTATTAATTTAGTCATTATTGAACACAATAAAAATAATACTTATAAAGACTGGCCAAATTTCCCAAACAAAAACTCATTTTGACAATTCTGGAATACTAAAGAATTGACACAAAACTTTCATCAAGAGATATACATGATTTCCATATGTGAACTGGGGAACTCTTCCCTGTCTTAAGTAACAGAATAGGTGTGGCTAACTTAAGGAACTCACAGAAGACTTTCTGATAATTTGAGATGATGAAATACCAACAGAAATCCACAGTCTCTCATCATACTCTCTTAATGGCATTTCTAATCTCTTTATTTCTGAAAGTATAAACGACTGGATTTAGTAGTGGTGTGATGATCACATAAAATATAGCAAGGAACTTGCCCACCCAAGTAGTGCTGAGTGGAAACAGATAGATGAAGATGCAGGCCCAAAGAATAACACGATCACTGTGATGTGGGTAGTGCAAGTGCAGAGAGCCTCGGATGCCCTGTCCATCGACTGATGGCAGACAGTAAGCAGAATATAAAAGTAAAATATCAGCAAAGAATGAAGCAGATGGTGACCAAGTACCCCACTTGGGGTACCCACCAAGTACCCCCATTTATCAACATTTTGAGAATATCAGTGTCCATGCAAGCTAGCTTGATCACCAAATATCACAGAAAAAACTATCCAATTCTCTGGGTCCACAGAAAGGCAATTGTATAATTATAGGTAGTTGGCTTATTGAATGCCCAAAGCCAATGATCTATGGTGTCATCACTAGCTGAATGCACATTTGTGTGTTCATGATGCTAGAGTAATGGAGTGGCTTGCAGATGGCCTCATAATGGTTATAGGCCATAGACACAAGCAGCACCATCTCACCCCCCCCCACAAAAGAAAAAAGGAAAAAAAGCAATCTGACACATGCATGCCTTAAAGGAGATGGTCTTGTTTGCTTTGAGAAAGTTTGAGATCAGTTTAGGAGTAGTTACTGTTGAAAGACATAAGTCAATGAAAAAAAGACTGGCTAACAGGAAGTACATTGAGGAGTAGAGAGAGGGTCAGCAGTAATTAGGAAAACGAAGATACTGCCCAAAACGGTGATTAAATAAAGGGAAGAAAATATCACTAGGAGGAAGGCCTAGAGTTGTCGTGAGTCACACAGCTGGGAAAAAATAAATTCAGACACCACAAATTGGTTATTTCTTCCATTTATTCACTTTATTCTAATTTTATCTGAAGAAAAGACATGAAAATATTTTTTCTGAATCAAGCAAATTTCTTATTTATTGGTGATGGAAGCATATCCTTACATAATCACTTTGGAAAAAAAATTGTGCTTTTCTTATAAAGCTCAATACTCACACATCCTATGGTCCAGCAATTTCAGTCTTATGTGTATGCTCGAGATAAATTCTTACAACTGTACATATGGAGATATTTATAATTATGCATATAAACAGGAAAATGGAATATTATTCAGAATCATAGCATATAAAGTACAACTATATAAAATGACAGATATATAGCTTTTTGAGACACCATAATGAAGAAAAAAGAGGTTAGCATAATTTTTGTAAACAGCAATATAAAGATGCTGTATTCTGTAGGAACTTCTATATATAACTATCTATTAAAAATGATATAAGTAACTCCAACTCTAGGAGGCTAAGGATCAGGAAGGGTATGCACACATTATTAGCTATATGATATTATTAACTGTTTAGGTCATATATTAGTCATGTTTTTATAGGTATAGTTTTATCATTGAATAAACAAGCATAAAAATTCAAAATGACCATTGAAAAAGATGTTGAATATACTATGAATCAAGAGTTATGATCAATTCAATGCTGCGGGCCTGAGGTTTAGTCTGGGTTTACCCTCCCTGTTGTCTGTAATGGAAGCTATTGATGATACAGTTTTTGTTTAAGTCCACAGAGTTATCAAATACCAAGGATAAAAATAAAAATAGAATTAGAAAGCTATAGATGTAGGAGGGGTTTTTAATTTTCTCCAGTATGGTAAACAGAAATTTATTGAATATTTTCTTACTGAGAACTGTAATCACTTTTGCGCACTTCAGTGAAAAAGAAATAGATTGTAGGTGGTGTATGTTATATCACAGAATAAAAGCGTATGCCTGACTTTTCACCTAATATTAGCTTAATAGGCTGTCGATGTTATTTTAGAAAAATTAGAAATGGCAAAATATTGCTGCTATATAAAACTATATTAATAATACTGTTAAAATAATTACAGACCTGGATTACCATGATATTGAATGTTTTGCCTTGGAGACGAACAGAGATTATTGTCGTTTTTGAGATTGCATCCAAGTACTGCATTTCAGACTCTTGTTGACCATGATGGCTACTCCATTTCTTCTGAGGGATTCCTGCCCGCAGTAGTAGATATAATGGTCATCTGAGTTAAATTCACCCATTATAGGGCCCTGGAATGCAAAAGTAGGAAGTTAAGAAACACCTGGAGTAACAGGCAAATTTGGCCTTGGAATGTGGAATGAAGCAGGGGCAAAGACTAACAGAGTTTTGCCAGGAAAATGCACTGGTCATAGCAAACACCCTCTTCCAACAACACAAGAGAAGACTCTACACATGGACATCACCAGATGGTCAACAACGAAATCAGATTGATTATATTCTTTGCAGCCAAAAATGGAGAAGCTCTATACAGTCAACAAAAACAAGACCAGGAGCTGACTGTGGCTCAGATCATGAACTCCTTATTAACAAATTCAGATTTAAATTGAAGAAAGCAGGGAAAACCACTGGACCATTCAGGTATGACTGAAATCAAATCCCTTATGATTATACAGTGGAAGGGAGAAATAGATTTAAGGGCCTAGAACTGATAGATAGAGTGTCTGATGAACTATGGAATGAGGTTCGTGACATTGTACAGGAGACAGGGATCAAGATCATCCCCATGGAAAAGAAAGTCAAAAAAGCAAAATGGCTGTCTGGGCAGGCCTTACAAATAGCTGTGAAAAGAAGAGAAGTGAAAAGGAAAGGAGAAAAGGAAATATATAAGCATCTGAATGCAGAGTTCGAAAGAATAGCAAGAAGAGATAAGAAAGCCTTCTTCAGTGATCAATGCAAAGAAATAGAGGAAAAGAACAGAATGGGAAAGACTAGAGATCTCTTCAAGAAAATTAGAGATACCAAGGGAACATTTCATGCAAAGATGGGCTCGATAAAGGACAGAAATGGTATGGACCTAACAGAAGCAGAAGATATTAAGAAGAGGTGGCAAGAATACACAGAAGAACTGTACAAAAAAGATCTTCACTTCCTGGATAATCACGATGGTGTGATCACTCATCTAGAGACAAACATCCTGGAATGTGAAGTCAAGTGGGCCTTAGAAAGCATCACTATGAACAAAGCTAGTGGGGGTGATGGAATTCCAGTTGAGCTCTTTCAAATCCTGAAAGATGATGCTGTGAAAGTGCTGCACTCAATATGCCAGCAAATTTGGAGAACTCAGCAGTGGCCACAGGACTGGAAAAGGTCAGTTTTCATTTCAATCCCAAAGAAAGGCAATGCCAAAGAATGCTCAGACTACCACACAATTGCACTCATCTCACACGCTAGTAAAGTAATGCTTAAAATTCTCCAAGCCAGGCTTCAGCAATATGTGAACCGTGAACTTCCAGATGTTCAAGCTGGTTTTAGAAAAGGCAGAGGAACCAGAGATCAAATTGCCAACATCTGCTGGATCATGTAAAAAGGAAGAGAATTCCATAAAAACATCTATTTCTGCTTTATTGACTATGCCAAAGCCTTTGACTGTATGTATCACAATAAACTGTTGAAAATTCTGAAAGAGATGGGAATATCAGACCACCTGACCTGCCTCTTGAGAAATCTGTATGCAGGTCAGGAAGCAACAGTTAGAACTGGACATGGAACAACAGACTGGTTCCAACTAGGAAAAGGGGTACATCAAGGCTATACATTGTCACCCTGCTTATTTAACTTATATGCAGAGTACATTATGAGAAATGCTGGACTGGAAGAAACACAAGCTGGAATCAAGATTACCAGGAGAAATATCAATAACCTCAGGTATGCAGATGACACCACCCTTATGGCAAAAAGTGAAGAGGAACTAAAAAGCCTCTTGATGAAAGTAAAAGAGGAGAGCGAAAAAGTTGGCTTAAAGCTCAACATTCAGAAAACAAAGATCATGGCATCTGGTCCCATCACTTCATGGGAAATGGCTGGGGAAACAGTGGAAACAGTGTCAAACTTTATTATTTTGGGCTCCAAAATCACTGCAGATGGTGATTGTAGCCATGAAATTAAAAGACACTTGCTCCTTGGAAGGACAGTTATGACCAACCTAGATAGCATATTCAAAAGCAGAGACATTACTTTGCCGACTAAGGTCTGTCTAGTCAAGGCTATGGTTTTTCCAGTAGTCATGTATGGATGTGAGAGTTGGACTGTGAAGAAGGCTGAGCGCCAAAGAATTGATGCTTTTGAACTGTGGTGTTGGAGAAGACTCTTGAGAGTCCCCTGGACTGCAAGGAGATCCAACCAGTCCATCCTAAAAGAGATCAGTCCTGGGTGTTCATTGGAAGGACTGATGCTGACTGAGGCTGAAACCCCAGTACTTTGGCCACCTCATGCGAAGAGTTGACTCATTGTAAAAGACTCTGATGCTGGGAGGGATTGGGGGCAGGAGGAAAAGGAGACAACAGAGGATGAGATGGCTGGATGGCATCACTGACTGGATGGACATGAATCTGAGTGAACCCCAGAGTTGGTGATGGACAGGGAGGCCTGGCGTGCTGCCATTCATGGGATCGCAGAGTTGGACACAACTGAGCGACTCAACTGAACTGATAGTTGTAAAACCAAATGAGTTAGAGCAGAATTCACAAAATAATCAAAAGTTAGGAAAATTAAAAATAAGAATTGAAAACATAATTTCATTTTATTCTTTGAACTGCTAATTTTAGGGCCATGGGAAAACTAAACCTCCCTGTTTCTTTGTATCTCCCTGTCAGTCTCTGAATACCTCTCATATAATAGAAATTTTCACCCACATTGTCTAAAATAATCTTCACAATAACCAAATAAAATAAGTTAAATATTCTTACTAATCTGAGCCTGGCTGTCAGTGCAATCTGTTGGAGTTTCAGAGTGAGAAATAGCATGACTCTAGTGTAATCCCAATATTTTCTGATGCCAGGCCTTCATCTGTGTTGTCATTCTTTCTCTCCTGTTCAGTTCCAAGAGTATAACTCCATTTCCAGGGTAACTATTAATTATTGTAGGCTTTGAGAGATTTCTCTCCATAATCTCTATCATATTCTTACCAGAGTTAAATTAATAACCATCACTTTTCTCAATATTCAGAAATTTCTATTAATTACAGTTACATATCTGTGTCCAAAACACAGTTTTCCTTAACTCAAAGAAAACTGCAGACCCTGATGTTTGTGGATCTGTGACTACCTTAATATTACCTCAAAGAGGGCACCTCTGTAGCTGTAAGACCCTGTAGCAGTTACTCATTTTGATGCTATGGGGAGTCCGAACTTTCAAAATGTACGTTGAAGAAGAAACCCTTGATATTTCTGAAAGCTATGCAAAAATTCCAAACCATTCTAATTAATGTGCATGGAATTATGGCATTAAAAGATTGTCTTAAATATGACAGAGAAAGAGAACCAAGGGATAAATTAAGAAGTTTGAAAAGTGTAGTGTAGAGTGTATCTTCTTACCAGAGAGAAACCATGGAGTCACAAAGAGTCGGGCACAAGTGAGCATACATGTACGCAAAGGCAATATTATCAATATTCTTCAGAATATTGTAAGGGAAGCTTACCTTTTATTTGCATGTATACAATATTATATGATTTAGTCTTAAGGACAAGAATCCAACACTTTAGTGATCTGAGAAGGAAATATGATAACATGTGTCTGTCTGCCCATGGCTGTTACTTTTTTTTCATCAGAAGAATACAATTATTCAGATATTGGTGGTTATGGTTTCAGTTTATTTTCTATGCAGTTACATACTTACATGTGCACTCATATATATATGCACACACGTATGGTGGAGTTTTTCCTTTGAAATATGGAGTATGGAAGAATATTTTAAATTCAATTAATTTAAAATAATATTATGCTTAAATATATTTCATTCAATGTAAATGGTTGTTTTAGAGAAATAAAGAGAAATTAGAGACTATTTATTCAACTGCACATTTTTAGTGTTCTTTTTGCACTTTGGGAATGAATGGCAGGGTTTGGAAAGCAGGCATGAAAAGAATGAAGCAGAAGAGTGGGATTATTACACTTGACATTAACTATGTAGATAGTGTCAGTGATGTCAATCCACCACTAGTCAACTCGGCTTGTGATCAGACATAAGAGGGTCTTCTGTCTTGACACACTGGAGACATTGAAAAGTTAGGTGTTTGTCAGAGGATCATGAATTCATGGGAATGAATGAATATGTGAAGCACAGGAGATTTTAGTGTAATGAAATTCTTTATGATAACTGTAATTTCGAATATATTGTCTTAGGCATTTGCTGGGTCTTCTGTGAGGGCCTAAATACAATGGCACTCTAGAAGCAATGAGCACATGTTTATTTCTAATTTCATTATCTATAAACAGAATCAGGGATCTTTGGAAATAGGGCTATTGTTGGAATAGGAAATTAAGATACAAGATAGTCTGGGAGCATCTTTTAGTCCCAGAGAATAAGGGAATGCTCAAATATACATAAACTCACAAAATTTGATGCAGCTATACATAAAAGAGGCTTAAGAGCCAAATGAAAATGCTCCCAATAGCAGTATTTGATTATAATCTAGATTATAAAATAAATATCCATGATTTCATACTAATGTAAATGACTGAATAAATTAGTGCATGGGGTAGCAAAGTAATCACTCATGCAGGAGAATTAGAGATAAATTGTGTAGCACGCTACCCTAATCAAGGGGAGCATAGCTACCCATTCCTTAAATGTAGGCTGAGTATAGTGACTTTTCTCAAAATACAGTGTGGATAGTACGGAAAGTAAATATACAGTGAGGGAACTTGCCATTTCAGTCAAATGATCAAGGTCAACATCAGCAGACATAAATCATGGTGATGGTACAGACACTTGATGTCAGGTGTCAAAAATGGCAGATCACCTGTGGCGTGTGTCCCCTGAACCCAGAACTTTGGTGAAATCATGAGAAAATGCCAAATACATTTCAGTGGGGTGATATCCTTCCTACTTTGCAATTCCTCACAAAATTAAGCAGAATTATCATAAAACTCATCAATTCTGCTTCTAGTCTTTAACCCCAGAGAATTAAAAACAAGTATTAAAATCTTATACATGAATATCTAGAGCTATTCACAATGGGCAAAGGTGTTCATCTAAATGTTCATCTGTTGATGAATGGATTGACAAATGTGGTAATCCATACAAAGGAATACCATTCAGACACAAATGTGTATCAGATACATATTTCAATATGGATGAAAATAGTTTTGAACTAGGTCAAAGTGATGATCCCACAATATAATGAATGCCTAAATGCCATTGGTTTGTAGCTCTCAAACGGTTGATTTTACATTATATTAATTTATCTTGATAACATAAAATGTAAAACTAAAAAGATAAATTAGTAAATATTATTTTCCACTATGAATTAAGGTTTTAGTTATCAACTTTTTTTAGCTTTTTTTAAAAAAAAATACTTGGATAATGTGCATTTTTGATGTAAAAAAGAATGCTACCATTCTAACACTAAGTTTTTGTTAATTTCTTTCTAGGCTGAATGTTATGTAGAAATTAGTCTAAGTTTTTGTAAAATGAGAATAATAGCAGTTTAACAAAAAGAATTTTAGTACAATATGTTGAAATGTAGCTCTTATAATAATGTTAAATTTTATAAGAATGGTGATATTTGATCTTCTGTGTGTACACATTGCTTTTCTGAGCAGTATTATAGAGTTATAGATATTAAGTGTGTCCAGAGTTAGTTAATGAATAAAAAAAATCACAGTGCTGAATGCCAAGGTACACAAAGTTTTTCCCCTTAACTGAGAAGTCACAGTCTTATTTCTCATCAGGTGAGGAAGAATATGGGATTTCCATCTCACTATTTGTTTAGACATAATAAATGAGATCATATAGGTATTACACTCAGAAAAGTGAAAAGCTTAATAGACTTGTGAACTTCTTTTTAATACATCATGGCATTGATCTAAAAGAGAAGCAGCGTAGCTAGGGAATGAATTCATAAACTTTGAGATAAGAATATTATTTCACTTGAATATTCGTTTTGACTTTAGTATTCTGAACTTTTCCAACATATTTATTTCTGTTTTTAAGATATTATCATGGCCAAAATGGGATTGGTAATTTTATCAATGAGGTAAAAGCAGGGATAGGGTTTCTAGGAATATTGCATGAATATGTTTCCATTAGAATTTGAAATAATTTTTCTAATGAGTGTGTTAATAGGCATTCCTTTTTCACTAGTATTGGTCTAAATGATATTGATCAGTAGGTATTAAAATTTTAGAAGATGCTGAGTTTCCTTGAATATATATCGCTGTCACAGTTTATTAATCATAGCTTCCTTTTATTCGCATTTACTTTTAAAATCAAGCTTCTAATATTTTTTCGTCTCTTAATGGCATGGGAATTCAAGGTAGAAATCTCATAATAAACGGCCTAGGGACTCAGGTCACTGCGTTATCAAAGGGCCACCCCAAAGTGTTGTTAGAGCTGGAGAAGTTGTAAGGAGTACTAACCACAGAGATCAAAGAGGGAAACACTTCTTAAGAGGTTCATTTATAGTGAAAATATTGTTTTCTGGGGCCTTTTTTGGGGAGTGAGGTCAGGTAAGTGGGGACAGTATAATTTAAGTGAATAGCTTTTTAAAATCACCAGCTGCTTTTCCTCTATGGGCAAAGTATAGCAACTCTGCTACAACATTTCAAAAATTCTACCCCCTGCCCCCTGCACCTTGCCTTCCACTCTTTCTCATCTCTATTTCTATTTTTCAATTCAGCATGCATTTGTTGAAACTATACAAGTGCTAGCCTTTCCAAGGGGAAGTCTGAGTTTTCTCGAGGCTTGAAGCTCTTCATATGCCTGCACTGTATCTTAATTACCAGGGAAATTTTTGGACATGGATTATATTTCACTTAGAT
The DNA here is from genome assembly GCF_016772045.2 of Ovis aries. Lineage (NCBI taxonomy): Eukaryota > Metazoa > Chordata > Mammalia > Artiodactyla > Bovidae > Ovis > Ovis aries. The sequence continues at coordinate 25,849,127 of NC_056060.1, read as the reverse complement.
CTAGGAAGGACCTTGGGAATTGGTTTTGATGTGAATCATCTTTGACCTGTCATTTTTTTCATGGCAATTTCTGGAATGAAAATTGCTTTTTAATTTCACTGGCATCAGTTTTCAATGAGAATAATATAAAAAACCAGTGTGTTTACCAAGAAACTATTATGAGTTTTCAAGGTATATGCACATATGTGCCCATAGCCATCCAACCCCTTGTCTTCTCTTCCAAATTCACATGATTTCATATGGTCAGAATCTCTGACTAAGACATAGTCCCTGCTCTCAAGAAGCCCATACCCTTTGCAGAGGAGACAGAGAAACTAGTCAATTGTAAATTATACTGTCATGAAAAAGTTATCATGAGAACCTCACACGTAAGATGTGATAGCAGGGTGGAAGAATATCTCATGCAGACTGGGGGGTATCACTGTGGAATAGCTGACAGAAATTTTAGAACAAGATGTAATCGGCCAAGGGAAAAATGTAGGGAAAACTATAGGGCAGAACGAAAGTATGAGTAACCCTCATATCAATGAAAGAACAATTGTCCTAGTAGTTCAAGAGATTAGTGAGGTGGAGTCGTGAGATCAGAGGCTGGGAAAATGCATTGTAGATTGTTGCATTATGTGCCCTGCTGAGACATTGTGAAGAGAGAAGTTACTGAGAGTTTGTAATTGGTGAGCAGGCAAAAAAGACTCAGGAACCACTCCTAAGGTATGCTGTTCTGACTGCTTCCTTTTTAATTGTTATGCTATTCCTTCTTGCCTGCTTCAATTCTCTCCTTTTTCTTTTCGCTACTGTCCCTGCCTCTTCTGTCTCCTCTCTTTTCTTTTCATCAGAGTCTCTTTCCTTACTAGTATCAATCAGCTAGATGATAGATATATTTTATAGCCCCTAGCAGTAGACTGCCACAAAGAGAAGATTTTTTTTCTTGGCCATCGATTTCTTATGGACAACACTTTCTGTTAGGGAGCTATTGTGATTTTCTCTGAGTAAACAGTTGTTGACACACTTGTAAAACTTTATTTCAGTTTTTAATGCTTGATTAAGTGGTACTACCATCACTACAATCTGAATTTGAAGGGTTATACATCTGGGACTCTTATTCTGTATTTTCACAATAAATTTCATTTTTAAGTCAAAAGCCAGTACCAGGTTGTTTTGAAACATTTGAATAATACCGAAATGTAGGACTTGGGAGATGAAAGCCACATGTATCCTATTTTGAGGATTCACTGTTGGTAATGTTTGGTGTGCAGTTTTGGAACATTTTTTCAAATACAAACATTAGTTTCATAAAAGAATTCTGTTTTTGCCATTAGAGGCTCTTGCTTTAATCCAGTATTTGGATGGTTGTTTAGTTGTTTCCAGTTATTTAAATATGTATGAAAAACTGCCATCAGCATTTTACCAATTTAAGACATAGTACTGATCATCATGTAACAATTTTTTCAGGAATTAATACTTGACTATGAATATACATACCCAAATATCTTACTCTAATACTTTTGACTTCACATCTAGTTGATGATCAGAGAAGGCAATGGCAACCCACTCCAGTACTCTTGCCTGGAAAATCCCATGGACAGAGGAGCCTGGTGGGCTGCAGTCCATGGGGTCGCTAAGAGTAGGACACGACTGAGCGACTTCACTTTCACTTTTCACTTTCATGCACTGGAGAAGGAAATGGCAACCCACTCCAGTGTTCTTGCCTGGAGAATCCCAGGGACAGGGGAGCCTGGTGGGCTGCCGTCTATGCGGTCGCACAGAGTCGGACCCGACTGAAGCAATTTAGCAGCAGCAGCAACTACATGATGATAACCTTATGATTACTCATGAGAACAGTACCTGAATTTTCATGCACCATTAAATTTAACTCCATTTCTGAATTGCTATGATGTCTCTTGTATGACAGTGTTTTGCTTTCTGCGACTGGCTTATTTCACTTTCTCCATGTTTAATCACAAGTTGCTCTTGTGCTTGTTGGAAATGGCAGGAAATTTTTGATTTTTTAATTTAAATATTATGTTGGTGTTTGTGTGTTGTGTGTGTGTATCACATTTGCTTTATCCATTCATTGATAACTAAAGAGAAAAACAGGAAAAAATAATCACCTAATTTTCTTACTATCAATAAAAATTTTAATTACTACTTTAAAAAAATGACCTTTTATTGGTCTTTGAAACAGCTTTAAATATTTTGTTACATATGGAAACAAAGTGAATATACATTGTTTTGTATACCAGATAATGTATATTTTCAAATCTACATATTGCATGATCAAAGCCTTTAGATAGAGATTTGATTATAGCTCCTTTGAAATGTCACACCCACTGCAGTTAACTCTGATGATTATCCCATTCATTCTCTCTTGCTCAGTCCAATTCTATTTTTTTCTGATATTGGCTACAAAATCCTCCAGTCACTGCCCCTGTATCAGGGCTTCCTGGCACCACCCTTGCAGTGTTTCCTTTTGTCTACAAGACCCGCTGCACAACCATTACCCTCACAATGTCTTTCCTCACTGGCCTGGCTGCCTGCATGTCTCTTCTTGGCTATAACAGTTTCAAAGGGCTCCAACCGGCTTATGCTGCTTTCTCACTGAGGCAGTGAAAGTTGTGCCCATGGGAGAGCCCAGGCGTGGTGGTGTGGAGTGCCAAGAGAGGACTGACAAGAGAGCGTGGGTGTTAGTGGTGTGGGGCCTGGAGGAAAGCTTAGTGGGGGCAGTGCAAGTGGAGGACTCCTGGTTTTCAATTCAAATGTGGAACAAGCATCAGTAATTTGGTTTGTTTCAAGACACAATAGTTTAATATTATGTCTAAAAAAATAGCATGTATATTAGGTTGAACTCTATAAAATTGATATTTGATCTAATATAAACTGACTGAAAGAACAGTCTCTTATGACTCAAACTAATAAATGCATATAAGCCTGGAGAGGAACAATTTAGTGATAAGAATTAAAGATATACATTTTCTATTTTCTTCGTAGACACGCAAGTTTTAAAAATGGGTTTCCTGTATATCTTTCTTGTGAACTTCTCAGTTTTAAAATGTCTGTTATTCATATATTTCATAGCAATGAATTTTATTCCTATATATGAGTAATAATACTCTCCCAAGATGAAAGAACTATGAATATTTAATTCATATTCAATTAACTATGAATGTACTCCATTGCAGAGAAGGCAGTGGCACCCCACTCCAGTACTCTTGCCTGGAAAATCCCATGGACGGAGGAGCCTGGTAGGCTGCAGTCCATGGGGTCGCTAAGAGTCGGACACGACTGAGCAACTTCACTTTCACTTTTCACTTTCATGCATTGGAGAAGGAAATGGCAACCCACACCAGTGTTCTTGCCTGGAGAATCCCAGGAATGGGGGAGCCTGGTGGACTGCCGTCTATGGGGTTGCAGAGAGTCGGACACAACTGAAGTGACTTAGCAGCAGCAGCAGCATGCTCCATTGCAGACATTTATGTTATTTGTAAATTTTCTTTTTATATTTTTTTATCATTGATGCCTCTTGTAGCTTAATTGTTAGTTTATCTAGTTTTAATATACTAAAAAATTTTTCTTTTTTATTGAAGTATAGTTGATTAACCATTTTGTATATTTTAGGTATACAGCAAAGTGATTCATTCATATATATACATATATATATATACATATATATTCTTTGGAAGATTCTTTTCCATTAGAAATTATTGTAAGATATTAAATATAGTTGTCTTTGCTATGGAACAGTTATTGCTGCTTATCTATTTTTTATATAGTAGTGTGTATATGTTTTTACTTAGTCATAAATAGTGAAAATTTTGAAGTTTAGGTATCTATTTCTAAAGCACCTTCTAAACAAATTGAATTTTTTTATCTTTATCAGTGTATGAATGTGACTTTTTCCTCATAGTCTCATGCATGATTTCATCAATTTTATAAACCTTTGAAATTTGTTAATTCAGAATAGCACCCAACACAATCTTATTTACTTTTCTTTGAATAACTAGTGACAGTTTTACTTTTCATATGACTATCAGCTATTAGGACTTCTGTGTCAGTCGTCTTATGTTTTTCTCATTGTAAATTTCGTATACCACGCTTTCTATCTTTATCTATCCGAAGGAACTGATTTCATCATAGAAATATTAGTCATCTGTCATATTTTATAACTTGTTTTTCAGTGTGTTTTTAATTGTTATTTTATAGTGCTTATATATCTATATAAGATATCTATGTAGCTATGTATGCAAACTTTGTACATATACCTATATCTAAGTATAGTAAGAACTGAATATTATGGATAGTGCCAACTATTTTTCCTCCCTCATTTGTTAACTAGATATTCTTAGAATGAATTTTAGATGTTAAATGTTTGTTAAAATATTATTTTTCTTTTGGTTTGTTACCCTTTTTGATGTTTAAATATCATTTTGAAACTCTCGAGTTTATCATCAGAGGCAATAATCTATGTATTTACAAATTTACCTGTTGTGCCAACACCATTGATTGAATAATTCACCCTGTCCACACTGGTATTATAGGATTCTTCAATAGTCTCTTGAGGTTACTCGTTTATTCTGGCCCTCTCCTTCCATTCTTTACATTGAGATTTTTATAACTCTCTGAAAACAGAAATATGATCCACTGAATATCCCCCAAGATTTCCTACTGCTCTTAGGATAAAAGGCAAAATTCTTATCATGGATCCAAGATTTCATCCTATTTGACCTATTTCTCCAGCCTGATTTTAGTCATTCATATTCCTGTCCCCCTGGCCTGTGTCTCAGGGCCTTTGCACATGGCATTTCCAAAGTCTGGACTACTCTACTTACTTTCAGTGATAACTCATATTTTACAGAGCCTAACTAATCATGATGGTGATATGTCACATTATCATAGCCCTCTGATATTTCCTTCAAATTAGTTGTCAGAGATGTATCTGTATTTAAAGTTATTTAATGTTGATCTACCTGTATCTACCCATCCAGACCGAACCTTTAAAACTTCAAAAGTCAGAATTTCTGTTTCACCTCAGAACTTGACATTGGACTTAGGTATAATAGATACTCATTAGGATATGAGTTATACTCATTAGTTGTGTTACTTAAAGAAATAAATTAATTCATGATCTTTTCATAACATATTAATGGCTGTTAGTGAAGATTTTTTTTCTTCATAAAACTGAAATTGATAAAAGCTTAAATCTGTTTCTTTAAATATTGACATTTGATAAATTCTTTGGTTATTTTGTTTCTGGATTTTAGGTATCATCAGAAAAAGCCAATGTATGAAAGAAATGACTCTTCGGTGTCTGAATTTGTTTTCCTGGGACTTTCTACCTCTAGACCAGTGCAGCATTTCCTCCTTGCCTTCTCTACAGTGTTTTATGTAACAATTGTTCTAGGGAATCTCCTTGTTGTGTTTGCAGCGACCTTTGACCCTCATCTACATTCCCCCATGTACTTCCTTTTAGCCAACCTCTCATTTATTGATTTGTGTCTTTCTACCTTAACAGTGCCTAAGATGATCTCTGACCTGTACTCTGGGCACAAAACCATATCCTTCCAGGCATGTGTCACCCAGATATTTGTCCTTCACACCCTGGGTGGATCTGAGATGGTGCTGCTCACTGCCATGGCCTTAGACCGCTATGTGGCCATATGTAAGCCCCTGCACTACCTGACCATCATGAGCCCACGGGTATGCCTTTTGCTTCTGTGTGGTGCTTGGGCTACTGGCCTCATTCACTCAGTGGTCCAGTTAGCTTTTGTGATCCATTTGCCTTTCTGTGGTCCTAATGAAATCGACAGCTTTTACTGTGACCTTCCTTGGTTTATCAAACTTGCCTGCATAGATTCCTACAGAATGGAATTCATGGTCACTGCCAACAGTGGGTTCATATCCATGGGCACTTTCTTCTTGTTGATCATCTCCTATGTTTTCATTCTGGTCACCGTATGGAAACGCTCTTCACATGGTTTGCACAAGGCCCTCTCTACTCTGTCAGCACACATCACTGTGGTGGTTTTATTCTTTGGACCCTGCATCTTTGTTTACATGTGGCCATTTCCTATAGTGACAGTGGATAAGTTTCTTGCCATTTTAGACTTTTTGGTTACACCCATCCTGAATCCTGCCATTTACACATTGAGGAATAAAGACATGAAGATGGCTATAAGGAGACTGTGTAGTCAGTTCTTGAGCTGGAAGATCTCTTAAGTAACTCATGGGATCACAGTTTATTTCAAACAACTTCATGAAATTCAAGTGGTTAAATAAATATGCAAATTTAGGGCTGTTTTTTTCTGAAGTTACCATTTTATAATATTTAGACTAGACCATTGGTTATGTTGTTACATTGAATTTATCAAATTAACTCTGTAGATAAAGATATGTCAGCCAAATTAAAGCCCCAGTAAGTATTTGGACAGTTTTGAAAAAGCAATGTTTAGAGACTAGTGTCTACTGAAAGTATGGCCTTATGCATCAGACTGCCTATATTCAATTAATCAACTGAATTTTATTAATTCAATGAATTAATGGAGAACTAATAGTTGCAAATTTTCAGAAAATTATGAAATATCTAACTCTAAAATTTAAATGCTGGATATGAATAATTAAATTTATCATTCTTTCTGAAAGACAAAAATATGTGTCTGGGAGTATTTATGACCTGGGGACAAAAACAGTGTGTGAGAAGTGGAGTGGAGAGAAAACGGATCAGATGCTGTAATAGAGACTGACAGATACTGGGGAGGAAAACAGAAGGAGAACCTCATAGACAGTGTGTTTTATGAGTTTGAAAATATGCTTCCCTTGCTTGTTTCATTTCAAATGGACTCAAATCATCTCCAGTTGACTTAGGACAGGGAAATTTATGTATATGTCAGTATTTCACAATTTTTGAAACTGTGACTTAATCCATCAATGAATATTCCTCAAACATCAAAATGTGTTGATATGACTATAGCCTGGATGGTATTATTATTATCCAACAACTACTCTATCCAATTTTTTTGCTGACTGTTTTCTCTAGTAGCTCATATAACTCTACTGTGTCTCAATACATGTGTCTTAAATATGTGTTAGTGTGTATGATCTGTGTAAATTACAAAACCTATTTAATTTATAGCTTGCTTTGACAACTAGAAGACTGAGCCAGGTTCATTGTGAAGCTATGAAAGGACCCTATGTCCTGAGTATTTGTGATCCACAATTCTTTCAGGATTATGTAATCAGTTTGTATTTCATATTTTTCCTCTTCACAATTATTTTGTTGTTTTGATTTATATTTTTAGTGGATTCTTTTTAGGTACATTAAATTAGAAAGTACAATATAAAGCCAGAACTCTGATTGAGGAATTTGCCTTACTTTTGAAAGTAGCAGAATGGAGAAGACTAAAGTTCTAAGCTCAAAAGTTCTGAAAGGCAATACTGAACCACTTGAACTCTGTCAGACTGAGGAGGAAAAGATCTATTAGAATCATAATCCAAATGTGGAAGGGATATATCCAAGGAACAGGAGCAAACCTGAAATGTACCAAAATTATAAAAATTACACTGCAGAATCAAATAGGGTAGTATTTGATCGGATTGAAGTGATCACACCTTAACATTTTATGGCTCAGAGAGGAAGGAGTAGATCATTTCTGAAGGAATTTATTGTATCAGCACTACATGATCTTTTATATACAATGTGTAAAATAGTAAAACATAATTGTGGAATATTCAAGAAGCAGGGATACGTGATTGATAATTAGTGGGAAATGAGTTAAGTGAAGCAGACCACATAAGACAAATTTCTGAAATCAGAAGAGAGCATAAAATCATTGATATAGTTAAAAGACATTAAGAATTTGAAAAACTGAAAATAATTACACAGAGGAACAGAATATCTGAGAAAGAACCAAGTGATTTTAGAAACGAAAAGGAAATATGCAATATTATGAATTTAAGAAGACAAAAACAGATTGGACACAGCAGAAGAAAAAAATCAGTAGATTCAAGACAAGTTAATAGATATTATCCAAAGTAAGTACAAATATATAAAAAAATAAAAATAGAATTCATGTTCACATATACATACACATATGAAATAGCAATTATTTTACTTAAGGGTTTATTCCTGAGATTCTCTATTGGAAACTTACAAAATACAAAGGATCATGTCATCTTTAGAAAGGAATATGAAATTGGTAGTATATCTAGATCCATCAGTTCAGTTCAGTCGCTCAGTTGTGTCTGACTCTTTGCGACCCCATGAATCGCAGCACGCCAGGCCTCCCTGTCCGTCACCATCTCCCGGAGTTCACTCAGACTCACGTCCATCGAGTCAGTGATGCCATCCAGCCATCTCATCCTCTGTCGTCCCCTTCTCCTCCTGCCCCCAACCCCTCCCAGCATCAGAGTCGCTTCCAATGAGTCAACTCTTCTTATGAGGTGGCCAAAGTACTGGAGTTTCAGCTTTAGCATCATTCCTTCCAAAGAAATCCAAGGGCTGATCTCCTTCAGAGTGGACTGGCTGGATCTCCTTGCAGTCCAAGGGACTCTCAAGAGTCTTCTCCAACACCACAGTTTAAAAACATCAGTTCTTCAGCGCTCAGCCTTCTTCACAGTCCAACACTCACATCCATACATGACCACAGGAAGAACCATAGCCTTGACTAGATGGACCTTAGTTGGCAAAGTAATGTCTCTGCTTTTGAATATGCTATCTAAGTTGGTCATAACTTTTCTTCTAAGGAGTAAGCATCTTTTAATTTCATGGCTGCAGTCACCATCTGCAGTGATTTTGGAGCCCAGAAAAATAAACACTGTTTCCACTGTTTCCCCATCTATTTCCCATGAAGTGATGGGACCGGATGCCATGATCTTTGTTTTCTGAATGTTGAGCTTTAAGCCAACTTTTTCACTCTCCACTTTCGCTTTCGTCAAGAGGTTTTTTAGTTCCTCTTCACTTTCTGCCATAAGGGTGGTGTCATCTGCATATCTGAGGTATAGATTTCATATAAATGTGTGTAAACTTGTATAATATTTTGAGGAAGATTTTGAAGAAAAGTTTTGTTTAATGTAGTAATAAATTAATCACAAGCTCTGAACATAATCTAGTTCTTACAGGCTATTTGGACACTTCAGTGAATTAAGTGGATAGTTTATTCCAAAGCTACATTTTTTGGCCTATCTAATGATGAACTACCTAACGCATTTATGACTAGGAAGGAAAAAAGCAAAATCTCCAAAGGTTGTTGATATAGCCATCTTTGTATTTAATGGGCTTCCCTGATGGCTCAGCTGGTAAAGAATCTGCCTGCAATGTGGAAGACCTGGGATCAATCCCTGGTTTGGAAAGATCCCCTGGAGAAGGGAAAGTCTAAGCCACTCCAGTATTCTGACCTGGAGAATTCCACAGACTGTATAGTCCATTGGGTTACAAAGAGTTGAACACGACTAAGTCAATTTCACTTTGCTTCACTTCACTTGTATTTAAGATAGTTCTTTTAAAGATATTACACTGTTTCACAAATGACTAAAACATGATGTTAAGAGAAAAAAACTCTCCAGATTAGGATTATGATCCAATTTCCTTTCTGAATAGGATTACAAATATTTAATGATTACTTATATATATATATATATATATGTTTATAGAAGGCAATAGAATGTTGTCTAATTGATAGACTAATTTATCATTTTATAAAGATAAATATAACAATATAATGCACTAACTTATTAAAGAAAACTTTAAAGAAAGCCTATGTGAAATGCTCTGTTAAGAAATGCATAGAATAATAGAAAATTTCCTGATATGGTGGTCAGTGTTGAAGTAATAGTAAGAATCATAATAATTAACATCAAAATTCTTACTAATTTCAAGCCATTCTTGAGAACAATCAAAATCATGTTTATAAAGACTGGCCACATTTTCCAAACAGGAACTCATTTTTGCAATTCTAGAATACTAAAGAATTGATACAAAACTTTCTTCAAGAGATATACATGATTTCTATATGTGAATTGGGGAACTCTTCCCAGTCTTAAGTAACAGGATGCTGCTGTTGCTGCTGCTAAGTTGCTTCAGTCGTGTCCGACTCTGTGCGACCCCATAGACAGCAGCCCATCAGGCTCCCTGTCCCTGGGATTCTCCAAGCAAGAATACTGGAGTGGGTTGCCATAGGTGTGGCTAATTTAGGGTGCTCACGGAAGACATTCTGATAATTTGAGATGATGAAATACCAACACAAATCCACAGTCTGTCATCATAGCCACTTAATGGCATTCCCCATCTCTTTGTTTCTTAAAGTATAAATGGCTGGATTTAGTAGTGGTGTGATGATCACATAAACTACAGCAGGAACTTGCCCACCCAAGTGGTGCTGAGTGGAAAAAGAGATGAAGATACAAGGACAAAGAATAACATGACCACTGTGGGCAGTACAAGTGGAGAGCGCCTTGGATGCCCTGCCCCTGGATTTATGGCAGACAGTAAGCAGAATATAAAAGTAAGAGATCAGCAGTAGAATGAAGCAGATGGTGGCCAGTACCCCACTGTCAGCATGAATCAACATTTCTAAAACATAAGTATCCAAGAAAGCTAGCTAGATCACCAATGGAATATCACAGAAATTACTATCCAATTCTCTGGGTCCACAGAAAGGCAATTATATAATTATAGGTAGTTGGCTTACTGAGTGCACAAAGCCAGTGATCCATGGTGTCATCACTAGCTGAATGCACATTTGTGTGTTCAGGATGCTAGAGTAATGGAGTGGCTTGCAGATGGCCACATAAAGGTCATAGGCCATGGACACAAGCAGCATCATTTCATCCCCTCAAGAAAATGTCCAAAAAAAATCTGACACATGCATGCTCTAAGGGAGATGGTCCTGTTTGCCTTGAGAAAGTCTGAGGTCAGTTTAGGAGTGGTTACTGATGAAAGGCATAAGTCAATGAATCAAAGATTGACTAATATGATGTACATAGGAGAGTAGAGATGAAGGTCAGCAATAATTAGCAGCACAATGAAGATGTTGCCTAATATGATGATTAAATAAAGTGAGTAAAATATCACTAGGAGGAAGGCCTGGAGCTCCCATAAATCACGCAGCTCAAGAAAATTAAATCTGAACACTACAGACTAGTTCAGTTCAGTTCAGTTTAGTTGCTCAGTCGTGTCTAACTCTTTGAGACCCCATGACTGGTTACTTCTTCCATTTAGTTCAGTTTATTCTAATTTAATCTAAGAAAAGATGTAAAAATATATTTTCTGAATCAAGCAGGTTTCTTATTTATTGCTGATGGAAGCATTTACTTGCATAGTCACCTTGGAAAAAAATTGTCCTTTTCATGTAAAGCTCAGTACTGATATATCCTATGGTTCAGCAATTTCAGTCTCATTTGCATGCTTGAGATAAATTCTTACAACTGTATATATGGAAATATTTATAATTATACATATAAACAGGACAGTGGAATATTATTCAGAAATATAACATATAAAATATAACTATATAAAATGACAAAGATGTATCTTTTTGAGGCATAATAATGAAGAAAAAAGAGGTTATCATAATTTTTATAAAGTGAACAGCCATAGAAAATAATGTATTTTGTAGGGACTTCTATGTATAAACTATGTATTTAAAATGATGTAAGTAACTCCAGCATGGGGGGTAAGGATCAGGATGAGTATGCACGCATTATCAGCTGTATGATATTATGAGCTATTTAGGTCTTATATTAGTCATGTTTTTATAGTTATAGTTTTGTTTGTAAATAAACAAGCAAAAAAATTCAAAATAGACTTTGAGAAATTTGTGAATGTACTATGAATCAAGAATTATGATCAATTCAATGCTGTGGCTCTGAGGTTTTACATGAATATATCTCCCTGTTGTCTGTAACTGAAGCTTTTGATGATACTGGTTTGGTTTAAATCCATTGATTTATCAGGTACCAAGGATGAAAATAAAAAGAAAATTAGAAAGTAATAGATGTAGGAGGGACTTTCAATTTTTTCCAGTGTGGTAAACAGGAATTTATAGAATATTTTCTTACTATGATCTATGATCACTTTTGAGCACCTCAGTGAAAAAGAAATAGATTGTAGGTGGTGTATGATTTATCAAAGAATAAAAGCTTATGCCTTTTCACCTAATAGTAGCTTAATAGGTTGTAAATATTATTTTAGTTAAATTGCAAAGTATTACTGCTAAGATAATTATATAAAAACTATATTAATAATTCTGTTAAAGTTAATTATATGAAATAGGTATGTGATTTTCAACTCTACCCTAAGTAGGAGAAGTGAGACTAAAGATTCTAAGAGCATAGTTGAAAATCAAATGAGTTAGAGCAGAACTCACACACAAAAAAATCAAATGTTAGGACAATTAAAAATAAGAATAAATGGGACAATTTATTTTCTTCTTTGAGTTGCTAATTTCAGGTCATGGGAAAACTAAACCTTTCTCTTTCTTTGTCATTCTCTCTCTGAGTACCTCCCATATGCTAGAAAATTTCACCCATATTGTCTAAAGTAATCTTCACAATAACCAAATAAAATAAGTGAAATATTTGTTACTATTCTGAATTTGACTCCCAGTGTAACCTGTTAGCGGAGAAAGCAATGGCACCCCACTCCAGTACTCTTGCCTGGAAAATCCCATGGACAGAGGAGCCTAGTAGGCTGCAGTCCATGGAGACGGTAGGAGTCGGACATGACTGAGAGACTTCCCTTTCACTTTCCACTTTCATGCATTGGAGAAGGAAATGGCAACCCACTCCAGTGTTCTTGCCTGGAGAATCCCAGGGATGGGGGAGCCTGGTGGGCTGCCGTCTAGGGGGTCACATTGAGTCGGACACGACTGACGTGACTTAGCAGTAACCTGTTAGAGTCTCAGAGCTGGGAAATAGCATGACTGGAGTGCAGTCCCGATACTCTCTGATGCCAGCCCTTCATCTGTGCTGTCGTTCTGTGCTTCCTGTTCAGTTCCAAGAGCATAATTCCATTTTCAGGGTAACTATTGACTATTGTAGGCTTTGAAAGATGTCTCTCCATAAGCTCTATTAAGTTCCTTCCTGAGTTAAATTAGTTATTATCACTTTTCTCAATATTTGGAAATTTCTGTTAATTACAGTTACATATCTTTGCCTAGAACACAGGTTTCCTTAAGTCAAGAAAACTGCAGACCCTGATGACTATGGATCTGTGAGGACCTGAATATTACCTCAAAGAGGGCACCTACACAGCTGTGAGACTGTGTACTCATTTTGAACATGTAGAGAGTCCAGAAGGTCCACCAATACCTTGGAGAAGAAATCCTTGATGTTTCTGAAAGTTATGCAACTATTCCAAATCTTTCTAATTAGTGTTCATGGAAATATGGCATTAAAACATTGTCTTCAATATGATAAGGAAGGGAACTAAGGGAGAAGTTAAGAAATTTAGAGTGCAGAGTGTATCTCCTTACCAGAGAGACACCATATTTGACCACATTTCTTCCTGAGAATAAAACATTGACTATATTCTAAATAGACTCTGAAAGAGAACCGTATTGCATCAAAACAAAGAATCCACTTCCCGCTGTGACCAGCATTCATGGGGGAGTGTGAGGCATATATTTAGTATGGAGAGAGGCCTCTGGAGTAGGAAATTTTTCAAGCTACTCATGCTATGTTCCTTTGAGACCACTTCATTCTGGTCTCTCTGAATTAAGAATATCATCTGGAAAGTGTGCCTTTTGTCAAGATCAGAGTGAGAACTGGTGAGGACAATAATAAAAGTTCTAATGGTAGAGTTAAGCATAGAAAAAAATTAATAAAACAATTCTTTGATTAACTTTTTAAAAAAGAAGAACATTATCCCAGAACTAAGTTGCTATCTCTAGGCCCAGATGACTTGGGTGAGTGGACATGGGATGGTGAGCAGAGGGAGATAACTCGTCAGTGTGTGCTCAGTTGCTCCCTCAGTGCTGTACACCAAGTACGCCCAATGTAGAGCAGTCAGTCTTGAACTGCTTGTTTTATGGGGTTTTAATGAAGAATAGAGAGACATTTTAAAGTGTCAAAAGTTTCTTTGATTATTTGAGCAATGATCATGATTGAAAAATGAGTACCAGGCAATATTGGGGCTTCCCAAGTGGCTCAGCAGTAAAGAATCTCCTGCCAATGCAGGAGATGCAAGAGGTACACGTATGATCCACGGCTGGAGAAGATTCCCTGGTATAAGAAATGACAACCAACTCTAGTATTCTTGCAGGCATAATCTTCTGGATAGGGGAACCTGGCAAGCTATGGTCCATGGGGTCACAAAGAGTTGGATACCACTGAGAACTCTCATACCCAAAGGGCAATATTAACAATATTATTCAAAATAACAAAATAGTAAGGCAAGTTTATCTCTTATTTTCATTTATACAATATTATATTATTTAACCTTATGGACAAGAATCCAACACTTTAGTGGTCTGAGAAGGAAATATGATAGTGTCTCTATCTGCCCATTGCTGTTACTTTTATTTTTTTCAAGCAGAAAAATAAAATTGTTCACATATTGGTAGTTATGGTTTCAGTTTGTTTTCTATGCAGTTACATACTAACATGTGCACTTTTAAATATATAGAAAAATCTTTTTCTTTGAAAAATATACAGTGTTGAAAGATATTTTAAATTCCAGTTACTCTAAAATAATATGCTTAATATATTTCATTCAATGTATATATATTTTTAGAGAAATTAAGAGAAAATTTATACACATTTTTAGTGTTCTTTTCACACTTTGAGAATGAATGATTAGAGTTTGGAAAGCAGACATGAAAAGAATGAAGCAGAAAAGTGGGCTTATTACACTTGGCATTAACTATGTAGATAGTGTCAGTGATGTCAATCCACCACTGGTCAATTTTGCTGATGATCAGGCATAGGAGAGTCCTCTGTCTTCACACACAGTTTAGAAACATCTGTACATTAAACTTTAGCTGACTGTGTTTAGGAATGGAAACCAGAGATAACCCTTTAAACCATTTATTTAGGTTCCATTGTATGAATATCTCGAACATTGGGAATACAAACATTTAATGATGATAGCTACATTAAAATAACCTTGAATATGGGGTTGGGAGGAGAAGCAAATGGTGACCCATTCCACTATTCTTGCCTGGAGAATCCCAGGGACAGGGGAGCCTGGCGGGCTGCTGTCTATGGGGTCGCACAGAGTCGGACACGACTGAAGCGACTTAGCAGCAGCAGCATGGAGTTGGCAGAGGGCAGAGTCAAATACCTTTATCTCAGCTCCACATCAGCTCATCAAGAACGGGCGGCTAAAATGCAGCATGTCTACAGGATGACTTTCTGTTCATTTTCTTCCCTTCTCATTGTTAGAGAGCTTTTGCTAAACTGACATTTCACTATTTCTCAGCGATTGGGGACTCTGGACAGGTTCCCAGGGTTTATCTAAACTTTATGGTTACTTCCTCTCTATCTAGCATATCTGTTCATGTGTTTTAGGGAGTAAATGAATCTTGTGTTTCAGCTCCACCATGTTAGGAGACACAACAATTGGAGGAGGTGGACATTCTATTCCATTAATCAAGGTGTAGATATTGTTATTCTTGTACTCCTGTGACTTCTAGGACATGGGGCTTTTAAAGAAATCAAATGGGACAACCAATGAAAGAGTAATCTAAAGAAACCTCTAGCCTGATTAAAACAACTTTAAATAAGGACAAAGATTTGGAAGATAGTTTGGTAGAGCTTTACAAAACTAATGATAGTATTGCCGCATGATAAAGTAATAGTACTGCTGGGCATTTACCAAGCCGAGTTAAAAATTCTGTTTATACAAAACCTGCATTTGAACATTTGTGGTAGCTTTATCCATAATTACCAAAAACTAGAGCCATCCAAGATGTCCTTCAATCTGTTAATGGTTAAATAAAGTGTGGTACACTTGTACAATGGAATATTATTTGGTAATGAAAAGAAATAATCTATCATGTCATGAAAAGGTGTACAGGATCCTTAAGCGTCTATTGCTACACAAAGGAAGCCAATCTGAAAAGTCTATGTGCTGTGTGATTCCACCTGTATGAAATGCACAACGATGGATACTGTGTTAGGTGGTTAGGTGGTGGTTAGGTGGTTGTCAGAGGTTCATGGGTTAAGGGGAATGAATGAATAAGTTACACCCAGGAGATTTTAGTACAGTGAAATTATTCTTTATGATAATGTAATTTTGAATATATTTTCAAGACATTTGTTGTGTCTTCTGTGGATGCCTGAATGGAA
Source organism: Ovis aries (assembly GCF_016772045.2). NCBI lineage: Eukaryota > Metazoa > Chordata > Mammalia > Artiodactyla > Bovidae > Ovis > Ovis aries. Next base: position 25,832,852 of record NC_056060.1, on the reverse strand, counting down.
TGGCAGCCTAGCAACAAGCTCATGAGCTCGTGAGCTTGTGAGCTCGTATTTGTTTCTAATACTGTTATACAGTTAAAGGAACCAGGGATCTTTCGAGAAATGGCTATTGTAAGAATAGGAAATAAAGATACAAGATAAGTCAGGAGAATATTTTGGTCCCAGACAATAAGGGAATGCTCAAACATCCATAAACTCACAAAATTTGATGCAGGTATACATCAAAGAAGCTTAAGAGCCTAATGAAAATAAAACTCCCAATAGCAGTTTTAGATTATAATCCAAATTATAAATATCCATGATTTCATACTGATGTAAATGATTGAATAAGTTAGTATATGGGATAGAAGAGTAATCACCCATGCAGGAGAATTAGAGATAAATTTTGAAGCACACTACCCTAATCAAGGGGAACATAGCTACTCATTCCTTAAGTATAGGCTGAGTGTAGTGACTTTCCTCAAAATACGGTGTGGATAGTAGGGAGAGTAAATCTACAATGAGGCAGCCTGAGAAACATTTCAGTCAGGTGATCAAGGTCAACATCAACAGATATAAATCATGGTGATGGTATAGACACTTGATGGGAGGTGTCAAAATGGCAGATCACCTGTGGTGTGCTTCCCCTGAACCCATAACTCTGGTGTTCTCATGAGAAAAATGTCAAATACATTTCAGTGGGGTGATACCCTTCCTAATTTGCAGTTGCTCAAAAAATTGAATTACCATGCTGCTGCTGCTGCTAAGTCGCTTCAGTTGTGTCCGACTCTGTGCGACCCCATAGATGGCAGCCCACCAGGCTCCCCCATCCCTGGGATTCTCCAGGCAAGAACACTGGAGTGGGTTGCCATTTCCTTCTCCAATGCACGGAAGTGAAAAGTGAAAGTGAAGTTGCTTCAGTCATGTCCGACCCTTAGCGACCCCATGGACTGCAGCCTACCAGGCTCCTGCGTCCATGGGATTCTCTAGGCAAGAGTACTGGAGAATCCTGTGGACGCATAAGACTCAATTCTTCTCCTAGTCTATAACCCCAAAGAATTAAAAACAAGTACAAAAACAAAATCTTGCATGTGAATATTACAGAACACTCTAAATGTTAATCTGCTGATGAATGGATGTGTTAATCCATACAGAACAATAATATTCAGCCACAAAAAGGATTGATGTAAGGATACACATTTCATTATGTATGAAAACATTTTGGAACTAGGTAGAAGTGATGATTCCACAATGTAATGAACGCCTAAATGCTATCGGTTTGTAGCTTTCAAATGATTGATTTTACCTTACATTAATTTTACCTTGATAAGATAAAAGTGAAGTGAAGTGAAGTTGTTCAGTTGTGTCCGACTCTGCGACCCCACGAACTATAGCCTGTCAGGCTCCTCTGCCCATGGGATTTTCCAGGTAAGAATACTGGAGTGGGTTGCCATTTTCTTCTCCATATATAAAATGCAATGCTATAAAGATAAGTGAGTAAATGTTATTTTCCAATTATGAATTAAGATTTTAGTTATCCACCTTTTTTTAAGCTCATTTTTTTTTAAATCATGCTAGGCTAATGTGTACTTATGTAAAAGAGAATGTTACTGTTCCAACACAAAGTTTTTGCTTATTTCTCTCTAGGCTAGATGTTATGTAGAAATTAGTCTAAATTTTTGTAAAATGAGAATAATCGTTTAACAAAAATCAATTTTTTAAAACAATCTGTTGAAATGGAGCTCTTATAATAATGTTAAATGATATAAGAATTGTGATATTTGGTCTTCTGTGTGTACACATTACTGTTCTGAGCAGCGTTATAGAGTTAGATATATTCAGTATGTCTAGATTTAGTTCATGAATAAAGAATATGCAGGGCTGAATGCCAAGACACACATTCTGACCCTTTTCTACTATTAACTGGTAAATCACAATCTTATTTCTTCATCTGATGGGGAAGAATGTTGTATTTCCATCTCACCATTTTGTTGGAAATAATAAATGAGATAGTATAGGTATAATACTAAGAAAAGCAAAAAGCTTAATAGACATAAGAGCTCTTTTTTTTTTAGTATGTTATAGCATTGATCTAAAAAAGAGGCAGCATCAGTATAGGGATTACATTCCTGATTCAGAATATTATTTCATTTGAATATTAGTTTTGACTTTAGCATATTGACATATTTAATTTCTATTTTTTTAGATATTATTATGGCTAAAATGTGTTTGATAATTATATAAATGAGGTAAAAGCAGGTATAGGGTTTCTAGGAATATTCCATGAATATGTTTACAATAGAATAGTAAATAATTTTTACTAATGAGCGTCTTAATAGGCATTCCTTTTTCACTGGTATTGGTCTGAAGTGAAGAAGTGAAGTGAAGTCGCTCAGTCTTGTCTGGCTCTTTGTGACCCTGTGGACTGTAGCCCACCAGGCTCCTCTGTCCATGAGATTCTCTAGGCAAGAATACTGGAGTGGGTTGCCATTTCCTTCTCCAGGTATTGGTCTAAGTGATATTTAATTTATCAATAGATATTCAAATGTTAGGAGATGCTGAGTTTCCTTGAAGATACTGTTGTCATAATTTATTAATCATAGCTTCCTTTGTTTCCCATTTACTTTTTCAATCAAACTTCTAATATTTTTTCTTCTCTTAATGCTATGGGAATTCAGTAGAGATCTCATAATTAACAGCCTGGGAATTCAGGTCACTGAGTCATCAAAGTGTCATCCAAAGCTATTGTTAAAACTGGAGTAACTGTAAGGAGAACTAACCACAGAGATCAAAGAGGGAAACAGTTCTTAAGAGATTCTATTATAGTGAAAATATTATTTCTTGGGATTTGTTTTTTGGGGAGGTCAGGTAAGTGGAGAGAGTATAATTTAAGTGAATAACCTGTTAAAATGACCAGCTCTTTCCCCTATATGGGCAAAATACAGCAACTCTACTACAACATTACAAAACTTCTCCCCGTGTACCACCTTGCCTCTAGCTCTTTATCTCTGTTTTTCAATTCAATATTCATTTGTTGAACCTTGTTGAATACACAAGTGCCAGTCTTTCCAAGGGTAAATTCAAACTGTCAAGTTGTGCAGCTCTTCATACACCTAAATTGTATTTTAATTTACAGGGAAATTTTTGGACATGGATTATATTTCACTAAGTACTAGAAAGGACCTTGGGAATTGATTTTGATGTGAATCATCTTTGACCTGTTGTTCATGGAAATTTCTAGAATGACAATTGCTTTTTTAAAAATTCTACTAGCATTAGTTTTCTTTGGGAAAATATAAAAAAATCAGTGTGTTTAATGAGAAACTATTATTGTCAATTTTTGAGACATATGTATATACACACCCACAGCCATCCAAACCCTTGTCTTCTCTCCTAAATCCACAAAACTTCATCTGGTCAGGATTTATCTTTAAGACATAGTTTCTGCTCTTAAGAAGCTCATACTCCTAGCAGTGAAGACAGAGCAACGGTTGTTAGTCACTCAGTTGTTACTGTCTTTTTGCGACCCCATGGACTGAAGCCCACCAGTCTCCTCTGTCCATGGGGATTCTCCAGGCAAGAGCACTGGAGTGGGTAGCCTATACCTTCTCCAGGGGAACTTCCCGACCCAGGAATCGAGCAGAGGTCTCCTGCCTTGCAGGCAGATTCTTTACCAGCTGAACTACCCAGGAAGCCCACAGAGCGACTAGCCAATTGTAAATTATAACATGAAAAGGAATATGAGACTCTCACTAGTAAAATGTGATAGCAAAATGGAGGAATATCTCAGGAAGACTGGAGGAGAGAGGGGGACATTGTTGAGTAACAGCTGACAATTTCTAGAACAAAAAGTAATCCACCACGTGAAAAAGGAAAGCTATAGTGCAGAACAAAAATATGGGTAAACTTGATATTAATGAAATAACAAGGGTCCTTGTAGTTCAGGTTTGTGAGGCAGAGAGGTGAGATAAGGGGCTGGGAAAATGAATTGTAGACAGTCCCATTATGTGCCTTGCTGAGATGTGAAGACAGCAGTTACTGAGGGTCTGTAAGCAGTGAGCAGGCAAAAAAGACTCGGGAACCATTCCCTAGAACGCTGTTCCAGCTGCTGCTTCCCTTTCAGCTGGCATGGTATTCCTTCTTGCTTGCTTCTGTTCTCTCCTATTTCTTTCCTCTGGTTGTCCTTGTCTTTTCTGTCTCCTCTTTTTCCTTTCCTTTTCTTTTCATCTTCTTCCTTATTAGTATCAATCAGCTAAACAATAGATATGCTTTAAAGAACCTAGCAGCTTCTTTACTCAGCTATTAAAAAGAATGCATTTGAATCAGTTCTAATGAGGTGGATGAAACTGGAGCCTATTATACAGAGCGAAGTAAGTCAGAAAGAAAAATACCAATACAGTATATTAACGCATATATATGAAATTTAGAAAGATGGTAACGATGACCCTATATGCGAGACAGCAAAAGAGACACACATGTAAAGATCAGACTGTTGGACTCTGTGGTAAAAGGTGAGGGTGGGATGATTTGAGAGAATAGCATTGAAACATGTTTAAAAAAAAAAAAGAAACTAACAGTAGACTGTCACAAATGGAAGGTTTTAACTTGGTCATTAATTTCTTATAGAGAACATTTTCTGTTAAGGAGCTATTGTGATTTTTTTATGAGTAAGCGGTCGTTTACACACTTGTAAAACTAATTTTTAAATGTTTGACCAAATGGTACTGCCATCGATAACAGTCTGAATTTGAAGGGTTGTATGTTCATCTGAGCCTTTTATTCTGTGTTTTATCAATAAATTTTATTTTTAAGTCATAAGCCAATATCAGGTTGTTTTAGAGCATTCAAATAATACAGAAATATAGGCCTTAGGAAATAAAAGCCATATGTAGTCCTATTTTTCAGGATTCACTATTGGTAATATTTAATGTACAGTCCTAGAACACTTTTTTGAGCACAAACATATTTTCATAAAAATAATTTTTTGCCATTAGAGGTTCTCGCTTTAATTCAATATTTGGATGGTTGTTTCCAGGTACTTAAATAAATATAATAAACTGACATCAACATTATATCAATTTAAGACATAGTACGGGTCATCATGTAACAATTTTTGCAGGAATCAATACCAGCTATGAATATACATACACAGATATATTTAATACTTTTGACTTTGTACATAGGTGATGATAATATTATTACTCATAAGAACAGGACCTCAATTTTCATGTAACATCAAATTTAACTAGATTAGTTCCTGAATTGCTATGGGTGGAAAGCTTTTTCTAGGACTACACAAGCCCCAACAAATGATGATTAATATAGGCTTTTTCGGATAGTTTACAATGTTTTTATGCAGTAACAAAACTTAATGCAAGTGGCTTATAACAAGTTTTTATTTTTTCAGAAAAATTGTGGTATAATTGTCACAAATATTGTGTATACTTAAGGTGTACAATTTGATGCTTTGATATAGGTCTATTATACATTATGTATATCAAATACTTTTTGTTATATGTCTATATTATATATGACAAACAATTACCAATAATTATCAAATAATTACCACAATCAAGCTAATGAATGTATCCACCGCTTGGCACAATTACCATTGTTTTGTGTGTGAAAACGCTGCAGATTTACCTCTCAGCAAATTTCAAGTATAAAGCACAGCTTGCTTGTGCATTAGGTCTCCAGAACTTATGCCCCTTGATATGTGAAATTTTGTCTCTTTTGACCATCTCCCCATGCACCCTCCCCTCAGACCCCCAAAACCACAATTTCACTCTTTGCTTCCATTAATTTGACTCTTTTAGATGTCTCATATGTGATACGAGGCAGTGTTTTGCTTTCTATGACTGGCTTATTACACTTTTCTCCGCTTTTAATCACCTTGTTGCAAATGGCCGGATTTTCTTTTTTTTTAGAATGAATTATATTTTGGTATGTGTGTGTTTTGTTGTGTTGTGTGTATCACATTTGCTTTAACTGGTCATTCATCACCAGAAATTTAGTTTGTTTCCATAATTTGATTAACGTGAGTAATGCTGCAATGAACATAGAACTGTCAATATCTCTCAAGATACTGATTCCATTTCCTTTGCATATATAAGAAGTGAAATTGTTACATGAAAAGATAGTTCTAATTTTAATGCTTTAAGAACCTCAATACTTTTTCCAAAATGGAAGGAATAGTGTTATTTTTATGTACTTTCTTGTGTTCCCTAAATTGAAAATCTTTCCAGATCTGTATATATATTATATATATATATAATATATATAATATATATATATAAATAACTATTTATTTAATTTTTATAGCTATATAATATTGGAAATTCTTTTTCATTTTCATCTGTCTCTTTTTATTATTTCCCTGTCAGTTGGTGAAACAGAAAACTGTGAGTCTCCTACTCACTGCTGCAGATAAGGCTAGGCGTCTATCAATATGCTCATTGGTCACTTGTACGTGTTGTTGTTATTGTTCCGACCATCAGTGCCTGTGCACGTGTCTCCACTTTTTCAAGTTTAATCTCCTTGAGAGTTACTATATTAACCTTTGCATCAAATGTAATCTTTCTTTGATTAATGCCAATATGTTGCCTTTCTTGCTGCTGCTAAGTCACTTCAGTCGTGTCCGACTCTGTGCAACCCCATAGACGGCAGCCCACCAGGCTCCCCCGTCCCCGGGATTCTCCAGGCAAGAATGCTGGAGGGGGTTGCCATTTCCTTCTCCAATGCATGAAAGTGAAAAGTAAAGTGAAGTTGCTCAGTCGTGTCTCTTAGCGACTCCATGGACTGCAGCCTACCAGGCTCCTCCATCCATGGGATTTTCCAGGCACGAGTACTGGAGTGGGTTGCCATTGCCAATATTTTGCCTTTCTTACTGAACTATAACAAATGAAGAGTGTATTATTAATGGATTTTTAATGTTTAGAAAGTTTAGAAAAAAGAAAACCAGGAAAAAAAATAATCACCTAGTTTTCCTAATACTAATACAAATTTATCAGTATTTTTTTTAAACTGAACTTTCTTTTGGTCTTTGAGACATTTTAATTTATTTTTTACATTTGGAAACAAAGTGAATGTACATTGTTTTGTATACCAGACAACGTATATTTTAAAATCTACATATTGCATGATCAAAGCCTTCAGATAGATATCTGCTCCTTTGAAATGTCACACCCACTGCAGTTAATTCTGGTGATTGTCCCATTCATTCTCTCTTGCTCAGTCCAATTCTATTTTTTTCTCTTATTGGCTATAAAATCCTCCATTCCCTGCCCCTGTATCGCGGCCTCCTGGCAGCACCCCTGCCGTATTTCCTTTTGTCTACAAGACCAACTTCACATCCATTACCCTCACAATGTCCTTCCTGACTGGCCTGGCTGCCTGCATGTCTGTTCTTGACTATAACAGTTTCAAGGGGCTTCAACCGGCTTATGCTGCTTTCTCTCTGAGGCAGTGCAGAGTTGTGCCCACAGGAGAGCCCAGGCATGGTGTGGAGTGCCAAGAGAGGAGTGATAAGAGAAAGCGTGGTTGTTAGTGGTGTGGGGCCTGGAGGAAAGTTTAGTGGGGGCAGTGCAAGTGGGGGACTCCTGGTATTTAATTCAAATGTGGAACAAGCATCACTAATTTGGTTTGTTTAAAGTTGTTTAGAAGATCATGTATGAATAAATAGCCTATATATTAGATTGAATTCTATAAAATTGATATTTGACCAAATGTGAATTAACTGAAAGAACAATTTCTTATGACTCAAACTGATATATGCATAAAAGCCTGGAGATGAACAATTTACTGATAAGAACTAAAGATAAACATTTTTCTATTTTTCCCTAGACTTTGTAGGAAAATAGGTTTCCTATATACCCTTCTTGTAGATTTCTCATTTATTAAAATGTCTGTTATGCATATGTTCATAGATTGAACTTTGTTCTGTATATGAGTAATAATGCTTTTCTCTAGATGGAAGAACTATGAATATTTAATTCACATTCATTTACTATGAATATTCTCTGCTGCTGATAATTATGTTATTTTTCTTTCTGTAATTTTTATCATCAGTGCCCCTTGTAGTTTGTTTTAACTTATCTAGTTTCAATACACTAGGCAAATTTTCTTCTTTTATTGAGGTATAGTTAATTTATACTGTTTAGTTAGTTTTAGGTATACAGCAAAGTGATTCACTCATATATGTTTGTAGATATCTATATATAAGTAAGCAAGTGAAAGTTGCTCAGTTGTGTCTGATTCTTTGCGATCCCATGGACTATATAGTCCATGGAATTCTCCAGGCAAGAATACTGGAGTGGGTAGCCTTTCCTTTCTCCAGGGGATCCTCCCAACGCACGTCTCCCACATTGCAGGTGGATTCTTTACCAGCTGAGCCACAAGGGAAGCACATATCTATGTATACGTATTTATATATATTCTTTTTCAGATTCTTTTGCTTTAAAAATTATTACAAGATATTAAATATAGTTGCCTTTGCTATAGACTAGTTCCTTGCTGTTTATCTATTTTATATATAGTAATATGTATATGTTAACAAAGATCATGGCATCTGGTCCCATCACTTCATGGGAAATAGATGGGGAAACTCTAGAAACAGTGTCAGACTTTATTTTTTGGGCTCCAAAATCACTGCAGATGGTGGTTGCAGCCATGAAATTAAAAGACACTTACTCCTTGGAAGAAAAGTTATGACCAACCTAGATAGCATATTCAAAAGCAGAGACATTACTTTGCCGACTACGGTCTGTCAAGGCTATGGTTTGTCCTGTGGTCATGTATGAATGTGAGAGTTGGACTGTGAAGAAGGCTGAGCGCCGAAGAATTGATGCTTTTGAACTGTGGTGTTGGAGAAGACTCTTGAGAGTCCCTTGGATTGCAAGGAGATCCAACCAGTCCATTCTGAAGGAAATCAGCCCTGGGATTTCTTTGGAAGGAATGATGCTAAAGCTGAAACTCCAGTACTTTGGCCACCTCATGCAAAGAGTTGACTCATTGGAAATGACTCTGATGCTGGGAGGGATTGGGGGCACGAGGAGAAGGGGACAACAGAGGATGAGATGGCTGGATGGCATCACGGACTCTATGGACGTGAGTCTGAGTGAACTCCGGGAGTTGGTGATGGACAGGGAGGCCTGGCGTGCTGTGATTCACGGGGTTGCAAAGAGTCGGACAGGACTGAGCAGCTGAACTGAACTGAACTAATTATGTCTACGTTATTTTTTCTTGATTGAGATGCTTAGTCATATGAAAGGAAAATTTTGAAGTTTGGGTATCTATTTCTAATGTGCCTTCTAAAGAAACTGCATTAGTTTTCATTCTTTTTACCAGTGTATGAGTATGACTTTCTCCTCACAGCCTCATCCATGATGTCATCAATTTTTTGAACCTTTGAAATTTGTTAGTACAGAATAGCACCCAGAGCAATCTTATCTACATTTCTTTGATTACTAGTGAGACTTTTACTTTCATATGACTATCAACTATTGGGACTTCTTATGTGTTGGTTGTCTTATATGTTTTTCTCATTTTGAAATTTGTATATCACATTTCCTTTATCTTTCTAGAAGAACTGATTTCATAATAGAAATATTAGTCATCAGTCTGATATTTTATAACTTATTTTTCAGAGTGTGTTTTTTATTTTGTAGTGTTTATATATCCATATAAGATATCTATATGTAGATATTTATACAAAATTTTGTACATCCACCTATATCTAAGTATAGCAAGACTGAATATTTTGGATAGTGCCAACTATTTTTCCTCCCTCATTTGTTAATAAGAGATATTCTTAGAATGAATTTTCCATCTTAAATGTTTGCTTGAATATTATTTTTATTTGTCTTGGTTTGTTACCCTTTTTTGATGTTTAAATATCCTTTTGAAACTTTCTTGAGTTTATGATGAGGCAATAATCTACATATTTCCAAGCTTTATCTGTTGTGCCAGCACCATTGGTTGAATAATTCATCTTGTCCACAGATGAGAATGATTATTCATTTGTATTTTGGAGTCACTCTAAGTTTACCTTCTCCTTCCATTCTTTACATTGAAGCTTTGTAACTGTTTGAAAACAAAAAGATTACCAGCTACAACTGAATATCCCCCAGATTTTCTACTGCTCTTAGGATAAAAAGCAAAGTTCATAACATGGGTACAAGATTCCATCCTGTCTGGCCTGTTTCTCCTCCTGAGCTCAATCATTCACCTTCCTTCCTCACTGGCCTTCATGTCTCAGGGTCTTTACACTTGGCATTCCAAAGTCTGGACCACTGTATTTACTCTTCAAAAATAACTCATAGTTAGCAGAGTCTGAGTAAGTATGATGGTGATGTGTCATATTGTTCTCATAGCCCTCTGTTCTTTTCCTTGAAATCAGTTGTCAGAGATGTATCTGTATTTAAATTCATTTAATCTATGTATCTACCTGTATCTACCCATCGAGATCTAGTCCATTTTCTCTCATATTCAGAATTACTGTTTCACCTCAGAACTTGACACTGAACTTGGAATATAGTGGATACTCATTAGTAATATCAGTTACACTCATTAGCTGCATTAGTTGAAGAAATAATGCATTATATTTTCAGAATATATTAATGGCTGTTAGGGAAGATTTCTGATTTAAAACCATATTTGATAAAAGCTTAAATCTGTTTCTTTAAATAAAAATGTTTGATAAATGCTTTGGTTATGTTTTGTTTCTAGTCTTTAGGTATCTCCAGACCAAGTCAATGTATGAAGCAAATGACTCTTTGGTGTCTGAATTTGTTTTCCTTGGACTTTTTACCTCTAGGCCAGTGCAGAATTACCTCCTTGCCTTCTCTACAGTGTTTTATGTAACAATTGTTCTAGGGAATCTCCTTGCTGTGTTTGCAGTGACCTTTGACCCTCATCTACATTCCCCCATGTACTTCCTTTTAGCCAACCTCTCATTTATTGATTTGTGTCTTTCTACCTTAACAGTGCCTAAGATGATCTCTGACCTGCACTCTGGGCACAAAACCATATCCTTCCAGGCATGTGTCACCCAGATATTTGTCCTTCACACCCTGGGTGGATCTGAGATGGTGCTGCTCACTGCCATGGCCTTAGACAGCTATGTGGCCATATGTAAGCCCCTGCACTACCTGACCATCATGAGCCCTCGGGTGTGCCTTTTGCTTCTGTGTGGTGCTTGGGCTATTGGCCTCATTCACTCAGTGGTCCAGTTAGCTTTTGTGGTCCATTTGCCTTTCTGTGGTCCTAATGAAATCGACAGTTTTTACTGTGACCTTCCTTGGTTTATCAAACTTGCCTGCATAGATTCCTACAGAATGGAATTCATGGTTATTGCCATCAGTGGGTTCATATCCATGGACACTTTCTTCTTGTTGATCATCTCCTATGTTTTCATCCTGGTCACCGTATGGAAACGCTCTTCATGTGGTTTGCGCAAGGCCCTCTCTACTCTGTCAGCACACATCACTGTGGTGGTTTTGTTCTTTGGACCCTGCATCTTTGTTTACATGTGGCCATTTCCCACGGTGCCAGTGGATAAGTTTCTTGCCATTTTAGACTTTTTGGTTACACCCATCCTGAATCCTGCCATTTACACGCTGAGAAACAAGGAAATGAAGATGGCAATGAGGAGACTGAGTAGTCAGCTTCTGATTTAGAGGAAGGTCTCCTAAGTAACTCATGGAAGCCCAAGTTATTTCAAGCAACTTCATGTAATAAAAGTGCTTAAATTAATATAAAAAATTTGGGGATTTTTTTTCTAAAGTCACCATTTTAGAATATTCAGGCCATTTATTATGAGGTTACACTGAACTCTTTAGGTAACAAGTCATTTGATAGATTAATCCCAGGAATTGCTTGGTGGAAATTTTTGAAAAAGTGTCAGTTATACACTTCGAATCTGCCGAGTGTATGGCCTTATACATCACCCTGCTTGGATTCAATGAATCAATTTAATTCAATTAATTGAATTAACTTATAACTAATATTGTCAAAAGTTTGAGAGAGTTGTGAAATATCTAACTTTCCTTTGATTTAAAGTTAGGATGTGAAAAAATCATATTTTTTCTGAAAGACAAAAAAATGTGGATTTAAATGAGGATTTAAAACCTGCAGAAACAAAACAGGGTAATAGAAGTGGAGTGGACAGAAGATGGATAAGGTAGCAAAATAAAGGAAGATTAACAGATGGCAGAAGGAAAGCATTTGGGAGAGCCTCATAATATACTTCATGAGCTTGGCCTCTGGCTACTAATCTCACCCTAGCTTGTCTCAATTTCAGACTCAAGTCATCTACAATTGGCTTCGGACAGCGAAATTTATGAATATGTTGTTATTTCACAATTTTCTGAAATTATGACTTAATCCATCAATGAATATTCCTCCAACATTGAAACATGTTGATCTGACCATATAGCCTGGCTGATATTATCATTAGCTAACAGCCATTCTGTCCAAATCACTATTTTTCTTTGATAACTCATCTTATATAACTCTTTTATGTCAAAACATGGGTCTCAGTTATATGGTATTGTGTATAACCTGTGTAAATAACAAAACTAATTTAATTTATAGTTTACTTTGATAACTAGAAGACTGAACCAAATTTTCTGCAAAGCTGTGAAAGGACCCTATGTTTGAGTATTGTAATCCAAGATTCATTTAAGATTATCAATCAGTTGTATATTTTATATTTTTCCTGTTCACAATTATTTCATTGCTTTTATTTGTATTTTTAAATACAATTGCTTTTATTTGTATTTGGATTCTTGTTAGGTACATTGATTAAAAAGAACAATGTAAAGCCAATTTCTCTTTGGGTAATTTTCCATACTTTTTGAAAGTAGCAAGAGAAGGAAGAAGACTAAAGTCTAAAGTTTTAAGCATAAAGGTTCTGAAGGGCAAAACTGAATCACCTGAATTCTTTCAGACTGAGGAGGAAAAGATCTAATAGAATCATCATCCAAACTTGGAAGGGATATATACAAGGAACAGGAAAAACCTGAGGTATACTAAGTCTTATAAAATTTACAATCCAGATTCAAATAGGCTTTATTACTTGACTGAATTGAAGTGATCACACCATAATCTTTTATTCCTCATAGAAGAGAGAGTAGATAATTTGTGGAGGAATAGTGACTCAGATGGAAAAGATTCCACCTGCAGTGCAGGAAACCTGGGTTCGATCCCTGGATAAAGAAGATCCTGTGAAGAAGGAAATGGCAACCCACTCCAGCGTCCTTTTGTGGAGAATTTTGTGGACAGAGGAACCTGGTGGGCTTCAGTCCATGGGATCACAAAGGGTCAGACATGATTGGGTGACTAATACACACATATCATGCCAGAGCTAAATATTCGTTTATACACAGTATTTAAAATAGAAAAAAATATGATATATATGTAGCAGGGATATGTAACTGATAATTAAGCGGAAAATAATAGAAGTAGACTATGGATGGCTCAGTTGTTGACATTAGGAAAGAGTATAACTCGTATACAGAGAAGGCAATGGCACCCCACTGCAGTACTCTTGTCTGGAAAATCCCATGGATGGAGGAGCCTGGTAGGCTGCAGTCCATGGGGTCGCTAAGTTGAACATGACTGAGCGACTTCAGTTTCATTTTTTACTTTCATGCATTGGAGAAGGAAATGGCAACCCACTCCAGTGTTCTTGCCTGGAGGATCCCAGGAATGGGGGAGCCTGGTGGGCTGCCATCTATGGGGTCGCACAGAGTTGGACATGACTGAAGTGACTTAGCAATAACTCATTTAATCTAAAGCAATGTGAAGAAGTTGAAAAACTGAAAAAATTTTCAGAGAAACAATCTAAGAAAGAATCAAGGGTTGTTTTGAAATAAAATTAAATATGGGCAATTATGAATTTAAGGGGGCTTGATTTAAAAACAGACAGAAGAAAGGCTCAGTGGATTCAAAGACAAGTCAATATATATTATCCAAACTGAGTAAAGAGAGATTAAAAGAACAAAAAATGTCAGAATACATACACGTATGAAAATAGCAATTCTTTTATTTAAGGGTTTATTCCTGAGATTTTCTATTGGGAATGTTACAAAATACACAGAACCATGTCATCTTTTGCTTCTGTGGAGGCTCAGATGATAAAGAATCTGTCTGGAATGCAAGGGACCTGCCTTGAATCCCTGGGTCAGGAAGATGCCCTGAAGAAGGGAATGGCAACCCACTCCAATATTCTTTCCGAGAGAATTCCATGGAGAGGGGAGCCTGATAGGCTGCAGTCCATGGGGTCACAGAGTTGGACACGACTGAGTGATTAGCATACATGTCATCTTTAAAAAGTAATATAAATTTGAGATATATCTAGATCCATGGATTCAGATAAATGGATGTAAACTTGTATAATTTTTTGAGGAAGATTTCTGAAGAAAAGTTTTGTTTTGTTATATGTAGTAATGAGTAATTTGCAAACTTTGTGTATAATATTGTTTTTACAGGCTATTTGAACACTGCAGTGAATTAAATGGATAGTTTATTACAAAACTAAATTTTTTTACCTATCTATATGATGAACTGACTAACGTATTTATAAATTGGAAGGAAAAAAGCAAACTCTCTAAAGGTTGTTAATATAGCCATCTTTGTATTTCATATACATCATTTAAAGACAATTACGGTGTTTCACAAATAAAACATGATGCTGAGGGGACAAAGCTCTATCCAGATTATGATTATGATTCAACTTTCTGAATATGATTAGGAATGCTTAATGATTACTTTTATAGATACGTCTATAGAAGATAATTAGAATGTTTTGTAAAAGTAAAGAGAGCAATATAATGCAGTAACATTAAAGAAAACGTTAGAGAAGGTCTATATGAAATGTTCTGCTAAAAGAAATGCATAGGATAATAGAAAATTATTATCCACACTGATATAGTGGTCAGTGTTGAAGTAATAGTAAGAATAGTAATATAAAATAGTAACATTCTTACTAATTTCAAGTCATTCTTGAGAACAATCAAAATCATGCTTTTAAAGACTGGCCAAATTTTCCAAACAGGAACTCATTTTAACAATTCTAGACTCCTAAAGAATTGACACAAAATTTTCATCAACAGATACACATGATTTCCATATGTGAATTGGGAAACTCTTCCCAGTCTTCAGTAACAGGGTGAAAGTGAAAGTGAAGTCGCTCAATCGTGTCCCACTCTTTGTGATCCCACAGAGTGTAGCCTATCAGGCTCCTCCGTCCATGGGATTTTCCAGGCAAGAGTGCTGGAGTGGATTGCCAATTCCTTCTCCAGGGAATCTTCCCGACCCAGGAATAGAACCCGGGTCTCCCTCATTGCAGGCAGATGCTTTACCGTCGGAGCCACCAGGTGTGGCTAATTTAGTGTGCTCACAGTAGACATTCTGACTATTTGAAATGATGAAATACCAACAGAAATCTAAGTCATCATAGCCGCTTAATGGCATTTCTAATCTCTTTGTTTCTTACAGTATAAATGATTGGATTTAGTAGTGGTGTGATGATCGCATAAAATACAGCAAGGAACTTGTCCACCCAAGCGATGCTGAGTGGACATAGGTAGATGAAGATGCAAGGCCCAAAGAATAACATGACCACTGTGATGTGGGCAGTGCAGGTGGAGAGAGCTTTGGATGCGCCACCCTTTGATTGGTGACAGACAGTAAGTAGAATATAAGAGTAAGAGATCAGCAACAGAATGAAGCAAACGGTTGCAAGTACCCCACTGTTAGCATTTGTCAACACTTCTAGAATATAAGTGTCCATGCAGACTAACTTGATCACCAATGGAATATCACAGAAAAAGCTATCCAATTTTCTGGGCCCACAGAAGGGCAGTTGTGTAATTATAGCTAGTTGGCTTATTGAATGCACAAAGCCAATGATCCATGATGTCATCACTAGTCGAATGCACATTTTTGTATTCATGATGCTGGAGTAATGGAGTGGCTTGCAGATGGCCACATAACGGTCATAGGCCATCATCACTAGGATCACCATCTCACCCCCTCCAAAAAAATGTCCAAAAAACATCTGACACATGCAGCCTCTAAAGGAGATGGTCTTATTTTCTTTCAGAAAGTCTGTGATCAATTTAGGGGTGGTTACTGAGGAAAAGCATAAGTCAGAGAATGACAGATTAGCTAATAGGAAGTACATAGGCAAGTGGAGGTGAAGGTCAGCAATAACGAGGAGCACAATGAAGACATTGCCTAAAATGGTGATCAAGTAAAGTGAAGAAAATACCACTAGGAGGAAGGCCTGGAGGTCCCATGAGTCACACAGCCCAAGCAAAATAAATTCAGATACCACAGACTGGTTTACTTCTTCCATTCTGTTCAGTGTCTTCTAAATTTATCTGAAGAAAAGATGTAAAAATAGATTTTCTAAATAAACAGTCTGTGCATCAAGTGTGTTTTTTATGCGCTACTAATGGAAGTGTGTACTTACATAATCACTGTAAAAAGCAATTGGACTTCTCTTTTAATGCTCAATATACATATATTCTATGGTGCAGCAATTTCACTCCCATTTGTATGCTCAATGTAAACTCTTCTATCTGTATACAAGGAAAATTTACAGCAATGCCTATAAACATAGTGATAGAATCTTAACAAAGTATAGCTATATAAAATGACATGAATGTGTGTTAGTAAAATATAGTAATAAAGAAATAAAAAGCCTCAAATAGATCCTCTCAACATAAGTTTTATAAGATGAAGAGCACTACAAAAATAACAGTATATTTTGCAGGAACTTGTATAAGTCATAAAACTATGTCCCAAAATGTAACCTCAATTGCGGAAAGCCAAGATTCTGCATGAGGATGAACACATAAGCAATTGTCCATTATTATCATCTGTTTAGGTCTTGGACTGGGCAATGTTTCATAGGTATAGTTTTATTATTATATAAACAAGCAAACAAACTCAAAATGGACATGGAAAAATTAGGAGAATATACTGTGAATCAAGAATGATGATCTATTCAATACAGCAGACCTGAGTTAAATAATGGTTTCAAAAAACTGGCATTTGCATTTGTTAACTGAAGTATAGTTGACTTACATTAAATGACTTAAAGTCTGCCATCCACAGAAACATGGATGGACCTATAACGTATTACTGTTAGTGAAATACCAGAGAAAGACCAGTACTGTTTGATATCACTCACATGTGAAATCTAAAAAATACTACAAAAAGTGACATTTTATTAACATCTTTTGAAGCTGTGTGGTAAAAAGATATTTATTATAAATAAATTTGAAAAACTCAAACAATATTTAATGCATTATTGAAGAGTAATAATAATTTTAATGACTAGATCCAGTAAAAAAGAGATATTAATACTAGCTTTGATAAAATGACAAAACGCTTTTACCAAGAAACATAGTTAATTATGTATAAGAGCAGATAAGCTGATCAACGAAAGTGTGGAAGAATACATGTTGCATGCATAAGGAGTAAATCACAAGCATCAGGAAGAAACGTATTCTGTTCATGAAATTCAAAGCGATATAGCCTGTAATTGAGATAAGAAGATACGTGTTTCCCAAACTGTATGAAGTTGCATTACTGCTCTTGGCACTCTTTGCTTCTGGTTTTGCTTTCCTTTAGTCTTGGTTTACTCTCCCTGTTTTCTATAATTGAAGTTGTTGTTGATTATATGTTTGTTGTTTAAATCTACACAGTTATTATACTAGGGATGAAAATAAGAGCAGAATTAGAAAACCCTAGATGTAGAAGGGATTTTTAATTTTTTCTGATAGGGTAAACAGGAATTTATTGAATGCTTTCTTACTGTGAACTGTAATCACTTTTGAGCACTTCATTGAAAAAAAAGTTGATTGCAGTCATTCGAGATTATACTAAAGAAGAAAAAGGTTATGTTTACTTTCTCACCTAATTGCTGCAAATGTTGTTAATATTATTTTAGTTGAATTACAAAAGATAAAATATCACTGCTAAATTAATTATGAAAAATGAAAGTGAAAGTTGCTCAGTCATGTCTGACTCTTTGTGACCCCAAGGGCCATTCCAGTCTATGGAATTCTCCAGGCCAGAATACTGGAGTGGGTAGCCTTTCCCTTCCCCAGGGGAACTTCCCAACCCAGGTATTGAACCCAGGTCTCCCACATTGCAGGTGGATTCTTTACCAGCTGAGCTACTATATTTAATTTTCAAGTAAATATTACATGGGAGAAGTAAATCTAAAGATTTTTAAGAGTATAGTTGCAAAATCAAATGAGTTAAAGCAAGACTCACAAAAAAGAATCAAAAGTTAGGATAATTAAAAATAAAAAAGAAAAGGAAGCAATTCTCATTTTTTAAAGCTGCTATTTTTAGGGTCATACATAAATTAAGTCTCTCTGTTTCTTTGTCTCTCCCTGTCTCTCTCTGACTAGCTCCCCTGTGCTAGAAATTTTCACCCACATCATCAAAAGTAATCTTCACAATAAGCCCGTGAAAGACATCTTATTCTGAGTTTGACCATCAGTGTAACCTGTTAGAGTCTCAGAGCTGAGAAATAGTATGACTGGAGTGCAATCCCAGTGCTCTCTGATGCTAGTCCTTCGTTTATGCTGTCATTCTGCGCATCTTTCTGTTCAGTTTCAAGAGCGTAATTCCACTTACATGGTAACTATTGACTGTTACAAACTTTAAGAGATTTCTCTTTGTGTTCTTTGTAATTTTCCTTCCTGAGCTAAATTAATAGCAATCACTTTTCTCAATATTCAGAAATTTCTGTTAATTACAGTTACATACCTGTGTCTAGAACACAGTTTCCCTTAATTCAGGGAAACTGTAGACACCAATGATTGTGGCTCTATGAGGATATGAACGCATCCTCAAAAAGGGAGCTGTAAGGCTGTATAGAAGGTATTCCTTTTGATGCTGAAGGGAGTCTAGAAGTCCCAGCATGTAACTGGGAGAAGAAATCCATGATATTATTGGAAGGTATACAGCAATTCCCAGAGAAGGCAATGGCACCCCACTCTAGTACTCTTGCCTGGAAAATCCCATGGACGCAGGAGCCTGGTAGGCTGCAGTCCATGGGGTCGCTAAGAGTCGGACACGACTGAACGACTTCACTTTCACTTTTAACTTTCATGCATTGGAGAAGGAAATGGCAACCCACTCCAGTGTTCTTGCCTGGAGAATCCCAGGGATGGTGGAGCCTGATGAGCTACCGTCTATGGGGTTGCACAGAGTCAGACACGACTGAAGCGACTTAGCAGCAGGAGCATACGACAATTCCAAACCATCCTAATTAGCACATATGGAAATATGATATTGAAACATTCTCTTAAATGTGATAGAGGAAGGGAACTAAGGGGGAAATTAAGATATTTACAGAACATATAGACTATATCCTTACCAGAGAGACGCCATACTTGATTACCTTTTTTTCCCAAGAATAAAGCATTGTTTATATTTTTAACTAGAATCTGAAATAAAATTATTACTTCATCAAAATAGAATCTGCTTTCTGTTGTGATCAGCATTCATGGGGGACTGTGAGATATATATTTAGTGTAGAAAGTGGCCTCTGGGATAGGAGACTCTCAAGCTAGGTTCCTTTGGGACCACTTTATTCTGAGTCTCTCTGAATTGAGAGTTCACCTGGAAAGTGTTCCTTTTGTGTAGATCAGAAAGAGACCTGTGGGGACAATGATAAAAGTTCTACTGGTGGAAGTTAAGCACAGTTTTAAAACATCTCTTTGCTTACTGTTTTAAAAAAGAAAAAAAAAAAAATCCAGAACTAAGTTGTCATGTCTAGTTCCAGATGACTTGGGTCGGTAGACAGGGGATGACCAGCAGAGGGAGATGACCTAGTCACTTTTGTTCACCACCTATGTCCATGGTGAAACAGCCTTGACTGCTGGCTTTGTTGGGTTTCAATGAATATTAGAAACATTATAAAGTATCAAAAATTTCTGATTATTTGAACAATGATCTTGGTTTAGCATTGAGTAATGTGTATGTACAGTTGTTCAGTTATGTCTGACTCTTTGTGGCTTCATGGTCTGTAGCCCACCAGGTTCCTCTGTTCATGAAATTTTCCAGGCAAAATACTGGAGGGGGTTGCCATTTCCTACTCCAGAGCATCGTCCTGACCCAGGAATCGAACCATGTCTTTTCTGCATTTCTTGCATTGGTAAGCAGATTGCTCAACATTCAGAAAACGAAGATCATGGCATCCGGTCCCATCACTTCATGGGAAATAGATGGAGAAACACTGTAAACAGTGTCAGACTTTATTTTTGGGGGCTCCAAAATCACTGCAGATGGTGATTGCAGCCATGAAATTAAAAGATGCTTACTCCTTGGAAGAAAAGTTATGACCAACCTAGATAGCGTATTCAAAAGCAGAGACATTACTTTGCCGACTAAGGTCTGTCTAGTCAAGGATATGGTTTTTCCAGTAGTCATGTATGGATGTGAGAGTTGGACTGTGAAGAAGACTGAGCACCGAAGAATTGATGCTTTTGAACGTGGTGTGGGAGAAGACCTTGAGAGTCCCTCCGACTGCAAAGAGATCCAACCAGTCCATTATGAAGGAGATCAACCCTGGGATTTCTTTGGTAGAAATGATGCTAAAGCTGAAACTCCAGTACTTTGGCCACCTCATGCGAAGAGTTGACTCATTGGAAAAGACTCTGATGCTGGGAGGGATTGGGGGCAGGAGGAGAAGGGGATGACAGAGGATGAGATGGCTGGATGGCATCACTGACTCAATGGACGTGAGTCTGAGTGAACTCCGGGAGTTGGTGATGGACAGGGAGGCCTGGCGTGCTGCAATTCATGGAGTCGCAAAGAGTCGGACACGACTGGGTGACTGAACTGAACTGAACATTGAGTAAAGGGAAATATTATCAATATTCTATAAGATAAAAGGCAATAAAGGAAGCCTACATTTATTTTTCATTTAGGGACTATTATATAAATTCAATATTATTGACAAGATTCCAACATCTTAGAAGCTTGAGAAAGAAATGTGATAGTCTGTCTCCACCCATCTCTGTTACTTTTTTCACCGGAAAAAAAGTTATCCATACTTAGTGGTTATTCCATGCAATTACATATGCATATGTTAGCATATATGTTATGGAGGAGTCTTATTTGCTTTGTGGAATGTATAGTACATGTAAGGGTGTTTTAAATTCCAATTTATTTAAAATCAATTTATGCTTAAATATCTGTCAGTCAATGTAAATGGTTGCTTTTAGAGAAATTAAGAGAGAAATTTATGTAACAACACATTTTTAGTGTTTTCTTCACACTTTAGGAACAGATGCTTGTGGTTTGGAAAGCAGATGTGAAAAGACAATGAGGTACAAAGATGGGATTATTGGGCTTGACATTAACTATGTGGATACTGTTAATGATGTCAGCCCACCACTGGTCAACTTGGCTGATGATCAGGCATGGGAAATCCTCTGTCTTGACATATAGCCTAGAACATCTGTGCATTAAAGTATCGCTGACTATATTTAAGGAATGGCAACTCAAGGTAAATCAGGAAACTACTTCAAGTCCAATATTCTTGAACATAGGGTAGCACAAACATACAAATATGACAACTATCTAAAATATTCTTGAATATGGAGGGGGCAGAGTCAAAAACTTCATCTCAGCTCCACATAAACTCATAAAGAAAAGGTGGCTATAATGCACCATATCTGCAGGATAACTTTTGTTCATTTCTTTTCCTTCTCATTGTTAGAGAACTTTTGATAAACAGACATTTCACTCTTCCCGAGTGATGGGGAACTCTGGACAGGTTTCAGGAATTTATATAAACTTAATAGTCACTGTCTTATCTACCTGGTAAATCTATCTATGTGTTCTAGGGAAGAAATGAATCCCATGTTTTAGCTTCACCAAGTTTTTAGGTGACACAACAGTAGAGGAGGATGGTGACAATATTGTATTCAGTTAATCAAGTAGTAAGACTGTTATTCTTATACTCCTACACAAAGAAATCAAATGGGGTGGCCAACCAAATAATAATATATTGAAATCTCTAGCCTGGTTAATATAATTCTAAATAAAGACATACATTTGGAAGACAGCTTTGTGGTGCCTTATAAAGCTAAAGATCCTATTGCCATTTGACAAAGTAGTAGTACTCCTAGGTATTCACCAAATTGAGTTAAAAAATTCTGTTCCTACAAAACCTGAATTTTAATGTTTCTGGCAGCTTATTCATAATTATCAAAAACTAGAGATAACCAATATTTCTGGAATTTTGTTAGTGGACAAACTATGATACATCCTTATAATGGAATACTCTACAACAATAAAGGGATGTACTCTATCAAGTCATGAATAGATATAGAAAATCCTTAATATCTTGCTACATGAAATAAGCCAATCTGAAAAATCTACATACTATATGATTCCCCATATACGACATACTAGAAAATGCAAAACCATGGAGACAGTGAAAATAAAGGTGATTCTTAGAGATTTAGGGGGATGGATAAGTAGCTGAAGCATAGGAGATTTTAGTATGGTGAAATTACTTTTTATGATGTTGCAGTTTTGGATATATGGACTTAGACATTTGCTGCATCTTCTGTGAGGACCTAAAAGGAATGACACTGTAGTAACAATGAATGCAAATTTGCTTCTAATGCCACTATCCAGTAACAGGAGCCAAGGATCTTTGGAGAAATGGCTATTGTAGGAATAGGGAAGAATGAAGAAGAATGGTGCAAAATAATCTTGGAGCATCCTTTAATCTTAGAATATAAGGAAGTGCTCAAAAACACATAAAATCACAGACTTTGATGTGGATATATATCAAAGGGATTTAGGAGGTAAATAAAAAATCTCCCAATATTAGATTATAATAATTATATATATATATATTATATATAGATTATAATTAACAGTATTATATTATAATCCAAAGTATAAAATAAAATCCATGATTTCATACAGATATAAATGACTGAATAAATTAGTACATGAGGTAGAAGAGAAATCACCCATGTATAAGAATAACAGAAAAATTAGGCTGTCCTATACAAGGGGAACTTAGCTCCCTATTCCTTAAGTATTGGCCGAGTATAATGACTTTTTTTTTTTTTTTCAAAAAGTGCATTGTGGATAGTAGGGAAAGAAACTTTACAGTGAAGCAACTGACAAAGATTTCAATCAGATGATTAAGGGCAACGTTAGCAGTATAAATCATGTTGATGGTATAGACCCTTGATAGGAGGTGATGAAAATAGGACTTTATCTGTGATGTTCCTCCCTTGAGCCCATGATTCTGGTGTAATCATGGGAAAAATGTCAAGTAAGTGTCAATACAATGGTATCCTTATGCTGCAGTTCCTTAAAAAATTAAACATACAATTATCCTACAACCCATCAATTTCGCTCCTAGTATTTAATCCCAAAGAAATAAAAGCAGGTATTGAAATAACAACTTGTACATAAATGTTTAGAATAGAACTATTCACAATGGCCAAGGGTGGAAACAATCCAAATGTTCATCAGCTGATGAATGGATAAACAAATATGGTAATCCATACCAAGGAATATCATTCAGCCACAAAAAGGAACAGTGCACTAATACACGTTTCAATATGGTTAAACTTGAAAACATTATGCTTCATGAAAGAAGCCAGACACTAAAGGTAACATAATTGTTTTGATTCTTTTTGTGTATGATATGCAGAATAGGTTAATTCACAGAGACAGGAAGCAGACTAATAAGTGTCAGGGGCTTATTAGTGGACATTGATTGTGAAGAAATGATGATTGAACAGTACCGTGAATGTACTAAATGTCATTGGATTGTACTCTTCAAATGATTCACATCACATTATGTGAATTTTACCTCTATGATAAAATAGCATAAAATTTAATACTAAAAAGATAAATGAGAAAATATCATTTTCCATTATGAATAAAGACTTTAGTTATCGACTTTGTTTTACCTTATTTTTTTCAAAATCATACTTGGCTTATGTGTACCTTTCCCTTTTTTAGGTAAATGTATAATTGTTATGTAAAAGAGAATGCTGCAGTTCACACACTAAATTTTTGCTCATTTGTCTCCAAGCTAGATGTTATGTAGAAATTAGTCTAAACCAACCAGTCCATTCTGAAGGAGATCAACGCTGGAATTTCTTTGGAGGGAAAGATGCTAAAGCTGAAGCTCCAGTACTTTGGACACCTCATGCGAAGAGTTGACTCATTGGAAAAGACTCTGATGATGGGAGGGATTGGGGGCAGGAGGAGAAGGGGACCATCCAGGATGAGATGGCTGCATGGCATCACAGATTTGATGGACGTGAGTCTGAGTGAACTCCCGGAGATGGTGATGGACAGGGAGGCCTGGGTGCTGCGATTCATGGGGTCGCAAAGAGTCAGACACGACTGAGTGACTGAACTGAACTGAACTGATTATAAAATGAGATCATAGCAGTTTAACTAACAGAAATCAAATTCTGGGGACAATGTATTAAAATGGAGCTCCCTGGTGGCTCAGCGGTGAAGAAACTGCCTGCCAATGCACGAGACCAGGGTTCAGTCCCTGGGTGAAGACCCCCTTGGAGAAGAAAATGGCAACCTACTAGAGTATTCTTGCCTGAGAAATCCCATGGACAGAGGAGCCTGGAGAACTACTAGTCCATGGGATTGCAAAGAGTCAAGCATGATTTAGCAACTAAACAACAAAATAATGGTGTTAAATAAGATAAGAATGGTGACGTTTGGTCTTCTGTATGTGCACGTGGATTTTTTGAATAGCATTAAAGAGTTAGAGATATTCAGTATGTCTGAATTTAGTTAATGCATAGAAAAAAATCACAGGGCTGAATACCAAAGCACACAAATTCCATTACCTTTTCATCTATAACTGACCTGTCACAATCTTATTTCTTCATCTGATATGGAAGAATATTGGGTTTCCATATCACCATTTTATATGAAATAATAAATGAGATAATATAGGCAAAAATGCTCAGCTAAGCATAGAGCTAAGTAGACCCGTGCACTCTTACTTATGTGTTCTGCAATGATCTAAAAAAGAGAACATGTAGCGTAGGTATTAAACCCATGGACGTTGGAATCAGAAAATTATTGTGTTTGAATATTGGATCTGACTTCAGCATATTAACTTTTGCCAACATGTTAAATTTCCATATCATTTACTATTAGTATCTCTAAAATGGGGATGGTAATTGTATTAATGAGGTAAAAAGCAGGTTTAGTGTTTTCAAGGAAACTCCATGGATATGCTTCCAATGGAATTCTAATTAATTTTTACTAATGTGTTTGTTAATAGGTATTGCGTCTGCCTATAATGTGGGAGACCCAGATTTGATCTCTGGGTTGGGAAGATCTCCTGGAGAAGGAGATGGCAACTCATTCCAGTATTCTTGCCTGGAGAATCCCACGGATGGAGGAGCATGGTAGGCTACAGTCCATGGGGTCGCAAAGAGTCGGACATGACTGAGTGAGCTTCACATTCCTTTTTCACTGGTATTTGTCTAAATGATATTTATCAATAGGCATTAAAATGTCAGGAGATACTGGTTTTCCTTGAAGATATTTTGCTGTCATATTTTATTAGACATAGATTCCTTTGTTCCCCATTTACTTTTTAAACCAAAGTTCTAATATTTTTTTCTTCTCTTAATGTCATGAGAATTCAAAGTAGAGATCTCATAATAAATGGCCAGGGGACTCAGTCCACTGAATCATCAAGGGTCCAGGCTTGCTCTGCTCTTCACAGCGTAAGTCAATGACTGAGAGACAAGGTGTTGGGATCAACAAGAGACTTTATCAGGAGCTAGCTGGCTGACTGAGAAGATGGTGCTAGCACCTCAAAATAATCATTTTATCAGGGCCTGGTTGCCAGGTTCTTTTATGGATCAGAGATGGGGTGGAGAGATGAGGAGACAAAGTAAATACTATTCAATCCTTGCAAACATCCCCCAGAATGCCAAGCCTCAGGCAGCGGAATGTGTTGGTTTCACTTCCTTATGGTCTGTTACAGGCAAGCAGCTCAGGTTATCTCCTCAAGGCAGTCCATTATTCATGCTTACAAAAGTGGCAAGATGAGAGTTAAAGTTACAGAAGCAGATACAGCACAAATTCAGAATTAACCTTTCCCAGTTGCAAGGGGTCACCAAAAAACTGTTGTTAGTCCTGCAGCGGTTCTGAGGAGTACTAACCACAGAGATCAAAGAGGGAAACATTTCTTAAAAGGGCTCAATTATAGAGAAAATATTGTTTTCTGAGCTCCTTTTTTTTTGAGAGATCAGATTATATGGGCCAGTATAATATAAAATTATCAGCTGTTTTCCTTATATGGGTAAGTCAGAGCACCTCTGCGACATTACAACAAATCTCCCACTCCCTCTTTCCTCTGACTCTTCATTTCTGTTTTCAATTCAACAAACATTTGCTGAACCACTACAGGTGCCAGCCTTTCCAAAGGGAAGTTAGTATTTCATTCCAAGTTGCTTGAGTTGCTTCATGTACCTTGATTGTTTCTTGATTTATAGGGAACCTTTTGGGTCTGGACTATATTTCACTAGGAACTTGAAGTGATAGTTGCTCAGTTGTGCCTGACTCTTTGTGATCCTATGGACTATAACCTGCCAGGCTCCTCTGTCCATGAAATTCTCCAGTCAAGAATACTGGAGTGGGAAGGCATTCCCTTTCTCCAGTGATTTTCCCGATCCAGGGATTGAAACGAGTTGTCCTGCATTGCAGGCAGATACTTTACTATCTGAGCCAAACAAGTGGAATACACATATTGGAAGGACAGAGAAGGGGATAAAAGCCTCCAACTGACCGGGTCCAGCTTATCAGTCCAAATGGTGATTACGTCTTTGTGATGATCTTCCTCAACACCGTCATGAAGTGGATGCTATCTTACTATACAAGGCTTTAAATTGAGATGCAAAAAGAGTATTTTATTTTCAAGTGGAAATCATACATAAGAGATTAGGTTTAGGCAGGGCCACAGGCATACAGAAGTTACGTTAATTTATGACTCAATTCATTCAACAACTACTGCTGTCCAGTTGCCTTCCTTTGCCCCCAACGTACACCTATAGTTAACACAGGAATTCCTTATAATGAGTAGAATGAAAATTTAAAATTTGGGCCTGAACATACAGATGGTTTTGCATGATGTGTTGGTAGCAACTAGGAGAAAAAGTCTACAGCTTTAAAGTCCCAATTTATTGAAATATTGTGGTTGAATATAACTTAGTTGTGGTTAGTATTTGGGCTTCCCAGGTGGTGCTAGTGACAAAGAACCCACCTGCCAATTCAGGAGATATAAGAGATTCGGGTTCAATCCCTGGGTTTGGAAGAGCCCCTGGAGGAGGGCATGGTAACCCATGCCAGTATTCTTGCCTGGAGAATCCCATGGACAGAGGAGCGTGGTGGGTTACACTCCATGGGACTGCAAAACGTTGAACATGACTGAAGCAACTTAGCATGCACATTGTCAGTATTCTGATTATGGTCCTGAAAAACACTAATAAGAAATTCTCCCATTTGAAAGAAATGCAAGCAGTGTATTTGGTTGTCCACTTTGTTTGCCTAGAAGCATGCATATATACTGATTCATGAAAAGTTATTAATGGTTTGGTTACATGGTCAGAATTTAAAGTAAATGGAATTGGAAGACTGGTGGCAAAGAATTCCTGGGGGAAAATTGGTGGTAATTGATCTCTCAGAATGGGCACAGATTATGAAAAATCTGTGTCTCGTGTATTCTTACCAAAGGGTATCCATTATAGAAGAAACTTTAGTAGTAGACTAATAAATTCTATGCATGCTAACCTATTTTTCCAGCCACCTCCAGTGCTTGCTAAATGGAATTTAGTACAAAATAACCATGGTCAGAAATCATTTATTGCTAAACACTGCATTTGATCAGGTTTATTTTATTGCAAAGCAATTAGCAACAATGGTTATAGAAGTGGATTTGTGGGGTCATGAAATTCACGGATCATAACATGTACTTCAGTTCAGTTCAGTTCAGTTCCGTTCAGTTCAGTCGCTCAGTCATGTCTGACTCTTTGCGACCTCATGAATTGCAGCATGCCAGTCCTCCCTGTCCATCACCAACTCCCGGAGTTCACCCAAACTCACGTCCATCGAGTCGGTGATGCCATTCAGCTGTCTCATCCTCTGTAATCCCCTTCTCCTCCTGCCCCTAATCCCTCCTAGCATCAGAGTCTTTTCCAATAAGTCAACTCTTCCCGTGAGATGGCCAAAGTACTGGAGTTTCAGCTTTAGCATCATTCCTTCCAATGAACACCCAGGACTGATCTCCTTTAGAATGGACTGGTTGGATCTCCTTGCAGTCCAAGGGACTCTCAAGAGGCTTCTCCAACACCACAGTTCAAAAGCATCAATTCTTCGGTGCTCAGCTTTCTTCACAGTCCAACTCTCACAACCATACATGACCACAAGAAAAACCATAGTCTTGACTAGATAGACCTTTGTTGACAAAGTAATGTCTCTGCTTTTGAATATGCTATCTAGGTTGGTCATAACTTTTCTTCTAAGGAGTAAGCATCTTTTAATTTCATGGCTACAATCACCATCTGTAGTGATTTTGGAGCCCCCAAAATAAAGTCTGACACTGTTTCCACTGTTTCCCCAGCCATTTCCCATGAAGTGATGGGACCAGATGCCATGATCTTCATTTTCTGAATGTTGAGCTTTAAGCCAACTTTTTCACTCTCCACTTTCACTTTCATCAAGAGGCTTTTTAGTTCCTCTTCACTTTCTGCCATAAGGGTGGTGTCATCTGCATATCTGAAGTTATTGATATTTCTCCCGGCAATCTTAATTACAGCTTGTGCTTCTTCCAGCCCAGTGTTTCTCATGCATAAAATATAAGATATAAATTGAATGCCTAGAATTTTCAACCTCTTTTATAAGGTCAGTATATTGTCAATTTGAAGTGTTTCCAGTGAGGTTTCTGGGCATTAAATATTTCCCGTGGGGTATATGCAGTAGCTTCTGAATCTCTTTATCGCAGTTTTTATCTCTTTATTTCTCAGGGTATAAATGGCTGGATTTAGAAGAGGTGTAATAACAGAGTAAAACACAGCAAGAAATTTGTCCACCCAGGTGATGCTGAGTGGCCACACATAGATGAAGATGCAGGGCCCAAAGAAAAGCACCACCACTGTGATGTGGGCAGTGCAGGTAGAGAGTGCCCTAGATGTACCAGATTTAGAGCTTTGGCGAACAGTAAGAAGAATATATGTGTAGGATATTAACAAAACTATAAAGCAGGTCATGGCTGGAACGCCACTGTCAGCATTCATTAATATTCCCAAGTTATAAGAGTCTATGCAGGCAAGCTTGATTACCAGTGGTATATCACAGAAAAAGCTGTCAATTTCCCTGGGGCCACAGAAAGGCAATTGCACAATCACAGCCATTTGACTCATGGCATGCACAAAGCCAATAGTCCAGGAAGTCACTACAAGCCCAATGCACTTTTGCAGGTTCATTATGGTTGAATAGTGGAGTGGCTTGCAGATGGCCACATAGCGGTCATAGGCCATTACCACCAATAGCACCATCTCACCCCCTCCAAAAAAATGCACAAACAGGACCTGACACATGCAGCCTCTAAAGGAAATAGTTTTGTTCTCTCTGACAAAGTCTGTAATCATCTTAGGAGTGGTCACTGAGCAAAGCCACATATCAACAAAAGAAAGGTTGGCCAATAAGAAGTACATGGGAGAATGCAGATGGGGGTCAGTGATGATTAAGATTATGATGGCAATGTTTCCAAATACAATGATCAGGTAAAGCATAAAAAACATCAGTAAGAGTAAGACCTGCATAGTCCATGAGTGACAAAGTCCCAGAAGCACAAATTCTGACACTACAGACAGATTTCCTGCATCCATTTAATTCAGTGTGTGCTCTAAAATAACCAGGAGAAAAGACAGATTTTTCAGTTAGTGGGATGGGAAAGGATACTTAATCTTTAGAATTTGGTTGGAATTCTATCTCAATGAAGTTTAAATTCATTGAAAATTAACATCTATATCTGAAAGTGAAAATTTAATTGGGAAGACAAATATTGGGAAAATACTCATAGTATGATGACCAAAAGAGAAGTAAATGCCTAAAATCTGCTTTCCAAGATAGATTCCTTATAAATGATTAATTAAGAGGATATTCCCACAAAGAACAAGTGAGAAAGGTGGATAGCAAAATGAAATGCTGAGAAAAGATTGTAGTGTCACTGAGAAACTAGTTTCAGTCTACTTTCCCAGTGAAAAGAATCTGAGTGCAGGACCAACAACTGTTACACTGTAATAACTATGATTTGAGTAGTCTACTTAGGAAGATGATGGTGAATAGATCCTGAAGTCCAGAACAAAAGCCATGGCACAAAATTACAGTTTCTCTCTATTATGCACACTGATTTCTTTAAGCCCCCTTTGAGTGTCTTCTATAAGACATCATTTAATTAAAATTTTACCTTATTTTCTACATTATATATTGGAACAATCTTTAGGAAAAAAACCATATAATAAATACCAGGCATGATAATCCACATGCAAAATCAAGCACATAATTTATCATTATTTAAGATCACAAGTCAATAGAATTCATTTAGTTAACTAAATCTATTAGAAAAAAATGTCTGGAGACTTATGTGAGAAAGGGAGTTTAACTCAGATGCAGGTTCTGTTTTGATGACATCTGAATGAACATTCCTTATAACTCAAGCTTATGAATAGAAGATATTTACTTTCAATTATATCAGTAGATGGTAGGAAACCCCTAGGTTTTGAAATATTACCGTAAATGTATAAAAAATATTTTCTAAGATTACAATAAGCTACAGACATGTGTAAGCAAAGTATGTCTTTGTTAGTACTGACTGAACATAAAGTTAAAACTTCAGAGATCATCAATTACTGACCTCTAAATAGAATAAAGATATAGCTTATATTAATCCTTAAGTACATTAAGAATTCCTCTCGAGCTGAATGGTGGAAATATAACTGTATCTCCGAAAGTGAAAGTCACTCAGTCTTGTCTGATTCTTTGTGACCCCAAAGGCTATACAGTCCATGGAATTCTCCAGGCCAAAATACTGGAAAGGGTAGCCTTTCCCTTCTCCAGGGGATCTTCCCAATCCGGGGATTGAAAACAGGTCTCCCACATTGCAGGTGGATTATTTACCAGCTGAGCCACAATGGTCTGTGTCTCTCTTCCCTCTCTATTTATTTCCCTTGGCTTTGTTTTACTTTTTAGGTGCTGCATTTTCTTTTATCATTTGAAATCTCAAGGGTGGTGCTAAGGAGAACAGGTGAACAATGAAAACTATTACCTCATCATGAGCACAGGTTTCCCCTTCCCTTATAATGTGAACTCAGAAGTATAAAGGATGGAAAGAAAAAATAATTTCTTCAAAAAATTAGATGACTCATACATGTGCTGTGAAAGGGAGAACATGTAATAATAGTCTCATGGCTTAAAGATAAATATATCCTCCATAATAGAGATATGTTTAATTTCTAAAGAAAGTATCCTATGTTACACACAATAGACCTATGTCCCCTGAGAAATTTGAACCATTTGACCTTTACTTGGAAACTTAATTTTTGTCAAGATAAACCTGTCAAGATAATAGATCAGGATTAGTTTTCTATATATATTTTTTTAATACCTCTTGGGATAAGGGATATAGAAGATAGCTAGTAGCAAAAGCAGAATTTCAACTGGGTTTGAGAGAGGAATTTCTTAAAAGATTAATATGTACATTGCTGAGGAACCATTTACCAAAAAGAAATGACAGTGTTTTTAAAATCAGTTTTGGACTTGTTAATATTTCATAATATTAGTAGACTGATTATATCAATTAATATCAATCTAACGTTTGAGATGATTAGTAGAATAACCATGGCCTTTTAGATTAGTCAGATCTGGTCTAAACTCCAGCTTTATTACTTGTTGACCTTGTGATCTTGAGCTAAATTTATTTCTATTTCCATTTCCTCATCTGTGAAAAGAGAACACTCAATCTAATAGAAAGTGAAGTCACTCAGTCATGTCCTACTCTTTGCGATCCCATGAACTGTGGTCTACCAGGCTTCTCTGTCCATGGGATTTTCCAGGCAAGAGTACTAGATTGGGTTGCCATTTCCTTCTCCAGGGGATCTTCCTGACCCAGGGATCAAACCCAAGTCTCTTGCATTGAAGGCAGACACTTTACCCTCTGAGCCACCAGGGAAGCCCCCAATCTAATAGACTTGTCTTCAAATGAGAAAACACAGAAATTACTTAAAGTTATCTGGTATTCAGCATATGTTTAATAAATACTAGTTATTTCCCCTCCTTATTAAGTGATTAAAGCTCTTCAGTTTCCAAAGGTTTTAAGAAACAATCTTAGTTGACTGCCAACCACCTTCTATAACCAAAATATATAAAGTAAATTTTATTTAAAATAACTGATTACATTTTCTTTAAATTACATTAAGCAACTTTATAGGATATGGATGCAAAGGAAATATCAAGAAGCAAGAATTGCTTCTTCCTTTCCATAAGCTTAACAAGTTTTCCACCTTTTACATCTGCTTCCATCTAGGAAGTGTTTTGTACTTTAAGAAAGCCTTCAAGTACATTTTTTAAAAGTACCTTTAGAATCCTATAACTTAGGGTCAGTCTTCACAATAAGAGGTAGTTATAACTTTGGGATTAGTGAAAATGAAAAAAAAAATTAGGAGACAAATTGAGTTACCCTTTTCAGAGTATTAAAATACAGCCAAGCATTTTTCATCCCCATCTAGATGCAAGATCCTTCTATTAATTTTTTATAATAGCAATTCTAAAACTGTGATTATCAACACTTTTAATTTTACAAAGAGAAACTTGGACACAGAGAATTTAATAGATAGTCTGAAATATACACTAGGGAAAGTACACAGGGAAACTGTCCAAGTTCCTTTCTTTACCTAAAGCTGCCCTCTTTTCTCCCTAAGGTTATGAGTCTTAATCCTGTTAAATCCTATTAACCCTACAGTAACTTAGTACTGCATCACTTCTCACTGGATGTATAATTATTTTTTCTTCTATCTTTATGCTGAAAGTTACCTTAGTATGTAGTACTCTCTCTGATATAAAACTCTTATCTTTTAAATGGGAAGGACCATTTAGCTAGGATAGCTGGAAGTTGCTCATAATCAAGTAGTTGTTATAATATTCAAAGAACTGTGATCTCTCGAAGCAAGCTTGAGAGCACCTCTGAGGCAAGGCATTATGATCGTATGCACACTGTTGTTAAAGTGAGCCTGGAAATTCCAGTAGGATAACTGATTATATCTTTAAAGGTCAGAAGCTAAACAAGTCATACTCAACTCTAAGCATAGTGGGCATGCATGAAACAGATACATAGAAATATTTTTTAAATTATTTTAAGGCAGAAAGTTCTAGAGAATATGAGATAACTTACTAAGACTATATTTTTCTGAGACCAGATTACATTTTACTCTTCTCTTCTGATATATGCTTGAGATAACGTCCACTGTAGAGCGGAAACAGTATCTGCGGGAGAAATTTCCCTCAGCCTGACATATATTCACCACTGGAAGGAATCCCTTGAGTGAATTTTTCCTATTACCTGTTCTAGACAGAACAAGAATCATGAAAATAATTTACATTGTACATCTCTTAGGGACATTTTTGCTAAGAGCAGTAACTTTTACATATTCTGGAAATCAGAACTGGGAGTGAAGAAAAAATCACACATAAAGGAGCTAAGAATAGTGGTTTTTAAATTACTTTTATTTAACCTGTAAGTACTAAGATGTATTCTGCAGTCTCAATCTATAACTAGATATAAGTAATCAGATGCAATTAAGATTTAATTCCAGTTTTAGGAAACTGTATCCTGACCAGTGTGTGATATATGACCACCAATAGAAAATCCTCATGTGAATGGCAAGATTACTTGTCTATTTAGAAAACATTCAAAGAAGATTTGATACCTACCTTTTTCAAACTCTCTAAAAATTTAGAGAGGGAAAATTCTCCAAATACTTTAATGAAACCAGCATTACTCTGATACCAAAACCAGACAAGGACATCACACACACACAAATTATAGGCCAATAACACTGATGTACATAGATGTAAAATTCCTGAACAAAATATTAGCAACTGAATCCAACAATTAATTAATATAATCATATATCACAATCTAGTGACATTTATTCCAAAAATGTAAAGATATTTCAGTATTCACAAATTTATCACTGTGACTTATTGCATTAACAAAAAGAGGGATAAAAATCAGATGATTATCTGAACAGAAGCAGAACTGCATTTGACAAAATCCAGCATCCATTAACAATAAAAACTCTGAACAAAATTTGAAATATTTTCTTCTAAGATCAGGAACAGAACAGGGATGACCAGTCTCCCACTATTGTTTAACATAGTATTGGAAGTTCTACCCATTAGCAGTTAGGCAATAAAAAGGAAAGTCATCAAAATCTGAAGAGGGCTTCCCTGATAACTCAGTTGGTAAAGAATCTGTCTGCAATGCAGGAGACCCAGATTTGATTCCTGGGTCAGGAAGATCTGTTGAAGAAGGGATAGGCTACCCACTCCAGTCTTCTTGGGCTTCCCTTGTGGCTCACTGATAAAGAATCTGCCTGCAATATGGGAAACCTGGGTTTGATCCCTGGGTTGGGAAGATCCCATGGGTCTTCCTTTGTAGCTCGGGTGGTAAAGAATTTGCCTGTAATGCAGGAGACCCGAGTTCAATTCCTGGGTTGGGAAGATCCCCTGGAGAAAGAAATGGCAACTCACTCCAGTATTCTTACCTGGAGAATCCCATGGACAGAGGAGCCTGGCAGGCTACAGTCCATGGAGTCACAAGAGTCGGACATGACTTAGTGACTAAACCAACCAACCAAAATCTGAAGAGAATATGTAAAAATGTCACTATATGAAGATCACATGGTACTATATATAAAGAGCTCTAAAGACTTCACTAAAAAAAACTGTAAAAACTAGTAAATTAATTCAGTAAACTCAGAGAGTACTAAATTAATTTACAGAAGTCTGTTGCAGTTGTACACACTAATATAAAAGTGTCAGGAAGGTAAATTAAGAAAACAAACCCATTAAAAATTTCATCAAAAATAATTTAAAAACCTAAGAATAAATATAATTACAGAGGTTAAAGTTCTGTATAGTGAAAACTGTCAGACAACAATAAAAGCAATTAGGAGATACAAATTAAAAAGATGTTGTGTGTTCATGGAGTGAAAGAATTAATATTGCTAAAATGTTCTTCTACCCAAAGGAATCTACAGATTCAGTGCAATCCTTATCAAAATTCTAAAGGTATATTTCACAGAACTATAACAAATAACTGTAAAATTTGTATAAATCAAAAACAATCCTCAATAGCCAAAACAACCCTGAGAAAGAATAATAAAGCTGGAGGTATCATATTGTCTGATTTTAACTATCAAGCTATAGTAATCAAAATATTTTAGTATTGGCACAAAAACAGACACACAAGATTAATAAAACAGAGGTGAGAGTCCAGAAATAAACCCACATGAATATAAACAATTTGTGACAAGAGAAAAGGTCATACACTGAAGAAAAATAGACTTCAATAAATGGTGTTGGGAAAATTGGACAACCATAAGTGATAAAATAAAACTAGAGCATTATCTTTCACCATTCACAGAAATTAACACAAAATGGATTAAAGGCATGAGTGTCTTTAATGGAAACAATTCCATTCACCATTGCAACGAAAAGAATAAAATACTTAGGAATATCTCTACCTAAAGAAACTAAAGACCTATATATAGAAAACTATAAAAAATTGGTGAAAGAATTGAAAGAGGACACTAATAGATGGAGAAATATACCATGTTCATGGATTGGAAGAATCAATATAGTGAAAATGAGTATACTACCCAAAGCAATCTATAGATTCAATGCAATCCCTACAAGCTACCAACGGTATTTTTCACAGAGCTAGAACAAATAATTTCACAATTTGTATGGAAATACAAAAAACCTCGAATAGCCAAAGCAATCTTGAGAAAGAAAGATGGAACTGGAGAAATCAACCTGCCTGATTTCAGGCTCTACTACAAAGCCACAGTCATCAAGACAGTAAGGTACTGGCACAAACACAGAAATATAGATCAATGGAAGAAAATAGAAAACCCAGGGATAAATCCACACACCTATGGACACCTTGGGGCTTCCCTGGTGGCTCAGAGGATAAAGCGTCTGCCTGCAATGCAGACCGGGGTTCGATTCCTGGGTTGGGAAGATCCCCTGGAGAAGGAAATGGCAACCCACTCCAGTATTCTTGCCTGGAGAATTCCATGGACAGAGGAGCCTGGCGGGCTACAGTCCACAGAGTTGCAAAGAGTCAGACATGACTGAGCTACTTTACTTACTTACTTACTTTATGGACACCTTATCTTCGACAAAGGAGGAAGAATTTACAATGGATTAAAGACAATCTCTTTAACAAGTGGAGCTGGGAAAACCGGTCAACCACTTGTAAAAGAATGAAACTAGAACACTTTCTAACACCATACACAAAAATAAACTCAAAATGGATTAAAGATCTAAATGTAAGACCAGAAACTCTAAAACTCCTAGAGGAGAACATAGGCAAAACACTCTCTGACATAAAACACAGCAGGATCCTCTATGACCCACCTCCCAGAATACTGGAAATAAAAGCAAAAATAAACAAATGGGATCTAATTAAAGTTAAATCATCTGCACAACAAAGGAAACTATAAGCAAGGTGAAAAGAGAGCCTTCGGAATGGGAGAAAATAATAGCAAATGAAGAACTGACAATTAATTTCAAAAATATACAAGCAACTTTTTTTTTTTCACTTTTATTTATTTATTTTTTTTAAATTTTTTAAATTAAAAAAAATTTATTTTTACTTTATGTTGTTTTACAGTACTGTATTGGTTTTGCCATACATTGGCATGAATTAGCCATGGGTGTACATGAGTTCCCAATCCTGATGCAGCTCAATTACAGAAAAATAAACGACCCAATCAAAAAATGGGCCAAAGAACTAAATAGACATTTCTCCAAAGAAGACATACGGATGCCTAACAAACACATGAAAAGATGCTCAACATCACTCATTATCAGAGAAATGCAAATCAAGACCACAATGAGGTACCATTTCACACCAGTCAGAATGGCTACGATCCAAAAGTCTACAAGCAATAAATGCTGTAGAGGGTGTGGAGAAAAGGGAACCCTTTTACACTGTTGGTGGGAATGCAAACCAGTACAGCCACTATGGAGAACAATGTGGAGATTCCTTAAAAAAAATGGAAATAGAACTGCCTTATGACCCAGAAATCCCACTGCTGGGCATGCACACCGAGAAAACCGAAATTGAAAGAGACACGTGTACCCCAATGTTCATCGCAGTACTGTTTATAATAGCCAGGACATAGAAGAAACCTAGATGTCCATCAGCAGATGAATGTTTAAGAAAGCTGTGGTACATCTACACAATGGAGTATTACTCAGCCATTAAAAAGAATACATTTGAATCAGTTCTGATGAGGTGGATGAAACTGGAGCCTATTATACAGAGTGAAGTAAGCTAGAAAGAAAAACACCAATACAGTATACTAATGCATATATATGGAATTTAGAAAGATGGTAATGATAACCCTGTATGCGAGACAGCAAAAGAGACACAGATGTATGGAACAGACTTTTGGACTCTGAGGGAGAGGGAGAGGGTGGGATGATTTGGGAGAATGGCATTGAAACATGTATAATATCATGTAAGAAAGGAATTGCCAGTCTAGGTTCAATGCAGGATACAGAATGCTTGGGGCTGGTGCACTGGGATGACCCAGAGAGATGATATGGGGAGGGAGGGGGGGTGGTGGTTCAGGAAAAAAAAAAGACATGCATGTAAGACCTGAAACCATAAAATACCTAGAAGAAAGCATAGGCCATAACCACATTGACATCAGTTTTACTGATGTTTTTGTTCATGTGACTTCTGATGCAAGAACTGCAAAAGCAAAAACAAACAAATTAAACTACAATAGCTAGAATGCTTCTGCACAGCAAGGAAAGCTATAAACAAAATTAAAAGAGAACCTAACAAGTGGGAGAAGATGTTTGTAAATCACATATCTGACAGGTGGTTATAAAATATATAAAGTCATACAACTTAACAAGCACACTGATTTAAAAATGGGTAGAGGGTCTGAATAGACATTTTTCCAAAGAAGACAACAAATACATGAAAAATTGTTCAATACCACTAACTCTTGGGGAAATGCAAATCAAAGCCATAATGAGATATTACTTCACACATGTTAGAATGACTATTGTTGAAAAGAAAGTAATAACAAATGTTGGAGTGGATGTGACAAAAAAGGAGTCCTTGTACATTATTGGTCAGGCCGTAAATTAGTGCAGCTACTATGGAAAGAAATATGGAAACTCCTCTAAAAATTAAGAATAGAGCTAACATATGAAACAACAATTCCATTTTGAATATTCAAAGAAAACCAAAGAACTAACTTGAAAAGGTATATGCACCCCTATATTCACTGTCCCCTTATTTACAATATCCAAGATATAGAAACTAGTGCCCATAAGTGGATGAATGGATGAAGGAGATGTAGTGTATATACAAAATGGAATATTACCCAGCTCTAAAAGAGAATGAATTCTGTCATTTGTGACAACATGGATGGACCTTGAAGGTTTTATGTCAAATGAAATAAATCAGATGAAGATGACAAATACCGCATAATTTCAGTAATATGTGAAATCTGGGACAACAAACCAAACACAAACTCATAGGTACAGAGACCAGATTAGTGACTGCCAAAGGGGAAAGGGGTTGAAGAGTAGCTGAAATGGGTTAAGAGTGTCAACTGACTGATGATGAATGATAAGTATACTTAGACTAGATGTTGATTACTTTGTAGGGTTTACAGATGTCAAATTATAATTCTATATACCTGAAATTTATTTAGTAAATAAATACATAAAAAATAAATAGAAGTAACCTGAAACGCATTAATTTTACTGAGCCATTTAAAATGTAATATACACTTGAAATTAATATATTAATAATATTGTAAGTCAACTATACATCAACAAATTTAGAAGAATAAGTGGTCATTCAGTCGTGTCCGAGTCTGCGACCCCATGAATTGTAGCCTACCAGGATCCTCCGTCCATGGTATTTTCCAGGCAAGAGTACTGGAGTACTGGAGTACTTTACTCGCATGTGAGATGAGTGCAATTGTGCAGTAGTTTGAGCATTCTTTGGCATTGCCCTTCTTTGGAATTGGAATGAAAACTGACCTTTTCCAGTCCTGTGGCCACTGCTGAGTTTTCCAAACTTGCTGGCATATTGAGTGCAGCACTTTCATAGCATCATCTTTCAGGATTTGAAATAGCTCCACTTGAATTCCATCACCTCCACTAGCTTTGTTCGTAGTGATGCTTTCTAAGGCCCACTTGACTTTACATTCCAAGATGTCTAGCTTGTCCCACAGAAAAGAAATGAAAAAAAGAAAAATGGCTCTCTGGGGAGGCCTTACAAATAGCTGTGAAAAGAAGAGAGGCGAAAAGCAAAGGAGAAAAGGAAATATATAAGCATTTGAATGCAGAGTGCCAAAGAATAGCAAGAAGAGATAAGAAAGCCTTCTTCAGTGATCAATGCAAAGAAATAGAGGAAAAGAACAGAATGGGAAAGACTAGAGATCTCTTCAAGAAAATTAGAGATACCAAGGGAACATTTCATGCAAAGATGGGCTCGATAAAGGACAGAAATAGTCTGGACCTAACAGAAGCAGAAGATATTAAGAAGAGGTGGCAAGAATACAGGGAAGAACTGTTCAAAAAAGATCTTCACGACCCAAATAATCATGATGATGTGATCACTAATCTAAAGTCCATCTCAAGAACATAAAAATACTTCATGATTGACTCAAGTACTCAAATCCTTAGAAACAGAATGGAGACTGGTGGTTGCCAGGGTGAGGTGAGGTGAAAAGAGCACTTGTATAATGGCTATGTAGTTACAGTTTTGAAAGATGAAAAATTTCTTGAGGTCTATTTCACAAGGTGCATATATTTAACATCATTGTACAGGTGAAAATTAAGATGTTATATTTTAACCACATTTTTAAAAAGAATGAACTAGAACAGAATATATTTAAGTAGATGTATCTTTACAACATAACAATGAGTGAAAAAACAAATTTTAGAATAATGGCAATAATATATAGGTACCATCTGTATCTAGTTAAAACTACACAAAATGTATTTTTTCACAATGTATGAAAAATGAGGAAAATATTTTTTTTAATATACAAGGTAGTGATACTCATGGAATTGATGATAGTTATTATCTTTGCTATGATAAAATAATTGGATATAGAGGATTGCTTAGAGGTCTTTATTATTTCTAATAATCCACTTTTGTAGTAAAGAGGGATCTGAAATAAATAAGGCAAAATGTTAAAAATTTGATCAAACCACATGCCATATCAGTGTCTAGATTAAATTCTACAATCAAAATACTTTATAGGAAAGGTACAGATATGTCCAGTGATCTCCAGCGACCTTTCCAACCCTCCTCAAAGTATTTTTTTTAATAAAAATTTAGCATGAAATATATCAAGCACATATGGCTAGAGATTCATTTTTAAAGCACACTTTAGCGTATAATTAGTATGGACTGAAAGAAGATCAAACCAATCAGTCTTAAAAGAAATCAACCCTGATGCTGAGGCTAAAGCTGTAATACTTTGGCCACCTGATGTAAAGAGCTGACTTATTAGAAAAGACTTTGATGGTGGGAAAGGAAGGCTAAAGGAAAAGAGGGCACCAGAGAATGAGATGGTTAGATAGCATCACCAACTCAATCGACATGAATTTGAGCAAACTCTGGGAGACAGTGGAGGACAGAGGAGCTTGGGGTGCTGCCATCCTTTGGCCTGCAGATAGTCAGATACGACTTAAATGACTGAACAACAACAAATTTTTTAGAGG
This sequence comes from Ovis aries, assembly GCF_016772045.2. Lineage (NCBI taxonomy): Eukaryota > Metazoa > Chordata > Mammalia > Artiodactyla > Bovidae > Ovis > Ovis aries. The sequence continues at coordinate 25,791,761 of NC_056060.1, read as the reverse complement.
CAATGAAGAAAAAGTATTGGATAGATGCCCATAATAGGAACACTGAATGTTTGGGGAAAAGCAGAGCATTTGAATTTGATGCCAAAGAGATCATAGAATGTGTTTGTGTTCTAACACCCATGAGCTGTTTATCAAACTTGCAAATTGGCACATTTCATGCAATGCAAGTAGCTTGAATACTTTGTTTTATTGTGAAGTAAATAACTAAATATAGAGAGACTTCTTTATTTTTTCCTTTTCCATGTGGATTGAAATAGTACTAATGTTCTTACTTGACTCTTGATAGATATATGAGAACACCTGTGAATACAAACATGAATGATGGAATAAGGGGAAATGAACTGTATGTAACTTTTATGTTAGGGTGAAATTTCTATCTTCCTTAAGAATTAAATATGTGCTTCTTGCCAGCAGATGACTATTACTTGTATCTATCTACTTATAGAAAATTTTCCTTGTCAAAAAAGCAATAATCTTATACATATTAGGATATGCAAAATTGTAAGTTTATGTGTGTATGTGCTTGTGAGTTAATACTTTTGTTTGCACATTTGGTCAACTGGAGAATTTAGCTGAAAGATCCCTCATTTTGAATTTAAAAGTGGACCAATTCATACTTGAGTTCTCTTTATTTAATGAAATTTACTCTTGAATATTTCTGGGTTTCACACTACAGTTAGTAAGTCAGTTTTTTTTTTTTCTCCTTATTTCTTTATCTAAGAAATTTAATCCCAGCTGAACTGAATTCAATTAAAAATTATTCTCTCAATAAGACAAAATATATCATAGAGATGTGATGATGGAGCATTTGGTAGGTTTAATATACATTATGAATATTGAAAAAACTACAAAAAGACAAATTCAGTCAGTTCAGTTCAGTCGCTCAGTTGTGTCTGACTCTTTGTGACCCCATGAATCACAACACGCCAGGCCTCCCTGTATATCACCAACTCCCAGAGTTCACTCAAACTCACGATCATCGAGTCGGTGATGCCATCCAGCCATCTCATCCTCTGTCATCCCGTTCTCCTCCTGCCCTCAATCAGGGCATCAGAGTCTTTTCCAATGAGTCAACTCTTCACATGAGGTGGCCAAAGTACTGGAGTTTCAGCTTTAGCATCAGTCCTTCCAAAGAACACCCCGGACTGATCGCCTTCAGAATGGACTGGTTGGATCTCTTTGCAGTCCAAGGGACTCTCAGGAGTCTTCTCCAACACCACAGTTCAAAAGCATCAATTCTTCTGTGCTCAGCTTTCTTCACAGTCCAACTCTTACATTCATATATGACCACTGGAAAAACCATAGCCTTGACTAGATGGACGTTTAGGTTGGTCATAACTTTCCATCCAAGGAGTAAGCATCTTTTAATTTCATGGCTGCAATCACTGTCTGCAGTGGTTTTGGAGCCCCCAAAAATAAAGTCTGACACTATTTCCACTGTTTCCCCTTCTATTTCCCATGAAGTGATGTGACTAGATACCATGATCTTTGTTTTCTGAATGTTGAGCTTTAAGCCAACTTTTTCACTTTCCTCTTTCACTTTTAAGAGGAGCCTCACAAGAGGCCTTTTAGTTCCTTTTCACTTTCTGCCATAAGGGTGGTGTCATCTGCATATCTGAGGTTATTGATATTTCTCCCGCAGTCTTGATTCCAGCTTGTGCTTCTTCCAGCCCAATTAAAAATTATTCTTTCAATAAAACAAAATATATCATAGAGATATGATGATGGAGCATTGGTAGGTTTAATATACATTATGAATATTGAAAAAAACTACAAAAAGACAAATTAATACCAACTTATTCCAAGATGTACTATATATGGGTTTTGGTCTAGAAATCTTTGACATCATGGTAGTTGCCTAGAAGATCTTTCTGGAGTTCACATGTTGGGTCCTCAGTCTATTCATGGCTGCTTTCATCTCCTGATTCCTCAGAGTATAAATAATGGGGTTCAGTAAAGGTGTGATAACTGAATAAAACACAGAAAGAAATTTATCCACTGAAAAATTACTAAATGGCCAAGCATAAATGAAGATACATGGCCCAAAGAACAGAGTGACCACTGTAATATGAGCAGAGAGTGTGGACAGAGCTTTGGAGAGACCACCAGAGGATTGATGTCGAATGTTACCAGAATGACAGTGTAGGAAATGAGCAAGAGTATGAAGGAGATGAAAGACAATAGTCCACTGTCAGCAATTACCAGCAACTCCAGAACATAGGTCTCAGTGCAGGCAAGCTTTATAACCAGCGGAAGGTCACAGAAAATATTGTCTACTATATTGGGACCACAGAAGGGCAAGGTGATGGTAAACACCATTTGGCTCATTGTATGCACAAAGCCAACAGCCCATGATAGCAGCACAGAGCCTCTGAGTACCTGGTGGTTCATGATGGTTGTGTAGTGAAGAGGTTTACATATTGCAAAGTACCTATCAACCGCCATAACTATGAGAAGCGTCATCTCACTACCCCCTAAAAAGTGAAGGAAGAACATCTGAGCCATACAGCCCCATAGAGAAATAGTTTTATTCTCCCTGACAAAATCTGCAACCATCTTAGGGGTTGTGATTGTAGAAACAGACATGTCAAGAAAGGAGAGGTTTCCAAGGAGGAAGTACATTGGTGTGGAGTGCAGATGAGAGTCCAAGGCTATGGTGACCACAATGAGAAGGTTTCCTGCCATAATCGCTGCATAGGCCAATAAAAATATGAAAAAAAAGAAAAGCTCAAGTTCCCAAGTGTTGGTGAGTCCTAACAAAACAAACTCAGATATCATTGAGCTATTCATCATTTTCATCAAGTTTATTTATGTGTTTTCAGAAAGTCTTTAAAATGAAGGTAATCCAGAAAAAGTGATTATTTAATCTGTGACAGTTTTGAAGGTATGGGCATACAGAAAGTAGTATTTGATTCCTACAGAAAAATAAAAGGTAGATATTTCTGAAAAATACATTTTAATTGACTAACATAAGCATATTACTTGTAGACACTTTCACATTACTGCATTTATTTCCAAACAGAAAGGCACAAAAGGGAAATTTATTGTAAAATTTTGTAAATATAGTTTGTGGGTATAGATTTTCTCTTCACATTTATTTGTTGTTTTTACCATGAGTTCATGACTTTATGAACCCTGAGTTTAATGGATCACATAATAATCAAATGGTCTTTGGTCATAAGTTAATTCAAGTGGATTAGAATATAGTCATGTAACTTTTCGGCAGCTAGTATTCAATCTTTTACCCTTTACACCTTCCTAATTTGAAATATTCAGATATGTTCATATGAGTTGAATTATATACCCACTTGGCAAATTGTTACAGTACTTTCTTCTCTCACCTATACTATATTCTCACCCTTCCCTTTTATCTCAAATATATATACCCAATGCTTTAACTTATTCCTGAAGGTTTAAACTGGCTACAGTCTGTCATGTGTCCTACCTCCCCCAAATAATAATAAAATAAGCTTCCCAGGACGTTTCTGCACAAGAACATAAATATTTCTTTGTTAATGTTTCTTTCTTCCTTGTTCTTTCCTTCTCCCTCTGTCCCTCCTGCCTTCCCTTTCTCCTTTCCTTCCTTCTATTTTCTTTCTTTCTTTCTTTCTTTTTTTTTTCAGTAGTGTTCTGTATCTCATACTTTGGTTCGTGAATAAAACTCTTAGCCTCCACTTTTTGTCTATTTCCCTGACTCTCTTCTTGCTGGATTCCTGGCTGGAGTTTTCTTTCTTGTCTCTTTGCATTCTCTGTGTAAATGGTCTCTAAACAATCATCAAATCTTTCACAAGTAGTGCTTATTTTTTCCCTTGGCTCCTAATTGCTTACTTTTTTCTGATGATTGCTTTCCTCTGACTTTTCAAACTTGTGTCCAGACTGATTGATAATTCCTGGCTCAAATATCCCTGATACTTGTACTCTGTTTTTCCACAATGAGTGGGCACTATTGGCTTACTTTCATCTACTTTTCTCTTCGATTTAGATCTTTTGGCCCCATCTTCCTATTTCTTTTTTGCCTTTAAAAAACTATTAATGGCACATACCAACTGCACAGACACAGATACAGAATCACAGATATACACACATATGCTTATACCAAGTTCTAGTTCTAGAGTTCAAGGACAGAATGTGGAGAATTTACTCTGAATTTCCCTTTTTTTCTTTATAGTTCATGAAATATTCAGAAGTTATTGTTTAGTCCAGTTATCAAAACTTGAAAACAACAACAACAACAACACTGAACCAAGAGTCAAGAATCAAATTCTAGTCCTGCCCTAACATGTACTAGGGAAATATACTCTTTAACTCTTTTCAACGTTGATTCAATTTTCTATAGAAATAAAATAATATCTACTCTTCAACCTCTCAAATTGTTATAAGACTCTAAAGGGCAACAGGTTGGTTTTGTTGTTCAGTTACTCAGTTGTGTCCTACTCTTCTCAACTCCATGGACTGCAAATTCTTCCAGAGCTTGCTCAAACTCATGTCCATTGAATCGATGATGCCATCCAACCATCTCATCCTCTGTCGTCCCCTTCTCCTCCTGCCCTCAATCTTTCCCAGCATCAGTGTCTTTTCCAGTGAGTCAGCTCTTCACATCAAGTGGCCAAAGTACTGGAACTTCAGCTCCAGCATCCGTCCTTCCACTGAACATTCAGAGTTGATTTCCTTTAGGATTGACTGGTTTGATCTCCTTGCTATCCAAGGGACTTGCAACAGTCTTCTCCAGCACCACAGTCTGAAAGCAGCAATTCTTTGGTGCTTAGCCTTCTTTATGGTCCAACTCTCACATCCATACATGACTACTGGAAAAATCAAAGCTTTGACTATATAGACCGTTGTTGGCAAAGTGATGTCTCTGCTTTTTAAAACACTGTCTAGGTTTGTCATAGCTTTTCTTCCAAGGAATAAGCATTTTTTAATTTCATGGCTGCAGTCACCACCTGTGTTGATTTTGGAGCCCAAGAAAATAGTCTGTCACTGTTTCCATTTTTTCCCCAAGTATTCCCCATCACCATGAGGTGATGGGACCAGATGCCATAATCTTCATTTTTTGAATGTTGAATTTTAATTCAGCTTGTTCACTCTCCTCTTTCACCTTCATCAAGAGGTTCTTTAGTTCCTCTGCAATTTCTGCCACTAGGATGGTGTCATTGGTATCTGAGGTTATTAATAATTCTCCCAGCTATCTTGAGCATTCTACCAGCATATGCTTCATCCAGCCTGGCATATTGCATGATGTACTCTACATATAAGTTAAATAAGCAGGGTGATAATATGAAGCCTTGATGTACTCCTTTTCCAATTTTGAACCAGTCCATTGTTCCCTGTCCAGTTTTAATTGCTGTTTCTTGATCTGCACACAGGTTTCACAGGAGACAGTTAAGATGGTCTGGTATTCCCATCTCTTTAAGAATTTTCCACAGTTTGTTGTGATCCACACAGCCAAAGGCTTTAGCATAGTCAATGAAGAAGAAGTAGATGTTTTTCTGGAATTCCCTTTCTTTTTCTGTGATTGAATGGATGTTGGCAATTTGATCTCTGGTTCATCTGCCTTTCCTAAATCCAGGTTGTACATCTAGAGGTTCTTGGTTCACATATTGTTAAAGCCCAGCCTGAAGGATTTGGAGCTATATTTTTGTTGTTTTATTCTACACATAGGTGCTAAATACCTATGTGCATTCCCAAAATTTTATCTTTAACATTATCTCATTTTCTCATGATTGTGAGGATGCTCAAACCAATAAGGACCACAGAAAGATTTTTACTATGAAAGATTTGGTAAAGTAGACTTAGTGTTAATGGACATGTTTTTCTTCATTAAATATAAGTGATAAAATTACCTAGGCTGTCTTCTTTAAAAGAGTTTTTGTCATCATCATTGGTATTATATTTAATGCAATAATTGAGTTTACATAATAGTTATGAAATTATCAAAATTATGCTGTCCTCGATCTCAAAATACTAACAGAAGAAAACCTTTAGAAGTAATTTTTATAGTTTATTATGTAAAATTGGAAAATTAAAAGCAAAAACTATATTAATTTATGCTTTTTAAAAATTTTGAAGGTGTATTTATAAAATATATCCATCTAAATGCACATAAACATAATTCAAATATGTTATAAGAGACAAAATAATTCATTTTGACAATTTTTACATATAATCAAATGTGAAATATTTAAAAAATACTCCTACTCAGACACAGGCAAAAATAAGTTAGAATCAGAAAAATAATACAGTTATTGTTAACTTGAGGCACAGTTTAAAATTCACATGAAAAAATTTAAATTTTTGAGTGGTATGTATTTATACCAATAATATTGAACTGAAAAGGAATGAAAAAATAATTGAATAACGCTCAATCAGTCAAGGCTTGGTTTTTCTCTAGCAGAAATTTCTGAGACTGGGATAGTTGCCTGTGATTGGGGAGCCTAGCTCTTTCTGTGCTGTTTATGTGACTGAATGAATAAAAAATTATTAGTTCAACTGTGGTGCAAACTCGAAGAAAGAAAACTGTTTAATATTCTTTGTCTATATTCAGTAATAAAGCCTCTCTACACATTTTCATAAAAGCACTTACTGTATGTGGAGATATGTAACTGGAAGCTCTTTTGTTAAGAAAAAAAAGTCTGTGAAGTTTCTATTGATCTTGAATTTTTTTAATGATTATTTGCCCTCATAGTGTTAAGCTATGTATGGATTAGATAACCCAGGGGTAATATTCACTTATCACAAAAAGTGTTTGACATTCAGATTTTCTGCCAAAATAACCATTATAACTATTTCCCTAATTAAAAAATAAGATTGTACAGTTGGTAGAAAAACTGCCAAAATTATATGTGCCCAAAGAACTCTTTTCCCATATATTGATCAAGTTTAACACATTAAAGTTTGTATTTGTTATAAATATAGGTAGAAAGAGTGGTAAGTTTAGAAAAATTGGAAATAGTCCTTAGGTTACAAAATCACCAAAACAATTATATTAGCAGTATAATTAGACAATCATTTTGAATAGAAGGTTTGTTACTTCAGAAAAATAAATATAGACTTGAGGGGAAATCTTTTAAATATTGGTATTAATTAATCACATTTAATTTAGAATTCCATAAGTGTTTTCTCAGCTGAAGTAAATATCCAATGTAGGAAAGTAAAAACATGAAGAATTAAATGAAAATAAAATAAAATAAGTCAATGTTTTCCATTTTCTTGATATGCAATTTTTATTAGACTGCATTTCAGATTTGTCAAAGATGTTAAATGTAGCCAAGGATGAAACTAATTTTTTGTTACTTTACCATATTCTAAATTATTTTGTCTTTTTATCCAATAGTGGTTAAACAAGAAACAGACTCAAATTTATGTTCTCAAAATACAAACTCAAATTATAAAACTGACCCCTTAGATCAGGATATCAGTGGTATTTATCCTTCACAGACTGGCTTTCTTCTTATTAAAACTGGGTAAATTTGTCCAGATGCTATCTGACCCAAGTTGTATTTTACCATTGCCTTCATGATCAGAATAATCTGATTTTCATTAATTTCTAGGTTTCGTATACAAAGTCTCCTCCTTTATTAAAGTATATAGTTTCTGTATGTTATTAGCATTGCTATTTAAACCTACCAGTTCTAGCTGAGGAATGGTCTCTTCAAAGATATGTAGACAGAGTGAGATTCTGAATAGATATTTATCTTTTTGCCTCTGTGGATATACATGACAATCACTTGCAGGTCAGGAAAAAAAAGACACAAAACACATACATAAGGTGTATACTGGTGATTAACGCCCAGAGGAAATTATTAGAGTAAAGGTGCTAGTTAGTTGTCTCTAGAGTTCAGAGCAAGGACTTAGTCTCTCATTATTTAAGTTGATTATGAATTCACCAAGTATGTGAGTTGTGTGGAGTCTCCCTAATAAGTGTTTTCCAGGAAAAAGCATTAACTTAAGTGTTTTGGTTGGTGGAGGGTAAGCAAATTAGAGCTACCATAGATGATGGACTTGAGAAAACTATAATTCTATTCATTTGACTTTACCAGTCTGAATATTTATAATTTGATAATTAAATGCATTTATTCAATTGGAATTAAAATAAACAGATCCACACAGAGCAAGGCATATAAGGAAATTCATAGACTATAGACTAGTTCTTAGCACAGAGAAAACTTTCCTTTTACTCTGTAAGGGAATAAGAGAGAGAAAGAAACACACACACTCTTAAGCTAGAACAGCAGAGGAGGCTTTCACCAGTGAAGTGAAGTGAGGATGCTCAGTCGTGTCCGACTCTGTGACGCCATGGGCTGTACCCTACTAGTGTCCTCCATCCATGGGTACTGGATTGGGTTGCCATTTCCTTCTCCAGAGGATCTTCCAGATCCAGGAACTGAACCCAGGTCTCCCGCATTGTAGGCAGGCACCCTACTGTCTGAGCCACTAGGGAAACCCTGGCCTTCACCAGGGTAATCAATACATGATTTATGGTACTCAAGAAGTGATTAGTTAGTGGAGCTTAGCAGAGAAGGCAATGGCACCCCACTCCAGTACTCTTGCCTGGAAAATTCCATGGATGGAGGAGCCTGGTGGGCTGCAGTCCATGGGGTCGCACAGAGTCGGACACGACTGAGCGACTTCAATTTCACTTTTCACTTTCATGCATTGGAGAAGGAAATGGCAACCCACTCCAGTGTTCTTGCCTGGAGAATCCCAGGGACGGGGGAGCCTGGTGGGCTGCTGTCTATGGGGTCGCACAGAGTCGGAAACGACTGAAGTGACTTAGCAGTAGCAGCAGATTTGGAATTTCATGTAATCTTTTACAATTATGTTTAACTTCATGATAGATCAACAGTATTAAAAGAATATTATGGAGGTTACTACAGTAAAACTTTTATGATAAAACATAATTAACCAGGTAAATTTCTGAGGGCTATCTGAGTAGCAGTACATGACTGCACAGGATTTCACCTATTTGAGGAATTTTTCTGTCTTTATTCTTATGTGTAACTCTGCCATGCCTCCTCAATTACAATCCTCTTGAAAAGGTTACAAGAAAGTGAGGGTTGTAAATATGTGATAAATACGATTCATTTCCAAAGCCCATAGTAGATATTGTTAATAAATTTCTTATTCTTTCTAACTGAACCTCAGAATTTTTTTCAATATAGTTCTCCAGGCAACTGCTAGCAATTAGAATTGCCATTAAAAAAATATTTCAGCTAAGGTGATATATACCTCAACATAGCATGACCTTTGAAGGGATGTTTGCAAGAGAGCAGAGCATTCTTAAAAATAGAAATTAGAAGGATAATATGAGCACAGTATTGATATCCAGATGAGATTACCCATACCAGTGGTTAAGGATGGTGCACATATAATTTTTCAGAATAAACTGAAATATTAGGTGCACAGTGTCTAAGGTCAAACTAAAACTGGGCAGTGTCTTGCTTCTTATCCTGTTCGTGATGCCAATTGTCTAGCTATTCATACTGTGTGCTCTGTTCCTTGAGCGCATGATAGACAAGGTGCAAGTGGGGAAGCTGGAAGAAAACCACAGCACAACCTCTTTCTTGGCTGGCAAGCGGCCATAACTGTATTCTCTCCTGGCTGATGCGGCAGTGGTATAAGCGGACACGCTACCTTCTCTCCTGTTGTGACTTACCCAACGGACACAGCTGTGATGTAGCAGTAATGCCACTGCTCTCTAGGTGGAGTTCAGACATCTTTATCACATGAAGTAGCCCACAGGCAAGCAGGACTTGGTGATGTGAATGCGCAGTGCTCCAAGTGATCAGAGCTGTTGCATAATCATTATTTGCAAAATGTGGGGCAAGAGCACGAGGCTGTAGGGTGAGAGCGCCTGACCATGCCATCTTGGCTAATTTGCTCTTTCCCTACAGGCAGATACAATCTAACACAGGGGAACAAACAAATAAGATGAAAATAAGGACAGAAAATATGCCTTATTCCAGGTTCCTTGTTTGGCAATATATTAATAAAATACATGAAAAGAGGTGGTGCCAAAGATGTTTGCATAATTTAGGTTTCCAGTAAGTCTTTAGAAGGACTCTGCAATGTTTCCATAAACTCACTGAATCATTAATTAATTCAGACTTGTAACCTGAAATAGCCGACTATTTTCTCTGCATTCATTTCTATTACAACTTATTCTCCACTTAAGAAGACAAACCTTCATGACACTTTAGAAGTATGTTAAATCTATTCTCAAACCTCCCATTCTCAAAACTCTTTAATTGCTTTATATTGCTAAAAACTAGGATTCACAAGGCCTCAATACTCTGGTCTCTACCTTTCTATATAATCTCTGCATAGGTCTTTCTTCCTTTTATTCATCAACCTCCTTCATGTCTGTCTTTGGTACCTAAAATGACTTTCTCACTTTACAATATCCATATAAACTGGCCCGTCTGCCTGGAAGGCTCTTTTTCCCACTCAAATATCTATTCTTTAGCTTTCTTAATGTGTTTCTGTGAAGATTTCTCCTTAACATGATCTTCTAACATCACCATGCCTAATATGGATGACTTCATTATTATCTGCAAGGCAGAGAGCAGTGTTGTGTGATAACCATGTATGTGTATTATGTTTTTTAAACATTCATAAGGGTTCCCTTGAATTCCAAGACAAGGAGGTAAAGGAGGTAATGACTGCAAGCTTATTTATGTATTACATTTGTGCTAAGAATATTTTCCTATAAAATAAAAAGATACCTTAATATTCCTCACATTTTGTAAGGTGGAAATTTAATATTATTTAACATTTGATTTCAATTATTTGAAGAAATATTTAAATGGTCTTCCCTGGTGTCTCAGCCATAAGAATCTACCTGCCAGTCTAGGAAACATGGGTTTGATTTAACCCTGGATAAAGAAGATCTCCTGGAGGAGGATTTGGTAACCCACTCTATGGACAGTGGAGCCTCTAGGGCTACCATTCATGGAATTGCAAAGAGTCGGACCACACTGAGCAACTAAACAATAACAATAACAACCCCCAAATTGCAGAGAACAAAAAACAATTGTATACAACAGACAATATTTAGGGGTTGAGCCAGGAACCAATATGCTGGTTGCTCAGTCTCTTAATGGCTGCCTTCATTTCCTGATTCCTCAGAGTGTAAATAAGTGGATTAAGGAGAGGAGTGATGATAGAGTAAAACACAGAAAGAAATTTATCTACAGAGTAACTGTTAAATGGGAAAGCATAGATGAAGATGGCAGGGCCAAAGGAGAGAGTGACTACAGTGATGTGAGCAGAGAGTGTGGATAGAGCCTTAGAGGATGCACTGGAGGAGTGCTGCCAGATGGTGACCAGCATGACAACGTAGGATATCAGCAAGAGAATGAAGCAGATCAGGGACAAGAGCCCACTGTTCACGATCACCAGGAGCTCTAGGATGTAAGTTTCAGTGCAGGCAAGCTTGATGACCAGGGGGAGGTCACAAAAAAAGCTGTCCAATACATTGGGACCACAGAAAGGCAAACCCACCGTAAAAACCATCTGGCTTGTAGTATGGATGAGCCCAATCACCCATGAGAGCAGTAGAAACCCAATGAGCACCCTGTGACTCATGATGGTCTTGTAGTGCAAGGGTTTGCATATGGCGACATACCTGTCGATGGCCATAGCTATCAGAAGAGCCATCTCTCCACCCCCAAAGAAGTGCATAAAGAACATCTGGGTCATGCAGCCCCACCAGGAGATGGTCTTGTGTTTTCTAAGGAAGTCTGAAATCACTTTGGGAGTTGCAGCAGAAGAAAGACATAAATCAAAAAATGATAAATTTGCCAGAAAGAAATACATGGGGGAGTGAAGATGGTTATCAACTATCACAGAGATGACAATGAGGAGGTTTCCTACTATGATGGCAACATAGACAAGAAAGAAGATTGCAAAAAAGGATACTTGAGTTTCTTGAGAAGAAGTAAGTCCCACCAAAATGAACTCAGAAACACTTGATCTGTTATTCAGGAGATCCATTCATCCTCTGCAGAAGCTTTCTGAAAAGGAAAGCAAACAGTATGTGATAGGGACTAGCAGGTCAGGGAATCTAGTCTTAATCATCCTATTTCTTATTCAGGAAAGTAACCCTTTTTATAACATGACTGCTTTGCAGATATGTTACAATTGGAGATATCTTACAGAACCACAAGACCATAAAAGTGTGGTGGTTATGAAACCAACTAGATTACATTTTTCTCTTGGTTAGTGCAAGTCAAGATCAGCTAGACATTGAGCAAACTTGTCTTCTTTAGTGTTCAGCTCCAGATCACACTCTGTATAACCACTTAATTTATTAGAGTTTTCAAAAGCATTAGGGGAATAGATTTTTTCTTTTGTGGGTTTCATATAATATATTTACTGACATATTTTCTTACATCCTACATTGGTGCTTCCATGGTGGCACAGTGGTAAAGACTCTGCCTGCCAATTCAGGAGATGCAGGTTTGATCCATGGGTTGGAAAGATCCCCTGAAGCAGGAAAGGGAAAGCCACTCCAGCATTCTTGCCTAGAAAATTCCACCGACAGAGGAGTCTGACAGGCTATAGTCTATGGGATCACACAGAGTCAGACACGACAGAGTGAAAGAGCTTGCATATACTATGTAGTAAAATGTGTACCATGTTAGAGAGATACTGCTGAAACTGCATGGAAAGTGAAGTCCCTCAGTCGTGTCCAACTCTTTGCGACCCCGTGGACTGTAGCCCACCAGGCTCCTCTGTCCATGGGATTCTCCAGGCAAGAATACTGGAGTGGGTTGCCATTTCCTTCTCCAGGGGATCTTTCTGACCCAGGGATCAATCCCAGGTCTCCTGCATTGCAGGCAGATGCTTTAAGCTCTGAGCTACCTGGGAAGCCTCAAGAGGACTAATGATGAGTATGACTGTGACTATATTATGATAGAAAGTTGAATTATGAGACAGCTATATAATAGTTAACAAAATTATTGAGATTTTAGATTTGAATGACTTAGATTGACTCTCAAAATATCAGATGTTCATCTCACTTATTTGCCTAACTCTTCAGTCTATGTGGTCAGACAAGTAAGTGCATCTTATTTGTGCATTCTCAGCCAATTGTTGCAAAATTGAATCAAATGACCATTTTAACTGATATTTCCTTTCAATTCATATATTTTCACATATAATGAGTCTACAAATACCAAAATAACCATCATTAAGACTATAAACTAGTGAAGATTCCATGGTACTCTTGTTCAACTTGTCTGTCTTAAAGAGTTGTAAGGAGTAAGGGGAATACTTTATCATTGTGATTCTAAACTCAAAAAAGTTAATGATGTATTGTTTGAGCAGAGTAGTATTTTCAGGTTAATTTCTTATCCTCTTTGGACCTATGTTCCTCACAGTAATCTACCTTAAGTTTCATTTAAATGACATTTAACCTTGTCAAGGATAGATAGACTCATAATATTATGTTACTGACTGAGGTGAACTCAGCTAAACTAAATTAAAAAATTTCAAATACACACTTACACGGAAGGGGAAGAGGTCAGTGCTCAGCCCACATAAAGTTACTTATTTCAATGCCTCCCCTGCTTATCTGACTTTAGATGCATTTTTCAAATCTTATTCCAGGCTTGTTGATTATCTTCAGTGCTTTTCTGGCCTTCTTCAGAGCCTAGAGACAAACCTGAGGCCAAAATGAGAACACAAAATAGGGCATATTTGATAATCCATGTACCCTTAGCCTTTCCATCACACTGTTTAAATGTTAGAAGTACAGTATATGTAGTTAACCATAATGAACATTTAATTATATACATTTATGTATGTAAGTTTACTTACATTAAGACACACGTTTGATCATAAGTGGCCCGTACTCTAACCATTATGCTTGACTTCATCACTCTGAGTAGCATAAAACTTCTTGTTTTCACATAATAATGGAATGGAAAATAAAAATCTATATTCTTCTTTGTGCTTTGTACTCTTACCACAAGACAATGATTTTATCTTATCCAAGCTGCAGTCTTGGATGGCTTTGTTTTTCTAAAGTTTGCAAATAAATAAATAGATTTATAGGTACAATGAGCTGGGCAAAGGCAAGATCTCAGACAAGGTGATTTCTCTCAGCTTTTTTTTTAACCAATTAATATTTGTTTAAATATATGGCTATTTTCAGACTGTTAGAAGATAGTTGTATATTCCTCTCTAAAATTTCTGACAAGCGTAATGATAGCATCAGTATTTTGGAAGTGGTGACTTTCTATGATTTTTTTCAAGCCATGAATCAGGCATTTTATCCTTGCAGTTTTCTTAACTCTCATTTAATAACTGCATCCCTAGAAACAAATATGCAATTTTCTCTACACTATGCAATAATTCAAAGTCTGATAAGTATAACCAGTCTGATAAGTATAACCAAACAATTTAAGCTTGCCCAGATCCTTTTTCTGTACACATAAATTATTTAGCCCGGATTGCTGTATTATTATCTTAATTCCCTGTAAACATCATTAGAGTGACTTTTGTATCTTTTTTCCATTTTTATAAAAATCAAATTTTTTCCAGTTTAAGGTCTCCTTTCCCTCCCTTCTTTCATTTATTATTTTGACATTGAATTCATCAGTATGGACGGACACACTTACGTTGTAAATGAAATTTGTGATAGGTGTGGTATATAGGCAGGAAAACATGTCAGGATTATGTAACCTACCTGTTGGACTTCAGAGGTAAAGTCATTATGAAATCCTGAATGCTTATCTTCATCATCCAAAGATTTTCCTCTCTGAACTTCAAAAGACAACAGTATATAAAAGTATCCCTTGATGGGTGACATAAAGGAGAAACCTCATTTGGTTGTTTCAGAGTCCTCAGAGACTGGCCATAAGAAGTAATTGGGATTGTTCAAAGACACTTTTGCCACTGCAGAACATGAGAAATATTTTTTCACCTCTCAAATTGACATTACTTTAAAAATGTCAATAAATAATCAAGAGAGTATTGAAAGATATCACTAGCTGTGAATTGTATTTTTTTAGATGATGTTTTGTCTTGGCTGTAGTTCCTTTTCTACAGCAAACATTTATGATTGTTCTATTCAGGCAAAATATGAATATTCAGTCTAGATAATTTTAATTCTAAATCTTATTAAAAGTGAACTTTTCCCATGTTTTAACTTTAATCTCTTGGAATTTATTGATAAAGGATGTGAGATAATTATTGATATCATTGTAATTAGATAAGTTAATTCCACTGAATTTTATATTTCTTTTTCCATTTAAAGATATGTGTAGACAAGTCTGCTTCAAGCTTACCTATTTTTCTCCTTGTTTAAAAATAAACTTTATTTTTTAGAACAGGTTTAGGTTCACAGCAATATTGAGAAAATGGTATTTTCCATACACATGGTATTTTGCTTCACACATGCATAACCTCCCCTATTATCAACGTCTTGCACTATGGTGCATTTGTTACAAATGATGAACCTACGCTGACATATAGCTGTCACTCAAAATCCATACTTCACACTATAGTTAACTCTTGATTGCACATTGGATGGATTGGGACAAATCTATAATGATATATAGACATTATTATAGAATCATATGGGTTAGTTTCATTGCCATAAAATCCCCTCCGTTCCATCTAGTCTTTCTTTTTCCCCCTGTTCACTGACAGCTAGAGACCTTTTCCCTGTCTCTGTAGTTTTTCCTTTTCCAGAATATCACATGATTAGACTTACACAATATGTAAGCTTTTTAGATTGGCTTTTCATTTATCAATATGCATTTTTCTCCAAGCTTTTTCATGGCTTCATAGCTCATTTAACACTGAATAAAATTCCATTGTCTAGTTGTATCATAATTTATTTAACCATAAGCCTACTGAAGAACATCTTGGTTGGTTTCAAGTTTGGGTGCTTATAAAGAAAACTGCTCTGAACATCTGTGTGAATTTTCTTCTGGATAGTTTTCAGTGCATTTGGGTAAATACAAAGGAACATAACTGCTGAAGCATACTGTAAAAATATGCTTAGTTTTGTAAGAAACCACCAATTGTCTTCTGAGGTGGCTGTACCATTAGCATTCCCACCAGCATTGAATGAGAATTCTTGTGTTTCCACATCCTTGCCAGCACTTGGTGTCATCGGTATTCGGGAATTTGACCATTCTCATAACTGTGTAGTAGTGCTTTATTACTGTTTAATTTGCATGATCCTAATGATACATGATGTATGACTTCTTTGGTGAGGTGTTAGTTAAGGTCTTTGCCCATTTTCAGAATAGGATTGTTTATTTTCTTATTTTGAGTTTTAAGAGTTCTTTTTATATTTTGGATAGTGGTCCCTTTCGGATACGTATTTCACAAATCTGTTCTTCATCTGTGACTAGTGGTTTCGTTCTCTTGACATTGTCATTCAGAGAGTAGCATTTTTTATTTTATTTTAATCAATCCAGCTTACCAATTCTGTCAGAGACTGTGCCTTTAGTGATATATCTGAGAAGTCATTGCTTAACCCAAAGTCATCTAGATTTCCTCCTATGTTATCTTCTATGAATTTTATATTTTATGTTGAATTCTGCGATCTATTTTGAGTTAATTATTGTGACGAGTGTAAAGTTTCTGTTTAGATTTTTTTTTGTATGTGAATGTCCATTTGTTGAAAGTCTATCTTGTATTATATCTGCTCACTTGTAAAATAAGTTGACTATATTTATGCGGGTCTATCATGATCCACTGATCTACCTATTCTCTCTCATATCATTACCACAAGTTTTCATTTTACTCATTGTATTTTACAGTGCATTTTAATATCAGGAAAGACATGTTGATGCCTTAGTCATTCAGAATTTTCTTAGATATTCTGTATTTTTTAATGAAATAGAATTATTTTCTGAAGTTAAAACAAGTCCCAATGGGATCAATCAATGAAATATTAGAAACTCATGATAAACATAGGAGAAATGAACAGCTTTACAAAATTGAGCATTTTCATCCCTAAAGAATTTATGTACCTTTAAATCTGTCATCTTTTATAGCTTACAACAAAGTTTTATCATCTTGATTATATGAATAATGTAACATTTTTATTAAATGAAATGTTACATATTTTGTAACATTTGTTTCTATAAAGTAATCTTTTTCCTTAACAAAAATATAGTCATATGCAATGTTATTATGTCTGTATAAAAAGTAAATGTCAGCACACTGAAATTTAATTTTTAATTTTATTTTTATAAGGAAATTCATAGACCACAGAGCAGTTGTATCATAGGCAAAAATCTTCTTTACCATATAAAGGCTCTTTGAGAGAGGAAGAGAGGGGGGAGGCATGAAAGCTGTGAAGGAAAGAAGGTAGCGAGAAATAGCAGAAAGTGCAAGAAGAGAGACAAAGAGGCAGAGAGAAAGGAGAAGGAGCAGAAAGCTCTTTCCACCATATTGAAAGCTCTTTATAGATGAATGGCAATTAATTAATGATTAATTAGTGGAGTTGAGTGGTCATCACTCTAAAATTTTCAGATTTTGCTATGTCCGTTGTGTAAATCTTTCAGAGGTTAAAAACTTTTAATGTTTAAAATATTTTAAAAATTCAGTCATAAATATCTGAATTTAGTTAAAAGAATATTAGTATTCAAGCTGTCTGGTATAGCAAGATACAGTGAGCAGTTTATGATTTTGATCTTCAATATTTCAGATAATATAGTGTTGAGAAAACTATTTGGGTTGCCAAAGAAAGTTTTGAAATATTATTTTCTAACTACATGATACATTCTACTAAAGATGATTAGCTTATTGAAGCTATACAGTGAAAAATTATTTTCCAAATTGTCATTCAAATCATAACTCCTCTGTGGAGCTTCTATATGGTTGACATATATTGGTAGATTAATACCTGGTAAATTACTACATACAACATGAAAACTAAAAGTTACACTAAACATCGTATGTGCTTTCATACGTGTGCTTTCATTAAAATGTGCTTTCATTAAAATTTCATATTTTTACAGATTGATTCACTAAAATTTTTTATAAGAATAATTTTATTCATGGATTTTCATACTTAAGAAAATTTATATTATTTAAATACTTACTTACAATATTTTTATATGTACCTAAGACTCACTACCCCAAATAGCTCTGGAGGAGGAAATGGTAATCCTCTCCAGTATTCTTGCCTGGAAAATCCCATGGACAGTGGAGCCTGTTGAGCTACAGTCTATGGGGTAGCAAAAAGTTGGACATGACTGAAGCAGCTTACACACAGACACACACACACAAATAGCAGAGAACATAAAATGATTGTTTGTAACAGACAATATTTAGTGGGCGAGCCCAGCACCAATATGCTGGTTGCTCAGTCTCTTAATGGCTGCCTTCATTTCCTGATTCCTCAGAGTATAAATAAGTGGATTAAGGAGAGGAGTGATGATAGAGTAAAACATAGAAAGAAATTTATCTACAGAGTAACTGTTAAATGGGAAAGCATAGATGAAGATGGCAGGGCCAAAGAAGAGAGTGACTACAGTGATGTGAGCAGAGAGTGTGGACAGAGCCTTAGAGGATGCACTGGAGGAATGCTGCCAGATGGTGACCAGCATGACAACGTAGGATATGAGCAAGAGAATGAAGCAGATCAGGGACAAGAGCCCACTGTTCACGACCACCAGGAGCTCTAGGATGTAAGTTTCAGTGCAGGCAAGCTTGATGACCAGGGGGAGGTCACAAAAAAAGCTGTCCAATACACTGGGACCACAGAAAGGCAAACCCACCGTAAAAACCATCTGGCTTGTAGTATGGATGAGCCCAATCACCCATGAGAGCAGTAGAAACCCAATGAGCACCCTGTGACTCATGATGGTCTTGTAGTGCAAGGGTTTGCATATGGCGACATACCTGTCGATGGCCATAGCTATCAGAAGAGCCATCTCTCCACCCCCAAAGAAGTGCATAAAGAACATCTGGGTCATGCAGCCCCACCAGGAGATGGTCTTGTGTTTTCTAAGGAAGTCTGAAATCACTCTGGGAGTTGCAGCAGAAGAAAGACATAAATCAAAAAATGATAAATTTGCCAGAAAGAAATACATGGGGGAGTGAAGATGGTTATCAACTATCACAGAGATGACAATGAGGAGGTTTCCTACTATGATGGCGACATAGACAAGAAAGAGGATTGCAAAAAAGAATACTTGAGTTTCTTGAGAAGCAGAAAGTCCCACCAAAATGAACTCAGAAACACTTGATCTGTTATTCAGGAGATCCATTCATCCTTCTGCAGAAGCTTTCTGAAAAGGGAAGACAAACAGGGCACGATAGGGACTAACAGGTCAGGGAACTTCATATTTACTCAAGCATTTTGCCTTTTATTCAGGGAAATAACAGTTTGGCAGTAGGACTGCTTTGTAGGTATTTTGCAGTTGGAGATACTTCACAGGACCATGAGACCATAAAAATGTGATGACTATGGACCAAATTAAATCAAATTTTCTCATGGTTAGTGCAAATCAAGTTCAGTTAGACACAGAAAATGTGTCTCCTTTCATGTTCAGTCCAGATCACACTGTGTAGAAACACTTAAACTATTAGAGTGACAAAGGAGAGTTTTCAAAATCTCCTGGAGGTAGATTTTTACCTTTTGTGAATCTCAAGAAGTATATTATGATATCCTCAGTATGCAGTAATAAGTTTACCTTACTAAAAAAGATATTATGAAGACCAATTCAAGCCTAAAGCAACATGAAGGAAATAAATAACAAAAATTATAGCAAAAATTCAGAGAAAGATAACAAAGGAAACCAGTGAAACCAAGACCTGGTTGTTTAAAAAAAAATGAATTAAAGCAATGATACTCTAAATAGGCTAAGAAAAAAGAGAAGATGCAATTTAGCAAAATCAGAAATGAAAGAGAATTCATCACTACTGGTCTACTCATCCTATAAACATTATGAGGATAGTAAATAACTCTAGAAAATAAATAAAAAATTATTGCCAAAAATCACATTATGTACATTATGCTTCCTGAAGTATATTGATTAAAGGCATGTGTTGTTGATAGAAAGTTAAGTATTGAGACAGCTCCATGGTTTACTTAGATCAAACCCTATTCATTTACACCTGAAACACCAGATTAACTCTCAAAAGTGCAGATACTCATTCACATATAAATCTTCCCTTTATGTGGCTATGTAAATAAGTTTATTCCATCTGTGCATTCTTACCCTGCATGCTGCATGCTGTCACTTCAGCTGTGTTCAACTCTGTGTGACCCTGTGGACGGTAGCCTGCCAAGCAAGAACACTGGAGTGGGTTGCTTTGCCTTCCTCCAGAGGATCTTTCTGATCCAGGGATATCAATTGCATCTCCTGCATTAGCAGGCAAGTGTTGCAAAATCCATGACCATTTTTATCTGATATTTGCTCTTTGACTCACATATTTTCATAAATACAATGAGTATGTAGAAATACCAAAAATACTGTTACTAAGGTCATGAGCTAGTGATGTAACCAGGGTAGTCCTGTTCAACTTTTCACTCAAAGAGATGTAAGGAGCAGGGTGACTGAATTGTTTACAATTGTGCATCTAAACAAACAAACTAAAATTATGATGAACTGTTTGAACAGAGTAGCAACTTTGGATAGTTACTTCTCACCTTTGAAACTGTTTCCTCTCATTGATTTTCCTTAAGGTTCCTTTAACCTTTAACTTTGTCAAGGATAGACAGAAGTCATAGATATTGTAGTGCTGATTGAGGTGGACTCTGCTAAGCTCAATTATTTTTAAAAAATACAAATAAAAGGAAAAAATATTTCATCTACATAAATTCACTTATTTCATTGCCTCTCCTGTTGATCTGATTTTAGCTCTATTGTTCAAGTTTAATTACAGGCTCAATGATCATCTCTAGTGCTTTTATTGCCTTTTTCAGAGCCTAGAGTCAGACCTAAGGCCAAAAAGAGAATAAAATAGAATATATTTGATTATTTGTGTACCTTTAACCTGTTAATCACACAGTACAGTTTTCAGAGACACAGTATATCCAGTTGACCATAATGAACATTACATACACTTAGGTATGTAAGATTAATATCAGTAAGACACACATTTGATAAGTGGCCATACTCTAACCATTATGTTTGACACCATTACTTAGAGTAGCATAGAAACTTCATTCTTTCACGTGGTAGTCAGATAGAAAATGGAAATCTTTGATATGTGAATCATCATTCCTTCTTTGTGCTTTGTACTCTTAATGCAAGACAATGATTTTATCTAAGCTACAGCCGCTGGATCTTCTGTGTTTTTCTGAAGTATGCAAATAAGTAGATTTGAAGGTGCTCATTGACTTGGCAAACATCACATCCTAGACAGGATGATTCTTCTCTCTCTCTTTTTTGTTTCCTACAAACTCAGTTCAGTTCAGTTCAGTTCAGTCACTCAGTTGCGTGTGACTCTTTGTGACTCTATGAACCTCAGCATGCCAGGCCTCCCTGTCCATCACCAACTCCCGGAGTTTACCCAAACTCATGTCCATTGAGTCAGTGATGCGATCCAATCATCTCATCTTCTGTCGACCCCTTCTTCCCCTGCCCTCAATCTTTCCCAACATCAGGGTCTTTTCAAATGAGTCAGCTCTTCGCATCAGGTGGCCAAAGTATTGGAGTTTCAGCTTCAACATCAGTCCTCCCAATGAACACCCAGGACTGATCTCCTTTAGGATGGACTGATTGGATCTCCTTGCAGTCCAATGGACTCTCAAGAGTCTTCTCCAACACCACAGATCAAAAGAATCAATTCTTTGGTGCTCAGCTTTCTTTATAGTCCAGCTCTCATACCCATTCGTGACCACTGGAAAAACTACGTTTGTTTAAACACATGGTCATGTTCAGACTGCTGTCACTGGATAGTTTGTCATAAGTTCTTCTCCATAATTCTAAACAGGTGTAATGAAAGCATCAATATTTTGTATGTGTTGAAACTCTATGACTGTCCAAGCCATGAATCAGGCATTTTATTCTTGCAGTTTTGTTACCTATCTCCCTTAAAAAATAACTGCATCCCTAAAAACAAGTATTCAAATTCCTCTATATTATGTAGTAGCTCAAACAATAAAATCATTTAATCTGATCAGGGTAGCCAAACAATTAAAATATCTTGAAAACATAAAAAAGAATAATTGTTCTCTAAGAAGTTGTTCTCTGAGAATAATATTCTAAGAATATTTCTAAGAATATTACTCTCTAAGAATAATTTCTTTGGCCTGGATTGCTGCCTTGCTGCTGCTGCTAAGTTGCTTCAGTCATGTCAGACTCTGTGAAACCCCATAGACGGCAGCCCACTAGGCTCCTCTGTCCCTGGGATTCTCTAGGCAAGAAAGAATACTGGAGTGGGTTGCCATTTCCTTCTCCAATGCATGAAAGTGAAAAGTGAAAGTCGTGCCCGACTCTTAGCGACCCCATGGACTGCAGCCCACCAGGCTCCTCCATCCATGGGATTTTCCAGGCAAGAGTATTGAAGTGGGTTGCCATTGCCTTCTCTGATTGCTGCCTTGCTGCTGCTGCTGCTAAGTCACTTCAGTCGTGTCCGACTCTGTGAGACCCCATAGATGGCAGCCCACCAGGCTCCGCCCTCCCTGGGATTCTCCCGGCAAGAGTACTGGAGTGGGTTGGCATTGCCTTCTCCGATCGCTGCCTTAATTCCCAGTAAATATGGTTAGAGTGATTTTTATATTTTTTCCACTTATATAAAGATAAGATTTGTTCCAGTGCAGTTTCACTCTTCAACCCTCACCTGTTATTATCTTGGCATTTAACTTTGTCATTTACTGACACATTTATATCATAAATGAACTAGCGTGATAGGTGTGTTGTATAAGTAGAGTAACACATCAGGATTACGTAACCTACCAGTTGCACTTGTACTTTAGAAGTAACGTCACTATGAAATCCTGAATGCTCGGTTATTATCCAGTGATTCTATTTTCTGCTCTGGACTTCAAACTGCTCAATATATAAATGTATCCCTTAATACGAGGTATAAAGGAGAAAACTCCCTTGATTGTTTCAGAGTCCTCAGAGACTGGCAGTAACAAGTAACTGGGATTGTTAAAAGAGACTTTTGCCGTTACATAAATTGAGACACCATTTTTCAATTCTCAAATTGACAATTCTTTAAAGGCTGCAATAGATAATCAAGGGGGTTTTGGAAGCTGTCACTAGTTGTGAATTGTGGAATTTTTGTATAGTTTTTGTTGTTGTTGTTGTTGTTGTACTTTAATGTCTAAAATAAGCATTAAGAAATGTTATATTTAGGCAAATATATATATTCTAGGTGACTTTAACTGTTGAAAATTATTAAGGTTGAGAATGTCACATTTAAACTCAAATCTGTTGAAATTTATTGAGAAATGATATAAGGAAGTTTTCCATCATTCCAACGAAATAGTACTCCACTAACAATTTGTTATGCATATACAAATTTGTAGATGGATCAGGTTCTTTTTTGGGTCTGCTCATTTTATTCCTTGTCTTGGCTGTTAACTTTTGAGGAAGTCCTATGCACTTTATTTTTACTCATTATGTTTGATGGTATATTTTAGTGTTAGAAAGAGCATGTCCTTTCTCATTGCTTTATTCATTCAAAGAGTTCTTGTATGTTTTTATATCTTTTTATTCTAAATTAAGTTGATTTATTTTCTAAAATTAAAACAAGTTTTACTAGTCATTTTGATATCACAATATTAAACATAAAATGTAGAAAAAATTAAGAGAATTACAAAATTGAGTATTCTAGGAAATTCTTACATCCCTTTAAATATTTATTATCATGACACAGCAAAATTTTGTCATATTTGTTATTTCAACACATTTTTTGGTAACACATTTCTGTTAAATCTAATTGTGCATATTTTGTACTTAAGTGCTACACTTAATATTGGGTTTTCCCCTAACATGACTGATCTTACTGTTACTGTTTTTATTTTACATACATAGGTGGTAAATGGTATCATTGCTGACATCTTATTTCTGATAGTTTTTCTACTACTTTCTCTTCTTTGTATCAGGTTAATGATAAAGTGATCTCCAAATATTA
Source organism: Ovis aries (assembly GCF_016772045.2). NCBI lineage: Eukaryota > Metazoa > Chordata > Mammalia > Artiodactyla > Bovidae > Ovis > Ovis aries. The sequence goes on along the minus strand of NC_056060.1, from coordinate 25,767,695 downwards.
ATATTTTTTCTATTACTTATCTTGTTAACTAAAATTTTCTAGCAATACTGAGTAACAGTGACAATAACTGCTATGGGCAAAACTTGTTAGCTTGCCAACCATGACTTTCTTTTTTCTTGATAATGACAACTCATTTTCTTGGGATTAGTTGCCTATGTACTTCCATGAAGCCTCAAACTCTATAAAAAGCTGCATCTCACTAACCAAGGTCAATCCCAACTCGACTATTCTCCTCACCAGTATCTAGTTTAGCCATGACTGTAGACCATGTAGCAGAGACTGCTATTATCTGCTGTGTGGCCTTCTCCTGTTCTTCATTTATAATAGATACCTCAATTCATTTACAGACATTGTACAGCCTCCCTTGTAATTAGAATTGGTAAATAGCATGAAATAAAACAATATTATCATGTGGCTACTTGGTTGAAATTCCCTATAAGGGCTGACTCATCAAAAAGTTATGCTCTTTGCCTCTTGCTAACCCTATATAATCCAAGTCTATGACCCGAACAGTAATGCTGAATAAGCTGGAGTTGAATGGTTCTATGAAGATTACAAGACCTTCTAGAATTAACACCCCCAAAAGATGTCCATTCCATTACTGGAATACAAAAGTAGGAAGTCAAGAAACACCTGGAGTAACAGGCAAATTTGGCCTTGAAGTACAGAATAAGCAGGGCAAAGGCTAATAGAGTTTTGCCAAGAGAACACACTAGTCATATCAAACACCCTCTTCCAACAACACAAGAGAAGACTCTACACGTGGACATCACCAGATGGCCAACACCAAAATCAGACAGATTATATTCTTTGCAGCCAAAGATGGAGAAGCTCTATACAGTCAGCAAAAACAAGAGCAGAAGCTGACTGTGGCTCAGATCATGAACTCCTTATTGCCGAATTCAGACTTAAATTGAAGAAAGTGGGGAAAAACACTAGACCATTCAGGTATGACCTAAATCAAATCCCTTATGATTATACAGTGGAAGAGAGAAATATATTTATGGGACAGAGTGCTTGATGAACTTTAGATGGAGGTTCTTGACATTGTACAGGAGACAGAGATCAAGACCATCCCCAAGAAAAAGAAAGCAAAAAAGCAAAATGACTGTCTGAGGAGGTCTTACAAATTGCTGTGAAAAGAAGAGAAGCAAAAAGTAAAGGGGAAAAGGAAAGATATACCCATTTGAATGCAGAGTTCCAAAGAATAGCAAGGAGAGATAAGAAAGCATTCTTCAGTGATCAATGCAAAGAAATAGAGGAAAACAATAGAATGGGAAAGACTAGATATCTCTTCGAGAAAATTAGAGATACCAAGGGAACATTTCATGCAAAGATGGGCTCGATAAAGGACAGAAATGGTATGGACCTAACAGAAGCAGAAGATATTAAGAAGAGGTGGCAAGAATACACAGAAGAACCGTACAAAAAAGATCTTCATGACCCAGATAATCATGATGGTGTGATCACTCACCTAGAGCCAGACATCCTGGAATGTGAAGTCAAGTGGGCCTTAGGAAGCATCACTATGAACAAAACTAGTGGAGGTGATGGAATTCCACTTGAGTTATTTCAAATTCTGGAAGATGATGCTGTGAAAGTGCTGCACTCAATATGCCAGCAAATTTGGAAAACTCAGCAGTGTCCACAGGACTGGGAAAGGTCAGTTTTCATTCTAATCGCAAAGAAAGGCAATGCCAAAGAATGCTCAAACTACCACACAATTGCAGTCATCTCACATGCTAGTAAAGTAATGCTCAAAATTCTCCAAGCCAGGCTTCAGCAATATGTGAACCATGAACTTCCAGATGTTCAAGCTGGTTTTAGAAAAGGCAGAGCAACCAGAGATCAAATTGCCAACATCCGCTGGATCATGGAAAAAGAAAGAGAATTCCAGAAAAACATCTGTTTTTGCTTTATTGACTATGCCAAAGCCTTTGACTGTGTGGATCACAATAAACTGTGGAAAATTCTGAAAGAGATGGGAGTACTAGATCACCTGACCTGCCTCTTGAGAAACCTGTATGCAGGTCAGGAAGCAATAGTTAGAACTGGACATGGAAAAACAGACTGGTTTCCAAATAGGAAAAGGAGTACGTCAAGGCTGTATATTGTCACCCTGCTCATTTAACTTATATGCAGAGTACATCATGAGAAACACTGGGCTGGAAGAAGCACAAACTGGAATCAAGATTGCCAGGGAAATATCAATAACCTCTGATATGCAGATAACACCGCCCTTATCATAGAAAGTGAGGAAAAACTAAAGAGCTTCTTGATGAAAGTGAAAGAGGAGAGTGAAACAGTTGGCTTAAAACTCAACATTCAGATAACTAAGATCATAGCATCCAGTCCCATTATTTCATGGCAAATAGATTAGAAAACAGTGGAAACAGTGTCAGACTTTATTTTGGGGGGCTCCAAAATCACTTCAGATGGTGACTGCAGCCATGAAATTAAAAGACGCTTACTCCTTGGAAGGAAAGTTACGACCAACCTAGATAGCATATTCAAAAGCAGAGACATTACTTTGTCAACAAAGGTCCATCTAGTCAAGCCTATGGTTTTTCCAGTAGTCGTATATGGATGTGAGAGTTGTACTATGAAGAAAGTTAAGCGCCAAAGAATTGATGCTTTTGAACTGTGATGTTGGAGAAGACTCTTGAGAGCCCCTTGGACTGCAAAGAGATCCAACCAGTCTATCCTAAAGGAGATCAGTCCTGGGTGTTCATTGGAAAGACTGATGTTGAAGCTGAAAGCAATACTTTGGCCACCTGATGCAAAGAACTGACTCATTTGAAAAGACCCTGATGCTGGGAAAGACTGAGGGCAGGAGGAAAAGGGGTGACAGAGGATGAGATGGTTGGATTGCATCACCAACTGAATGGACATGAGTTTGGGTAAACTCCGTGAGTTGTTGATGGACAGAGAGGCCTGGCTTGCTGAGGTTCATGGGATGGCAGAGAGTCGGAAATGACTGAGCAAATGAACTGAATTAAACCCTGTTTTCTCAGGTCTAATTTGGAAAAGTGTTTGTCTTAAAGCTAATCTGAAACACTGTGAATATTTATAGTCAATAATGTTAATAAATATTTTAAGCAGAATTAATTTGATTACTCAAGTGGCACAATGACTGAGATGATACAAGCCTTTGACCATCATTACTCTTGAGGACATATGAAATGTTCAAAATAAGACGAGTTTTATTATGATATGTTAGTTAGTTAAGCTTAGTTTTCAGCAAGAGATTCAAGAGTTGACTAATGAGCAGATATCTACTGGCCTTATCATTTACTGCATAACAGAGAAGGTACTGTGCTGGCTGGTAGAGCATTAGAGTAATCATTCGCTATCACATTTTTTTTTTTTTTTTTGCTATCACATTTGAACCATCCATTTTTATATTGCATCCTGCTGTCTTGGGATAGCATTCTCTAACATACACTCTTAACCAGTGATTATTATGTTATTTTGTCCTAAGTTCCCCTATAGGAAGAATCTGTAGAATTTGTATTTTTTCCCCCCACAACTTTAGACTCTGTAGTTCTGGAAGCTCTGGGACATGCTTTCACCAGAAGATGCATTAAGATTTCTCTTAACTTCAACTTATTGCTGCCACTCAGTAACTACATTTTCCTTTCCCAAAGACTCAAAGGCAAGGAAAGGTGCCACAGCCTTATAAAGAGTAATTTACCTTGGTCATCAAGAGAAGCAGTAGTACTACAGTATAAATGGTTGAGCCATTGAGGATATTAAAAAAGTCCAAATTGAAACATGGGATTGAACTATTCTGTTTGTGAGATGAAAATGAATTGAATGGTATTAATGACAGAGATGACATTTCAGAAAAAAGATTAGTGCACTTGAAATTACCAATAGAACTATAACATGGAGAGAATAAAAGATAATTTTTATTATATGTCTCTTTAAAAAGTAAATAATTTTGCAAAGAAAAAGTAATAATAATGTGTTGTTGAATGTATTAGCTCAGTAAGAAAATAGTAGACATTGAATATACAACACAATTATAAAAGCAGTGAGGAGGTAAATGGAAGTATGCTGCTGTAGCTTTCTCATATGACACACAGAAATATATAATTTCCAAATTAGACAATTATAAGATGTACAGTATATATTTATAACCCTAAAAACCACAGGAAAAAGATAACTAAGTCAACATTATTAGTATGAATAAATATGTTAATAATAGAAAATACTTAAATATTTCCCCCAAAACAGAAAAAACAAAATCAGAAAAAAATGGGTGAAACAAATATAAAATAGAATGTTTTGTCAGTTTTAACCAAACTGCACCTATAATCATAATATATATAAATGGCTTCAGTTCAGTTCAGTTCAGTTCAGTGGCTCAGTCGTGTCCGACTCTTTGCGACCCCATGAGTTGCAGCACGCAAGGCCTCCCTGTCCATCACCAGCTCCTGGAGTTCACTCAAACTCACATCCATCAAGTCGGTGATGCCATCCAGCCATCTGATCCTCGGTCGTCCCCTTCTCCTCCTGCCCCCAATCCCTCCCAGCATCAGTCTTTTCCAATGAGTCAACACTTTACATGAGGTGGCCAAAGTACGGGAGTTTCAGCTTTAACATCATTCCTTCCAAAGAACACCCAGGACTGATCTCCAGAATGGACTGGTTGGATATCCCTGCAGTCCAAGGGACTCTCAAGAGTCTTCTCCAACACCACAGTGCAAAAGCATCAAGTCTTTGGGGCTCAGCTTTCTTCACAGTTCAACAAATGGCTTAATAACTCAATTAAACACAGAGATTGTCATATTGGATAAAATATATGTTACAGACAAGAAGCCATCATTAAAATAAAGATACATAGATTAAAAGTAAAAGGACAGAAAAAGAAAATATACTAATATGTTATTGTTTAATTAAACTGTGATGTGTTGCTTTACTCCTGCTGCTATAAAAAATTACCACGGACTTAGCAACTTAAAATAGCCATAATTTATTATCTTACAATTTTTAGGTCAGAAATCTGATGCAGTTTCACTGGGTTAAATTCATAGGGTTGGCAGAGTTGCATTTCTTTCTGTAAGATATAGGAGAGAATTCATTTCCTTGTGTGTGTGTGTGTGTGTGTGTGTGTTAGTAACTCAGTCTGACTCTTTGCAACCCAAGGACAGTAGCCCTCCAGGCCTCAGCCTCTCTGTCCATGGAATTCTCCAGTCATAATACTGGAGTGGGTTACAATTCCTTTCTCCAAAGGTTCTATCTTCCCCACCCAGGGGTTGAATGCATTCTCCCACATTGCAGGCAGATTCTTTACCATCTGAGCTACCAGGGAAGCCCTCATTTCTTTGCTTTTTTCAATTAAACCAAAAGAAAGCAGAAAAAAATAGAGCAAAAACAACAACAACAACAACAAAAAACATCTGGCAGGAAAACAAATTTTAATCTAACCATATCAATAATAATATCATTAAATATAAGTGATCTTTCATTTTTCACTATTGTACTGCATTTATACATGTATATACATATGTCGTGTATATATGTCCCATGAGATAGCTACTATTTTTTATACAGTCAGTTTTTAGTGTGTACTTATTTTAACATGTATCAACATAGTTGACAATCTGCTTCTATATCCCCCAGCTTTATGATTGTTATGAGCACAGTATCTTGTTTTATACAGCAGTTTGTTGGCAATGTTTTGGGATTATCACTGAGTACCATACCAAAATATACCTTTACAGCACTTTCCATGATTTGTAAGCACCTAATGCCTTATATTACCTTATTTAAAATATAACCAGAAAAGTTAACTATCTGTAACCAAATAATGACTTATACACCAAATACCTATCATTATTGCATTAAGTGAAAAGATTTTGCATGAACTCAAATTCCTTTCTAAGATTAAAAAAAAAATATTATGAATAACCACAAAACTTTCCAAAACTTTGAAATATGAAGTTAAACTGTTTTATGACCATTTTCCATAGGATATAACAGCTTTCGTTACTTCACTCCACCAAATTAGGAACAAAAACTACATCTTTAAGTGTCCATTAAAATCATGTAACAGTATGACACTTTGTACTTAATGATATTTTACTACACAAAACCCTCTATAGAATCTCGAGAATCCTGCTTTAAATCAAATAGGAAACAGTCACTTTTTTACTTAATACATTTTTTGGCCTCTCTTTGAAATTTGAATAGATTGAAGATCTTTTTATCACTTAAAATATGTGGTTTTCTTGTACCAATCTCTCTAGCTTCAATTTCTGCCACTTTCACACTAACTATGCTACAGCTGGTCTATTTTTCTTTATAATTTTCAAATGTATCAGACTTATAAGATCTTTGTGTCCTTGTATTAGTCATCCTCTCTGCCTAAAATATTTAATCCCCATGGTTATTGCATGGTTGTTTCTTTCAAATCGTCTGGATATCAGCTAAATAACACTCAATATCTTGCTTAACAACCAAAAATAAAGTAACTATCATCTCTCAGTCGAACTCTAACATGACGTTATTTTTAATTAGCTTCAGAGTATTCAGACATTGTGGGTTTTTTTTTTTTCCAGTTTAATAGTATGACCTATCTTTATCCACTCAAATATAGTCCCAGCAGATCTGGAATCTTACCTGTCCTGTTCATATACTTACAATAAAGCCTGAAACCTGAAAGTGTCTAATAAATACATTATTTGCTAAATGATTGATTGATTCTGTGCATTAATGAATAAATAACTTATTTAATTTCAAATGAACTTACTCCCCTCCTTGGTTTTCCAGTCTTTCCATTGCATTCAGCAAACCATGTGATGACTCAACAACTTCCTCATGGAAGCCTTTACTTCCTGATTGCGAAGGGTATAAATCACAGGGTTCATCAAAGGAAAGATTACGGTGTGAAAGAGAGAAACCACTTTGTCAGCTGGGAAGGCTCTGAAGGGACGGGTGTAGATGAAGATGGCAGGTCCAAACATGAGAAACACGATGATAATGTGTGTGGTGCATGTGGACAGTGCCTTGCTCTTCCCCTCAGAGGAGTGCCCCTTTACACGGCAGAGGATGACTGCATAGGAGGCCAGGAGGCCCAGAAAGCACAGCAGGGTGAGCAGGCCACTGTTGGAGACCATCAGGAGCTCCACCACAAAGGTGTCCGTGCAGGCCAGCTTGATGACCTGTGGCACGTCGCAGAAGAAGTTGTCCAGTCGGTTTGGACCACAGAAGGGCAAGTGGATAATGAGAGCCACTTGAACAATGGAATGAGTAAATCCCCCAAGCCACAGAGCCAACAGCAAGGCATAGCAGGCTCTAGGGTTCATGACAGTCGAATAGTGTAAAGGACGACAGATGGCAATGTAGCGGTCAAAGGCCATCACGACAAGAAGGAACATCTCCCCTGCCCCCAGAAAGTGCAAGAAAAACAGCTGAGTGATGCAGCCTCTATAGGAGATCACCTTCTTCTCTGAGAGGAAGTCCACCAGCATCCTGGGAGCCACAATGAAGGAGTAGGATGCATCCAGGAAGGCCAGGTTGCCCAGGAAGAAGTAGAGGGGGGCCGTGAGGCCGGGGTCTGACCTGATGGTGAGGATGATGAGGAAATTTCCAGGGAGGATGATGAGGTAGAAAATTAAGACTAGTGTGAAGACCAGGAGCTGAACATCTTGAGACTGGGTCAGACCAAGTAAGATGAATTCTGTCACCTCAGTGCTGTTCTCCCTCTCCATCATTCCTCAGTCTGTGGAACAACAAAGAGGAGAATACCATCTGTTATAACCACCTTTTCATTTACCCCCTAGCTCTTCTCCAAATAAAAATAATATTTTCCACATCCAGCTCTTTGCCAGCTGAAGGCACTTTACACATCATAGCTCTCCTGTGTTTTCAGTTAAACTTCCTACCTTTCATTTTCCTGCTTCTCCAAGACACTGATCTTATGGCCACACCACTTGCATTCCTATTTAAGCATGTGTTTCTATATAATTGTGTTCCTAAGCTATTTTGCTTGAAGTATACTAGAAAATTCCTGATTAAAGCAAAACTAGTCATTATTAAGGTTGTCAGGTTGTTGTGGCTCTTGTTGTTGTCGGTGGTGCACTGTCTCTATTGCTTAGATTAAGTTGCTGAGTTTTGGTCCCCTTCTTCATCTCCACAGAGCAAAGATATTATGCAGATGCTTCTTTCCTCCAGTTCCTGTAGAATTCCCAGTTCCTGATTTGCAGCTATGTGCTTCACTTTCTCTTTTTACCTTCATGCATTGGAGAAGGAAATGGCAACCCACTCCAGTGTTCTTGCCTGGAGAATCCCAGGGACGGGAAGCCTGGTGGGCTGCCGTCTAAGGGGTCTCACAGTGTCAGACACGACTGAAGCGACTTAGCAGCAGCAGCCTTGTTTTCAGAATTTGTGCCGCCTTAGTTCCATCACAGTGTTTTGCTTTGGTGCCCTTGTGCAACCTTACTCTATTTAGTCACCTGGATCTCAGCGAGTACACTACATTACATCTAACTGTGACTCAGGTGACTCAGTGGTAACGAATTCATCTGCCAATGCAGGAAATACTGGAGATGCAAATTCAATCCCTGGATCAAAAAGATCCCCTGGAGGAGGTAATGGCAACCCACTCCAGCTTTCTTGCCTGGATAATTCCATGGACAGAGGAGCTACAATCTACCGGGTCACAAAGAGTCAGACATGACTGAGCAACTAAGCACACATTCCCCTATTTACACCTCTGATTGGTCCCCAACCCTGCATGTGTTCCACACCCTGTCCTGAAATCCTAATTGATACTAGTCCAGTCTTACTTGCTCACCAGATATATCTACAGTCTACTTTTCCCTCAGATCCAGGATGATAGCCAAATGCTATTCCCACAAATATTTTCTTGTAATATAAAACTTATTAGAATATATAAAATATTTTGACTATCTCAACTAATAAAATCAAAGCTAGATCTGGAAATGACCATATAGAACATGTAGTCTAATATATCATTCAGCAGATGAGAAAAATAGAGTAATTTCAGTTAAGATTCTTAAATTTGCAATGACTTTTCTTTTTAATTCTAATTAGTAAGTGATAGGGGCGAAAAGGTATGTGTTCCTCTGTTTAAACAGATTGTGTGTGTGTGTTCAGCTGTGTCTGATTCTTTGCAACCCCATGGACTGTAGCCCACCAGGCTCCTCTGTCTCTGGGACTTTCTATGTGATAAAGTTACTAATTAGTGCTCCATCAACTTGTATGATTTTATTTAGGTGCTGAAATAATTGCTATCTGCTTATGTAAATACTTCGGCCTTGTGGGCTATAATCTGATCTAAAGAAGAATTCTGTTCATGACATCCAGAATTAAGGTTTAGTCTATATAGTGGTCTCCAAAATGGAGTATGCTCATCTCAGTGGATAAACAAGATAATCCATTAGGGTGCATAAAAACAATGGAACTTCTCCTTTTATTATTTTAAATCACGCTTTGAATTTTTAAAAGTATTTGTGATTGCTTTCTAAGTGTTACATTAGCATAATTGTAGAAGTATCCTATAAATAAACATTCATATATGTGATATTTGGGCATATTTGTTGAGATGAATGATGTAAAAGAAGGTTGTTGACTATAACAAAATATTATAATGTGACATATAGCAATATTTCCCTTGATTTTTAATTATACACAATGTTGATTTTCAAAAATGCTATGCATACAGTGGAATGCAATTTAGCAATGAAAAGGAATGGATTACTGATATATGTTACAACATGGATATAACTCAAAACCATTATGCTATATAAAAGGAGCCAGTCACAAAGGACCACATATTTTATAATTCAATTTATGCAAAATGTCCAGACAAGGCAAATCTGTAGATATAGAAAGTAAAAGAGTGGTTGCCAAGGAATAGGAATGGGATAGGAGTGACTGTTAATGAGTATGAGATTTCTTGGGGAGTGACAGAATGTTTTAAAATTATATCATGTTTATGCTTGCATAGCTCATTAAATACACTTAGCACTGAATAATATGGTCTAAATGGTCAATTTTATAATATGTTTTTTATATCTCAATAAATATTATTTGCACTGTGCTCAATCGCTCTAGTTGTGTCTGACTCTTTGTGACCTCGTGGACTGTAGCCTGCCAGGCTCCTCTGTCCATGGGATTTTCCCGGCAAGAATACTGGAGTGGGTTGCCATTTCCTTCTCCAAATTTCTTTAACTATTATTTAATGTGGCAGACAAGAGTAAAGAGGAAAAAAATTCTAATTGAAATTTGACATAATTATTACTAGCCTCCCTGGAAAGAGGAAGAGAGAAAAGGAAAGAGTAAAGGAAGACCACCCTTAACAAGTCTGTATAGGGAACTCAAGGGAAATTCACACAATCCACCAGTATCTTAGGCATACTTATTAGGAAACATCAGAACATGTGTTCCGTGTGATTAGCAACATCTGTAAGGAGCAGACAAATGTGACAAAGAAGTTGTTTATAACTCATGGGTGGGCTTTCCTCATAGCTCAATCGATAAAGAATCTGCCTGCTAATGCAGGAGACCTGGGTTCGATTCCTGGGTCAGGAAGATCCCCAGAGAAGGAAATGGCAACCCACTCCCATATTCTTGCCTGGAGAATCCTATGGACAGAGGAGCTCTGGCAGGCTACAGTCTGTGGGTCGCAAGAGTCGGACACGACTTAGGAACTAAACCAACCATACCATAACTCATGGGCACATGTTTGTGCATAAAAATACATATTCACACATTGTGAGTCTAAGAAAATTGAAATAGGAAAAAAAAATGTCTTTGGTGACTTTCAAATTAGTTTAGGAGCTTCTTTCTTTCTTTTATCCACTTAAACACTGATTTGTCTCCACATTCATTCCTCATTCTGCCTGTAGAAACCTACTCTTAGGAAAGTAAGTCAACAGCTACCTCTATCTGTTCTTAAGTTTTGTGCATTTCAGGTGCTCAAGGTTATTTCTTTGGGTTCCAGGACAAAGGGATCACTATGAGTTACAGGCTCTTCCACTCTACCTTTGCTTTTATTTTCTATCATCCACCTCTACTCCCTATTTGTTATTAACAAATGAAAATCTATACCACTTAATACTTTAAATTCACTACTCTTCTCCCATTCCCATGTACATACCTTCTATTCCAGTGATTCTCAAATTCTGCTCTTCATAGAGATAAAGGACAGACGTGCCTTGGATGATTATTTCTCTGTGGAAAAAAAAAAAAAGAAAGAAAAGAATGAATTCTGAAAAAAAAAAAAGGCCCCAAACAATGGATCTTAGATGGACAAGCTTTTGTCCTAATCCTATAAAGCAAAGAAGTAGCTGTCAGTGTAGGCTAAGATGTAGATCTGAATGCTCTCATCGCTAATATTCCTTGTTATTTCAACTGGTACAAAAACACACCTGGAACTGAAGATGCATGGGTAGAGATGTCTATTTCTTTTCCTTCTTTCTGCAAGTGCAGACCCGCAACACCCCTCCACAAGCAATATCGAGCGTGCCTAGTTTCCAGCTGCTATTAGATCAGCTCCCCTCTGGGGACCTGATTACCATCCTGGCGTCTCACTCTTTAATCTTTCCCCATTTATTTCCTGTTCTTGTTTTTTATAATTTCCCATTTTCTTCCTGTTAATCCTACCTTAATACATTCATTTTCTCAATTATTCTTTTTATATTTATATTTTATTTAGCTTCCTTTATTTTCAATTTTATTCTTTTTTTTTTTCTTGCAATTTCTCTTCCTTATTATATCTCTTGCTTTCACATCCTCCTTGCTTCCTTTCTTATCATTCTCTTTCTTTTCCTTCTTTTTGCCCAAATTCTTTCAGTGTTAAATCTTTCTCACCTCCTTCTCTATATGTATTCTATTTCATCGTGTTCCATGCCTGTCTTTCCATTAATTCTGAGGTAGTAGATTGTTTTTCTCATTCCATGGTAGAGGGAGCATGGTAGGTGCTTCCTAAATGTTCACTTAGAGTGGATTTTCTACAGACTGAAAATTCTTAACTTGGTCTTCGGCACTACGCCTTTTCTCCTGAATACTATCCTCTGAAATTTACTCAGTCTCACATATTAGTCACTCAGTCGCACATTCTCTCACATATTTTGTCTGCTTTTAACTCATTCTGATATATATGAAATGACTTTGTGCTCTAAAACTAATCTCCTTGATACCACCCTTACAAAGATGAAAGTTCAAATATGACAATGTGGTTTCTGATAATGTATTGATTTCTATATTTTATTACAATATATTGTTACTATTACTACAAGATTTAAAAAATGTGGATCAGGCAGAAGAATAAGAATATTTAATTGATAGTAGAGTTGTTCAGTTCAGTTCAGTTCAGTCGCTCAGTCATGTCTGACTCTTTGAGACCCCATGAATCGCAGCACACCAGGCCTCCCTGTCCATCACCAACTCCCAAAGTTCACTCAGACTCATGTCCATCAAGTCAGTGATGCCACCCAGCCATCTCATCCTCAGTCGTCCCCTTCTCCTGCCCCCAATCCCTCCCAGCATCAGAGTCTTTTTCAATGAGTCAACTCTTCTCATGAGGTGGCCAAAGTACTGGAGTTTCAACTTCAGCATCATTCCTTCCAAAGAACACCCAGGGCTGATCTCCTTCAGAATGGACCGGTTGGATCTCCTTGCAGTCCAAGGGACTCTCAAGAGTCTTCTCCAACACCATAGTTCAAAAGCATCAATTCTTCGGTGCTCAGCCTTCTTCACAGTCCAACTCTCACATCCATACATGACCACTGGAAAAACCATAACCTTGACTAGACGGACCTTAGTCAGCAAAGTAATGTCTCTGCTTTTGAATATGCTATCTAGGTTGGTCATAACTTTTCTTCCAAGGAGTAAGCATCTTTTAACTTCATGGCTGCAATCACCATCTGCAGTGATTTTGGAGCCCCCCCAAATAAAGTCTGACACTGTTTTCACTGTTTCCCCATCTATTTCCCATGAAGTGATGGGACCAGATGCCATGATCTTCGTTTTCTGAACGTTGAACTTTAAGCCAAATTTTTCACTCTCCACTTTCACTTTCATCAAGAGGCTTTTTAGTTCCTCTTCACTTTCTGCCATAAGGATGGTATCATCCGCATATCTGAGGTTATTGATATGAGGATTATGTAAAATTTTATTCAATTGCACAAATCTTCACCCATACAATATCTTATAAATTAAATGAAATAGTTAAATTAGATCATATAAATTTGTATTTTCCTTTAATACTCCAAGATTTTATATAGTATCAGGAATATTATTTGAAGATATTTTATTTAATATAAGTGACTATTTCTATAGTTTGGTAACTGTATAACCTTGGACAAGTTATTTAGTGTTTTAAAATCTGTTTTTTCAATCTAAAAAGGAGAAATAATATATCCCATCCTTTTGGGGTCAAATGAGATGATCAGTAGCCAATTTACATCTACTTAGGCTGAACTAAAACATCCAGTAATTAGACAAATGTAGATCTCACCTTTTCTCTGTTGCTGCAACATTATCCTATTAGCATGCATTTTCAGGCAGCAAATGTCTCGGACAGTTACAATGTGATTTGTTTTCTATTTTCTTCTTCCTTTCAATTTCTTTCAAATATGAAGACTGAGCAAAAATTTCAGCTCACCAGGTGTTCAGTGTGACTCTCAAACAAATGGCCATTATCTTCCTCCTGATAAAAAGGGGATTAACTGATCATTCCAGAATTTTTCCTTAAATATATATTCTCATGGTGAAACATGATGAATTCTAAATCTGTTCTACAACTTATAATGCAATAAGGGGTGTATGGGGGTATTATAGCTACTTTAAGCCTACAGAGTACTTTCAGTGGGAATATTAGAATGTCATCTAGAACTAGAGGAAAAGATGAGAATACTTTAAGGATTAATTGTTCAAAAAATGTACCAGCTAGGGCCACACAGGTCTTGTTAAGATTTAGAATTTGACAGTTTATCAGTGACAGTGATAATGGAATGGCACATATGTTTATTAAGTATAATGAAAGTAGAAAGTCTAGGGAGATTATTTTAGATCTTATTATACAATTCATACAAGTGATGAAAATGCATGGTTGTTTAATAAGAAGTTAAATAGTGAAAATAAATCAATGGTAAATATGTTACTACCTTTATTTCTTTGTATAGAAGAGTTTGATAGAGAATATATTATGCTCAAAATGTTTTTCAAGAATAATTCTCCTTAAATAAGAGAACTTCATGATGTCTTGTAGAATAGTCTCTCTAGGGATATGCTGTCTCAAATAAGAGAATTATTATACTGTGATTTTTGTATCTATAGTTATTCACTTTTTTGAATGTGTGTTCAGCTGTAGCAAAATGAAGAATTTTTAGTTTCTAAATTAATGTTATATGGAAGAAAAAATACTTAATTGTAAGAAATTAATTTGACTTTTTGTTTAAGAAGTGAAATAAATCTATCACATTAAAATTAAAATAACAAACATCTTTTTCAAAAGGAAAACAATATATGATCAAGTGTACTTTCATTCAAATTTATATCCAATACAGCCAGAGACGCAGTAGGAGATAAAAAGTTGGAGAAAGAGGTAAAGAGATGAAAATAATGTTATTTATTTTTTCCTATTATAATCTGTGCTGCAAATAAATAATTTTGAATATATGTCATTTTGCTTGGATAAAATTAATATAACAATATAAATTTCCAGAAAGACAGATTGAAATGTAATTGGAAACTACAGGAGAAAAGAGGGGAAAAAATGGAAAGACATAATGGAAAAAAAAAAGAAGAAAAGATGTAGAGACAAAGAAACCATGCCCACAGAGATACCTGTGCCACAAAGTCATGTATGCAGATACAAGAAAAGGAGGAGAGGACAAAGGGAGAGGAGAGAGTGTCAAGAGAGAGGAAATATCCCTGGAAACGCAGTGCCTTTTGTTGTGATTTTTGGGTTTTATTGTTTTTTCTGTATCATTACAGATTCCTCAGGGATTTCAGTTTTCAGTAGTGATTGATAAGATAGATTCTGTTTCTTTGAGAAGCCTCTGAGAAGTTGAGGTGTTAGGTGCATGTATTGATTCTTTCCCTCCCCAGGGAGAAATGAGAGCTAAGGTTTTTAATCACCAAGTAGTATTCTTTTTAAAACATATATAAATTTATAAACATAAAATCAAACAGTGTACTTCTTTTTTTTCATTTACGTTTGAAAGTCAACTCTTCACACTTATGAGCATGTGGTTTCAAGGCTGCTCTTTGTAGTTCTATTGAAATTGTCCTTTCATTATTTCTTTTTCCTTTCTAGTATCTTATATTCCTTCTGTCATCTTATATTAACTATACTATCAAATTTATTTCTCTCATTGGTTCAAGAGGTTGGAATTAAATTTTTGCCTTTGCTGTTGGCATTCTTTAAATAATGATTTATTCAGGGTAGCACATTTATGGTAGTATAAATTAGTGATAATCATTAGCAATCTATATTAAAATAATCTCTAATAGTACCACTACATATTTTTATAATTATCTCTTCACTAATAAATAAATATTGACTTTATCATAAGTATTTAATGACATTATATGTCTGTTTTGCTGTAGATAACTATCATGTGTTATAACAGCATTAATGGTGAATTTAAAGCATTTTATCATTAATTTTTTCTGCACCCAGTTATGATTCTAAAATAAAAGAATAAAACCGTGTATTACATATAATATATTCAAATTATGTTAGCCTTATATTTGAAAGCTGGATTACTTATACAATTCTAAAGTCTAAAAGTTCTATGTTATACACATAGAATTGTATAAGTAATCCAGCTTTCAAATATAAGGCTAACATAATACTAACACATATATATGGAATTTAGGAAGATGGCAATGACGACCCTGTATGCAAGACAGGGAAAGAGACACAGATGTGTATAACGGACTTTTGGACTCAGAGGGAGAGGGAGAGGGTGGGATGATTTGGGAGAATGACATTCTAACATGTATACTATCATGTGAATTGAATCGCCAGTCTATGTCTGATGCAGGATGCAGCATGCTTGGGGCTGGTGCATGGGGATGACCCAGAAAGATGTTATGGGGAGGGAGGTGGGAGGGGGGTTCATGTTTGGGAATGCATGTAAGAATTAAAGATTTTAAAATTAAAAAAAAATAAAAATAAAAAAAATAAAAAAAATAAAAAGACAAAAAAAAATGTTCTATGTGGAGCTAACATTTTGGAACCTTAATTTTTTCATGGCCTCTTGCATTTTCTGACTTCTCAAGGTGTAAATAATAGGATTCAATAAGGGTGTGATAACAGTGTAAAATACAGCAAGCACTTTATTCTGGCAAAACTCTTGAAAGGCCAGGCATAGATGAAGATACACGGCCCAAAGAACAGACTGACCACAGTGATGTGGGCAGACAGTGTGGACAGAGCTTTGGAGAGGCCTCCAGATGACCTTCGTTGCACAGTGGCCAGGATGACCGTGTAGGAGACAAGCAGGAGGAGGAAACACATGAGGGACAACAGCCCGCTGTCAGCAGTGACACACAGTTCCAGGGCGTGTGTCTCCACACATGCAAGCTTAATCACAAGGGGAAGGTCACAGAATATACTGTCTATGACGCGGGGGCCTCAGAAAGGCAGGTGTACCATTAATACCATCTGGCTCATGGTGTGTGTAAAACCAATTGTCCATGAGAGTATAACAAACCCGTTCAGCAACCTGTGGTTCACGATTTTCCTGTAGTGCAGGGGTTTACATACGGCCACATATCTGTCAAAAGCCATGGCTACCAGCAGAGTCATCTCAGCACCTCCAAACAAGTGCATAAAGAACATCTGGGCCATGCATCCCCATACAGAGATGGTCTTGTGTTCAGTGAGCAAGTCTCTGATCATCTTGGGTGTGGTGACCGTGGAGAGACACATGTCCAAACAGGAGAGGTTTCCAAGGAGGAAGTACATGGGAGAATGAAGGGTGGAACTGCATGTCACTGTGACCATAATGAGAGCGTTTCCCAGCACAGTAGCCCCATAGATCAAGGAGAATGTCACGAAGAAGACAATCTGAAGTCCCCATCCTGCAGAAAATCCTTGTAAAATAGACTCAGTCACTACAGATCCATTTTTCAGATCCATTTACTCAACTCAAAAGAAGTTCCAGAAGTTCTTTCTTATCTCGGATATTTTCAAGAAATGATTAGTGCCTACAAATTAGAGAAAAGAAAATGAAAAGAATGTTGTTCCTGTAGGTTAGCCTTCAGAAGTGTACAGAGTGTATACTAAAATGTTGACGGTGGACGTGGGAGTACACAGAGGACAGAACCACACTTAGCCTTCTATGAAGAGCTGTGCTACACGAATAACATGTAAATGAGCAGAAATATTACTGTTGACACTTTTGTGACAGTAAATGCAATAATTACATGCACTATGGAGAAACGACAAAGCTTGACAACTATTAACATGAAAACCAACTATAATTTGGGGACCATTGCCTTTGTCACATGGATTTATTTGTTTTTACTTCCAGAATTATATTTTCTTATTTTTTAAAACTAAACATAAAGATAAGTTTCTATTGTAAATGCTCCTGTTAATGAGAAAGGGACTATACTTTTCACATAGTTCCTATGGTACATGGAATTTTACAACCCATGATACAATTAACAAAAGAAAAATCTGAATATGAAATTAATTCAATTAAGCAGAAATTGATTAAAAAGACTTATTTTGGCCTTTTACTTTATTTCAGAGGGAAAGATGGCATTCATTTAAGTTGATGACTTTCCCAGCGCTTGTGTCTCTTATTCTTTTTCCTGACCAAGTCTTCTCAAAATATTTATTTCTGCACTTAATAGACCTGTTCTTCTATTATGAATACAAAGGCAATTTAAATGAAAGGAAAGAAATTATTTTATAGCTTAGACAACAAAATGTATTGGTAAAGAAACTTTTATTCCTCTTGAATAATTAATTGCCAATTAGATTTTATTGCTTTCACTCAATTTATTATCCACTTTGGAGAAAATTGAAGGTAGAAAAATAATACATTAGCACTAGGATAGAACTTTCTAATCATTTTTTCTCCAAATCTTATTTAGTAAATGATTTCCCTGAGTCCTAAAGGCAAGACCACTCCCAAGAATGTGTAGTGAGTATTAGATCGGATAGCATATGTATAAGCTCCTGGTTTGGCACAGAATGAGCACCGAGAAGGCATATATTGAGTCAGTTATTCATGTAAATCCAAGATTAAAGTCTGAGAATAATTTACATAAATCCCTGTTAGAAAAGTAATAAAACAAGGCTTATTTTATTAAGTTATCAGATATGAACATTTCCACTCTTGCTCATGTGTATACAATACACATTACTTAATGTAACAAGTAAATCTTTTCTTTCCCTTTCATATAGACATTTTAAGAAAACAAACATAATTTCAGTATTGGTGGATTTTATACTTTTTAAAACCTATGCACGCTTATCCTAGACAAACCTCAAAAACTAAGTAAAAGAGACCTAACACAAAAGACCACATGTTATATAATTTCATTTATGTGAAATATTTAAAATCAAAAATCCATAAAGACAGAAATTATATCAGTAGTCCCCTTGAGTTGGGATGTGAATGCCAATGAGCACTGCTGATGATAATGACTTAAATCAGATTGTGGTGATAGGTACACAAATATGTGAGTGTAATAATAATCACTTACATGTGTACTTAAAAAGGGTAAATGTATACTATGTGAATTATATTCAATAAAATGTAAACCATTATACATTTTTAACTTTTATCCATATTAAAATTTGGTGTTTGTAAATTATAGTTTTCTAGTACTGTACAGCTGCTTATACTAAAATATATTTCATTGTGAGATAATTAATGACCTACTGCAGTCCAATCGAATCTACTTATAAATGTATTAATACCCCTATTTGAATTTATATTTTTGGCTATGTTTAGTATTTGGAAACTTGCTCTTCTCTGTTCTTGCTAAACAGTTTTCTTCATACTTTTCATACTATTTTGAATACTCATAATTAGTTTCCTGGAATATTCAAATATTCCTTCAATCCAGAGTTCCAAAGAAAAGCAAGGAGAGATAAGAAAGCCTTCCTCAGAGATCAATGCAAAGAAATAGAGGAAAACAAGAGAATGGGAAAAACTAGAGATCTCTTCAAGAAAATTAGAGACACCAAGGGAACACTTATTCAAAGATGGGCTCAATAAAGGACAGAAATAGTAGGGACCTAATGGAAGCAGAAGATATTAAGAAGAGGTGGCAAGAATACACAGAAGAACTGTACAAAAAAGATATTCACGACCCAGATAATCAAGATGGTGTGATCACTCACCTAGAGCCAGACATGTGAAGTCAAGTGGGCCTTAGAAAGCATCACTATAAACAAAACTAGTGGAGGTGATGGAATTCCTGTCGAACTATTTCAAATCCTGAAAGATGATGCCGTGAAAGTGCTGCACACAATATGCCAGCAAATTTGGAAAACTCAGCAGTGGCCACAGGACTGTAAAAAGTCAGTTTTCATTCCAATCCCAAAGAAAGGCAATGCCAAAGAATGCTCAAACTACTGCACAATTGCACTCATCTCACATGCTAGTAAAGTAATGCTCAAAATTCTCCATGCCAGGCTTCAGCAATATGTGAACCATGAACTCCCTGATGTTCAAGCTGGTTTTAGAAAAGGCAGAGGAACCAGAGATCAAATTTCCAACATCTGTTGGATCATGGAAAAGGCAAGAGAATTCCAGAAAAACATCTATTTCTGCTTTATTGACTATGCCAAAGCCTTTGACAGCGTGGGTCACAATAAACTGTGGAAAATTCTGAAAGAGATGGGAATGCCAGACCACCTGACCTGCCTCTTGAGAAACCTGTATGCAGGTCAGGAAGCAACAGTTAAAACTAGACAGGGGGCAACAGACTGGTTCCAAATAGGAAAAGGAGTACATCAAGGCTGTATATTGTGACCCTGCTTATTTAACTTACATGCAGAGTACCTCATGAGAAATGCTGGGCGGGAGGAAGCACAAGCTGGAATCAAGATTTCTGGGAGAAATATCAATAACCTCAGATATGAAGATAACACCACTCTTATGGCAGAAAGTGAAGAGGAACTAAAGAGCTTCTTGATGAAAGTGAAAGATGAGAGTGAAAAAGTTGGCTTAAAGCTCAACACTCAGAAAACGAAGATCATGGCATCTGGTCCCATCACTTCATGGGAAATAGATGGGGAAACAGTGGAAACAGTGGCTGACTTTATTTTTCTCGGCTCCAAAATCACTGCAGATGGTGATTGCAGTCATGAAATTAAAAGACACTTAGTCCTTGGAAAGAAAGTTATGACAAACCTAGACAGCATATTCAAAAGCAGAGACATTACTTTGCCAACAAAGGTCCGTCTAGTCAAGCCTATGGTTTTTCCAGTGGTCATGTATGGATGTGATAGTTGGACTATAAAGACAGCTGAGCACTGAGGAATTGATGCTTTTGAACTGTGGTGTTGGAGAAGACTCTTGAGAGTCCCTTGGACTGCAAGGAGATCCAACCAGTCCATCCTAAAGAGATCAGTCCTGGGTGTTTATTGTAAGGACTGATGTTGAAGCTGAAACTCCAGTACTTTGGCCACCTGATGCGAAAAGCTGACTCACTGGAAAAGACCCTGATGCTGGGGAAGATTGAGGGCAGGAGGAGAAGGGGTTGACAGAGGATGAGATGATTGCATGGCGTCACTGACTCAATGGACATGGGTTTGGGTCGACTCCGGGAGTTGGTGATGGACAGGGAGGCCCGGCGTGCTGCAGTTCATGGGGTCTCAAAGAGCTGAATACGACTGAGTGACTGAAATGAACTGAACTACACTCTTGAATATGAAGGGTTTTCCTGGTGGCTCAGACAGTAAAAAAATCTTCCTGCAATGCAGGAGATCCTGGTTCCATCCCTCAGTCAAGATGAGCCCCTGGAGAATGAAATGGCAACCCACTCCAGTATTCTTGCCTGAAGAATCCCATGGACAGACGAGCCTGGCAGGCTGCAGTTCATAGGGTTGCAGAGAGCTGGACACTACTGAAGCGACTTCGCACTTTAATACGAACATCCCGTAGGGACTTCTCACTCTTTCAGATTTATTTAAAATCTCATTGTATTAATGGTGCGTTTTATACAGAGATTTTCTAAATACCTAGTTTGTCTACCTAACTCTACCTTGCCAGCTCCTGCTTCAACTGTCATTATGTGTGCATGTTTACATTTTCTGCCAACACTTGAACCTTGATCCCTATTCTGCGGAAAATGCCATGAGTTTCTAGGTTTTCCTTTATTTTATTTGATAGTATGAATTATTTGGATACTCAGGATTTACTTTGGAGAAGGTGATGGCACCCCACTCCATTTTCTTGCCTGGAAAATCCCATGGGCGGAGGAGCCTGGTGGGCTGCAGTCCATGGGGTCGTGAAGAGTCGGACACGACTGAGCGACTTCACTTTCACTTTTCACTTTCATGCATTGGAGAAGGAAATGGCAACCCACTCCAGTGTTCTTGCCTGGAGAATCCCAGGGACAGGGGAGCCTGGTGGGCTGCAGTCTATGGGGTCGCACAGAGTCGGACACGACTGAAGCGACTTAGCAAGCAAGCAAGCAAGCAAGCAGGATTTACTTTTCTTAATTTTAGTCATGATTCCTAATCACATCATCTATTGCCATATCTTACTTTGCAATATCATTTTAAGAATATATACCTTTTAAATTTTCATGAAAATTGTTGGTTATAATTCATTGTGAAATAGGTATGTGATTTCAAATCTTAAAATCCATAGCCTTTTCCTTTCAGCCAACACAGAATTAATTAAAATACCATTTTCAGTGTATGAACCTTGTAATGAATTAGCTCTCTGTAACATTTTCTCTTACCTGTTCTAAAGGCACAATATTAGGAGCAGCATGTTCAGGAGTTTGTTCAAAATGACAAATCTACTTTTCACTCTCTGTGAGTCCCTTCATATGATTCTGGGTACTATTTTAGGCCTGTTTTATAAAAATGTGAACCACATTGGAGGCAGATTTGTTGGATCTCTGGGAATCCAAATTTTAGTGGAAGTAGTTAAACACCGAGGCTTCTACCATAGTGTACCCAGGAAAGATGTTCACACTAATTTCTGATCCTGGAATATGAAGTCACTCTCCGGTCATTTTCTGGAGTATTCAAATTTTCCTTTATTCTCTTGAATATGAGGGGCTTCCCTGGTGGGAAGCTGGAATGATTAAAACAGGCATGAGAGTGTTGGTGGATTGTGATATAGTAAGTGTAGACAGCTTTGATTTAATACAGACTTCGTTTTCCTCACTTTACTCCCAAGAAATTTTCTTACATTCCTTCTAAGAACTCTGCAATAATTTTTGAGATGAATAATTGAAAAACCTTTCTGTCCACCAAAACCTTAATATAAAAATGGATCTACACATATTGCATAAAAGCACATCTTATGTATATGTTTACATATTCCAGAAGTAGAAATTTTAAAAAATAAAATTGAAATAAATTATGTTAAATTATTTAAAATTGATCAAGAGTCAGACACGACTGAGCGACTGAACTGAACTGATATGCACATCATATAGAAATGATGCTAAAGCTGAAACTCCAGTACTTGGGCCACCTCATGCGAAGAGTTGACTCACTGGAAAAGACTCTGATGCTGGGAGGGATTGGGGGCAGGAGGAGAAGGGGACGACAGAGGATGAGATGGCTGGATGGCATCACTGACTCGACGGACGTGAGTCTGAATGAACTCTGGGAGTTGGTGATGGACAGGGAGGCCTGGCGTGCTGCGATTCATGGGGTCGCAAAGAGTTGGACACAACTGAGCAACTGAACTGACCTGAACTGAATGATATTTCTGCTTTAAGCTAACTAAAATATAGTTATTTTCATTATCCAGGTATCTTTCTATGAGATTTTGAGAGAATATTTGTACTTGGCACAAAATAGTTTCATAATCATTTCTGGTGCTGCCATGTTGTGTGCTCGGTTGTGCCTGACTCTGTGACCCCATGGACTGTATGCTACCAGGCTTCTCTGTCCGTGGAATCTTCCAGGCAAGAATACTGAAGTGGGTGCCATTTCCTACTCGGGGATCTCCCAGACCCAGGGATCCAACCCGCATCTCTTGCTTTGACAGGGGGATTCTTAACACTGTGCCACCTAGGAAACCCTTTCATAATCATTATCCTTTTAAAAATAAAATATAATAAGTTCTTGTTTGGTAAGTTGTTCCTTTTACTAAAGTAATCTTATTGATATTTCTGGTATACTCTGCAACACAGGCTTCAAAGTCTGTTTCGATAACTTGACAACAAGGGATGCTCTGAATAACTTTTGAATTGGTTGACATCTCTGTTCCTTATCTCCAAATCTTTATTTCATTCTAGTCAAATTCATCATTTAACCCATGGTTTAATATAGAGTTTTTGCATGCTGCTGCTGCTGCTAAGTCACTTCAGTCATGTCCGACTCTGTGCAACCCCATAGACAGCAGCCAACTAGGCTCCTCTGTCCCTGGGGTTCAGCAGGCAAGAACACTGGAGTGGGTTGCCATTTCCTTCTCTAATGCATGAAAGTGAAAAGTGAGAGTGAAGTCTCTCAGTCGTGCCCGACTCTTAGAGACCCCATGGACTATAGCCTACCAGGCTCCTCTGTCCATGGGATTTTTCCAGGCAAGAGTATTGGAGTGGGGTGCCATTGCCTTCTCAAGAATTTTTGCATAGATATTGCTTTTTTGCAAGAGTCATTGTGGTTGATGGGAATTTCTCATATACAGATGTTAAAATCTCCCATAGTCTTACAATGAGCAAAATTCCTTTCAACAAGACTTAATTTATTCTATCACTATATTTGCAAGCATTAGAAATGGTTTGTGTGTACCTTTCCATGGTGTTTGCTGATAAAGAATGCATTTTATTTATTGTCATATTGTTCATCTTACCCATTTTTACAGAATAGCAGAAAAACAAGTATTTTCTCAGTGAAATATGGCTTTGTTAATTTGCTATTAATAAGAAACATTCTAAAACACTTTTTATTATATTAAGTGAAAAATTTAAAGCCTTCCATTGATTACTATATGACTGTTAATATTCTAAAGAAAATTATCAGTAGTTACATTATGGCATTATTGGAAAAGGTGTTTGATATATTTTATTTTTTAATTTTTTTTGTTTGTTTGATATATCTTAAATCTTCTTATGTTTATTGAGACTTTTTTTAATTTTTTTTTAATTTTAAAATCTTTAATTCTTACATGCATTCCCAAACATAAACCCCCCTCCCACCTCCCTCCCCATAACATCTCTCTGGGTCATCCCCATGCACCAGCCCCAAGATGCTGCATCCTGCGTCAGACATAGACTGGCGATTCAATTCACATGATAGTATACATGTTAGAATGTCATTCTCCCAAATCATCCCACCCTCTCCCTCTCCCTCTGAGTCCAAAAGTCCATTATACTCATCTGTGTCTCTTTCCCTGTCTTGCATACAGGGTCGTCATTGCCATCTTCCTAAATTCCATATATATGTGTTAGTATACTGTATTGGTGTTTTTCTTTCTGGCTTACTTCACTCTGTATAATCGGCTCCAGTTTCATCCATCTCATCAGAACTGATTCAAATGAATTCTTTTTTACGGCTGAGTAATACTCCATTGTGTATATGTACCACAGCTTTCTTATCCATTCATCTGCTGATGGACATCTAGGTTGTTTCCATGTCCTGGCTATTATAAACAGTGCTGCGATGAACATTGGGGTACATGTGTCTCTTTCAATTCTGGTTTCCTCGGTGTGTATGCCCAGAAGTGGGATTGCTGGGTCACAAGGTAGTTCTATTTGCAATTTTTTAAGGAATCTCCACACTGTTCTCCATAGTGGCTGTACTAGTTTGCATTCCCACCAACAGTGTAGGAGGGTTCCCTTTTCTCCACACCCTCTCCAGCATTTATTGCTTGCAGATTTTTGGATCGCAGCCATTCTGACTGGTGTGAAGTGGTACCTCATTGTGGTTTTGATTTGCATTTCTCTAATAATGAGTGATGTTGAGCATCTTTTCATGTGTTTGTTAGCCATCCATATGTCTTCTTTGGAGAAATGTCTATTTAGTTCTTTGGCCCATTTTTTGATTGGGTCGTTTATTTTTCTGGAATTGAGCTGCATAAGTTGCTTGTATATTTTTGAGATTAGTTGTTTGTCAGTTGCTTCATTTGCTATTATTTTCTATTGCCTAACTTGATATCTACCCTAGAGAGTGTTTATGTGAAATTGAAAAAATATATATTCTATTGATCTTGGATGGAATGTTCAATAAATATCTGTTAAGTTTTTCTGTTCTAATTTGTCATTAAAGACCAATATTTCTTTATGATTTTCTGTCTGGAAGAAAATCCACTGACATAAGTAGTGTGTTAAAGGCCCCCTACCATTATTGTACTGTCCTTTTAGTCTGTTATTATTTGCTTTACGTATTTAGAAGTTCCTATGCTGAGTGCATAAGTACTTACAAGTGCTATTTCTATTTTGAAAAATAAATGATTTTCATTTTTACAAGATGTAATACTAGTCAATCTTGTTTATATCCAGGTTAGCAAATAAGGCATGAATAGCTGCAAAGAGATTTTAATATTTTAGTAAATTCACAGAGTACTTGATATTGTAACACAACTTGTAGCTTAAAATTGTATTTCATTTAAGCATAAATTTCTGATATTTAAAGCAGAAGATAACCAGCAGCTTAGAAAATAACAGAGAAGAAACCAAAAAAAGAAAAATTTAAATGAGAGACAGGAGACATAGAAGGGCTACTTGGTAAGTTTGGTGTCTCAGCGGCAAGTTTAGTGGATGACTTGAAGGCAGAAACACAAAATATAAAAACACCTAAAAAAAAAAAAAAAGACCTGAAAAAAAAAAAAAAAAGCAGCCATGAGGTTGTTCTCTGATACCTGTTTGTCCTGCATTACCCTGCTTTTTCAAAGCTTCTGCTCCAGCCATGTCTTCCATGATTCAGGCTTACTCGTTGTTTCCTAGCATTCCAGAAACTTATTTCTCTTTCTTCTATTTTAGTTCCTAAATTTATGTTATTTTAAACTTAGAAATATTTTATTACTCTGCAATTATTTGCTTGTTCTTGTTTATTCCTAGCTGAAAGTTTTGAAGAAAATATTCCTCTGTAGTAGCATTCAGTTCAGTTCAGTCACTCAGTTGTGTCCGACCCTTGGCAACCCCATGAATCGCAGCACGCCAGGCCTCCCTGTCCATCACCAACTCCCAGAGTTCACTGACTCACGTCCATCGAGTCAGTGATACCATCCAACCATCTCATCCTCTGTCATCCCCTTCTCTTCCTGCCCTCAATCCTTCCCAGCATCGGAGTCTTTTCCAATGAGTCAACTCTTTGCATGAGGTGGCCAAAGTACTGGAGTTTCAGCTTTAGCATCATTCCTTCCAAAGAAATCCCAGGGCTGATCTCCTTCAGAATGGACTGGTTGGATCTCCTTGCAGTCCAAGGGACTCTCAAGAGTCTTCTCCAACACCACAGTTCAAAAGCATCAATTCTTCGGTGCTCAGCTTTCTTCACAATCCAACTCTCACATCCATACATGACCACTGAAAAAACCATAGCCTTGACTAGTAGCATTCCACTGGTTCAATTCAGTTCCATTACTCAGTCATGTCTGACTCTGCAACCTCATGGACTGCAGCACTCCAGGCTTCTCTGTCCATCACCAACTCCTGAAGCCTGTTCATGTCCATCAACTTGGTCATGCCATCCAATCATCTCATCCTCTGTCATCCCCTTCTCCTGCCTTCAATCTTTCCCAGCATCAGGGTCTTTTCCAATGAGTCAGGTCTTCACATCAGGTGGCCAAAGTATTGGAGTTTCAGCTTCAGCATCAGTCCTTCCAGTGAATATTGAAGACTGATTTCCTTTAGGATGGACTGGTTGGATCTCCTGGCTGTCCAAAGGACCCTCAAGAGTTTTCTCCAACACCACAGTTCAAAAGCATCAATTGTTTGGCACTCAGCCTTCTTTATGGTCCACCTCTCGCACCTGTACATGACCTACTGGAAAAACCATGGCTTTGACTATATGGACCTTTGTCGGCAAAGTGATGTCTCTGCTTTATAATAAAACTGTCTAGGTTTTGTTGTAGCTTTTCTTTCAAGGAGCAAGCGCTTTTTTATTTTGTGGCTGCAGTCACCATCCACAGTGATATTGGAGCCCAATAAAATAAAGTGTCTCACTGTTTCCATTGTTTCCCCATCTATTTGCCATGAAGTGATGGGACTGGATGCCATGATCTTAGTTTTTTGAATGCTGAATTTTAGGCCAGCTTTTTCACTGTCCTCTTTCATCCTCATCAAGAGGATGTTTAGTTCCTCTTGCTTCCTGATATTAGAGTGACTATCATCTGCATTTCTGAGGTTGTTATTTCTCCCAGCAATCTTGATTCCAGCCTGTGAGTCATCCAGCCTGGCATTTATTCTGCATAGAAGTTAAATAAGCAGGATGACAGTATACAGCCTTCACATATTCTGTTCCAAGTTTTGAACCAATCAGCTGTTCCATGTAAGGTTAGAAATACTGCTTCTTGTCCTGCATACAAGTTTCTCAGAAGACAGGTAAGGTGATCTGTTATTCTCATCTCTTTAAGAATTCTCCACAGTTTTGTTGTGATCCACATGGTCAAAGGCTTGTATTGAGGAAATAAGCAGATCATCAAAGGAGATAATTCAGTATAAAAAAAGAACCCTATATACCACCATTCATCATTGGATCTTGATTGCCAACTATGTTCTCAATTAATAACTTGATACTTTAAAATAAATGGAACCCTGGGATACTTCTTGTTAAACAGTCAAAGAAAAAGATTGAAGCTCTCTCTCATCATATAAAATAGCCCATGTCTTTGGTGACTAATTTTCTTCAGTTTGAACTGAGAAGTTCATATATACATACTAATATAATCTAAAAGTTAAATGTTCTAAACTATGTTTTAATTTATAAAAGATGGTCACTTATGGTGCTCTTAGTGCTTGGGAAAAGGAAAGAATAAGGCAATAAGTAATTTACTAGTGAATTACATCTATTTTTCTGAAAAAAATAGAAAACTTGAAAAGCTATTAATTTTAGTGCACTACTAGTTTAATTTTAACATAATAGGAAAAATTAGAGACAAATATAGCATATGAAAATGCCAAAAAGTAGAGAATATAAAAAAGCAATAAAATATCTATTAGGACCAGTAAAACCAGAGCTCCTCTCTGCCATGCCTACTTTTACCTTGGAAAATGAATTAGACATTGGCTTTAAGAGCTTATAGCTATATGGAATTTAGGAAGATGGCAATGACGACCCTGTATACAAGACAGGGAAAGAGACACAGATGTGTATAACGGACTTTTTGGACTCAGAGGGAGAGGGAGAGGGTGGGATGATTTGGGAGAATGACATTCTAACATGTATACTATCATGTGACTCGAATCGCCAGTCTATGTCTGACGCAGGATGCAGCATGCTTGGGGCTGGTGCATGGGGATGACCCAGAAAGATGTTATGGGGAGGGAGGTGGGAGGGGGGTTCATGTTTGGGAATGCATGTAAGAATTAAAGATTTTAAAATTTAAAAATAAAAAATAAAAAATGAAAAAAAAAAAGAAATTAAAAAAAAATGAAAAAAAAAAAAAAAGAGCTTATAGCTGCATCCCAGGAGAAGGAGAAAAAGGGTTTTGGTAAGAAAACAAATCAAGATATTACTCTATTATAATTAATATTATTTCCATAAAGCACTCTCAAATTTTCTTTTATTAACTATTGAAAGAATACCATACCCAATAACTTTATTTGATATTTTTGCTATTTTTTAAAGCCAATCTTTAAATTCTGTTATCTACATGATAAATAATTTATAGATGTTAAGATGAACAAATCTTAAATGTGTAGTTTGAAAATTTTGTTTTCCTTTTGCAGGCATCTATGAAACTACCACACTTGTCAAATTTCTAAATATTTTTCTCACACCAAAAATTTCCCTTCGACTGCTCTGCAATAAACATTCACCAGCAGAGATAAGGACTATTCTCATTTCTCTCACGTAATATCAGTTTTGTCTATTGCTGAATTTCTTTTAAATAAAATCTTACAATGTGTATGCTTTTGAGTATCTTCTCTCTAAATAACAGTCTTTAAGAGATGTATCCAGAGTGTTTAATGTACAAGTTTGAAAATTTTTAAATGTATTACCGAGTTTTATTCCACTGTGTGAATGTACTATGAATGTAACCTCATCTTGGTATCCATTTCTCGGAAGACCTAAATTAACATAGTTGGTACCAGGAGTGGTCTGAGAAACAGATGAAAATGGGGATTTGTAGCTGGCTCATCACCTGGTGGCCAATAAGATTCCACTGCAAATGGTAGGGTTCCCACGTGGCTCAGTGATAAAGAATCCACCTGCCAATGTAGGAGACACAGGCTCAATTCCTGGCTCAGGATGATCTCCTGCAGGAGGAAATGGCAACCCACTCCAGTATTCTTGCCTGGAAATTTACATGGACAGAAGAGCCTGGCAGGCTAGAGTCCATGGGGTCGTAAAGAATTGGCTATGACTTAGTGAGTGAGCATGCATTCACACAAGTGGTAGATGGGACCCAGGTCCTGGCTTAGTGTAGTTGGCTGATGGCTAAATATTTCATGGGTGGTGATCTGGGAATACAGCCTGTTGGAAAGGAATGCTATCACAGGTGAATGATTCTTTTATTTGAAAGAAAGAGAAGAGAAGTTCCTACAAAGAGAGCAGTTGTTTGCTTATTGTAAGTTGTATCGATGCCTTGAAATAAAAAGAAATTGAAAGCCATTAATTAGCAGACGTTAAAGGTTAGGTATTTAAAAGATTTAAAAACTCTTTGGTAGTTTTCAAAGAGTTCCTTGTCTCCTGATTAAGTAGACACAGACAAGCAAGACTCTGAAGATCTAACAGTTGCACAAGTATACCTATAGAAGATTCTTCATCTTTGAAACTGTTAGTTACTCAGTAGTGTCTGACTCTGCAACCCCATGGACTGTTGCCTGCCAGGCTCCTCTGCCCGTGGAATTCTCTAGGCAAGAATACTGAAGTGTGTTGCCATTCCCTTCTCTAGGGGATCTTCCACAGCTACAGAGATCCAAACAAGTGCAAACACTCTAGGCATATGTGTCATGATAAGGTCAGAGCACTGGTAGGGAAAAATTTAGAACCCTGAAATATGGAATGAGTACATCTGGATAAATGCCCTGGCAGACTTTAGCTCTACAGACTCGTCAACATCAGTAAGAACTTGAACTTTCTCCTGCTCAAGGAGCTTCAGAGGCCTCGCTTCTGCAAGGAAATAGGTCATCTTTTAGGCTAACTTCCTCTTGTACATAATAACTAGAGTAGAAGCCCAGCATAATCCCTGGGATATGCTGGGCCTGAAAAAAATGAAAGAGACTATATACTAAAGTAATTGTGACATTTAACTGTCCTGTTCTGGCAGGAGCCATGAGACTATTATTGAAGGGAGTATTCATGCATTGTTCGCTTCATTCCAAAGGGAATCTTTATGACAGTTATTTTTAATTCTCAGTCAGGTAAATCATGAACTCCGTTTCATTACTGTCAGTTTCTGGAGATTTACCTTGCTTATTTATTTAGAACATCTTTGCCTGGTTCTCTGTTGATGCTCTGTGTTGGTCTCTAAACATTACACCATGCAGGCACCTCTGCCAGTCTTCACAGATTGGCCTTGTAGAGGAGGGGGTCCTCACCAATAAACCTGAACAGAGGTTCTGGAGACCTCTGCCGATGGTTTCCCACCTCAGGAGGAAGCATTCCTCTTGGCAGTGATTTTTGTTTTCTCACTCTGTGGACAGATTGTGGTGGGGTATGTGGTGAAGCTCTGGCATCTAGAAACCCAAACTGCCAACCCAGTTGTCCCCCAGCATCTGGACTCTATCAGAACCATCACAGCCCCTGCCTGGTGAGATAAGTACTAGTTCTTTGAGAATCTTCTGTGAAGTCTGGATGCTAGATCCATAAATTGACTCTTTTCCTTTACAGGTGGAAGCTGAGAGCTGGAATTTTTTATCCACTCATTCTGTGCTGAGTTATGGAGAATCAATTATAGCTGGCCCAGCTAACTGCCTCTGTCTTCCCCCAGACAGCCAGACTGTGACAGACCTGTCAGAGCTCCAAGACTAGCAAGACTTGAATCTCCTTGCCTGATTTGGTGAGTCTAATTTTTCATCCCCCAGGGGTAAAAGAGACTTTCAATTGGTTTCAAAGTTCTCACAAAGAAAATCTATCACAAATTGCTATTAAATTGGTGTGTTTGTTGGAGAGCAATGGTCCAGGGATTCCTCCTCTCACGTTGCTCATGTCACTCTTAGCATCAAGAAGTGAGGTAAGCTGTGATGTGAATGAGTCTTGAAAACATCCAAGAGGCTAAAAAGACCACATCCTTGCTTCCCTCTCACTCCTGGCTCTAGGCAACCATTAGTCCACTTTCTACTTCTAAGGTTTTGCCTATAAAGGACATTTCATACAAATGGACTCATGTAAGGTGTAGTTTTTAGCGACTCATTTCTTTAACTTAGCCAAGTGTTTTCAAGATTCATACATAGTGCAGCATATACCGTGGTGTTGGAGAAGACTCTTGAGAGTCCCTTGGACTGCAAGGAGATCCAACCAGTCCATTCTGAAGGAGATCAGCCCTGGGATTGCTTTGGAAGGAATGATGCTAAAGATGAAACTCCAGAACTTTGGCCACCTCATGCAAAGAGTTAACTCATTAGAAAAGACTCTGATGCTGGGAAGGATTGGGGGCAGGAGAAGGGGATGACAGAGGATGAGATGGCTGGATGGTATCACTGACTCGATGGATGTGAGTCTGAGTGAACTTCCGGAGTTGGTGATGGACAGGGAGGGTGGCGTACTGCAATTCATGGGGTCGCAAAAAGTCAGACACGACTGAGCAACTGAACTGAACTGTAGCATATACCAGTACCTGATTCATTTTTATTGCCAAATAATATTCCATTGTATGGATATAACATGTTTTATTTATCCATTCATTAGTTGAAGAACATTTGGGTTGTTTTAACATTTTTACTAGTATGATGAAAGTTGCTACCATCATTTTATTATAAATTTGGGGGTGTACATGTGCCTTAATTTCTCTCGAGGGTGTATTTGAAATGAAGTAACTAGGGCAAGTGGAGAGTGAAAAAGTTGGCTTAATGCTCAACATTCAAAAAGTGATCATGGCATCTGGTCCCATCACTTCATGGGAAATAGATGGGGAAACAGTGGAAACAGTGTCAGACTTTATTTTGAGGGGCTCCAAAATCACTGCAGATGGTGACTGCAGCCATGAAATTAAAAGACGCTTACTCCTTGGAAGAAAAGTTATGACCAACCTAGATAGCATGTTGAAAAGCAGAGACATTACTTTGCCAACAAAGGTCCGTCTAGTCAGGGCTATGATTTTTCCAGTGGTCATGTATGGATGTGAGAGTTGGACTGTGAAGAAAGCTGAGCACCGAAGAATTGATGCTTTTGAACTGTGGTGTTGGAGAAGATTCTTGAGAGTCCCCTGGACTTCAAGGAGATCCAACCAGTCCATTCTGAAGGAGATCAGCCCTGGGATTTCTTTGGAGGGAATGATGCTGAAGCTGAAACTCCAGTACTTTGGCCACCTCATGCGAAGAGTGGACTCATTGGAAAAGACTGATGCTGGGAGGGATTGGGGGCAGGAGGAGAAGGGGACGACAGAGGATGAGATGGCTGGATGGCATCACTGACTCTATGGACGTGAGTCTGCGTGAACTCTGGGAGTTGGTGATGGACAGGGAGGCCTGGCGTGCTGTGACTCATGGGGTTGCAAAGAGTCCGACACGACTGAGCGACTGAACTGAACTGCACTGAACTGAACTAGGGCACATGGTAATTCTATATTTAACATTTTTGAGGAACTGCCAAAATTCTCTCCAAAATGGTTACACCATTTTGTATTCCGTCAGCAGTATATGAGGGTTCCAATTATTCTACTTCCTTGTCAACCCTTGTTATTTGTCACCTTTTTGATTATAGCCATCTTTGAGAAATAATCATAATTTTTATGGGACAATTTTAGGTATAGTATAAATATGTTTCACTGGTAATTTTTTATGAGCATTCTGGTCAATAATATGTTTAGGTTATTTTGACATTTGTGAACTACTAAGCATGAATTTAGCGTGTCATACAGTTTAAAGAAACAGGCTACCAACATGCTGTAAAGAATCCAAGCAATGTGTTTTAACAGCATCACTCTGGATGAACTTGAGGATACACTGAATGGAGAAAAAAGTCTATATGCTTCTTTAGGATTAACTTCAAAACTATTGCCTAGAACAAGAAGAAATATTTAGTCTCTTGAATTGGGGAAGAATACTTAAGATTAGCCATCAATAAGTTTAGGATTCTGAATTCAGCAAGAAATGCCCCCTACCCCTTAACACTAACAAGCAAATGTTAATTTGCTTATAATTGCAATAAAAATTGCAAGCTTAACAAAGACAATTAAACCATAGTTTAAGCACTTGGAAAAAACAAGTTACGTGGTATATTACATAAAATTTAAAAAGTGTGCTACTACTTTTATTTCCTTAGGTTTGAAAGTCAACTGTGTATACAGATGGAATTTCTTAGAGCATTTGATTTCAAGGCTGCTCTGTGCAGTTCTATTGAAATTGCGCTTCTATTTGTTTTTCCCTTTGGCATATTATGTTCAATCTAGAATTTTATATTTATGATTCTGTCAAATATAATTTTTTAATCTTACATTTTCTCTCATTGGTTCAAATTCTTTCAATCATTATTTGTTCAGGGTGTCTCATTTAATGATAATATAAATGACTGTCATTTGTATAAATGACTGAGAATAAATGATAGTATTATGACTGTCATTAACAACCCATTTCAATTGAAGTAATCTCTTAACAGTAATCACTGTGTTTTTATATTTATTTCTTCACTAACAAATATATTGCCTGTATCATAAAGTATTTAATGATTTTTATATGTCTGTTTTGCTGAGATCACTAATTATCATATGTTATAACAGCACTGTATAAATTTAAAATATATTATCATTAATTTTTATGCATCAGTTATGATTCTAAAATAAAAGAGTAAAACCATGTATTGCATATATATTCAAATTATATTTGCATTATATTTGAAAGCTGGATTACTTACACAGTCTAAAATCTAAAAGTTCTATGTGGAGCTAACATTTTGGAACCTTAGTTTTTTCATGGCCTCTTGCATTTTCTGATTTCTCAAGGTGTAAATAATAGGATTCAATAAGGGTGTGATAACAGTGTAAAATACAGCAAGCACTTTATTTCTGGCAAAACTCTTGAAAGGCCAGGCATAGATGAAGATACACGGCCCAAAGAACAGACTGACCACAGTGATGTGGGCAGACAGTGTGGACAGAGCTTTGGAGAGGCCTCCAGATGACCTTCGTTGCACAGTGGCCAGGATGACCGTGTAGGAGACAAGCAGGAGGAGGAAACACATGAGGGACAACAGCCCGCTGTCAGCAATGACAAATAGTTCCAGGGTGTATGTCTCTACACACGCAAGCTTAATTACAAGGGGAAGGTCACAGAATATACTGTCTATGACGTGGGGGCCACAGAAAGGCAGGTTTACAGTTAATACCATCTGACTCATGGTGTGTGTAAAACCAATTGTCCATGAGAGTATAACAAACCCATTCAGCAACCTGTGGTTCATGATTTTCCTGTAATGCAGGGGTTTACATACGGCCACATATCTGTCAAAAGCCATGGCTACCAGCAGAGTCATCTCAGCACCTCCAAACAAGTGCATAAAGAACATCTGGGCCATGCATCCCCATACAGAGATGGTCTTGTGTTCAGTGAGCAAGTCTCTGATCATCTTGGGTGTGGTGACCGTGGAGAGACACATGTCCAAACAGGAGAGGTTTCCAAGGAGGAAGTACATGGGAGAATGAAGGGTGGGACTGCATGTCACTGTGACCATAATGAGAGCGTTTCCCAGCACAGTAGCCCCATAGATCAAGGAGAATGTCACGAAGAAGACAATCTGAAGTCCCCATCCTGCAGAAAATCCTTGTAAAATAAACTCAGTCACTACAGATCCATTTTTCAGATCCATTTACTCAACTCAGGAAGATTCTAGATGTTCTTTATATACAAAGAGAATTTTTTTAAGAAAGCCACAGTTAGCACTGACATGGGGTCGCAGAGTCAAACACGACTTATCAAATGAACTTCAACAAAAACACCAACATTTTTTGATTTCTATTTGATGAGTAACTATTGGTGCTATGAGAATAGATAGTCTTAAATCTCAGATCTTAATTGGAGATGTTTTCTCAAAACCTTTTATCATCATTGTTCACAGTGAAAAGTTTGTGTGTTTTGTGCAAACTTTTGGTATGTCGTGGTTTAGAAGTAAATAGTGAAATGATTCAATCCTAATGTATAGATATTGCTTTGTTGCAATATATCACACTAAATTTTCTTTGCTGAGCTTTTTAGATGTCATTCTTAGGATGTAGAGTGATCAAAATTAATTATAATTATATGATCACTACGTGATAAGCTGTGTTGTATTTCACATATGTTAACAAGCTTTACTGTTATGGGCATAACAATCCCATTATTATAATTATCCTAATTTTGTTTTAAAGGAAACTTGGCATAGATGTTTTAAATGACTTACTCACACCAGTATCTGGGCTTATAGCAAAGCACCATATTTCCTCCAAACATAAAGGAATGTATATTTATGGTCAGATTATTAAATATTGATTGAATTAACATGTTCCATTTATATGAGCATAACAGATATGATTCAACAAGTATTTGTAATCCTTCTAGGTAATTAACTGCACCTTTCTTTCTTATACAAAAGGAATCAGAACCTGGTATCTCAGGAGTTTACCATCTAGAGATTAATTGTCAATCAAAAATTAGCAATGAGACATGTAACAAAATATTTAATATAGCACATGATTTGTGAAAAATGTTGTAAGATTTTTTAAAATTGGCAACCAATTCCAAGTGTCACTTTTAAGACACAGCTTCAAACTTGTTTGTTATTTATCTTCAAATCATCTTAAAAAATAAAAAAAAGTACTCATGGTCAGTAAATAAAAAGGACAAGGCATAAAGACTGAAGATTTATAAGAAGAAAAGAATTGATAACAGTGAGTAGAAAGAGTGGTGTATTTGGAAAAGTGACTGAATTAAGTTTTAAAGATGCTTAGGAAATATTTGTTTTCCAATGACCTGTAAATCTCTCCTTGTTTTCAGCTCTGCTCGGTCTTTTGTCAAAACTTCTTATCACCGTTATACAACCTTAATTATCTCAATTGTTATCTTACCTCCGATATTTTTAAGAAATAGTCAGTGTCTACAAACTAGGGGAAATAAAAGTGAAAAATGATGTAGTTCCTGTAG
Source organism: Ovis aries (assembly GCF_016772045.2). NCBI lineage: Eukaryota > Metazoa > Chordata > Mammalia > Artiodactyla > Bovidae > Ovis > Ovis aries. The sequence continues at coordinate 25,731,116 of NC_056060.1, read as the reverse complement.
GTCAACCTCCAGGAGTGTACCGAGTGGATGCTAAATGGTGTACTGCGGGCCTGGAGGGGCATGCAGAGGACAGTCTCCACACCATGCCTTCTATAACGACTGTGTTACATGACTATCATGAGAGTGACCAGAAATATTGCTGTTGAGACTTGTGACAGAAATTGCAATAACTGCATGCACTCTGGGGAAGTGACATGGCTTGATAACTGTTAGAAAATAATGAATATGCCAACTATAATTTGGGAACCAATACCCTTGAATTTTATTTCCCACAATAAAGTAAAAACAGAACTACGTGCAAATGAAATTAATTTAGTTAAACATAATTGATTAAGAAAGATTTATTTTGGCCTTTTATTTCAGAGGGAAAGCTGGAATTTACTGTGTTGATGACTTTCCCTGCATTTCTGTCTCTTATTCCTCTCTTTCACTTTTAAGCAAGCTTTCTCAAAATATTTATTTGGTTCTGCACTTAGTATACCTGCTTCTATATTATGAAGGTAAAAAGACTATGAAATGAAAAGAAATAAGTTATCATATAGGTTAGACAAAAATCCTATCAATGAAGAAAATTGTCTTCCTCTTAAATAATTGCACATTTTGTGTTAGTTACCTTTACTCAATTTATGATGCCCTTTGCAGGAATTTGAAGACAAAATCACAGTATATTAGAGTTAGGATGGAACTTTGTAATTAGTTGTTCTCTTTAGTAAATGAAAAATCAAGACTCCCATAATTAATTAAATTTTCCCAAGTCTTAGAGGTAGGACCACCCTGAGGAAATGTAGTGATTATTAGGTGAGATGGTGTATGTATAAGCTCATGGCTGGACACAGAATGGGCACAGAGAGGGCATGTGTTGAGTCTGAGTCACTCATATAAATCTTATATAAGCCTGAGACTTTTCCATATAAATCTCTATTAGGAAAAGAAGGAGTCAAGACTTGTTTTAGTAAATTGTGGAAAATAAATATTTCTACTCTTGATCATGTGTGTATAAGACATAAATTACTTAATATAACAAAAAAAAGAAGGGGGTAGCAGAGGATGAGATGGTTAAATAGCATCACCAAATCAATGGACATGAATCTGAGCAAACTTCAGGAGATAGTGAAGGACAGGGGAGCCCTGTGTGCTGTGTGCGACAGGGTCTCAAGAGTCAGACACAACTTAGCAGCTGAACAACAAACACCATAAGCAAAACTAACTCAAATAAATATTTTCTCCCATTTTCATTATAGACATTTAAATAAACTAAGCATAATTTCTACTTTGACTAATTTCACCTTTTTCTAAAACTATACATGTTTATCTTAAAATACAGATGAAACTGAAAAATATGCTTAATAAAAGAAGCTGGACACAAAAGACTATATGCTTTGTAACTTCACTTATATTAAATGTCTAGAAAAAGCAAATCTTTGAAAAAAAAAAAAAACCCATATTAGTGGCCCTTCAGCTGAGGATCGATTGGAGATGGGCGTGAGTTTTCTTTTTGCAGTGGTGAAAATGATTTATTTTTTTTTCTTTTTTTAATTTAATTTAATTTAATTTTTTTTTTTTTAGTTTTTTATTTTTTAAATTTTAAAATCTTTAATTCTTACATGCGTTCCCAAACATGAACCCCCCTCCCACCTCCCTCCCCATAACATCTCTCTGGGTCATCCCCATGCACCAGCCCCAAGCATGCTGTATCCTGCGTCAGACATAGACTGGCAATTCAATTCTTACATGATAGTATACATGTTAGAATGCCATTCTCCCAAATCATCCCACCCTCTCCCTCTCCCTCTCCTTCTGAGTCCAAAAGTCCGTTATACACATCTGTGTCTTTTTTCCTGTCGTGCATACAGGGTCGTCTTTGCCATCTTTCTAAATTCCATATATATGTGTTAGTATACTGTATTGGTGTTTTTATTTCTGGCTTACTTCACTCTGTATAATCGGCTCCAGTTTCACCCACCTCATCAGAACCGATTCAAATGAATTCTTTTTAACAGCTGAGTAATACTCCATTGTGTATATGTACCACAGCTTTCTTATCCATTCTTCTGCTGATGGACATCTAGGTTGTTTCCATGTCCTGGCTATTATAAACAGTGCTGCGATGAACATTGGGGTACATGTGTCTCTTTCAATTCTGGTTTCCTCGGTGTGTATGCCCAGCAGTACAAGCAACTTATGCAGCTCAATTCCAGAAAAATAAATGACCCAATCAAAAAATGGGCCAAAGAACTAAATAGACATTTCTCCAAAGAAGACATACGGATGGCTAACAAACACATGAAAAGATGCTCAACATCACTCATTATTAGAGAAATGCAAATCAAAACCACAATGAGGTACCACTTCACACCAGTCAGAATGGCTGCGATCCAAAAATCTGCAAGCAATAAATGCTGGAGAGGGTGTGGAGAAAAGGGAACCCTCCTACACTGTTGGTGGGAATGCAAACTAGTACAGCCACTATGGAGAACAGTGTGGAGATTCCTTAAAAAATTGCAAATAGAACTACCTTATGGTGAAAATGATTTAAAATAAGATTGTGTAAAATAAGATTGTGGTGATCCTTGCATAGCTATGTGAATAGAATAATAATCATTAAAATGTGTATTAAATGGGCGATTTTATATAAGGTGATTATATTCAATACAACTATTATGCATTTTTGCTTTTATTATTAAATTAAAATTATCTTTAATATTTTAATTTAGTGTTTTTAAATAGAGTTTTCTAGTACAGTCCAGCTGCTTGTCCTCAAATTTATTTCACCAGGAGACAATTATTGTCACACTGCAATCCAGTACAATCTAACTTTAAACTTTTCTTAAAGTCTCCTATTTAAATTTATGGTTTTGAATGACATCTATTTGGAAGCTTGCTCTTCTCTATTTTGTTAAATAGTTTTCTTGATTATTATTACTATTTTGAATACTCATAATGAGATTCCTGAAGTATTCACTTTTTTCTTTATTCTCCTGAATATGAACATCCTGTAAGAGCTTATTTGTCTTTATTCTTTAAAATGCCCTGGGAGGTGGGAGGGGGGTTTATGTTTGGGAACGCATGTAAGAATTAAAGATTTTAAAATTTAAAAAATAAAAAACTAAAAAAAAATAATAAAGAAATAATAAAGAAAAAAAAATAAAATAAAAATAAAATGCCCTATGTATATATGGAATAACCATAAGTTTCAAACAGTGATTTTCTAAATATCTAGTTCTAAATACCTAAATATCTAGTTCATTAATTCTCCCTTGCCAGCTTTTTTTCCAACTGTAATTATGCTATTCTTATTTATATGTCCTAGGTATAGCTTAAATTTATTAAAAGAAATCTATCACCATACTACAAAAAATAATATGAGTTTCTAGCTTTTCCACATTTTTAATGATGCTGGCTAAATAATTTAATCCAGAATTATCTGGATGCTCAGGAATTTATATTTCTTAATTTTATTCATTATTCTTAATCATTTACCATATACCACCAAAATTATTTGCAATATCGTTTTGAGAGCATATACCTTTTGAATTTTCATGGAAATTGTTGATTATAGTCCAATGTAAAATAAGTATGTAATTCCATGTCTTGAAAACCATAGTATTTTCCTTCCAGTCAACACAGAATTAATTAAAATACCATCTTCAGTATACTAAATTTGTAATGAGTTAATCCTCTATAATGTTTTCACTTACTTGCTGTAAAGGCGCATTATGAGAAACAATGTGTTCAAGACGTTATTTGAAATCATAAATCTAATTTTCACTCTCTGTGATGCCCTTCATGTGGTTCTGGATACTGTTTTCTGCATCTATTATAAAGATGTGAACCAGTTTGGAGGCAGATTTTTTGGAGCCCTGGGAATCCAAATTTCAGTGGGAGTAGTTACAACATTGGGGCTGCTGTGATAGCAGAACCAGCAGAGATGTTCACTCTTAATTTCTGGTCCTGTAATATGCTTTGCTTTCCTTGAGTATTGGAATGATTAAAATAGTCATGAGAATATTGGGTTTTTGTGATATAATAAGTACAGACAGCTTTGATTTAATGGACGCTTCCTTTTCCTCACATTATTCCCAAACTACATTCTTAGCTTCCTTCTAACCATTTTATGGTATTATTTCAGATAAATAATCTCTAGACCTTTATGACCATTATATCTTTAACAGAAAAATTGATCTATACATGTTACACACTTACTCCTAAAAGTGCATATTATATGCACATTAATATATTTAGAAATAGAAAATTGTAAAGATATACTAAGAATAATTCACATTAAATTACTTCAAACTTCATATTATACATTAATGTTACAACGAACTGTTTTATGGTCATTAAAATACTAATTTTTTTAAATTTATTTACCTTGCTATGAGAGTTTCAGAGAATATTTATATGGCAAAATATATTTTCATTGTCATTGCCCTTTTTACTATAAAATCTTACAGTAAATTATTCTTTTATAAGAGTTTGCTTTTATACAGTTTATCATATTGATCATCCTAATGTACTTTGCACAGCAGGCTTCACAGTCTGTTTCAATAACTTGCCAACAATGTCATGAGTAACTTTCAAATTGGTTGACATATCTGTATCTTATCTACAAGTTCTTATTTAATTCCAGTCAAATTCACTATTCAACCAAGGGCTTAATGTAGATTTTTGTCATAGACTAGCTTTTATTATGAGTCAGTATTGTTGATGAAAATTTTTATGTACAAGTGATAAAACCTTTCAACTCTTATATAAGGCAAAACTCCTCCCAAGATATAATTTATTCTATCACTTAATTTGCAGATAATTAGAAATAGTTTCTGTGTGCTTTTCAATAGCATTTGCTGATAAGGAATAAATTTTATTTATTGTCATACATTAGTCATTTTTATAGAATGGCAGAAAATACAAGTAATTTCTCTGTGGAATGTGGCTTTTGTTCTTTTGGTATTAGTAAGAAACGGAAACACATTTTACTACATTTAATTAAAATTTAAAGCCTTCCATTGGTTATCATTGACTATTAATATTGCAAATAAAATTGTAGAGGTTAATTTTATGTTTTATATATTTAGTTTTTGATGTTTTACTAATTTTGATGACTAGCTAATTTATCAAGGTACAATATGTATTGTCACATTCACTGTTAATAAAGATGAAAGTAAATCCATGTTGTGAAATAATTTTTCTTAACTTTAAATATTTTGGCCAGTTTACTGTATCTTGTATTTGTCAGTTATGTATCTCATTGTTCTTTTATTAATACTTTGTGATTTAGCTAAGGAAAAGTTCATATTGTGGGTATAATTATCAATTCTGTCATTTTATAATCATTTACATGAATTTTAAAAACAAGAATGATCTTCAATCCAAGGTTTATTCACAGAAACATTTTTAAAGCCCTAATTAAGTTGTGGAGGATGAATTGAGCTAACATAAGATGATGTAATCTTTAAGCATTCCCTCTCCTTCACTTTAGCACACCTAAGCTATTATACAGAGAGACAGCTGTTTATTGAATGACAATTTGTTCAAAGCAAATGACCTTGAAGAGAACTACTTTTGATCCCCCTCTGTCTTTGGTTACTCCCATCTTCTCCAGAAACTTTAAATGCCATATATCATGACCAGGCAACACACAGATTGATTGAGTACCTAAAATAATCTGTGTAGTAAATAATAACAAAACTTACTTGTCATTTAATGTTAAAAGACATAAATAGATGCTCTCATTTTTTTATACCTAATTAAATGATTACAGTTAGCTTAAAATGCATGCACCTTCCTTAAAACAATGGGTTTGAATAACTTTTTAAAATAACTGCTTAATTCAGGCTTCTCTTGTTTCAACTATGAATTTTGACCCAATAAAATATTCCTCCAGATTCCTCATTACTTATATAATATCATTTATTCTTGATTAAATATGTACCCTAAGTTACTGGTCAGGGTAAAATTCTGTGATTCTCGGTACATGCCTTCTCTCTTCTCAAATGTTTAATACTCTCATTCTATCTTTATTTAAACTGCCAAGGAACAACAGTTGTCTTAGCCTAAAGATTTATACAAATCAAGACATTCACCCTCTTTTCTCCAAATGGAAAGACAAAATTCTGTAGGTTACTATGTTCATCTCAGTGAGGTATTGATATTTCCTCTAATTTAGTCATAATCCCACATGAATATCCCATCTTAGAGACAAAATTCTAAAGTTAACCTCCAACAACTCCTTGATAATGAACAACAACAAAAAATTGAAATTTGTCAACAAATACTATACATACACAATGACCATAAATATTTTAGGAAGGAAACAGTCTTAGTTTCTATAATCATCATTCTACTAATGTTAAACTATTATAATATTTATTTATGGCTATCTTCTTTTACTACCAATTGCATTCTTCTTTTGTCTTCATCCAAGATCTCCATTGATGGTGATTCTTTTCTTGGTGGAGTGATTCAAATTCTAATTTGTACTAGGTTATGTAATTTTCATATTTTTACTACTTGATATGCAAATACTGTGAGGCACCACAGAGAATCACATGGGTTTCAAATATGATTTTTCCTACCCTGCTGTGTAACAGTAGTACTGGTACACCTTGCTCAATGGGTCAACGTTCTTAGCTGTTTTAACAAACTCTTTTCATTGAATCAGAGGCATAAGGTTGGTTTCTTTTTACTTTCAGATCAAAGGAAAATCATTTTAACCTATTTTGGGGAAGATTTAATTATTGGGAACTACGATATGTAAAGGAGAGGACAAGTAAACAAAATGTATGAATACTAATTAAAATATAGATTAAAATATTTTGTTATAAAAGCATAGATTTTGTAGTTACATGTGGGATCTGATTCTAGGTCTAGTACTTAACAATTTCTGTGACAAGTTTGTTAAATTTTATAATGTGCAGTTTTCTGGTATAAATATAAATAATATTCTCTATTTTCACTGTGTGAGGTTAAGAGTAAATGCATGCAAAGTGCCTTAGACATGGTTAGAACTCAACCAACAGTATTTTAAAATCTAAGAATGTATAGAAAAATTTAAAATTACAACATAAATGGATGATAATATGTTGGAATGATTTTGCACTTGGATGTGCAATTCAGAATGCTTTGTTGCATATATGCTTGTGTAGGGAAAAGTAATAATTTCCCAAAATATGACTTATGTTCAGTGTAAAATCTTATACCTGTGTCTCTGGATGATGATTACAATGACAACAACAATGATGATGCCTTTGAGGATTGTAATATTTAAGTTAAAAGGCTGATCTGGAACTCACATTCTTGGTCTTTATTTTTATTATTGCTTTCTTCATGTCTTTATTCCTAAATGAGTAAATGATTGGATTTAAAAGGGGAGTAAAAATTGTATAAAACACAGAGAAGATCTTATCTATGAAAACATGGCTGAATGGCCATATATAGATAAAGAGGCAAGGTCCAAAGAATAGTACCACCAAGGTGATGTGGGCTGAAAGAGTGGACATGGCCTTGGAATATCCACTGGAGGAGTGATGATGGACAGTTATCAGGATGATGCTATAGGAAATGAACAGAAATATGAAACAGAACAAAGAAAGTAGTCCACTAAATGCAATGACTAATAGGTCTAAGACATAGGTGTCAGTGCAGGCAAGTTTGATCACCTGAGGCAGGTCACAGAAAAAACTATCCACAACATTGGGGCCACAAAATGGTAAAGTCACTATAAAAACTATTTGACTAACAGAATGCACAAATCCAGCAGTCCAGGAGAAAAGTGCAAGTCTGATGCAAATACGGCGGCTCATAATATTTTTGTAATGCAGCGGTTTGCATATGGCAATTAATCTATCAATTGCCATGGCTACAAGCAACATCATCTCACTTCCACCTAAAAGGTGAAGGAAAAAAATCTGGGCCATGCATCCTTCATAAGAAATGGCCTTATTTTCACTAATTAAGTCACCAATCATTTTAGGAGTAGCAAAGGAAGCCAGAGACATATCAATAAAGGACAAGTTGACCAGTAGGAAGTACATTGGAGACTGTAATTGAGGGTCCAATTTCACTACCAAGATTATAATGAGGTTACTTAATAAAATGGCTATGTAAATAATGGAAAAAAAGTAAAAAAAGAAAATCTGTAACTCATGAGACTCTGTGAGTCCCAGCAAAATAAATTCAGCCACTACAGAGTGATTTTGTTTTTCCATTTGTTTGGCTGTTGGCAAATGTTACCTAAAACAAAACCAAAATAGAAAGTCTGTTAGTTGAATTTGAAAGATAAGTGCATAGTCACTTAACTTTTTTCCCTAAAATTCACTGAAATGCTTAAAAAGGATAAAAAAGAATTAACACTAAATCCAGTTTTTTGAAAGAGATAGACACAATTTCTTAACAAAAATTATGAGGAATATCTGCCATAAACCAAGTTGTTTGAAGGAAATTGAAACTATCAATATGTAACTCATATTTGGGCCTAACAAAAGTGATGATCTCAGCTGGTGGGAGAATATGCAAGCTCTTTGACATCTCTTTTAGAGTTTGAGAAATAGATTTATTCTTCCTCCATAGACAAAAAAATAAGGTCTACCATCTTGAACTCTAATAATAGTAAGGGTCATGTAAGTGAAAGACTTCCCTGGTGGCTCAGATGGTAAAGCGGCTGTCTACAATGCGGGAGACCCAGGTACTATCCCTGGGTTGACAAGATCCCCTGGAGAAAGAAATGGCAATCCGCTCCAATACTATTGCCTGGAAAATCCCATGGACAGAGGAGCCTGGTAGCTACAGTCCATGGGGTCGCAAAGAGTCGGACACCACTGAGTGACTTCACTTTCTTTCTTTCACTTTCAAGTGAAAGAAAGGCCAAATGGTTTTCTAATTATAAGCAGGACTAAGAGAAATGAAACTGGGTAACTGGAATATAGAGCATTAACAATCTAGAAGTCATTCTGTAGTTGCTGCTAATAGTCAGATGAACAGAGAGATAATAAACATTATCAGTTTTGAGACAAATGAATCTATGTTTGGCAAATTGAGATAGCTTCCCATCTTATTTTTTTCTGAGATGGAAGAAGTGTCCAAATATTTGAGTCTTCTCCCACAGGCCCTGATTTCCTTTGGGCCTATGCATTTAGTAGATTGAGAAGTACAGTGCAGAGATAGCCTAAATGGATGCTTGCTGCTGGCTTGTAGATCCCTGATAAACAAAAGGAAATCTCATGTACACCTGTGGCAGATTCATGTCAAAACCAATACAGTACTGTAAAGTAAAATAAAGTAAAAATAAAAATTTAAAAAAAAAAGAGGAAATATGTTTATCTGGGAAAACATCCATGTTGCTCTGGATGTGTAAAGCAGACCTTTGTGGAATGACATCCATTTACACATGAATAGTCCATTCTGAAGGAGATCAGCCCTGGGAGTTCTTTGGAAGGAATGATGCTAAAGCTGAAGCTCCAGTATTTTGGCCATCTCATGTGAAGAGTTGACTCATTGGAAAAGACTCTGATGCTGGGAGGGATTAGGGGCAGGAGGAGAAGGGGACGACAGAGGATGAGATGGCTGGATGGCATCACCGACTCGATGGACGTGAGTTTGAGTGAACTCCGGGAGTTGGTGATGGACAGGGAGGCCTGACGTGCTGCGATTCATGGGGTCGCAAAGAGTCGGACATGACTGAGCAACTGAACTGAACTGAACTGAATGCTAGCCAGAATTTTTGAGACAAAATAATAAGGAAGATATACCAGTATCTAAGAAGAGATAGTAACACAATACATTGTTTTTAAGAGATCTGAAAAAAAAACCAGAAGAGTTTCTAGCTGAGCAAAGAAAAATATTTTTAAATATTTTAAGAATCCAGAAAAGTAAAAAATACTATAATAAAGATCTCCATCCTGTTTTCAGAATTAATAAGTATGTGCATTTTTATCATTTTGCTTCAAACTTTTTAAATAAAATAAAAAATACTGGCAGAGGTAAAGTTCACTTATCATCTTACTAGTTTGTGTATGATATGAAAATGAATAAGTGATATCCTCTCATAACAACATTTTGCAAATGATTTTATTTTTACTGACAAACTGATATTCTAAAATTGTACAATATACTTGTACATATCTATCTACATGTGAAAAACTTTTTCAAGATTACATTACCAGAAGCACAATTACTAGTCATTTTCAACTAATCAAATAATGCAAAATTCTCAGTAAAGATTTATAGAAATACTACTTTGCACAAATATTGATATTTTTTTAGCTCTCATTCTGACCACCTGATTTTATTGTAGGAATGCAAAAATGGTTCAATACTAGAAAGTCACTTTATATAATTACCAAAATTAAAAAGTTAGGCAAGTAACATAATTTACAAGTGACAACAAAATAAGCATCTAATAAATATTAGATTCATGAATTGTAAAATATGCCAATTATCTTTAAGTTCATATATATATTCATGTACTCCCAATCTGAATTCAAGTAGGAGTTTTTGGAAAATTGACATGTTAATTCTAAAATGTATACTGAATTACAAAAGGTCAAGATGATCCAAGGCTGTTTTGAAGAACAAAGCTAGAAGATTTATACTGCCAAGACCTACTTATGAAGCCATATAAGACAGTTTGATTTTGGCCCAAGGATATAAGAATAAACCAAAGAAATATCAGAAATGACAGTGACAAATAACATAGTAAAGCACATTTGTGGAGAAACAAATATAACTTTACTGATGAGCCAGTATGTAATAAGTAGCTGGTGCTGGTGGCTCTGTTTTGGGAAAGAGGACTTTTCTAATGTCAGAATTCCACATTATCCATAAATGCCAATAGTTGGCTTAATCATACTCTCCTAAAAATTTGGCTTCAAAATTAATACTGCTTAACTTTAAAGATTTGATATTTTAATCTTTTCTTCCAGTTTGTTCTCAGGTTTGCCTGATTATAAAATAGACCAGGCAGTGGGTGAGATAACTTGCCTAGGACACATTATAAGTCTATAAGCAGCAATAACCCAGCTTCCTCATGAGATGATGAGAAAAGAAGGAACTTTGCTAAATTTTTACTTATAAGTTTTTCCACTAAATCATACTTTTCACGTGTGACTCTGCCATATGACATAGTGGTGTTTGTCTTCATGCACTACTTATTCCACAAATTACAGATTTTAGAGAGTAAGGACACAGAGCGGGAAGAATGAGACAGCAAAGTGAAACAAAACTACAGTTGACCCTTGGATAAGGGTTAGAAATGTGCATATGAAGATTGTTTTCCAATAATAAATACTACAGTATTGTATAATTGGTTAGTTCCACTGTGTTGGAGGGTTGGTGCCCCTAATCTCCCCATGTGTTCAAATTAGTAGCTCAATCATGTCCAACTGCTATCCCATAGACTATATATAGCTCACCAGGCTCCTCTGTCCATGAAATTCTCCAGGCAAGAGTACTGGAGTGGGTTGCCATTTCCTTCTCCAGGATGTGTTCAAAGTCAATTGTATTGTCCACACCTAGACACAAACACATAGGTAAATGAGATATATGATAGAGATAGATTTTGGGTTCTGTAAGTATTCATGTATGGATGTGAGAGTTGGACTGTGAAGAAAGCTGAACACCAAAGAATTGATGCTTTTGAACTGTGGTGTTGGAGAAGACTCTTGAGAGTCCCTTGGGCTGCAAGGAGATCCAACCAGTTCACTCTGAAGGAGATCAGTCCTGGGTGTTCTTTGGAAGGAATGATGCTAAAGCTGAAACTCTAGTACTTTGGCCACCTCATGGGAAGAGTTGACTCATTGGAAAAAACTCTGATGCTGGGAGGGATTAGGGGCAGAAGAAGAAGGGGATGACTGAGGATGAGATGGCTGGATGGCATCACTGACTCGATGGACATGAGTTTGAGTGAACTCCAGGAGTTGGTGATGGACAGGGAGGCCTGGCGTGCTGCGATTCATGGGGTCACAAATAGTCAGACACGACTGATCGACTGAACTGAAGGGAAATAGTAAATGATAATGGGGCAACTTAGCAATCAGGAATGGTAAGATCAAACCTCTAATTTCACTTCACTTTTGAAAATAAATCTCAGAAGTGTAAAAGATTTAGATTTGTAAAAATACAGCTATGAAAACATTAAAGGCAAACATAGGTACATATTTTAACCCATTAAAATAGCTCATTAAAAATTTTTTTGATATGATGCAAAAACTAAACTCTAGGAAGATATAGACTAGTAGATTTGACTTTACTAAATGTAAAAAATAAAAAAGTGATCATAAAAAAGATGAGAATATACTGTCAACAAATGAAACTAAGAAACGTTTCAAACTAAGAACTTTAATTAGTAAGAAAAGGTTAAAGAAACAGTGGAAAAACCATTTGCTTATCACATTTTAGAATAAATTTAATTTTGAATTAAAGAATGTGAGATAGAGTTTAATAATTCTCTTTTTTATATTGGCCCTATATATAATTTGGGAGGGGGAGTCGGCACTATATCTTAGATTTAAAGGTTTTATGACAGTTCAGTGGAGAACCTCCACTTAGGGGATTTATAGGCTAGGTGTTCAAAGAAACATAATCGCTGCTCTTTGTATCATTGTCTTTAATAACCAAAAATCAAGAATCTCCTCAAAATCCCACTATTAGTGGGATTATTTTAAAATGGAAATGTATATGTGCTGATCTGGAAAAATATATGACATTAAATTTGTAAATGTTATATTTTAAATTGCTGCAATATTTTAATGAAATATTTCATACAAATTTCAGAGAACTATCAATTCACTAAACTACCAAACTGCTTACCTCTGACATGTTAACATATAAACTTTAATAAAGATTCTAAATTTTATAAGTTCAAATTCTGTACAATTTAATAAAATTGAATTAGAGTCTAGTCCTGGATAAATGCTCTCAAAAATGTAGTTGGCATTTAGCTACCAAAAGCTTTGAATCAGAGAGTCATTTATTTTACACATAGCTATAATAGAATATTTTAAAATATCCATAAATAACCTGAAACTTGTGATATTAACTTGCTGTGCCAGTTTATCATCTACTGCCTAAAGCATTTAGAGTTGCAGTGGCAATTCTAAGTTGGTAATTATGGATTTGGCAATCAATCATACATAGCCAGAATTGGAAACATATTCTAAGCTGTATATCAACTTTGACAAAGAAACTTCAAGAAAGTCAGGACAATATCTCTATCCCCTTACCCTTCAGCCTTTCCAAATTGTCCTCTTTGAATGAGAAAAATTATTGAAGTGAAGGACAATGAAATCTGATATTAAAATGTGTTACAAAGCAGAGTAATAAAATGATATTTTAGTTTCATAACATTAGATGGAGTAATGAAGTGATTGTAAGAAACCTGAGAATTTAAAAATAGTCATAGATTAAAAATATGTTCTTAAGGATAAATTTACAGTTATTTGAGAATAAATATGGCTGGTTAGCTACATATCGTAAAGAAAAATAAATTCAAATATTTTAAATATTTCAACAATACTTTCAATGATGAAATACTGATGTAAATATATAAGTGAATATATATGCTCTTTTGTATTAATATTGGGTAAGATCTAGATAAACCTATAAGTAAATATATTCATTTTGTTATGTTATAGTATTGAGTTAGGATCATGTAAAAGGCAAAAATAAAGGTCAATATATTTTATTCAGTGAGGATGAGTAAACTCTCTACTATCTCAAAAACAAAAAATTTGTAAGAGGCAAGAGCTGAACTGGAAACAGTCAATATACATGCTCTTAATATCAATTTTTTATGAGTCAACAGGATAATATCAAGAGCCATGTAAAAAAAAATAAGACAAAGTGAAGTATAAAATGTTTCAGAAAATATATGTGATGTTTGAACCTGTGGAGAAAAGAAATTAATTTCCATAAAAATATAGCTTGAGATCATACACAGCAAAGTTTTGGAGATTTAGTTGGATGGTAAAATTAGATTTCTGGTTATGTTTTCCTATATATCTTGATATGTCACAGATATTTTGTAATAGAGATATTTAATTTTTAAAATTAAAGATGCTTGAATAAATAGTTTATTTAATATATTCAAACATAAAAATATCTTTATTTTTTTTCTCCATACCTTGTACCTGCTTTGAGAGTTGTGGCTGAAAATCACTGAGATTCTTCTAGAATTTTTTTTTCACTTGCTCCCACTTTCTTTAATCTTTTTGTATGTACAAATTCTAATAAAGGAGAATTTTACTTGAAGATGTACAAGACAACATGAAAAATGTGTCAATTAATAACCTTGGGAAAATCTGGCATCTTATAACTGAATTCCCTCAGCAATTAAAAGGACATGTATTTGGCAAGCTAGAGTATTCAAATTCTCTCATTAGTGTGTAATTTTTCCCAGTAACAAGGGACAAAATAAAGCTTTACCAACCAAACAATACATCCACATTTCAAAAACCAGACATGAATACAAAAACTGAGTGTCCATTTAAAATGTAGATAAAATTGAATTTTCAAAAATACAAAGTAAGAAGGATTTATAAATATGAGACAAGATTAATTATATTATAATTCACGTTATTATAGAAAATTTCTTTTTAAAAAAATTTCCTAGCCATAAATATCTCTTTCTTTATTCCTATTATCTGAATAAAAGTCAAGAGAACAAATTTAATTGGAAATATTGAAAATAGCTTATTCCTAAGAGTCACATTCCTCTGATACCTTTCTATTTTCTTCTGTAATTAGATCCTTTTGGATTTGCAAGCTCCCCCATAACTGCATTGTTCCAGAAGAGTTCAAACTGGTTAAAATTTGGTTAAAATTAGAGACATTTACTGTTTTTCGATTTCTTCCATGTCAAACAGCAGCTAATTTATTTCTCACATTTGACTGCCGATGTTTATTATGTCAACAAATGGTCTATGCAACCAATTATTTTGTTGAATTATATTGGGATTTCAGTGAAAAGCCTGGTCAATAGTATCCAAAAGCACTTTTTTTCTGCCTCTATATTGACAGCGTCACGTATTGGTTACTTCACGTATTCATAGTTTAGATACTCCTAAGAAAATAACATACCTGTTAGAGGGTTAATGTGTTATTCCCAAACCTGCTATAAGCATTCTTGTACATTTCTTTGGGACATGATCATTTCTTTTTCTTTACATATATACCTTGCAGTGAAATTACTGGCCCTTGGGTAGGCGTGTCTTTTAGAAACTGCTGGTTTCCAATGTTGTTTCACCAATTTTTCCTCCCACCAGCAGTGTACAAGAATGCTAGATGTTCCATATCCTTCACAGATTTTGATTATTCTCAACCTTCTTTAAATTAAAGCTATGTTCTTATGTACATAGCAATACTAATTGTGGTTATATGTACATTTCTCTGATTAATAGTAATAAGGAATACCTTTTCATATGATTATTATCCATTTGAATATTCCCTTTTGTGGCGTACCTATATAACTCTTTTTACCCAAATCTTGTGAATGGACATCTTAAGTGAAACAAGAAAATCTTGAAACCACAATTATACTACTGGCAAGAGAAGAAAGAAAATGTACATGTTGTGTATCAAAGAGATTAAAACCATAATTTAAAATATTCCCTTTAACAAAGAAACACAAGCCACATTTGCTTCAAAATGAAAAATTTCCAAATGTTTTAAGTGAAATAATATTGAGAGAGATGATGGTGAAAAGAAGGATGCTAATTGCACCTCCCCCCAGAAACACATCAAAAACATATCTGCACGTGGAGCAATTCTCACTGAAAACAACTTTGAGACTGGCAGAAAGACTCTTGTACAACCAAGGTTGTAAGAAAGATCCACACGGAATCGGGTAGGAAGGGAAGAGAAGAGATCAGTTCATGACTCACAATCCATCACAGGGGACACAGAAGAATCGGGGTTTGGAGATCCTCCCTAGGGAGTGAGCAGTAAAAATCGCATTTTGACAACCCAGCCCTGGACTCTGACACTGGGAAGATGAGTCCCATTCATTCAGTTAGTACAGTCGCTCAGTTGTGTCCAACTCTTTGCGACCCATGAATTGCAGCAAGCCAGGCCTCGCTGTCCATCACCAACTCCCAGAGTTCACTCAAACTCATGTCCATCGAGTCGGTGATGTCATCCAGCCATCTCATCCTCTGTCGTCCCCTTCTCCTCCTGCCCCCAATCCCTCCCAGCATCAGAGTCTTTTCCAATGAATCAACTCTTCGCATGAGATGGCCAAAGTACTGGAGTTTCAGGTTCAGCATCAGTCCTTCCAAAGAACACCCAGGACTGGTCTCTTTTAGAATGGACCGATTGTATCTCCTTGCAGTCCAAGGGACTCTCAAGAGTCTTCTCCAACACCACAGTTCAAAAGCATCAATTCTTCGGTGCTCAGCTTTCTTTATACTCCAACTCTCACATCCATACATGACCACTGGAAAAACCATGGCCTTGACTAGACAGACATTTGTTACCAGAGTAATGTCTCTACTTTTTAATATGCTATCTAGGTTGGTCATAAATTTCCTTTCAAGGAGTAAACCTCTTTTAATTTCATGGCTGCAATCACCATCTGCAGTGATTTTGGAGCCCAAAAAAATAAAGTCTGACACTGTTTCCCCATCTATTTCCCATGAAGTGATGGGACCAGATGCCACGATCTTAGTTTTCTGAATGTTGAGCTTTAAGCCAACTTTTTCACTCTCCTCTTTCACTTTCATAGAGAGGCTCTTTAATTCTTCACTTTCTGCCATAAGGGTGGTGTCATCTGCATATCTGAGGTTATTGATATTTCTCCCGGAAATCTTGATTCTAGCTTGTGCTTCTTCCAGCCCAGCATTTCTCATGACGTACTCTGCATATAAGTTAAATAAGCATGGTGACAATATACAGCCTTGATGTGCTCCTTTTGTTATTTGGAACCAGTCTGTTCTTCCACGTCCAGTTCTAACTATTGCTTCCTGACCTGCATACAGGTTTTTCTTAGTTAGGTGGTCTGGTATTCCCATCTCTTTCAGAATTTTCCACAGTTTATTGTGATCTACACAGTCAAAGGCTTTGGCATAGTCAATAAAGCAGAAATAGATGTCTTTCTGGAATTCTCTTCCTTTTTTCATGATCCAGCAGATGTTGGCAATTAATCTCTGGTTCCTCTGTCTTTTCTAACACCAGCTTGAACATCTGGAAGTTCACGGTTCACGTATCGTTGAAGCCTGGCTTGGAGAATTTTGAGCATTACTTTACTAACGTGTGAGATGAGTGCAATTCTGTGGCAGTTTGAGCATTCTTTGGCATTGCCTTTCTTTGGGATTAGAATGAAAACTGACCTTTTCCAGTCCTGTGGCCACTGCTGAGTTTTCCAAATTTGTTGGCATATTGAGTGCAGCACTTCCACAGCATCATCTTTCAGGATTTGAAATAGCTCAACTGGAATTCCATCACCTCCACTAGCTTTGTTCATAGTGATGCTTCCTAAGGCCCACTTGACTTTACATTCCAGGATGTCTGGCTCTAGGTGAGTGATCATACCATCATGATTATCTGGGTCATGAAGATCTTTTTTGTACAGTTCTTCTGTGTATTTTTGCCACCTCTTCTTAATATCTTTTGCTTCTGTTAGGTCCATACCATTTCTGTCCTTTATCAAGCCCTTCTTTGCGTGAAATGTTCCCTTGATATCTCTAATTTTCTTGAAGAGATCTCTAGTCTTTCCCATTCTGTTCTTTTCCTCTATTTCTTTGCACTGATCCCTGAGGAAGGCTTTCCTATCTCTCCTTGCTATTCTTTGGAACTCTGCATTCAGATGCTTATATCTTTCCTTTTCTCCTTTGCTTTTCACCTCTCTTCTTTTCAAAGCTATTTGTAAGGCCTCCACAGACAGCCATTTTTGCTTTTTGGCATTTCTTTTCCATGGGCAAGGTCTTGATCCCTGTCTCCTGTACAATGTCATGAACCTCATTCCATAGTTCATCAGGCACTCTATCTATCAGATCTAGACCCTTAAATCTATTTCTCACTTCCACTGTATAATCATAAGGGATTTGATTTAGGTCATACCTGAATGGTCCAGTGGTTTTCCCTACTTTCTTCAATTTAAGTCTGAATTTGGCAATAAGGAGTTTATGATTTGAACCACAGTCAGCTCCTGATCTTATTTTTGCTGACTCTATAGAGCTTCTCCATCTTTGCTTGCAAAGAATATATCAGTCTGATTTCGGTGTTGACCATCTGGTGATGTCTATGTGCAGAGTCTTCTCTTGTGTTGTTGGAAGAGGGTGTTTGCTATGCCCAGTGCGTTCTCTTGCAAAACTCTATTAGTCTTTGCCCTGCTTCATTCCATATCCCAAGGCCAAATTTGCCTGTTACCCCAGGTGTTTTGGGGAATGGCAAATCACTTCAGTATTCCTGCCTTGAGAACCCCATGAACAGTATGAGTCCCATTAGCTGATTTGAAAAGCAGTTGAACTTACAGAGGGCTGTGAGAAACCCAGACCCACGGGTGAAGTGCATGTACATCTTCTTAACTCCCAGGAACAAGGATGAGGAAGCAGATTGAAACCGACTCAGGCTCTGGCTGGTTTCCAGAAAACACCCCAAAGTGTACCTTTGCCCATGTCAGTCACCCACTCTGGCCCCTCTACCTCCAGCACACTCCCCACTAGAGTGAACACTGCCTTTCTTAAAGAGAGTGTTCAATGTTGATGAATTTATGCCTAAAATATTCCTGAGACTAAAAAAGGAGACAAATATTTAGGTATAAGACAAATATGCAGACATTCATCATAGAGGACCCTAATCAAGATGAACCCAAAAAACTCACACCAAGTCATATCATAACTAAAATGACAAAAATTAAAGATAAATAAGTCTAAAGGCAGCAACAGAAAAACCAAAGAGTCATATACAAAAGAACCCCTATCAGATTATAAGCTGAATTTCTGCAGAAACTTTGCATTCTGGAAGGGAATGATATGATATAAATTACCAAAAGAGAAAAGAATAAACCTAGAATACTCTACCAAGCAAGATTATCATCGAGAATTGAAGGAGAGACAGGCAAAAGCTAAGAGTTCATCAGCCTCATTTTGATCTGTGGGTTCATTGCTGTTGTTCAGTCATCAAGTCATGTCTGATTCTTCACAGCCCCATGGACTGCAGCACACCAGGCTTCCCTTCCCTCACCATGTCCACTGAATCAGTGATGCCATCCAACCATCTCATCCTCTGGCACCCTATTCTCCTTCTGCCTTCAATCTTTCCCAGCATAAGGGTTTTTTCTAATGAGTCAACTGTTAGCATCAGGTGGCCAAAGTTTCTTCTTCTCCAGCATCAAACCTTCCTAAGAGTTTTTATTTCCTTAAAGATCAACTGGTTTGAGCTCCTTGCTTTCCAAGGGACTCTAAAGAGTCTTCTCCAGCACCAGTTTGAAAGCATCAATTCTTTGGCGCTCTGCCTTCTTTATTGTCCAGCTCTCGCATCTGGACATGACTACTGGAAAGCCCATAGCCTTAACTATACAGACCTTTGTCAGCAAAGTGATGTCTTTGCTTTGTAACCCACTGTCCAAGTTTGTCATAGCTTTTGTGCCAAGAAGCAATCTCGTCTAATTTCATGGCTGCGGTCACCAACCACAGTGATCTCCAAGCCCCAAAAGAGGAAATCTGTCACTGCCTCCACTTTTTCCCCTTCTATTTGCCATGAAGTGATGGGACTGGATGCCATGATCTTAGATTTCTAATATTGAGTTTTAAGCTGGATTTTTCACACTCCTCCTTCACCCTCATCAAGAATCTCTTTAGTTCCTCTTCACTTTCTGCCATTAGAGTGGTATCATCCACATATCTGATGCTGTTGATATTTCTCCTGGCAATCTTGTTTCCATCTTGTAACATATCCAGCCCAACATACTTTTCATTAAATTTAGAATTTTTTAAACATTATTTTTTAGATATTTCTTTTCTGTCATCCCTGACTCCAGTACCACATGTGGTATATCATGTGATATTTTTCATAGGTTATAGAGGCTCTTTTAAGTTTTTCTCAAATTTTCTTCTGTTTCTGGTTTAGCTTAGATGATTTCTATTTTCTATCAAGGTGTTTTATTTTTCCTGTTTCCAAAATGGAATTTTTCAGTTTCTGTGTTATATTCTACCATCCCTCAATTCCATTTGGTTATTTATTTCATATCTTCATTTTTTTCTCTCATTTTCACATTTTCCTTTAAATTCTTGATTTATTTATATAATGTCTATTTCAAAATTTTTAATTTTAAAAGCTTGTTCATCTAAAACATTTCTGAATATGTATCTCTTGATTATATAGATCATATCTTACTTCTTTGAATTTTTATTAGCTAATGATTAAATGTCATATATCAGTGGGATTCTCCATGAAGGACATTTGGCATTATCTGGGGACCTGGTTGGATGTTATATGTAGGGGCTACTACTGTAATTTAATGGATAGAGGAAGGAATGGTGCTAAACATCTTACAATGATCAAGAAGACCTTTCAACCTACAATAAAACTACCTTTAAAACTTAAAGTTGAAATCAAGAAATTTTAAAGCATACAAAAAAATTAAAGAATTCTTAGCAACCTGATGTTTATATAAATATGCTAAATGAAGTTGTAATGAAATTTTTTACGTTTATTTATGTACAAATAAAATTTGAATATGACAACAGTCCATAGAAGAGAAGGTGCATAAAGAAGTTTCTTACATATTTTTTATGAAATGGTATAATTATTTGGAGGTATGAGAAATAGAACGTTTCCTGCCATATCAGTAAATGAAGATGTTACAGTCATTAGCAATTTCAGCCACCACCATGGTGAGCTGGTAACTCTGAGGGAACTCGGAAGGAGAAGAATACCTGCCATGTTGCAGCCATTAGATTATAGCCACTCCCTACAGTGAGCCACAAGGAAACTCAGGATGTGAACAACATGGGATACTGGTCTTACATAGCTCAGGTGCAAATAAATGGGATGATTTCAGTGAGCCCAAACTCTTGCATCTTCCAACACATGGAAAAGAACAAAATTCCTTAACTTGAGTTATCTAGTTTTCTTTAAGTAACAACAATATTTTGTTGTTCAAACTATCTGCCTTTTGTTGCAAAACTTCTATATAACCTGGTTCTTCCCTTCACCTCCTTGGAGCAGTTCTCTCAGGGTCACTTGAGATGTTGTCTTCTAGGTTTGAAGTTCTAAAAATTGCCACGGGGTGGGGGGTGGGGGGTGGGGGGTGGGGGAGGGATAGCTCTCAACTTTTAGGTTGTAAGTATTTAAGTTGACTGGAACCAGAAAGTGACAATTTAAAGTTCAGTCACTCAGTCATGTCTAACTCTTTACAACCCCATGGACTGAAGCACACCAGGCTTCCCTGTTCATCACCAGCTCCCAGAGCTTGCTCAAACTCTGTCCATTGAGTTGACATCCAACCATCTCATCCTCTGTCATCCTCTCATCCTCTGTAATCCCCTTCTCCCCCTGCCTTCAGTCTTTCCCAGCAGGGTCTTTCCAACGAGTCAGTTCTTCATATCCGGTGGCCAAAGTATTGGAGTTTTAGCTCTAGCATCAGTCCTTCCAATGAATATTCAGGATTGATTTCCATTAAGATTCACTGGCTTGATCTCCTGGCAGAGCAAGGGACTCTCAAGAGTCTTCTCGAACACCACAGTTCAAAAGCATCCAATTTTCAGCACTCAGCCTTCTTTATGGTCAACTGTCACATCCATACATGACTACTGGAAAAACCACAGCTTTGACTAGACAGACTTTGGTCAGCCAAGTAATGTCTCTGCTTTTTAATATGTGGTCTAGGTAGGTCATAGCTTTTCTTCCAAAGAGCAAGCGTCTTTCAATTTCATGGCTGCAGTCACCATCTGCAGTGATTTTGGAGCCCAAGAAAATAAGTCTGTCACTGTTTCCACTGATTCCCTATCTATTGCCATGAAATGATGGGACTGGCTGCCATGATCTTAGTTTTTTGAATGTTGAGTTTTAAACCAGCTTTTTCACTCTCCTCTTTCACCCTCATAAAGTGGCTCTTTAGTTCATTTTCGCTTTCTGCCATAAGGGTAGTGTCATCTGTGTATCAGAGGTTATTGTCATTTCTCCTGGCAATCTTGATTCCAGCTTGTGCTTCATCCAGTCTGGCATTTCACATGATGTACTCTGCATATAAGTTAAATATACAGCTTTGATGTACTCCTTTCCAAATTTGGACGGCTTCCTTGGTGGCTCAGACATTAAAGACTCTGCCTGCAATGCAGGAGACCCAGATTCGTTTCCTGAGTTGGGAAGATACCCTAGGAAAGGAAATGGCAACCCACTCCAGTATTCTTGCCTGGAAAACCCCATGGACAGAGGAGCCTGGCAGGCTACAGTCCATGGAATTGCAAAGAGTCAGACACAGCTGAAAAACTAAGGCTTTTTCCAATTTGGAACCAGTCTGTTGTTCCATGTCTGGTTCTAACCGTTGCTCTTGACCAGCATACTGATTTCACAGGAGGCAGGTGAGGTAGTCTAGTATTTCCATCTCTTGAATTTTCCAGTTTCTTGTGATCCAAGTAGTTCAATACAGCAGAAATAAATGTTTTTCTGGAACTCTCATGTTTTTTCTATGATCCAACAGATGTTGGCAATTTGATCTCTGGTTCCTCTGCCTTTTCTAAATCCAACTTGAATGTCTGGAAGTTCTTGGTTCATGTACAGTTGAATCCTGGCTTGGAGAATTTTGAGCATTACTTTGCTAGCGTGTGAGATGAGTGCAACTGTGTGGTAGTTTGAATATTCTTTGGCGTTGCCTTTCTCTGGGGTTGGAATGAAAACTGACCTTTTCCAGTCTTGACCAGGACTGGAAAACTTATATTATGTAATTTAAAGTTACATATGACATACTCTAAAGAAACCACAAAAGTGAAATAGAGAAAGAGAGAATGACAGAAGGAAGAAAGAAAGAAGGAAGAAAGGAAAAAAGAAGAAACGAAAGAAAAATGAAACAGAGATTATCTAAAATAATCATGTTTGTCTAGTAGCTACTAACTTGGACAGCCCAGTCTAAGCCATTTGATTCTTTCCTGGTCAAACCAAATAAGCTTTTTGGATTAGTGATGGGCTTTCCAGAATGAAGGCCATGTTGCTCTTTGCATTATTAATCAGCCACAGTCAGTCCCAATAAGCAATAAAAATGTTGAAAAAGGCAAAAGGGAAATCTGCATGACAAATGTGCCAAGTATCCCATGTTAGTATTGCAGCAGGAATTCTGTTCATAGTCACAATGATAACTTCAGACATTGATAGTCTCTTAAACCAGTGTTCTTCCTATGTGGTCAAATGCATTGGCTCTAGATAATTGGAGAATAAAACCACTCTTATCTTGAGAACTTGGTCATGGAAACTTTAATGGGAACTTTGAGGAAAATGTAAAAGGTCATGTAGAAACCTATTTAAAAGAAAACCTGGTGCCAGGAAACTGGAATGCATCTGCAAAGTCTTTCAGATGACTTAGAATTCTTAGAAGCAGCCACTTGGGGTCATGAAATAAATTGACATGGGAACATCAAACAAGAAATAGATGTCCATATATCTCTCATACACAGCTGCTGAAACCACTTCTCTGAACTGAACTCGATGCCCATGGGGAAAAATAATCTGAAGATGAGGTTAGGCAAATTTCTCTGATGGCAAACCTGAACAAAATCAGAAAATGGATTGTATTGGATTCATTCCTGAAACTCCAGTGGTATAAAAACAGATATTCAATAGAACTGACACCTATTCAGCTCTGAAATCTGCTTAGCCTCTTATAGAAGCAACCACCATGAATACAAGTAAAGATTTATAACATTGTAGAGTCTATCAGTGTACTTCATATGAATGCAATTCCTCTGGTCAAGAAATGCGTTTTTTGTTATTAATATACAAAAAATTTTCCAAGAAACATTTAATTATGTGGTATTCACATTTCTCATCATTCTTAGAGCATTGGTCTTACTGAAAACTGAAACAGGCAATTCAAAGCGTATGTTACTTTGAATAGGAGTGGATACAGACATGAAAGTCTGCTAATATTAATGGGAAAATGTACTTTTCAGTTAAATATAAGAGTAAAATGAAATATTCCACAGGAAAAGTTTCTTAAAACTGGAGGTGGAAATAAGGAAATAGAGGGAAATATAATTACCTAACATTATATTTTCAAGTTTGTATTTTAATAAGCCCAGTTGTATTTAAAATACATTAAATACATTAAAAAAAACTAAAGTTAGTTTACAGTAAAAGTCAGATATACTTTGTATTTGATGCTTTTTAAAGCTCTTCAAGTAAATTTTCATAATTTGAATATACCAGACCTGAGAGTGGTTTTATATTGCCCTCTTTTCTGTTGTCCATAGTAAAGCATATCAACTTCTATAATTATGTGATACTAGAAAAGAATGTTTAATTCTATTGTAATTAAGGGAAAACAATGCCGCATCTTTAATAATTCCCATTGGTATTTGATCATCAGTTGGGTATTGTTAGGTTTCAAAATATATCTTTTTTTATTACCACCATCTCAATATTTATGATCCCTTTTTCCCTAGGAAAATGAATATTCATATGTGTCAGTATTTTAGGGATAATACAATTATTTTGGAGTGAGACACTCTCCAGGTTTCAGTGTGCCCCGAGTCAAGCGATGTTCTGAAACCCTCTGCAGAGTTGGTAAGTCATGGAGTCAGTTTTAATGTAGAATAAAACAATACAGAAACATTCCTGGATACTGGCTTATAAACACAGTGTCCATAGGTAGAATCAGATTGAAAAGTCATTTAGAAGCTGAACAATGCAATAAAATTATAAAATTCTAGAAGGCATTATTATTCTAGTTGTCATATAAATATAGCATAGTCTCATAATGTGTGTGACAACATGAAAAAAATTATATGATTGAGTACACTTTGATACAACTCGTGATTTTATTTTCAATCTGCTAAACAGTGTCCATGTCAAACTTTATCATGTCAATGCTATTGCCAACAAAAATTTTATGGTGAACTATGCCAGTGTTTAAAATAGTAACTGGGTGAATGCAAAGTTCCCTCTTGTTTCCCAAGAAATGTGTTATTCTCTTGCGCTTATAAACCTACCACATCTAACACATTAATTTATTCTATTCTATTTTTAAAGAAAAAAAGTCAGCTAAATTGACTAGTATCATATGGATAAGGATATGACTTTTGGCAAATCTGACCTAAGACTATTCACTTTTATTTAACGTTTTTATGTATTAAGATTACAAATATTAAAGTATAAACTTTCAGTTCAGTTCAGTTCAGTCGCTCAGTTGCATCCGACTCTTTGCAACCCCATTAATCACAGCACGCCAGGCCTCCCTGTCCATCACCAACTCCTGGAGTTCACTCAGACTCACGTCCATCGAGTCAGTGATGCCATCCAGCCATCTCATCCTCGGTCGTCCCCTTCTCCTCCTGCCCCTAATCCCTCCCAGCATCAAAGTCTTTTCCAATGAGTCAACTCTTAGCATGAGGTGGCCAAAGTACTGGAGTTTCAGCTTTAGCATCATTCCCTCCAAAGAAATCCCAGGGCTGATCTCCTTTAGAATGGACTGGTTGGATCTCCTTGCAGTCCAAGGGACTCTCAAGAGTCTTCTCCAACACCACAGTTCAAACGTGTCAATTCTTCGGCACTCAGCCTTCTTCACAGTCCAACTCTCACATCCATACATGACTACAGGAAAAACCATATCCTTGACTAGATGGACCTTTGTTGGCAAAGTAGTGTCTCTGCTTTTATAGAATAAATCTTTTATCTGTTCTGTAATATTTGAACATTTTATTCTTTGTAGAAAAAGCACTAGGTGCATGCTAAGTTCCTTCAGTCGTGTCCAACTCTTTGTGACTCCATGGACTGTAGCCTTCCAGGTTCCTCTGTCCTTGGGAGTCTCCAGGCAAGAATACTGGAGAGAGTAGCCATTGCCATCACTAGGGGATCTTCCTGACTCAGGGATCAAAACTGGGACCTTATCTTTTCTGCATTGGCAAGTGGATTCTGTACCACTAACACCACCTGGGAAACCCTAAAGCACTAGGAAATCAACCACAATTTGTCCCTTTCTTATCATATTTTGATGACTATAATCTTCTATGAGTAAATAGTTCAGTTATACTTCCTGCACATGAGTCTATGCGCTGTACTTAGTCACTCAGTCACGTCCAATTCTCTGTGACCCCATGAACTGTATGTAGCCTGCCAGGTGCCTCTGTCCACAGGGATTCTCCAGACAAGAACATTGGAGTGGGTTGCCATGCCCTCTTCCTAGGGATCTTCCCAACCCAGGGAATGAACCCAATTCTCTCACATTATAGGAAGACTCTACCATTTAAGCATTAGAATTAAAATATTAATTTAAGGGTTTCATATATCCATCTTTATCCTCAACTGTTTTAGAATAATCTGAAAGTTTTTTGTCTAACAAAGGGAAGTGAAGGACTTTGCTTTTGCAGAAAGGGAAGATGCCAGGCAGACAATCAAAATGATCCTTTTGAAAACAAAAGATTCTTTTCTCTGACTTCTGCCTTCTCCATACCCTTAGGGAGTCTGTGTGGGTGAGTGTATGAATGTGTGTGTGTGTATGTGTGTGCTTTCTCTGTATGTATATGTGTTAGGTTTTGGATTTAAAACCTATATGTAAAAATATTCTTTAAAGGAAAATCATAGATTAGTGCAACACTATAAAAACATAAAGGAATAAAAGTAGAAAAATCCACTGGCATGTAAAAATGATTAGTTATATGTTTTAGAAATATTATTCTAAAAATATTAACACATTTTTAGAATTTTTTTTTCTTTTTAAATATCTGTATGGTTTCACTCACTCAACAGCTTTATTGATGGCTTTCATAAACTGTATTAGTATTGTGAGAAATAATTTGTATATTTTCAAGGACCTTAAAAATTCCCTATTTGGGAAGGAAATCACACTAGAAATTTAACCCTAGAAGTCAGAGATACCTAGTGTTAGAATAAATGTGCCTAATTCTTATTAGAAGAATTAAAGAACTAAAGAGCCTCTTGATGAAAGTGAGAGAGGAGAGTGAAAAAGTTGGCTTAAAGCTCAACATTCAGAAAACGAAGATCATGGCATTTGGTCCCATCACTTCATGGCAAATAGATGGGGAAACAGTGGAAACAGTGGCTGACTTTATTTTGGGGGGCTCCAAAATCACTGCAGATAGTGATTGCAGCCATGAAATTAAAAGACACTTACTCCTTGGAAGGAAAATTATGACTAACCTAGACAACATATTAAAAAGCAGAGACATTACTTTGCCAACAAAGGTCTGTCCAGTCAAGGCTGTGGTTTTTCCAGTAGTCATGTATGGATGTGAGAGTTGGAGTATAAAGAAAGCTGAGCACCGAAGAATTGATGCTTTTGAACTGTGATATTGGAGAAGACTCTTGAGAATTCCTTGGACTGCAAGGAGATCCAACCAGTCCACCCTAAAGGAGGTCAGTCCTGGGTGTTCATTGTAAGGACTGATGTTGAAGCTCAAACTCCAATACTTTGGCCACCTGATGCAAAGAGCTGACTCATTGGAAAAGACCCGGATGCTGGGGAAAATTGAGGCCAGGAGGAGAAGGGGATGATAGAGGATGAGATTATTGGATGGCATCACCGACTCAGTGGACATTAGTTTGGGTAAACTCTGGGAGTTGGTGGTAGACAGGGAGGCCTGGCATGCTGCAGTTCATGGGGTCGCAAAGAGTCAGACACGACTGAGCGACTGAACTGAACTAACTGCTATTGCTGCTGCTAAGTCACTTTAGTCATGTCCAACTCTGTGTGACCCCATAGATGGCAACCCACCAGGCTCCCCCATCCCTGGGATTCTCCAGGCAAGAACACTGGAGTGAATTGCCATTTCCTTCTCCAATGCATGAAAGTGAAAAGCGAAAGTGAAGTCGCTCAGTCATGTCCAACCCTCAGCGACCACAGCCTTCCAGGCTCCTCTGTCCACGGGATTTTCCAGGCAACAGTACTGGAGTGGGGTGCCATTGCCTTCTCCGAACTGAACTAAACTGAATTCTTATTCTGGGCTTCCCTGGTGGCTCAGTGGTTAAGAATTTGCCTGCCAATGTGGGCAATGCAGGTTGAACCCCTGTGTCTGCATGATCCCCTGGAGAAGTAAATGGCAGCCCACTGCAGTGTTCTTGCTTGGGAAATCCCACGGACAGAGGAGCCTGGTGAGCTCTAGTCTATAGGGTCACAAAAGTGTTGGACATGACTTAGCAACTTAAACAACTCTTATTCCAGTGTTCCTTCAGAAGACTGAGAATTAATACATGTAATATATTTGATATATATGGGAAATAGTTAAGTTATAGAATGCATGAAATGGGCAATAAATACAGTGGAAATTATCATGAGTTTCATATCTATGGAGGGTTTTATTATGTACAAGAGAGGCCTTGATGTGCTCTGAAGGATCTGGTTATATGACAAAGGAATTTGTGTAGCTAAGAAGGAGAAAACAAACAAGGATGGGAAAAAAAAATGCATGAAGAATGCAGAAAGCCGGGAGGTTGTTTCTGCTGAAAGAGAAATTGAATTTTTTCAATACTAGGAAATAGCATTGGATTAGTTGGTGAGGGGGTGACTGTGAAGACCTAAGAACATTTGAGGATTCACAATATAGTTAAAAATTTATAAGTTAAGAAAACAATGATATGATGAAAACAGAATTTTTATGGGAAATGTTAAAATCTTAAAAACAAACTATATTTGTGGGGTGATTACACATGCATCATCTATTGATATAAAATCATATTCTGTATACTTGCAAAAAGTTCATAATTTTTATGCACTCATATGAACATGTCTGTAATTTGTAAGTGAAAAACCCAAGGGAAATAACTATGCATGTAGCATGAAGACTGTTGTCTTATAACTAAACATACACTAATATACACAACATACAAATGAACACCATACTAGTATATTATTATTTTCCTTGAAAGCTATCTAGGATACAAATGGCTTACAGTTAGTGATCCTGTTATGTGCAACATGTTCTTTTTTTCCCCATTAGTAAAATCTACTTTTTAAAAAGTAATCTAAAGAAAGACTATATTTTTAACAAATATTATTAAATGGTGATTGTTTCTGTTTTAAATGCTTCAACATTCAATTTGACATATGATTAAAGTTCCCAATTTTCCAGTTCTATTGACTTTGCTCTAAAACTAATTTTAACCTAAATCCTGAATATATACTGTATAATTCATTTATTCAACCATTCATTCAACAGATATTTGAGTGTCATGCACAGATGCTAAAATGTGTATACATTACTTTATGTGTTTCTTGAGAACTGCCCTGTTCTCTTTAAATAAAGTTTCAAAAATAAGATTTTAAAAAGGATCACTATAAGGGATCCTTAAAGTACTAGACTGTAGCTGAAAGGAGCTATAAACTTTCTAGACATGGAGATGAATAACTTTACATACTTGATGTAATTTAGTACTTTAAATCAATTCATGTTTCTCAGAGTAGGAAATTGGCCAAAAGATATGTTTATATAGGGAAAAATACAGTCTCATTTGGAAAATGTATTAATACTATGAAGTTGTCTTGAAGAAACAGAATATACACTATTATGATGCTTATTCTTTCTGTTTTTGATGATTGGGAGAGTAAATTGTAGGAAATTGATGGGATTGAGGCTAGAAGATGCATGGATACCCCTGGGATTCACAGAAGGCACCTTCACATGAAGATATTTTCTCCCTGTCTGCTGGGTATCATTGGGGCAAAAAGAAGACTATATTTTATTTACTGAAGGAGATTTATAAAAACAGGTCATTTAGAAATCATTAATGACTATGCTAAAGCATTTGACTATGTGGATCACAACAAACTTGAAAATTCTTAAGGAGATGGGAATACCAGGCCACCTTACCCACCTTCTGAGAAATCAGTATGCAGATCAAGAAGCAACAGATAGAACTGGACATGGAACAATGGACTGGTTCCAAATTGGGAAAGGAGTGCCTTATATGCAGAGTATATTATGAGAAACACTGGGCTGGATAAAGCACAAGCTGGAATCAAGCTTACCGGGAGAAATATCAATAACTTGAGATATGCAAATAACATCACCCTTATGGCAGAAAGTGAAGAGGAACAAAAGAGCCTCATTATGAGGATGAAAGAGGAGGATGAAAAGCTGGCTTAAAACTCAACATGCAAAAACCTAAGATCATGGCAAAGCAAAAGTAAAAGTGAAGTCGTGTCTGACTCTTTGCGACCCTGTGGACTATATAGCCCACCAGGCTCCTCCGTCCATAGGGTTCTCCAGGCAAGAATACAGGAGTGGGTTGCCATTTCCTTCTCCAGGGCATCTTCCTGACCCAGGGATCAAACCCAGGTCTCCTGCATTGCAGGCACATGCATTAACCTCTGAGCCACCAGGGAAGCAGACTGGAAGATCATGGCATCCAGTCCCATCACTTCATGGCAAAATAGATGGGGAAACAATGGAAACAGTGAGACACTTTATTTTCTTGGGCTCCAAAATCACTGTAGATGGTGACTGCAGCCATGAAATTAAAAGATGCTTGCTCCTTGGAAGAAAAGCTATGGCCTACCTAAGCAGCATTTTTAAAAAGCAGAGACATTACTTAGCCAATCAAGGTCCATCTAGTTAAAGCTACGGTTTTTCCAGTAGTCATGTATGGATGTGAGAGTTGGAGTATAAAGAAGGCTGAGCACCGAAGAATTGATGCTTTTGAACCATGGTGTTGGAGAAGACTCTTGAGAGTCCCTTGGACTGCAAGGAGATCCAACCAGTCCATCCTAAAGGAAATCAGTCCTGAATATTTATTGGAAGGACTGATGCTGAAGCTGAAACTCCAACACTTTGACCACCTTGTACGAAGAACTGACTCATTGGAAAAGACCCTGATGCAGGGCAAGATTGAAGGCAGGAGGAGAAGGGGATGACAGAGGATGATATGGTTGGGTGTCATCACCAACTCAATGGACATGAGTTTGTGTAAGCTCCGGGAACTGGTGATGGGTGTGGATCCTGGCGTGCTGCAGTCCATGATATTGCACAGTTGGACATGACTGAGTGACTGAGCTGAATTGAATGATGAAAGCAATTTTTAAAAAGTAAACCTAGTCAAATCAGTTTTGCAATAAGCATGGGCTTAATTAGGTGATTCTACCGCAGAATTTGTATAAGCTAGTTGCCTCAAACTTTTTCAGTTATTTTGAAGCCTGTTACAGATACACCTGCACGAACCAAACAGTGGTCCTCTATACAGCAACAAGCAAACAAAAAACAAATAAATGATTCAAAACTAAAAATGAAATAAAATCAGTTACATTTGGCTGTGGATTTTTTTCACCTTTTCTATTTTTTTTCCCCAGAATTCTAGAAGAGCCATTTGATGTGAATACAGTTAAATTTTGAGTGAATAAGTTGTATTTTTATATACTTTTAAAAAGTGTGTAATGACCATCACTAGTTAAGCTGTGAGACATTGTTGCACTGAAACAGGGAATGGAGCATGGAAAAATAAAGGTAGATTTAGTTCTCAGGAACTAAAAGCATATATTTAAACCTTAATTTATGTTTTAATTCATAGTTCTTTACCAAAATCTATTTCAAAATATAGTTCTTGAGAATCATGGATATATTTTCTACATTTCTAACTTCCAGATTAAAAATTTCAATATTGCTCTGTCAGTATAGAACCCACCATAATTATCTAATGCATGGGCGATCTTCATAGCACGAAGAGGCTTTTGATGTCTTGTCCAATTTTTTTTATTTTACAGAGAAGGGAACTTGACCATCAAAAAGGAAATGGCATATCCTATGTTGCTCAATGAATAGCTCAGCTAGTTGTTGTACTGAAGCCCTCTAATTCCAAGTTCACAACCTATAAAATTGTGGTTTCATAAACTGTTTTTATTTTTGTTTTTCAGAAATGTATATTCTGAATTCTACTAGTATTTGGATACTTCTCTGGACCATTTAGTGAATCACTGACCAACAAAAATTCCCAAAAGTGGGAAGTGCTTATATATTCATTACCATGTCTAAATAGCAAAGCTGGACATCAGCATGAACCATCTCTAAGTAAACACAATTTTCATACTCCTTATTCTTACTCATTTTGATTATTATAGGATTAAGTAGACAGCCAGACAAGTGGATGACATGGAAAAGACAAACCATTCAGTGGTATCTGAGTTCATTTTGCTGGGACTTTCCAAATCTCAGAATCTTCAGATTTTATTCTTTGTGGGATTCTCTGTGGTCTATGGAGGGATTGTGTTGGGAAACCTCCTCATCTTAGTCACTGTGATTTTTGACTCATGCCTTCACACACCAATGTATTTTCTGCTTATCAATCTCTCGTGTATTGATATGATCCTGGCTTCTTTTGCTACCCCGAAGATGATTGCAGATTTCCTCCGAGACCGGAAGACCATCTCCTGGTGGGGATGTTATTCTCAGATGTTCTTCATGCACCTCCTAGGTGGGAGTGAGATGATGTTGCTTGTAGCCATGGCAATAGACAGGTATGTTGCCATATGCAAACCCCTCCGTTACATGACCATCATGAGCCCACGAGTGCTCTTTGGGCTACTGCTCTCCTCCTACGCAGTTGGATTTGTGCACTCATCTAGTCAAATGGCTTTCATGCTGAATTTGCCCTTCTGTGGCCCCAATGTTGTGGATAGCTTTTTCTGTGACCTACCCCTTGTGATCAAACTCGCCTGCAAGGACACCTATGTACTCCAACTCCTGGTCATTGCTGACAGTGGCCTCCTGTCCCTGGTCTGCTTCCTCCTCAGATTATTTACTCTGTTAGGCACCACACCGCCAGTGGTTCCTCTAAGGCTTTCTCCACTCTCTCAGCGCACATCACAGTAGTGACTCTGTTCTTTGCCCCTTGTGTCTTTATCTATGTATGGCCCTTCAGCAGATACTCCATAGATAAAATTCTTTCTGTGTTTTATACGATTTTCACACCTCTCTTAAATCCTATTATTTATACATTAAGGAATCAAGAGGTAAAAGCAGCCATTAGGAAGATAAGGACTCGACATACAAATTCAAAGCACGCTTTGTAGATGACACTGCTGAAGGGGTGTTTGGACATTATTTAGGAATGTACTTTAAATGTATTTCAAGTTCTATAAAACAGTATGTGATTGTTAAAAAGGAAGCCTCCCTATTGTCATCCTTAATGTTTACATGCATAATATCTACACTCGGGCAGGTGTGCATTTAAATCCCACCTTCACCACTTTCTCTCATGGAAATTTGAACAAAATGAATAAATTCTCTGCAACTTAGTTTCTTTATCTAGAAAAACTTCCTGGTATGTTTATTCTACTATTTAACATGTCTTTAAACCTTGTAAAGTATATTGTTATTGCTGCTGTTATAGCTGCTGTCATTACAATGGTATTCGGCATTTGGAATATGCACACAGATGACCCTTCATGTAGTTGTTTAGCTAAGGGCCTGGCTAACTACCTTGCTAGAGAGCTGCATTTTATAAATAATCCCTAGTCAGCATGTATTAATTTTTAATTACCTACTTACCACAGAGCCTCCAACCATTCTACATATATTTAGTGAGTCTGCAAAGTCCTGGAAGATGTCTCTAGGACTGTGAGGAGCATGGCCAGAGTGAACTAAATTTGCAGTTGTGTTGTGGCATGAAAGCACGATATTAAAGGATGCACAGGATGCTATAGAAATGCAGAGGAGTGACATCTATATCAGAGCAAGTGCAAGGAAGGCTTCCAGGAGAAGGAAATAGCTGGAGTAAGCATTGGTTGGATAGAGAAGAAAGACATCCTGACAAAGGGAGCTGTATAGGAGCATGCATGGAAGCAAGAAGTACGACACCTCGGAGGAAGCACACATAATTTCACTGAGCTGGGACATGGAGTTTGATAGCAAGAGCTGAGGTAGAGAGTTAGGTCAAATGCAGTCTTATCTTATAAAAGCAGACCTAAGGGCACTCACTCCCTGGCATTCAAAACTATATGATATGGAAATTAAAACAGAAGGAAAAAGAAAGCATAGACTTTCCTGCCCCAAATCATACATTGTACTGTTCTTATTCCAAGTTTACCTTCTTCATTTCAGCTCTGTCTATGATATTCCTCTTTGCCGTCTAAGCAACTAAGCCTGGAACTGAATAAAAGGCGAAAGGAAATCTATGGCAACTGGTTATGGGAAGAGATGCCCATTGTCTTTTAACTGCAGCACACAATAAAACAGAATCTTATTGCATTTACGGAATTTATCATAGCTATGGCCCAGAAACGGAGAAGGCAATGGCACCCCACTCCAGTACTCTTGCCTGGAAAATCCCATGGATGGAGGAGCCTGGTAGGCTGCAGTCCATGGGGTCGCTAAGTGTCGGACACGACTGAGCAACTTCACTTTCACTTTTCACTTTCATGCATTGGAGAAGGAAATGGCAACCCACTCCAGTGTTCTTGCCTGGAGAATCCCAGGGACGGAGAAGCCTGGTGGGCTGCCATCTATGGGGTCGCACAGAGTCGGACACGACTGAGGCGACTTAGCAGCAGCAGCAGCAGCAGCAGCATGACCCAGAAAATAAATTAAATACTATGGCAGCAACACATCAATAGGTCATTTCTACGTAAAAGCCTCATCACATCAACCTTAGTTGTTTTATACTGAAAAACCAGTTTCTGGACAAAACAATGTACATACATATTGAATTCTATCTGGCTAGAGATATCTTTTCTCTGAGCGCATCTTATAGAAATGCATCATAGATTTAGAATAGTCTACAGTCTTGTTTCTACAAGCACATTACTGATTGATGGTTGTGGCCCAAAATTTGTAATTTAAATTATTTGTTATTTATTTCTTTTATGCCAACACAGAGTAAAACCACTAACTACTCAAGATTTTCCCCCAGTTACAGATTTTTCCATATCATTATTTTTAATATAATTTATCCTCCTTACTTTGTTATGTGAAATTTGTAAACTGCTGTTGTTAGGAGGAATAATTTCCCTCTCTCACAATTCTGCTTGCCATCGACCTGTAGTACAGAAACATTTATCTTGATATTAGCAAGTCTTCTCTCCTTTTGCACTTCTTTCCCTATACCACTCACTCACTATTCCTCTTGGTATGAAGAATGATTTATAGATCATTAAGATTTAGAAAGGAGACTGAGCATGATGTCTTCATAGTTTTGCCCTTTCAGAGTTGCTCACATACACATGAGTTCTCTTTCTGCTCTTGGTGTTAAACCTGAGTCAGGGATTATAACCTGCATTCTAGGAGCAGATTTGGAAACATCTCAAAGTGTCTTCCTTTAAGAATTATCTGCTCTAGAGGTATGTGCAGTTTAAAGTTATGCTTGTCCCTGCCTGTTTAAGTATTTGTTTTGCAAACCCTCTCTTTGGGTTTCAGGGTTAAAATTAAGGGGAAATGGTACAGAGACTTTTGGAGTTACCTATTCAATACAGCTTTACCAGTAATAATACTGATACTCTGTCTCTTCTTTTTTCCTGATTCTATTTATAGACTGGTTCAGAACTTACAAGGGGGAAGTGATGATTAATAGTTCTCAGAATCCTGCAATTAATTCCTAGTACCCTAGTACCAGTATCAGGCTTTATTATTATTTTTTTCTTCAAAAGTAGTTTTTAAATGGAAAAAAAAATCACTCTCTTTAGTGTATCATTCTGCAAATTTGGACAAAAGCATATAGTCATGTAAACATCACAGTAACATAGGAGGGTTTCATCAAACCCCCAAATCCCTCTGGCCCCATTTGTAGTCAACCTTCTCTCCCCTCCTCTGGTCTTGGTACAAGTGATCTGTTCTCGGTCCCTAGTGTTAGTCTTTTCTAGACTTGGATCTAGAATGACATGGAATCATATACAAATAGTTCTTTGAACACGACTTCCTTCACTTAGCATAATGCCTGTGAGATTCATTCAATAACAAGTCGTTTTGATTACCATAAACCCATGTTCA
Source organism: Ovis aries (assembly GCF_016772045.2). Lineage (NCBI taxonomy): Eukaryota > Metazoa > Chordata > Mammalia > Artiodactyla > Bovidae > Ovis > Ovis aries. Next base: position 25,695,048 of record NC_056060.1, on the reverse strand, counting down.
TTTTAATATCTATCTATTAAGTATCCCGATTAGAATTCTTCTAAAATTATTCTGAAACCAATTCAGTTATTCACTGATACTAAGTAGAATACTTCTATGAAATAACATGAATACTAAGTAATTATATATGCATTCATCTTAAACATCAATTTAGGGAGAAGTAAGATATTGACAATTTTGGGCTTTTTAATACAGAACATGTTTATTTCTGCACTTATTCAGGTCTTCTTTTGTGTCCTCCAACAATGTTTAATAAAGTTTTTCCTTACATGCTAAAACTATTAAAATTATGACTTATTTAATTTTAATGTCATTTTCAATTGTATTTTTTGTTATTTCTGGAGTGAAGAAAGTCTAGTTTTATATGTGTGTGTGTGTGTTTGTGTGTGATACATATATATACTTACTTGAAACTAACCACTAAAATAAACTCTAAACAATTCAAAATTTTAGTCAGTTTTGGGGGGCTTAGTATATAATATTTCATCTATGATAAATATGTTTTTCTATTATTTTTCAGTATTTTATTTTATATCTTATGACATGTTGAAGACTTAGTACATTTTCTGAATTTTTTCCTAAAAGCTGGAGAACAAAATAGATATATGCCATAAAATTTGTGAGACAGTTTAACTCCAGTAAGATTTTGCTGATTTTAATCTATTTATATACTATGTTGACATGGATAAAATCGCTAATTTCTTTGGAGCTACTGTCAACATTTACAACAGGCAGAGGTAAATCTTTTAGGTGGTGTAAGAAATCTAAGAAAATGTATCTAAAGCTGAAAAAAATAACACAAATTTATAAGGAACTTGGGTGCCATCTAGAGAGAGCAACCTCCTGTTTCTCTTCCTGGCTTTAAACAAGAAACCAAGAATTAGGAAGGAGAATTTATAAGAATGGGCTGAATTCTTCCCAATCCCCTCAATAGATTTGGCTCTAAGTCCTGTACTTCCCAAAGAGGAAGTCAGGCTGATTATTCTCATCATTACCAAAAAATAGCCATTTTCACAGACAAGTTTTAACATTATTTTGAGAGCTTTCTTTCCTCTAGCACTCATCAGCCAAGTCTATAATCCCAGTAGACATCACCACCTACCAAGTCACCATTAGGGTGAAAAAGCCAAGTCAAACTATTAGTAGTAGCAAGAAATTATCTATTGCTTATGATTTAAAAATTTTATAATGTACAATAAATTTACAAAACTAATTATTTAACTTCTCTAAAAGTGTGGATGAGCCTTCCAAATTTCAGGAGGAACAAATATATAAAATACCCATTATAATCTTAATTTGCAAGATTTTATTTTGAGCATAATTGATCAGATTTGTTAATATGTTCCAAGAAAAATAGGAATTGTTTAAGGCTACTACAGAAAGAGTGGTCAAAGGCAATTCTTCAGTCAGTAGTCAAAAGACAGACTTAAAAAAATTAGTAGAATTAAATTAATTTTTAATTAAAAATAATATAATGGATGAGAAACGAAATAACTTGGCTATCTCAGTGTTATTAGCTACTTGATGTTTTTATCCCCATTTCTATGTATGAGGGAACTGTCACAGAGGGGCTTCATAATTTACCTAAGTTTCCATATCTAGTAAGTAAAGAACTGAGATTCAAACTCAGTCTGTTTTTAGACTCCATGTATCTCTTTATAATTCTTATGCTACCTCTACATTTAACCCAAATTCTGGAAACCACATTTATAAACAACCCATTCCCAAGATCCTGAAAGAGATTAAAACCTAACAGAGGGAAGCTGAGTCCATGGACAAATAATGCGAAAGCTAATTTATTTTCCTATATACTCAAGATATTTTGAAAAAGTGATATTGAACACTTCAACTGTAAGACTTGCCTGCTCATAAGCATTGAGGTTTTGAAATAACCATATATGATAAATATGATGAAATTTTCAAGTAGTGTTGATTGTAAAAGCTAAACAGTAAATAGTATATAATTTATAATTTTGCCGTAGAGGTGTAGTTGGTAGAATAGCATTTTCCAAAATTCATATCCACCTGAAATCTCAGAATGTGACCTTGCTTGGAAATAGTGTATTTGCAGATAGAATAAAGATAGTGGTATAAATAAGATCATACTGGATTAGGGTGTTCCCTGAATCCAATGAGTGTGCCCCATGGAGACAGAAAAGGACACACACTTACACAAACAAAATTCCATGTGAAGACACAATAGGCAGAGTTTGGGGTTACGCTGCCACAAGCCAAGGAACACTTGGAGCTGCCAGAGCTGGAAGAGGCAAGAAGGGATCCTTTCCAGGATCTGTCAGAGGGAGCATGGCCCTGATGACACCTTTATTTCAGACTTTTACCTACAGGATGTGGAACAATAAATTTCTCTTGTTTTAAACCACAGTGCTTGTGGCAATTTGTTATGGTAGCCCTGCTGCTAAGTTGCCTCAGTTGTGTCTGACTCTGTGTGACCCCCATAGACGGCAGCCCACCAGGCTCCCCGATCCCTGGGATTCTCCAGGCAAGAACACTGGAGTGGTTTGCCATTTCTTTCTCCAATGCATGAAAGTGAAAAGCGAAAATGAAGTCGCCAGTCAAGTCCGACTCCTAGTGACCCCATGGACTGCAGCCTACCAGGCTTCTCCATCCAATGGATTTTCCAGGCAAGAGTACTGGAGTGGGTTGCCATTGCCTTCTCCATGAGCCCTAGGAAACTAATATAGCCAAGGAAATTTACTTCATGTACTAGAAAAAAGTTAAGGCTAAATACAAGCTTGCACTACCAAATTAACATGAAAGTCAGATTTTGAATGTCTCAAATTGATGACAAGAACGTGAAAATATAGGACTCATGCAACATTAGTGAGAGAAACCAGTTTGGAGAGAATTATGGCATTATTTATCAGAGAAGGGAATGGCAACCCACTGCCATATTCTTGCATGGAGAATCTCATGGATAGAGGAGCCTGCTGGGTTACAGTCCATGAGGTCGCAAAGAGTTGGACATGACTGAGTGGGTAACACACAATGGAATTAAATATATGCATATACTAATACCAAGCAATTCCTCCCTCATACCCACTGGTGCTCACAAAGTTGCAGCTGTTCCTGTAAGGGCCAGCAATGGGAAATGAGGCTCTGTGGATGGAACTGCCCTTGAGCCTCACACTCCTCCCTTCCTTCATGTCACACTGGCCCCACCCAGGTGGCAGTGCCATTTCAGCCACCAGCTAGCCCCTAGGAAGATTTTAAGATGCCCCTTGGTAACTGGTGAGTGGTTCCCTTTTGGATCAGACCTTCCTGAAAAGGCTCATGGCTCTACCAGATGGAGAGAGGCCAGTGGTGGTGTGTGGAGGAGACCTAGAACAGAAAGGGAGCAGAGACATGACCTGGGTGAGGACCCTGCCTTTATCCCAGCACCCAGACCAGTGTCTGGCACATTGGAAGATAAGGCACAGGGAGGTTAAGCAACATTCAGAGATCATCCAGCAAGTCAGGTGTAGAGCTGGTCCAGAGTCTCATGTTTAATTCCAAAGCTGGGATTTGTGTTTTTAGTTTCCTTCAAGCAGGGATCAGGGGGAAGGCTGTGCTGTGGGTAGAGGTAACCTCTGGCTGCAGCATTTCAGCTCTGAAGTCCCAGGGGAAAGAAACCCTCCCCTGGAATGGGAGCTCTGTATCTAATAAGGCAGTCCATTTCCCATTTCAGTGTGGAGCTTTGGGATCCCTTTTAATTATTTAAAAATATATATTTTCCTGAATATCTGTCCTCCAAAAAAATGTGGCACAAAGACACAAAGTAGTAGAGAGAGAGAGAAAGAGAAAAAAAAAAAAAGTCTTATCAGAATTGCTCCATCCTGAAGCACTGAAATTGTTTGAAATTACCCCAGACTAAAACATCAATGATAATGCTTAGAAAATTCTGTCATAGAAGAGAAATGAAATGTGTGTTAAATAAATTAATAAATAAAATGTCTTATGTGATAAATGTTTGTGAATGTTATGTTTGCTGTTAGTAAAACCCATAAAAAGAGTATTGAAACCATATAGTGTCAATGAGAGAATATTAATTAAATACTAATATTTGAGTAAATTTGTTAGCAGTCACACTGGAGAAAGATCCTCTACATTAAGTCTTTCACAGACTTCAATAACTCTTATCAGTCACAAACTAACATAGTCCATAGTTAATATTAAATACCCAACAAATAGTAGTTAAAAAAAAAAGTTGAGCAGGTAGTTCTGTGCCCTCAATGATGTTTTCTATCTTAACCTGACCACTGTCCTTTTTGTGTACACACTGTCCATGCTACATGATACTATCATTAAAAGTTTGACATTTTACTGCATTTTTCGTCAAGAGCCACTAATCAAGTTACCCTGTGAGGCTGCAATGATGTTTCATTTCTTATTCCCACTAGATTATAATACAATCTCTGGCATAAAATAGATTCTCAGGGCAGATTCATTTTAAGCAATTAGTGCTACAGTTAATTATGTAACGAAGATTTAAAGATTTAAGAGGAATCAGTTATATCTTAACATTTTCAGTTAGTGTGGCAGTGAAATGGTCAATTAATATATTTCAGAAGTCAGCAGTGGCATGGGATTAGAAGCAAGACAAAAGAATACAGGAGAACTACTTACAGAAAATACTTTGGTAACCAGTATAGTTGCAGGTTAGCCATAGAAATCCCAATTGATATGTTAACGTCAGATGAATTAAACTCTCTTTTAATTATTGGTAACTGTACGATTTCAGTTCAGTTCAGTTCAGTTCACTCTCTCAGTCATGTCCGAACTGCAGCACGCCAGGCCTCCCTGTCCATCACCAATTCCCAGAGTTTACTCAGACTCACGTCCATTGAGTCAGTGATGCCATCCAGCCATCTGATCCTATATCATCCACTTTTCCTCCTGCCCCCAATCTCTCCCAGCATCAGAGTCTTTTCCAGTGAGGCAACTCTTCACATGAGGTGGCCAAAGTACTGGAGTTTCAGCTTTAGCATCAGTCCTTCCAAACAACACCCAGGACTGATCTCCTTTAGAATGGATGGGTTGGATCTCCTTGCAGTCTAAGGGACTCTCAGGAGTCTTCTCCAACACCACAGCTCAAAAGCACCAATTGTTTGGAGCTAGGCTTTCTTTATAGTCCAACTCTCACATCCATACATGACTACTGGAAAAACCACAGCTTTGACTAGATGGACCTTTGTTGGCAAAGTAATGTCTGCTTTTGAATATGCTATCTAGGTTGGTCATAACTTTCCTTCCAAGGAGTAAGCGTCTTTTAATTTCATGGCTGCAATCACCATCTGCAGTGATTTTGGAGCCCAAAAACATAAAGTCTAACACTGTTTCCACTGTTTCCCATCTATTTCCCATGAAGTGATGGGACCAGATGCCATGATCTTCATTTTCTGAATGTTGAGCTTTAAGCCAACTTTTTCACTCTCTTCTTTCACTTTCAAGAGGCTTTTTAGTTCCTCTTCACTTTCTGCCATAAGGGTGGTGTTATCTGCATATCAGAGGTTATTGATATTTCTCCTGGCAATCTTGATTCCAGCTTGTGCTTCTTCCAGCGCAGCATTTCTCATGATGTAGTCTGCATATGTTAAATAAGCAAGGTGACAATAGACAGCCTTGATATACTCCTTTTCCTATTCAGAACCAGTCTGTTGTTCGATGTCCAGTTCTAACTATTGCTCCCTGACCTGCATACAGGTTTCTCAAGAGGCAGGTCAGGTGGTCTGGTATTCCCATCTCTTTCAGAATTTTCCACACTTTATTGTGATCCCCACAGTCAAAGGCTTCAGCACAGTCAATAAAGCAGAAATAGGAACTCTCTTCCTTTTTCCATGACCCAGTAGATGTTGGCAATTTGATTTCTGGTTCCTCTGCCTTTTCTTTTTTTTTTTTTTTTTGCATTAAAAGTGTATTTTATTCCAAAATAAGGATTACAAAGATATAAAGAAGAAATTATGTGGGAATTAAGGACCTTAATATTTACTAAAGAGGCTGTCTTTTTCCACATTGTATATTCTTGTCTCCATTGTTCTAGATTGATTAGCTGTATAACCATGAGTTTATTTCTTGACTCTATTCTGTTCCATTTATCTATGTGTCTTTTTTTGGTACCTGGACTCTATTGCTTGATAACTACAGCTTTATTCACCCATCTCCTTATGCTTTGTTCTATGTATCTGTAGTTGTGGTAAATCTATTTTGCTAACATTCAGGTCACTCTCATAGATAGCTACTCTGTGAATAGTTCTAATTTTGATATCCCTGTCAGAGGAGGTGAACATGAGGTCTTCCTACTCTGCTGTATTGGCCACACTTTCTTCAATATTTTTTCTTCAAATTACTTTTCTCTTCTCCTGGTATTCTCACTATATGTACCTTGATGCTCAATGTTTCACATTTGTCTGTCTCCATTTATCTTTTTTTTCTTGCTATTTAGGCTTGCATAATGCCTATTAATCTATTTTAAAGTTTTTAAATTCTTTCTTTTTGCCATTATAAGTCTGTTGTTGAGTAGCTCTAGTGAATTTTTAATATTTTAGTTATTGTACTTTTAACTCTTTTATTTCCTTTGAGTAATTTCATTTTTTATAATTTCAATATCTATATTGGTTTTCTTTATTTGATGCAACACATGATTAAAGAAATAAAAGAAGATATGATGACAATGTTGCATCCTCTGCCTTTTGTAAAACCAGCTTGAACATCTGGAAGTTCACGGTTCACGTATTGCTGAAGCCTCGATTGGAGAGTTTTGAGCATGACTTTACTAGCGTTTGAGATGAGTTCAATTGTGCAGTAGTTTGAACATTCTTTGGCATTGCCTTTCTTTGGAATTGGAATGAAAACTGACCTTTTCCAGTCCTGTGGCCACTGCTGAGTTTTCCAAATTTGTTGGCATATTGAGTGCAGCACTTTCACAGCATCATCGTTCAGGATTTGAAATAGCTCCACTGGAATGCCATCATCTCCACTAGCTTTGTTCTTAGTGATGCTTCCTAAGGCCCAATTGACTTCACATTCCAGGATGTCTGGCTCTAGGTGGGTGATCATACCATCGTGATTATCTTGGTCATGAAGATCTTTTTGTACAGTTCTTCTGTGTATTTTTGCCACCTCTTCTTGATATCTTCTGCTTCTGTTAGGTCCATACCATTTCTGTCCTTTATCGAGCCCATCTTTGCATGAAATGTTCCCTTGGTATCTCTAATTTTCTTGAAGAGATCTCTAGTCTTTCCCATTCTGTTTTTCTCTATTTATTTGCATTGATCCCTGAGGAAGGCTTTCTTATCTCTCCTTGCTATTCTTTGGAACTCTACATTCAGATGCTTATATCTTTCCTTTTCTCCTTTGCTTTTTGTTTCTCTTCTTTTCACAGCAATTTGTAAGGCCTCCCCAAACAGCCATTTTGCTTTTTTGCATTTTATTTCCATGGGGATGGTCTTGATCTCTGTCTCCTGTACAATGTCACGAACCTCATTCCATAGTTCATCAGGCACTCTATCTATCAGATCTAGACCCTTAAATCTATTTCTCACTTCCACTGTATAATCATAAGGGATTTGATTTAGGTCATACCTCAATGGTCTAGCGGTTTTCCCTACTTTCTTCAATTTAAGTCTGAATTTGGCAATAAGGAGTTCATGATCTGAGCTACAGTCAGCTCCTGGTCTTGTTTTGCTGACTGTATAGAGCTTCTCCATCTTTGGCCGCAAAGAATATAATCAATCTGATTTTGGTGTTGACCATCTGGTGATGTCCATGTGTAGAGTCTTCTCTTGTGTTGTTGGAAGAGGGTGTTTGCTATGACCAGTGCATTTTCTTGGCAAAACTCTATTAGTCTTTGCCCTGCTTCACTCCGTATTCCAAGGCCAAATTTGCTTGTTACTTCAGGTGTTTCTTGACTTCCTACTTTTTCATTCCAGTCCCCTATAATGAAAAGGACATCTTTTTTGGGTGTTAGTTCTAGAAGGTCTTCTAGGTCTTCATAGAACAGTTCAGCTTCACCTTCTTCAGCATTACTGGTTGGGGCATAGACTTGGATTACTGTGATATTGAATGGTTTGCCTTGGAAATGAACAGAGATCATTCTGTCATTTTTGAGATTGCATCCCAGTACTGCATTTCAGACTCTTTTGTTGACCATGATGGCTACTCCATTTCTTCTATGGGATTCTTGCCCACAGTAGTAGATATAATGGTCATCTGAGTTAAATTTACCCATTCCAGTCCATTTTAGTTCACTGATTCCTAGAATGTCAACGTTCACCCTTGCCATCTGTTGTTTGACCACTTCTAATTTGCCTTGATTCATGGACCTGACATTCCAGGTTCCTATGCAATGTTGCTCTTTACAGCACCAGACCTTCCTTCTATCACCAGTCACATCCACAACTGGGTATTGTTTCTGCTTTGGCTTGATCCCTTCATTCTTTCTGGAGTTATTTCTCCACTGATCTCCGGAAGCATATTGGGCACCTACTGACCTGAGGAGTTCCTCTTTCAGTATCCTATCATTTTGCCTTTTCATATTGTTCATGGGTCTAAATATGTGTGCTTTTCAAAGCTGTTTTTTTCTGTACATATCAGAAACTTTCCCTCATTTATAGTAATTTTAGCATTATCTTCTCTTATGGCCAGTGGCAGAGATTTCTTTGAAATAATTGTCATTTCCAGAAACATTTAATGAGTGCCAATCACTGCAGATGGTGACTGCAGCCATGAAATTAAAAGACCCTTACTCCTTGGAAGAAAAGTTATGACCAACCTAGATAGCATATTCAAAAGCAGAGACATTACTTTGCCAACTAAGGTCTGTCTAGTCAAGGCTATGGTTTTCCTGTGGTCATGAATGGATGTGAGAGTTGGACTGTGAAGAAGGCTGAGTGCCGAAGAATTGATGCTTTTGAACTGTGGCGTTGGAGAAGACTCTTGAGAGTCCCTTGGACTGCAAGGAGATCCAACCAGTCCATTCTAAAGGAGATCAGCCCTGGGATTTCTTTGGAAGGAATGATGCTAAAGCTGAAACTCCAGTACTTTGGCCACCTCATGGGAAGAGTTGACTCATTGGAAAAGACTCTGACGCTGGGAGGGATTGGGGGCAGGAGGAGAAGGGGACGACAGAGGATGAGATGGCTGGATGGCATCACTGACTCGATGGACATGAGTCTGAGTGAACTCCAGGAGTTGGTGATGGACAGGGAGGCCTGGCGTGCTGCAATTCATGGGGTCACAAAGAGTCAGACACGACTGAGCCACTGAACTGAACTGAACTGAACTGAACTGAAGTTTATACTAGTATTTAGATCGTATAATGCATTTGGATGGTTAACATATGATCTTTAATTTTGAAACCATCAGTGTTTAGGCATTTTTAGCTGCTGCTGCTGCTGTTGCTGCTGCTAAGTTGCTTCAGTCATGTCCGACTCTGTGCGACCCCATAGACAGCAGCCTACCGGGCTCCTGCGTCCTTGGGGTTCTCCAGGCAAGAACACTGGAGTGGGTTGCCATTTCCTTCTCCAATGCATGAAAGTGAATTCACTCAGTCATGTCCAACTCTTTGCTTTGTGACCCCATGGACTGCAGCCTACCAGGCTCTTCCGTCCATGGGATTTTCCAGGCAAGAGTACTGGAGTGGGGTGCCATTGCCTTCTCCAAGGCATTTTTAGAGAATCATTTTAATTGATATTGTAATTTAACAGACAACATTAGAGACTTTCTTTTCTTTTAATCTGTGGAAATATGAGATCTTATTTCTGATCTGAACAGCTTTAGCCCACAGCAGTCAGATAACCAGTGTGCATGGAAGCCTGAGAATCCTAAACAAAACTTCAGAGGTAGTAAGGCAAAGTGAGCATTAAAGAAGGTAGCAGTAGCTTCTCAATGGAAAATGTTGGTGTTCTTTAAAAAATAAGGGTGATGGCAGATTTGGCATAAGAATTCATTCTACAGGCTAGAGTAGAAGGCTTTCAAAGTCAGATAGTTCAACTCTAAAGAGTTTTGAGAAGAAAGTTCATGAGAGGAGTCGCAGTAAAAAGTCATCGAAGAGTAGTATTAGGGATGTGTTATTGGGGACAACTGACATAGAGAAGGGTAGAAGGAAATGAAAACACAGAATGTATGGAAGTCTATCTGACATGACCTTATGGGGCTCTAGAAGGATTATGCATGAGTGTTTCAGTTTGATGTGCATCAAATCACTTCCCCAAATATTGTGGCTCATATAGCCACTATACTCTGCTTGCAAATTTGTAGGTCAGTGAGTAAGAAAGGGCTGAGCCAAGCAGTTCATATCTGAACAACATAAGGTCAGAAGTGGAATGACATACTTAAAGTTCTAGAGGGAACAAAGCAAATGTTATTTTTTAAATAATATTTATCTACCTTTACTTATCTTTAGGCTATCTGAAGGAGTAGCACTTGTTTTTATTTCACACACCTAGGAATTCATTCAAGATAGAAAAGCAGACAACATGCCTCAAAAACATTGTAATGCAAATAAAAAATCCACAGCAACCTGGGACAAAAGTTTACTGTTGAGGTATACAATAGAACACCAAAACTTATGAAAAAAATTGGGGGAGAGTTTCTTTGGGAAATTGTTTCTTTCAAAAATGACTATGTACATTGAGGAATTAGAAAGTTACATGCATGACCAGAGTGAGATATGCGCTCAAAAAAAAAAAAAAAAGACAAAACATTAGCTGAAGACAGAGGAGTCCAAGATGGCAGGGTAGGAGGAACCTGAACTCATCTCTTTCCCTGGAAAAATAAACTAACTAAAACATACCTCACACTTGACCAAAGATGTGGTGTATTCATTCCAAATTTTGTATGTGAATAAAAGTAATATCTTGTTAATTTTTATGTTTGACATTTATTGAGGTAAGATGTTTAATGTTCACTGGCCTATTATTCTCTTCATTTAAAAAATAGTTTTCTTATACTTTTTGTTTGTTATTCTCTTCAAGTTTTCTTACTGAATTGTAATTTTTTTTTCTGTGTTGAAGATATTAGGTCTTTGTGATCAGGGCTATAACAGCCACTCTGGAACTTTGTGTGGATTGGACAAAAAAGTGATTCCATTTTGGCAGACTCAGGCCTGATCAGCATATATGGTTCATTGGATGGGTGGGGTACAGGCTGGATGTCAGCCCTCAAAGACCCTTTGGCCAGTAGGACTTGAGTAGTTAAAGTTTACACATATCACAAGTTTAGACATATAGCTAACCAGTTTGTAGGTGGATTTTAATATTATTGTGATGATGTCTCAAATACAAAGTTTTTTAAAAATTTTTTAAAATATTTTGATATTTTATCCTTCTACTATCTGAATTCTTCCATTATGGAGAGAAGAGGTGGGAGAGGGGAAAGGAGAAGGGAAGGGAAGGGAAGGAAAAGGACAAGAAGAGAAGAGAGTTATTCTAAGGAATGGTTCATGTGATTTGGAGCCTAGCAAGTCTGGTATCTGAAGTGTGGACTGGCGAGCTGGAATCCCAGGCAAGCTGATGGCCCAGATGAAGTCCAAGGCAGTCCACAGGAGAATTTCTTCTTGCTTGGCAAGACTGCTTTTTTTGTTTGTTTATTTGTTTTTGCTTATTGTCTTCTATTCAATCTCAAAGATTTAGAGGATAATCTAGACTATTCACTTAGTTTCAACTGATTGGATAAGGCCCACCCACATTGTGGATTGTGATCTCCTTTACTAAGAGTTCACCATTTAACATCAGTCTCATCCAAAGACACTCTCCATGTTGACACATAAAATTAATTATCACGTTTAGTAAATCCTTCCCTACCTTTGTATCAAGTATCCACTTCTGTGCGTTGTCACAAGTTTCTCTGTAATTCTCTGTTTTACATAATATAAAAGCTCTATTTCAGAAACAAGTGACAATGATGTATGTAGTTTACTTCTACAATCATTATTTAGCAACTATTATTTCTGTGCTTAAATAGAGAAACAGAAACTTAGAAAGGTTTTATTATTTCTTTTATTGAATTATGTAATACCAATTTGGAACTTGTCTTACTTAGGTCAGTAGGTGGCCAATATGCTGGAGGTCAGTGGAGAAATAACTCCAGAAAGAATGAAAGGATGGAGCCAAAGCAAAAACAATACCCAGCTGTGGATGTGACTGGTGATAGAAGCAAGGTCTGATGCTGTAAAGAGCAATATTGCATAGGAACCTGGAATGTCAGGTCCATGAATCAAAGCAAATTGGAAGTGGTCAAACAGGAGATGGCAAGAGTGAATGTCAACATTCTAGGAATCAGCGAACTAAAATGGACTGGAATGGGTGAGTTTAACTCAGATGACCATTATATCTACTACTGTGGGCAGGAATCCCATAGAAGAAATGGAGTAGCCATCATGGTCAACAGAAGAGTCTGAAATGCAGTACTTGGATGCAATCTAAAAAACAACAGAATGATCTCTGTTCATTTCCAAGGCAAACCATTCAATATCATAGTAATCCAAGTCTATAACCCAACCAGTAATGCTGAAGAAGCTGAAGCTGAACTGTTCTATGAAGACCTACAAGACCTTTTAGAACTAACACCCAAAAAAGATGTCCTTTTCATTATAGGGGACTGGAATGCAAAAGTAGGGAGTCAAGAAACACCTGGAGTAACAAGCAAATTTGGCCTTGGAATGCGGAATGAAGCAGGGCAGACTAATAGAGTTTTGCCAACAAAATGCAATGTTCATAGCAAACACCCTCTTCCAACAACACAAGAGAAGACTCTACACATGGACATCACCAGATGCTCAACACCAAAATCAGATTGATTATATTCTCTGCAGCAAAAGATGGAGAAGCTCTATGCGGCTAAGCACTTCAGTCGTGTCCAACTCTGTGCGACCCCAGAGATGGCAGCCCACTAGGCTCCCCTGTCCCTGGGATTCTCCAGGCAGGAACACTGGAGTGGGTTGTCATTTCCTTCTCCAATGCATGAGAGTGAAAGTGAAGTCGCTCAGTCGTGTCCGACCCTCAGCGACCCCATGGACTGCAGCTTTCCAGGCTCCTCTGCCCATGGGATTTTCCAGGCAAGAGTACTGGAGTGGGGTGCCATTGCCTTCTCCAGAGAAGCTCTATACAGTCAATAAAAACAAGACCAGGAGCTGACTGTGGCTCAGATCATGAACCCCTTATTACCAAATTTGGATTGAAATTGAAGAAAGCAGGGAAAACCGCTAGACCATTCAGGTATGACCTAAATCAAATTCCTTATGATTATACAGTGGAAGTGAGAAATAGATTTAAGGGCCTGGATCTGATAGATACAGTGCCTGATGAACTATGGAATGAGTTTCATGGCATTGTACAGGAGACAGGGATCAAGACCATCCCCATGGAAGAGAAATGCAAAAAAGCAAAATGGCTGTCTGGGGAGGCCTTACAAATAGCTGTGAAAAGAAGAGAAACGAAAAATAAAGGAGAAAAGGAAAGATATAAACATCTGAATGCAGAGTTCCAAAGAATAGCAAGGACAGATAAGAAAGCCTTCTTCAGTGATCAATGCGAAGAAATAGAGGAAAACAACAGAATGGGAAAGACTAGAGATCTCTTCAAGAAAATTAGAGATACCAAGGGAACATTTCATGCAAAGATGGGCTCGATAAAGGACAGAAATGGTATGGACCTAACAGAAGCAGAAGATATTAAGAAGAGGTGGCAAGAATACACAGAAGAACTGTAAAAAATTATTTTCATGACCCAGATAATCACGATGGTATGATCACTCATCTAGAGCCAGACATCCTGGAATGTGAAGTCAATTGGGCCTTAGGAAGCATCACTACGAACAAAGCTAGTAAGGTGATGGCATTCCAGGAGATCTATTTCAAATCCTGCAAGATGATGCTGTGAAAGTGCTGCACTCAATATGCCAACAAATTTGGAAAACTCAGCAGTGGCCACAGGACTGGAAAAGGTCAGTTTTCTTTCCAATCCCTAAGAAAGGCAATGCCAAAGAATGCTCAAACTACTGCACAATTGCACTCATCTCACATGCGAGTAAAGTAATGCTCCAAATTCTCCAAGCCAAGCTTCAGCAATACGTGAACCATGAACTTCCAGATGTTCAAGCTGGTTTTAGGAAAGGCAGAGGAACCAGAGATCAAATTGCCAACATCCGCTGGATCATGGAAAAAGCAAGAGAGTTCCAGAAAAACATCTATTTCTGCTTTATTGACTATGCCAAAGCCTTTGACTCTGTGGATCACAATAAAGTGTGGAAAATTCTGAAAGAGATGGGAATACCAGACCACTTGACCTGCCTCTTGAGAAATCTGTATGCAGGCCAGGAAGCAACAGTTAGAACTGGACATGAAACAACGGACTGGTTCCAAGTAGGAAAGGAGTACGTCAAGGCTGTCTATTGTCACCCTGCTTATTTAACTTATATGCGGAGTACATCATGAGACATGCTGGACTGGAAGAAATACAAGCTGGAATCAAGATTGCCAGGAGAAATATTAATAACCTCAGATATGCAGATGACACCACCCTTATGGCAGAAAGTGAAGAGGAACTAAAAGGCCTCTTGATGAAAGTGAAAGAGGAAAGTGAAAAAGTTGGCCTAAAGCTCAACATTCAGAAAACGAAGATCATGGCATCCAGTCCCATCACTCCATGGGAAATAGATGGGGAAACAGTGGAAACAGTGGCAGACTTTATTTTGGAGGGCTGAAAAATCACTGCAGATGGTGACTGCAGCCATGAAATTGATAGACACTTACTCCTTGGAAGAAAAGTTATGACCAACCTAGATAGCATATTCAAAAGCAGAGACATTACTTTGCCGACTAAGGTCCATCTAGTCAAGGCTATGGTTTTTCCAGTAGTCATGTACGGATGTGAGAGTTGGACTGTGAAGAAGGCTGAGCGCCGAAGAATTGATGCCTTTGAACTGTGGTGTTGGAGAAGACTCTTGAGAGTCCCTTGGACTGCAAGGAGATCCAACCAGTCCATTCTGAAGGAGATCAGCCCTGGGATTTCTTTGGAAGGAATGATGGTGAAGCTGAAACTCCAGTACTTTGGCCACCTCATGAGAAGAGTTGACTCATTGGAAAAGACTTTGATGCTGGGAGGGATTGGGGGCAGGAGGAGAAGGGGACGACAGAGGATGAGATGGCTGGATGGCATCACTGACTCGATGGATGCGAGTCTGAGTGAATTCCGGGGGTTGGTGATGGACAGGGAGGCCTAGCGTGCTGCGATTCATGGGGTCGCAAAGAGTCGGACACAACTGAGCAACTGAACTGAACTGAACTATCTTTTTGAAGAAAAATTTGTCATAACTTTGACTGCATGTATATGTCTAATATGGAATTCAATATTATGTACAGAGTTGCAAATGTTATTATCATTTGTTAGAACATTCTAAGATTTTTGCAATCATCATACAACCATTAGAATAAGAAACTTGATTTAATTTAAAATGTTTTGGGGGAAGTAAGTGGGACACTAATTATAAATTATCTGCAAGTAACCCGGACAACAGGTCATTATACATGATCACTTGAATCTGACTTTGAGAAAGAAGATATTTTGTTATATATAAATCTGATATTGCTGGTAAGAATGAGCCTTCTCCAAAGTGTTATGCTTGATCAAGATTGCATAAAAGTAATGTATGAGGTTGGCAGATTTTCAGCGTATTTTTAGAATGCAACTTATTAATTAACTATTTAAGAAAAAAGCATGCATGTTTTTTAGGTCTTCCCTCATAGCTCAGTTCGTAAAGAATCTGCCTGCAATGCAGGAAACCAGGGTTCAATTCTTGAGTTGGGAAGATCCTCTGGAGAGGAAATGGCAACCACTCCAGTATCCTCGCCTGGAGAATCCCATGGACAGAGGAGTCTGGCAGGCTATAGTCCATGGGATCACAAAAGTCGAACATGACTTAGCGACTCAACCACCAACCAAGAGGAAAGAATATTTTATTCTTTTTAAACTAGATAATGATGCCTTATTATTCTAGTCGACATTAAAATAATTGCAACTATGATACTATAATCTGACAGACATTTGAAATGTTTCTTCCATTATCAATTGGGGAAGTGAACATGATTCACTACCAAAAATTTCCACGATGGTTTATTCCCCAGGTGCCAGTATGATAATTGGCCAAAAATAGCCCGTCTTTAAAGGATTCTTAATCCAATGGGTGAGAGGATATAGACATTTATATCTGAAATCTGGGAGAGACTCAAATCTGAAGTTCCCTATCTTTTTAAAATGATGTTTCTCTGAATTATTTTTTAGGACAAAGAAGAGAAAATTAAATCTTCTTGGAATAAAAATATAAATTTTGTATTTAAGTATAGTAGATGTAAAATTCAAACTGAGGGATCTACAGTGTCAGTACTGAATAGGTTAGTAAAAATCATTTCATGTATATTTAAGTGAATGTGTGTCTGTACATAAAAGTCAGGTAAAGACTGATTTATTCTATTATCTTGTGTATTAAATGATTAGAGTAAAATGCATTAGCATTTAAATTTCTTCATTGCTGTATCTAAGTATCTTTTGTAGGTATACATAATCAGCCTCATTTGTTTTCCTGATTGCAAATTCAACATTTGTTCAATGAGCTCTAAAAAGCCCTTGCAAATAAAAAAGAGTCTCTGAAATTAGAACCCTGGAAAAGACTCTGATGCTGGGAGGGATTGGGGGCAGGAGGAGAAGGGGACGACAGAGATGGCTGGATGGCATCAGCAACTTGATGGACGTGAGTTTGAGTGAACTCTGGGAGTTGGTGATGGACAGGGAGGCATGGCGTGCTGCAATTCATGGGGTCGCAGAGAGTCGGAGACGGCTGAGTGACTGAACCGAACTGAACTGACTGAGTTTTTCCTATTCTACTTCTTTTAGTATCTATTTTTAAAAAACTTTATTGAGATATAGTTTACATACCATAGAGTTCACTGATTTTAAGTGTTCAGTTCAATGGTTTTTAGTATTTTTACATTTCAGAGTTGTGCATCTATCACTAGTGTCTAATTTTGGAACATTTTGATTCAACAGCAAGTAGAAATTTTTTAAAAATTTTTTTGTTTCCTGAGTTTTCCATTTGATTATTTCAATGTCTCATTCTCTT
Organism: Ovis aries; assembly: GCF_016772045.2. Lineage (NCBI taxonomy): Eukaryota > Metazoa > Chordata > Mammalia > Artiodactyla > Bovidae > Ovis > Ovis aries. The sequence continues at coordinate 25,677,939 of NC_056060.1, read as the reverse complement.
ACTTTTTATAAAACACTAAATTAAACATAGTTATGTTTTAGGTTTACATGTGAAATTTTTCGTGGTCATTAAGAGAAAGAAATATCAATAAAGATACTGCCATTATGGTCTGTACTATGTATGCTACCACGGGTGTCAGGGTAATCCAACTACATTTATCAAGGGTTCCTGAATTGTGATTTATGACCATTCTGTCCATGAAGCACTTAACTTCAAATTTATAACCCCAGTCTATTACCAAAGGTGTTGCAATTAAATATAATGCATTTATAAAAGTTCAAGAGGAATAAAAAAGTTCTGAGTCTTTATTATCTTGACAAGTCTGTTGAGTGCTATTTGAGTGGTTTAAAACAGATAAAATCATTAATTCCTATAGATTTTAAAATTTTATTATTGTATCCTATTCATATCATTAGAATGTTTCAAGCGTGGAATGTGTTACTTTATGTGCTTAGTTGCTCAGCTGTGTCTGACACTTTGGGGCCCCAGGTAGGCTGTAGCCCGCCAGCCTCCTCTGTCATGGAATTTTCCGGGCAAGAATACTGGAGTGGGTTGCCATTTCCTACTCCAGGGGGTCTTCCCAACATAGGAATCAAACCCACATCTCAATGCACATCCTGCATTGGCAGGTGGATTCCCCTAGCACCACCTGGGAAGCCCCTATGTTACTTTAGTTCCCTGTAAACACCTTACAAAACTTTTATTTTCAATTTTATGAAGTATAAGCAAAATAAAACTCTTACAAAGGACAGTTCTACATGTATTGTAAAATTTTTCATAAAGAACTCTTTTCAATACCTTCACAAATAGATTTATACCATAATTTCCTCTTGTAAGAAAAGCAAAACACCAGCTTATTTCTCATGATAAATCAATAGTGGGATCCATAGTGGGATACATCTCATTGTATTTCTGGGGAGCTCAAAGCTACATTTTAAAATCAAATGCTGAATTTAGCAATCTTTTATATGTAATTGTGAAAGCAGCCTCTCCCCCAACTTCACCAAATTATTTCATAGGTTTTATGCTCTGGTTCTTGTTGAGAGGTACTAAAAAAAAAATCTCATTCATTGAAAGCCATCCTAAAATCCTTTCAAAATAGTCAGTTTATTTTAAAAAATTACAAATACAAATGAATTAGACCATTAGCTTTTTATTCCCAAACTAAATTGAAAAAGATGACAAAAGCAGCAATTTTTAATAATGCGTGGAATCAGAGGAACTGTATAAGTCTTAGGTAAATTTATTTTCTTTCATATTGGTTGATTTCTATATACTTTATTAAGTAAGAATGGGAAACTCTGTTGGTGTTATATAGATATGGTCTGAAATAGTGAGTGTGTGAAGGAGTGAGTAAATTAGTACAGAAGATATGTTTACTAAATATAATAGAGTTTTTGTGATTAAAATAGGTGAATTTTATAGTTGATAAATTGGATTTAATAAATAAGACCAAAAAAAATTCCAAATAGGCTTAACCTGAAAGAGATACTAACTCTATTGCTTTTTGGGAAGCCATATCTTGAATTGAATATTAATTGGAAAATAAGATATGATTTTTCTGAACCAGATCTTCTTTATCATTCAGTTAATTACAAGCATTAATAACAAACTATACTATAAGGATTTTTTCATTTTTTGACAAAAACAGTTTTCTCTTACTTCTAAATGATAAAAGAAAAAATATATTCTCGGTATAGTTAAAAGCATAAAAAACAGAATTATAAAGAAGTGCATGGATAATAGTCTATATCCCTATTAACATGGTAAGTATCGGTTCTACACTCTTTTCTCCTTCTTTTAAATATATAGAATTTGCTGACTACAGCCCATTTTTCTAGCCTTTTGAAATATTTAATAAGTGAACTCCATCAGATTTCTGTCATTTGTAGATTTGATAATTAAGTTTTCTCCAAGATGTTGACAAATAGTAAAGTTTAGGAAAGAGTCTGGTGGCCTCAACTGAGGCTATTCTCCCTGATGGTACAGATTCATGCTTTAGATTAAAATTGTATATAATTGGGCTACTATTTAGATCAAATTTTGCTGAAAGACAGTAACAGAAAATACGATAAATGCCACTCTATAACTCATATATAGCACAATAACGTCACTACCCCCCAGTTTACTAAACAGCATAAACAACGGTTCACAATCTGGCAGTTATCCTGTATTCATACATCATCTCAAATATGTTTTTAACCCAAATCATGCTTTTTAGTTTGGAGGAATACTTTTCCTTTTAATTTGCCACTAAGGAATGAAATTTACTTCATCTCTTGGCTTCTGGTGAGAGACATGTTGATTGGTGTTCAGATATGTAGATATGGCCACCCATCAAATGTCTTTGCCAGATATTGTTTTAAGTTTATGTAAATGCAAGGGGCTTCCCTAGAAACTCAGTGGATAAAGAATCCATCTGCAATGAGAGAGACCTGGGTTGGATTCTGGGGTTGGGAAGCTCCCCTGGAGGAGGGCACCGCAACCTGCTTCAGTATTCTTGCCTGGAGAATCCCCATGGACAGAGGAGCTTGGAGGGCTACCGGCCATGGGGTAACAAACAGTCTGACATGTCTGAGTGACTAAGCACAGAACAGGTAAATGGAAAAGAGAGATGGGGAGATTTGACAATGTTCATTCGTCATTGATGGCATTATTTTAAATTAAGTTTTAATTCCAATTCTTATGTTTGTTACTTAAAAACATTTACACATTGGCTGATAATATTGACAGGTGGACAGACTACAATACTATTAAGAAAATCTTTATATTCTCAATCCTACAAGGATTTTTGATCCACATTCTGTACATAATTGATTCTACATTTGCTCACAGGCAAAGGCTAGATAAGAAAAAAATATTCCCAAACTCTCATATGCTGGAGTCTCCTAGAATGTCTAACTGCCCCTAAGGAAACACTGAAGTCTGAAAAAGGTGAATAAATATGTTGGTAGGGAATTGGTTTTAATCTTCTATATATCTTATTTTATGTTGTCTTTTACAACTTAAAAATTATGTTTAGATCACACTTAGTTGTTCATTTTCATGTGCCTGGAAATGATAGGCACTTTCACTTATATTTCTTTTCTTTGTGTAGATTCAGAACAAAATCTGAGACCAGTGACAATGGACCTGCAGAATTATTCCTTGGTGTCAGAATTTGTGTTGCATGGACTCTGCACTTCACAACATCTACAAAAATTTTTCTTTGTATTCTTCTCTGAGATCTATGTGGTCACTGTTCTGGGCAACCTTATTGTTGTGGTCACTGTAATATCTGACCCCCGCCTACACTCCTCCCCTATGTACTTCCTGCTGGGGAATCTCTCTTTCCTGGACATATGGCGGGCCTCATTTGCCACTCCCAAGATGATCAGGGACTTCCTTAGTGATCAAAAGCTCATCTCCTTCGGAGGATGTATGGCTCAGATCTTCTTCTTGCACTTTGTTGGTGGGGCTGAGATGGTACTTCTTGTTACCATGGCCTATGACAGGTATGTGGCTATATGCAAGCCTTTGCATTACATGACAGTGATGAGCCGGCGGACTTGCGTGGGGCTGGTGTTGGTTTCATGGGTCATTGGATTTGTGCACTCCATCAGTCAGGTAGCCTTTACTGTAAATTTACCTTACTGTGGCCCCAACGAGGTGGACAGCTTTTTCTGTGACCTTCCTCTTGTGATCAAGCTTGCCTGTCTGGACACCTATGTCTTGGGTATACTTATGATCTCAGACAGTGGGTTGCTTTCCATGAGCTGTTTTCTTCTCCTCCTGATCTCCTACACTGTTATTTTTATCACTGTCCGACAGCGTGCAGCTGGTGGGGTCTCCAAAGCACTCTCAACTTGCTCTGCACATATTATGGTAGTCACACTCTTCTTTGGGCCCTGCATTTTCATTTATGTGTGGCCTTTTAGTAGGTTCTCTGTGGACAAGCTCCTCTCTGTGTTTTACACCATTTTTACTCCCCTCTTTAACCCTCTTATCTACACACTGAGAAATAAGGAGATGAAAATATCTATGAAGAAACTGAGAAACCGACATGTGACTTTTCACTGAAGTCCAGCTTTCCAAAAAGTTATATGTTATTATTCATTCAGAAGATACTTTCTTTAATATAATTCTGATCAAATATTTCATTCTGACATTATATCGGTATAATTTGTATTGTGTAACATTATAGAGAAATAGTTACTGATTTCAACAAAATATATACATAATTTTGTATGTGATATTATATATATGCATATGTAATTACTCATACAATATATGTTTACTCAGGGCTTCCCTAATGGCTTAGATAGTAAAGAATCAGCCTACAATGCAGGAGACACTTGTTCTATCTCTGGCCTGGGAAGAGCCCATGGAAAAGCCCATGCAGTGGGATGGCTACCCACTCCAGTACTCTTGCCTGGAAAATACCGTGGACAGAGGAGCCTGGCAGGCTACAGTCCATGGGTTCACAGAGAACTGGACAGAACTGAGCTACTAAGCAGGCCCGCATGCTTATGTTTACTCAGTTCCACACATCCTCCTTGGAATGGATGCCACAAATTTTTTAAGCCAGATTTCTCTTAACAGTTTGTCTAACAAAATTGATTAAAAATGAGTTTTTATTTCTTAATCATAGTCCAGTGAGGCTTCCCAGGTGGCACAGTGGAAAAGAATCTTCCTTGATCACTGGGTGGGAAAGATCCCCTGGAGAAGGAAATGGCAACCCGCTCAAGTATACTTGCCTGGGAAAATCCCATGGACAGAGGAGCCTAGTGGGCTACAGTCCATGGTGCTGCAAAGAGTCAAACATGACTGAACACACACACACACACATACACACATACACAATTATAGTGCAACACAGAAAGGGCTCTCAGTTCATAGATATTCAAGACATGAGATACTTGGCACAGGGAAAGTAGCTTGAGAGTAAATAATACCATGTGAGTCTTTGTCCTGGCTTTGAAACCCTGAGAGGAAAAAATACTTCACACTTTCAGGATCATATTGCTTTAAAAAGCATATTATTTTTTCTTTTGAATGTGTATTATATTTAAAATTTTTATTTAAAAACTGAATGCATGTTGGTATTGAATTATAGAAGTCAATTTTAACATGGGAAAATCAATATTTTATGGCCACACATTTCATGGTATAAACATAACTTACTGTATGACATACACTGGACTATTTAATTAATAAATTTTTACCTATAGTAGGTTTTTAATAAACATTGCATCTTCCTGAGTTGATGCTGTCCCTTAAGGAGTCATCTATTAGGAAGCATTTGTCAGAATAACACAGATTCAGATATTATGCTGAATTTTGAATGTTTTTGGATCCTGAAAGACAATCATAAGCAAGAATTAAGTTTGATATTCACTAAGTTAATGTTTAGAGGATTCAAGCAATTTTCTCATAAGTTGATTCAGAAACATCAAGCCAAAGGACAGAATTGGGTAATGCATGAATTATTTGAGTAACTGGATGAAACTTCCAATAATTTTGGATATTGTTGTCAATCAAGAGAGGCATGCTCCTGGGTACTTCTGTTTTTCCTTCTGACTATAATTCTACACATTTGCCTAAACAATTAAAGAACATAGAAGAAAAACAACTTCTTCCTTGGGATATTTTCTCTATAGTCATCTGGCTTGCTATTATGATAATACCTTGTTTCTACTTTATAAATTTGGACATAGTCAATTTTTATGACTATGCCCATATATGTGAACATTGTTGTTCATTTGCCCACTTGTGTCCAACTCTTTGCGACCCCACGGACTGCAGCATGCCTTCTTGTCTCTCACCATCTCCTGGCATTTGCCCAGGTTCATGTTCATTGCATTGGTGAACACTGAAAAAGTTTAAGAGGAAATCAATATCTGTTTGGGGATTAATTTCCTTAGTTTTTATTGATGTAACGCTGATTTTTTGATTTACAGATTTCGGACATAGCTCTTTTCATCCTCAAAGATATAGCAAATACTATTCATGGATTTATTTACTCAGTTGACAAATGTTTGTCAAGCACCTGCCATATTTAAGATTCAATGCACAGGATTAAAGATCTAAATGTAAGATCAGAAACTATAAAACTCCTAGAGGAGAACATAGGCAAAACACTCTCAGACATAAATCACAGCAGGATCCTCTATGATCCACCTCCCAGAATTCTGGAAATAAAAGCAAAAATAAACAAATGGGATCTAATTAAAATTAAAAGCTTCTGCACAACAAAGGAAAATATAAGCAAGGTGAAAAGACAGCCTTCGGAATGGGAGAAAATAATAGCAAATGAAGCAACTGACAAACAACTAATCTCAAAAATATACAAGCAACTTATGCAGCTCAATTCCAGAAAAATAAACGACCCAATCAAAAAATGGGCCAAAGAACTAAATAGACATTTCTCCAAAGAAGACATACGGATGGCTAACAAACACATGAAAAGATGCTCAACATCACTCATTATTAGAGAAATGCAAATCAAAACCACAATGAGGTACCACTTCACACCAGTCAGAATGGCTGCGATCCAAAAGTCTGCAAGCAATAAATGCTGGAGAGGGTGTGGAGAAAAGGGAACCCTCCTACCCTGTTGGTGGGAATGCAAACTAGTACAGCCACTATGGAGAACAGTGTGGAGATTCCTTAAAAAATTGCAGATAGAACTACCTTATGACCCAGCAATCCCACTGCTGGGCATACACACCGAGGAAACCAGAATTGAAAGAGACACATGTACCCCAATGTTCATCGCAGCACTGTTTATAATAGCCAGGACATGGAAACAACCTAGATGTCCATCAGCAGAAGAATGGATAAGAAAGCTGTGGTACATATACACAATGGAGTATTACTCAGCCGTTAAAAAGAATTCATTTGAATCAGTTCTGATGAGATGGATGAAACTGGAGCCGATTATACACAGTGAAGTAAGCCAGAAAGAAAAACACCAATACAGTATACTAACACATATATATGGAATTTAGGAAGATGGCAATGACGACCCTGTATGCAAGACAGGGAAAGAGACACAGATGTGTATAACGGACTTTTGGACTCAGAGGGAGAGGGAGAGGGTGGGATGATTTGGGAGAATGACATTCTAACATGTATACTATCATGTGAATTGAATCGCCTGTCTATGTCTGACGCAGGATGCAGCATGCGTGGGGCTGGTGCATGGGGATGACCCAGAAAGATGTTATGGGGAGGGAGGTGGGAGGGGGGTTCATGTTTGGGAATGCATGTAAGAATTAAAGATTTTAAAATTAAAAAAATAAAAAACTAAAAAAAAAAAAAAATAAAAAAAATAAAAAGATTCAATGCACAGCACTAGGAGTGAAGATAGAGTGGTTAAGAACACACATTTCCAGTTTAGTGGAATAAAGTTGATTATACACACAATCAAAGCATATTATTAAATTAAAGGTGTGGTAGGAATAAACATGACATGCTCAGAGAAAATGAGAGGGAAACCTAGTTCAGTTTTTATATTCAGAGAAGATTTCCCTTATTATTTCAGCTTTTCTTTCCCCTAGGATTCTGGATTCTGTTATATTACTGCACACACACGTATGTGCACACACACATTTCATTTAGGTTAGCATGGCTCAGTCATATAGTACGTGCCCAAATATATGCTAAATCCTATGTTTCTTTTTATTAATGAAACCAGCCAATGGCTATGTCCCATCTCTAATATCTGCTCAACTCTCCGTGTTGCTTATGCCAGATCCATGAAGATGGATGTGGACCATTGCATTATCAGTCTAGGTGGAGAAATCCCTGCATTTAAGCTGTCTGGACATAAACACGGATACTTGATGTGTTAGTAAAACTAGTGTGAAAGGAGTCATCAGTGTCTGTTCTCCACAGACTCTAAAATTTGCAGGAAATTCACCACTGTCAATTCATAGGAAGTCATATATTCTAAATAGAGGAATTCTTTGAGTTTTGAGGAACCATTTATAAAACTTATTTTCCTATTCTGAGATAAGGTAAATTAAATACATAATACAGTGTTTCTCAAAGCGTAATCTGAAAGCTACTTATACTAAAAAACCACCTGGAATGATTTTTAAATGCAAATAATATGTGCTTCTTTTTTTACCTGTAAGCTGCCTCAGTAATTGTAATTCACAACCACGATTGAGAACCACAGAACAATTGTTGACATTATCAATCTGCAGGAGTAGTTGCTATTAAGGTACGATTGGAAGGATTTTCTTGTGAGAGAAATCTCTACTAATGGACCAGAATGTGTTCTCACAGGTATATCTCTGCAGCCCAGAAAAATCCCTGACAGCAAAAAGCTGGGCAATTGTAGGACTCAATGGTTTCCTTCTTAGGGACCATTGTTGTCCTTCGATGCCTGATGTCCAGGATTCTGAAACTATTGTTTTGTGTATTTTATGTTAAGTTACTTTAGAAGGAAAAGTAAATCCAATCCTTATGATTCCACCTTAAGCAGAAGCATAGAGCATGGTCTGTGTGATTAGTATAAATATTCTTTTCCTAAAATAAAATGAGTGTAAGATTGTAGAGATGCTAGTAGAGGTGCTGGATGTCGAGAGTTTCATCATGAATATGCTGAAAGGGAAACAAGAAAACTCAAAAGTAAATTCACAGTTTTGTTCAGTTATAACTGAAAGTATTGACTCTAAATAGTAGAGAGTGGTTCTCCTGCAAAATTCTGAGATATATCAACAGAATGATAATTTCTTTACATTCTGTCAAGTGATATTTTGCATACATTAGGATAATAATATATTTTTCTTCTTCAATCTGCTCAATATAATATTACACTGAGAAATTCTGTAAAGTTGAACCATCTTTGCATAAATAATACTCGGATAAATTCTACTTGATAAAGGAACACAAATACAGCCTTAACTTGAGTTTGTAAAAGTGTTGTTATCTTTTTGAATCTGTTTGGGTTCAATCCCTGAGTTGGGAAGATCACTTGGAGAAATGAACAGCTACCCACTCCAGTATTCTGGCCTGGAGAATTCCATGGACAGAGGAGCCTGGCAGGCTACAGTCCATGGGGTCACAAAGGTCAGACATGACAGAGCGACTTTCACTTTCATAATAATTAGTAAGATTTGTTTATAATTTTATTTATTTTTTCTTTTTCATTTGGTATTGAATTTATAGGAGTCCTATAAAATACGTTTGAGAACTTTTATTTTTCTGGAATACTTTTGCACAGGGGGAGAAGTGTGTTTTCTAGAAAATTTAGCAAAATCACCCACCAAGTTTTAACAGCCTGGTATATTGGGAGAGGGATTAAGTGAGGGACAGTTATACTACCAAAATTAAATTATTTTTTGCCTCATTTTTATTTTGATCTTGCCAGATGGTTATTTTAATACTATTCAAATAAGTAACATTTTATTTATTATTTTTACCTTTTACAGATAAACATTTTTACTGAAGAATTGCATATAATTTAGAGGAGTATACAAATAATAATTATATAGCTCAACAAAATTTCACAAAATGAACACACAGATTGAGGAACATAGCATCAGAAGTCCCCTCACTCCCCCTTCCATTCTCCACCCACTAAGGATAACTACAGTCTTGGCTTTTAATGGATACATTATTTTCTTCTTTTTTCGAGCTTATAGAATGAAATCATAAGAGCATGTACTTGTGGTAAGGTTATGTCATTGTAAAAGGCAATTTTGTCTCTTTGTTCCCAACATTTACGGCTTTCAGTTTCTTTTCCTTGTGATATAGCCTAGATAGGGTGTCTAGCAGCATATTATTTAAATGGTAAAATTGGGACTCTTTGGCACTCTTCATATCTCATTGGAAAGGTTTTTAAAAATTCACATGCTGATGTTTTCAGTAGATATTTATTGATATTCTCTCTAATAATAAGGAGTTTCCTGCTATTTTTGAGTGAGTGATGAATTTCATCAAGTACACTAATCCATAATTATGAATTGAATATATAACTATTTTATTTTCTTATCTTTTTGCTTTTGATGCTTTACATGTAGTATAATTTTAGTACTTTTAATTACATTTTCAATTTTTGTATTGTCAGTGTATAGAAATACAATGGACTTCTTAAATTTCTTATTTAAAAATACAGATATACAGGTGTTGAAAAAATGGAGGTCATGAGAGGAGAAGCAGCAAAAGTCATCAAAGAGTGATATTAGGGATATATTATTGGGACAGTTGCTTTCTCAAGAATTCTAGAGAGCTCTATTTGTACATCTGTTTAAACGTGCATTCTCATTTATCCTGTAGAATTTATAGTTATAACTGGGTTTGGGTGGACTCTGGGAGTTGGTGATGGACAGGGAGGCTTGGCATGCTGCGGTTCATGGGGTCGCAGAGTCGGGCACGACTGAACCGAACTGTTTCTTTATATTTTCTAAGATTGCTGATTTAATTTTATGTAATTTTAATCTTCTCCTCCTATTACGAAATGTTGAACCGTTTTCTAAATTCCTAAGTATCACTTTTTCCCATATATTATTGATTAGTGGAAAATGTCTAGGAGCAAGAGAGATCCTCTCTCTTAATCTCTAGAAAAAAATAAACTGCATTATGTCTTTATGATGAATTGCCTCAATCCTGCTGAATTTTAACCCTTGCTGTCTCCTCTGTTGGTAATACTGTTTTTAAGCAATAAAAACTAAAAGACTGACAAATAATTCAACTATAGCCATTATAAATAGTCATTTTTCTATAGATGAAGTCACATGCTTTCTAGTTATTTGTGTTATGAATCAGGTTTCCTAATTATCTGCTCAGTATTGAGGTGTCTATCTGGTCTTCACTGACAACAGGTGGTGTACCCATAAATGTTTTTATATCTGTTTTAAGAACTAAAGCACCTTTGATCTGTTCTTGCTCTGTCATGTCTCTCAAAATGTTTCCTATGTCTCAATGAAAACGTTGCAAATTCTCTTTCCCAGTATGGGGGGAAAAGCCTCAGCTTTGAAATATCTCTTCCCCAATCATTGCCACATCAGTCAGATGCTTCCTTCATATATTCAGCATATTTTTATGGAGTCTTTAATTCATTTTACTTTGGACATTTCAAAAAGTAAGTGTTGGGAATATGTAGGGCCTGCCTGGTGGCTCAGCAGTAGATTCCGCATGCAATGCAGGAGATGCGGTTTCCATCTCTGGGTCGGGAGATTCCTTGGAGAAGGAAATGGCAACCTACTCCAATATGCTTGCCTGGAGAATTCGATGCCAGAGGAGCCTGGCGGGCTACAGTCCCTGGGGTCAAAAAGGAGTCAGACATGACTTGGAGACTAAACAATAATAAGTGCTAAGAGAACACTTGAGCGGAGATTCAGACACTCACTTGGAGTTTTGCTGCATCTATTCTGCGCATTCACCAGCTCTGGCTACGGGACCGTGTGAGTCTTCACATGGGAAGAGTTAAATAGGAAAGAGCTAAATCTGACTCTGACTCAGAAATGTATAGATAATAAAAACAAAACCTCAGTATCCAATAAATTAACCAAATATTCTTGGCTTCTGTCTCTGTCACACAAATTAGTTGCTGCAATGGCTTCTATAATCCAATGACATAAAAACCCTAAAAAGTGGAGGCTTCACTTGTATTTCACATTTATATTAAATTTGTATCTAGCTGTTCTAAACTTGAATGTCATTTTAATTTTCCTATCTTTGCTTATAAACAAAAACACAAACCTATGAGTTAGTTTTAATATAACTTTAAGGATAACCAATGTATTGATGAAAATATTGACAGTAATATAAACTATGCCCAATAATTGATGAAATTGAAAATGTTATGACATTTTGGTACACTTTCTGGCATTCTCCACAAACCAGTTACAGTAGGTTACACTGTTGCTTCATTAAGGCAAATCAAGAAATTTAGAATTTCGCCATCTGTATCTTTTGAAAAAGTACCAACTTCAATGAGTAAATAATAGTGAAACCCTGTTATGAATCAGGCACCAATCTGCTTTCATATCTATCATCATTTTTAGCTCTCATAAAGTACTGGGAAATAGGCATCAATTTATACATGCTACAGGTAGGGACTTTACTTGACTTGTAATTCGAAGAGGGGTGTTTGAACCCACAGTATTAGACAATTGCTGTCTCAATTATACTACTAGATGGTAATTAATAGTGTGGTGAAGTGATGAAGCAGACTAATATATCCCACTGCTGCCGCTGCTGCTGCTAAGTCGCTTCAGTCGTGTCCGACTCTGTGCGACCCATAGATGGCAGCCCATCAGGCTCCACCATCCCTGGGACTCTCCAGGCAAGAACACTGGTGTGGGTTGCCATTTCCTGCTCCAATGCATGAAAGTGAAAAGTGAAAGTGAAGTCACTCAGTCGTGTCCGACTTTTATCCCACCAGTTTGTTGTTATACAGTCATATAAATCTGATTCACTCTGACTCATCTAATTGATATTCCTTTTTTTTTGTGAGAGTAAGAAACCTGTATAAATTCGTTACTTAATTCATTGCAGACTTTTAGTTGGAGTAAGTTGAAACTGAGACCAAGACAAAACCTGTGGCAAGGTGGAGAAGAAATTGATGAGAATTTGAAAAGGGTAGATTGTACCTGTATGTAATAGCAAACTGAATATACAAAATGTATAGAATAAAAGAGCCTAAATTGATCAGAAAGAGAAACCAGATTTTCTTTAGGGAAGAAAAGGAAGCAGAACACAGAACAATTCAGTATGAAAGGAGTTTTTCTGGGTTTAATTTTGTTATAAAGCCATAAATAGTATTATGATTTAATGGAAGAAAACCAAACAACTAAGCTACCATCTCCTAACACATTCTTCCCAAAGTAATTATTCTAACCCAAGATTCTTTGCTTGCAAAAGCTCACTTCATCTTCTTATGTCTCCTGCTTTTTCCAAGTAAGTCCACTCCTATCCCACAGCTTTCGCATGGCTGACTTGACCTCTTTGTTCCGAAGTGTGTAGATGGGGGGGTTCAGCATGGGAGTAATAACATTGTAGAGTACAGACACCATCTTGTCCACAGAAAAAGTGGAGAATGGACGAGCATAGATGAAAATACAGGGTCCAAAAAAGAGTGTTACCACCATGAGGTGAGAGCCACAGGTTGAGAGTGCCTTTCGCCTTCCTTCCTTGGAGCGAATCTTGACTAGGATAGTGGCATAGGAAGAAACCAACACTACAAAGGAGCTGGTAGAAATCAACCCACTATTAGATACCATTAGCAATTCAATGACAAAAGTGTCTGCACAGGCAAGTTTGATGACAGGGGGAACATCACAAAAGAAGTTGTCCACCTGATTTGGCCCACAAAAGGGCAGACGGGCAGTGAGAATAGTCTGGACAGTAGAGTGCACAAATCCTCCCATCCAGGAGGCAGCTACCAACACACAGCATAATCCTCGACTCATGATGGTGGTATAGTGCAGGGGGCGACAAATTGCAACATAGCGATCATAGGCCATCACTGTGAGCAGGAACATCTCTGCTGCCCCTACAACATGCAGGAAGAAGAGCTGCACAATGCATTGGCCATAGGGAATAAGCTTTTCATTATCAAGGAAGTCGGCCAGATGCTTAGGGGTAGTTACTGTTGAATAACATAGATCGAGGAAAGAGAGGTTGCCAAGAAGGAAATACATGGGTGATGAATTCAGATGGTTATCATAGACTACTGTGACCATGATAAGGACATTTCCTACCCAAGTGGACACATAGAAG